>NC_086324.1:142894487-143499487 GCF_036172605.1 Pelobates fuscus
AGCAATTTCATGGCTTATTTTGTGTGCTGACATAGACTAGAAAAATGTAAATGTTAAAGGAAAATGTTTCTTTCTGACCGTTTCCATGGTACGATACATGGAGGGATTGTGCTTTTTCATTTTAGTTTTTCTTTTAGAATCCTACCCATCTTGATGCCATTTTATCAGAAAATGTTTAGATGTAAACGCCTTACAGATGGATATGCCACAAATTCCTTGTCACAATGCTCCTGTAGAATATTTATTATTTAATATTTATGATGAGAAAACAAAAAAGCAGAATCCCCCACATGACTTGCAAGTAATTTTCAGCTGCTTTATTTGAGTTAGTTAGTAAACGGTTTACCTAACCCGTCAACGTTTCAGTCCATATAGTGCTTTCTTTGTTATCTGCTGCTCCCTGTGAGCCTGCTGTATTCTAATTCAGATTTATCATATTAGATCAGCGATGGCTAAAATCTGAAGCTGCTGCTATTGTGGTTGCCTTCACGTTTTACGAACTTGGCAAATGTTTTAAACTAACTTACAATATAAACAGCAAAAAAAGTTAGGGATGAGCTCAATAGGTGGTAAATATATAAAACACATTTTTTATGTACTTTATTTGCATTGTTCTGGTACCTTCTGTTTCTGCTTCCGTCTACAGAGTGTGTACCAATGCTTTCTAATCTAACAAAGCCACAATGCAGTATAGGTTTATCTTGTTAAATTTTTTTATAGATTCAGGCCAGCATCAACCAAGCTCAGTAGGAACTCAGTCCCATTCTGCCTCGGACCCAGGGCCAATAAGAGCCACAGCACCTATGTGGAGATGCAGCCGGATAATGCACATGCAGAGGGAACTTCACCCCACTCTCTTGTCCTCTTTGGAGGGCATTGTAGACCAGATGGTTTGGTTCCGGGAAAACTGGCACGAAGAGGTAAGTGAATTTTTGGTAGTTTACCCGTTTTTCTAAAACTTAGATCAGCTCAGTTACCTACCTTAAAATTTCTTTACATACATCAGTTTAAAATATTTTCTACAGATCAAACATGCCAAGGATTGACAAAAGCTCAATGGAGCCAACATTTTGCCATTTTAATTGGATTTGATTAGCATTCTCTCCTGTTTATTGTAGCATCAATGTTTTTTTGTTGTTTTCCTTTGCAATAAAACTAATTTGCATATAGTTCTGGTGCATATCCAGAAGCATAGGAGAGAGGTTAGCAAAATCCTTAAAGATGAACTGCCAAATCTCAGAATTTTTTAAGTGATGGATACTGATAGCCTAATGTTTATCAAATATGTTTTATGTGAAGTCTGAAAACTAAAATTTAAATTCAGAAATCCACACATCTATTCTGGAAGTGGAGGCCTCCATTTTGGTCTCCTGTCGGTCATTGTTTTACTGAACATAGTGGAAGAAGAGAAACTGAAATGCTGTTTCTTTCCATCTTCTCATTTGCATTGTGTGCCTTGCATGTGCCAGGCATGAAATGAAGTCTGGTGTCACTTGCAACATCTTTAATATACATTTCAAAAGAAAGCAAAGAGAAAAAGGTTAATACTCACTTACAGGTGATTTTGCAGTGTTGAGAAGTGATGGTTCCAACTTTAAGAGAGAGAAAACATTTTTTTCAAGAAAGAGCAGAAAATGTGAATATAGGCGAGAGTGGAAATAGAGTGTCAATTTCAATATTTTAGCTTTATTTCAAAAGAACCATTCATACTGCATTATATACACCGTTTAAGTACCAAAAAGAATACTGATGCATCTTGGACACCATTTTAAAATTATCACTGACTAATAAAAACAAAATTAAAAACAAACCAAAGCAATTTATGTATTTTTTTTCTTGAGCTGATTAGCTTACAGCATAACATTTATTCAAAGAATAAATTAATGCCAACTGCATATTGGCACTGTATACTCATAGGTCCACAGGACGTTCTTATTAGCTAGAAATATTTTATTCAATGTTTGTTATTAATCATAAACGCATTACAGAAAAATGGCCAAACCTTGCATAGTTTTAAAAAGTTCTGTTTAGTGGTACGGAGATGTCTGAGAGAGGATGTAGAGTGTTTATTCAAGAGAACTTTCAAAACACCAAGCACAGTATTTCTTTACATCCAAGATGTATGTTGTCTGCAAGCGCTTACAGTTCGTTCCTAAGAGAGAAACGCTGTTTAAGCATTTGTTTCAGAGATCATTGATGTGCATGTGCTGTTATTTTCCTGTAAGCCTTAATGAGAGTCCAGGGATTGGCTGAGATATCAAATTATGATCGTTTGGGTTAGAAAGCAGTCTTCTAATAGATCATTTTCTCTTTAGGTCCTCAGACAGCTGCAGCAGGGGCTGGCAAAATGTTATTCGGTGGCCTTTGAGAAGAGCGGAGCGGTCTCTGATGCAAAAATCACCCCTCACACCCTGAACTTTGTGAAAAAGCTAGTCAGCACCTTTGGTGTGGGTCTGGAGAATGTTTCTAATGTCTCCACCATGTTCTCCAGCGCAGCCTCAGAGTCGCTCGCCAGAAGGGCCCAGGCAACCGCTGCAGACCCAGTGTTTCAGAAGCTAAAAAGCCAATTTACAACAGGTATGTCCAAATTTAGCATTCACCTGTTCCGGGACACATTGAAATAAAATAACAACATAACTTTTTATTCTGAGTTTGAGTCTTGACAAAGGCCCAGAGTGGTGCCAAAACGTTGTCTTTTTTCTGTACCCCAAATATGACTGCTTAAAGAAACCATCGGTGTGCCCAGACTTGTGTACTTGTTACTAAGAGATCTTCTTGGGAACCTACCCTTCCTTTGGAGCACACAGTATTTTTCTTCACTTTTAAATTAATCTTATTTCAAATCCATTTTTAATGAATATGGTCTTACAGTATAAAGTTAAAATTGGGTTTATTTTAATATGAATGTATTCAAATCCCAAACCACAAACATATGAAGGCCTCCTTTAAAAAAAACAAGACGACACCACATTTCGATTTACAAATACTTATGAACTGTACTGCGTTTTCTTCAATTTGGAAAGTAAAGCGGTCTACCATTCTTTACTGAGACAGAACAGGCTGCATAACACAAAACGCATGTTCTGACACCAGACTGCTGAATTTACCACTACTTTTTCTGTTTCATATTTTCTGAATAATAGTTTAAGACATTGTAGGATTTGTTGGTCCAGACTGAGTTTTTGTAGGTTGTGTTTTGGTTTTTTGTTTCCTTTTTGTTTTAGGGCAGTGCACATAGTTTAAATCTTCGATATGCTGTTTTCTGAGGCTAGTCTGGCATCTTCAAGATGTCCCCATGTATAATTAAATATCTCCCCTCAAGATGCCCACATGCATAATTTAGTACTATCTTCCACACGATTGCAGTGTATTTTAAGGGAAAAAAAAAAAATTACATATTTTTTTTTCTTCTGCTGTATTTTCTACTTTATTTAACCCCTTAAGGACACATGACATGTGTAACATGTCATGATTCCCTTTTATTCCAGAAGTTTGGTCCTTAAGGGGTTAAAGTGATACTCTAAGGACTATAACTACAACAGCTTGCAATGGCACTACTATCTCCTCTCTTATCAAACAGTGTTTGAATACTTTGACAAAACTGGGACTCTCCTGGCCAAAGCCTATCGGCCATTAAATGCAGAGCTTCACTTTTTAAATTATCCGTCCAACCAGTGATGAGTTGACAGCACTGAAGCAGCGTAGCCCAGAGCTTCCAAGCTGGTTGTTGCCATCTAGACGTGGATGAATTTGTATTAATAAAGATTAAAAAAAGCAGAAAACCTCAGATTAACATACTGGCAGAAGAGAAGTCTCACTATTTGGGAGCTGGGAGAGGTATTGACTTTGTTCAACTACCTAAAGGACCAAGTCTCAATTTTTAAAGTCTAGTTAAGTCTCTTAAGGGCCAGGTAACCACTTGGTGGTCTAAGTGGGGGGTGCAGACGAAAGAACAGCTGGTAAGCCCACTTAGCCAAGTCCGGTAGGTGTCCTAGGACTAACTAAAGTCCTTCAATCCGGTCCACAAATATCTCTCTTGTTTGGTAGTACCGTAAAGCTAACTGCTTCACAAACCTAAATGTGTCTTCGGGCAGTTTTAAATAGTCAACATTTCATGTTGGCCTCAAAATGAAGAACGAGCGTTGGGGAACCTTCTTGATAGACTTGCTTTCCCTTGCTGAAGACTTTATTTCAGAGGTTTTCTTTACATTGTTGTGGCATTTTGTTGGAAAATACCCTGGAAATACCCACGTTTGTCGCTCCTACTACATTCAGTACAAAAGGCATTGCTGCATTCACGCCAGTACATTGGAAAGCTGATTATTGCAAGATGAAGGATCCTGTGTGTTCTCAAACCCTTTATCTCTCCTCCAATATTGCTGTAAAGAATGAACAAATATCTGAAAAATGTAAACGTTTTGAGAAATCCATAAACGGCAATCTACACGTGAAACCGCTATTTTAACCTTACAATTATGTGCTAGTTATTCATCCCAATGTATTTTATTTTATATGAAAGGAACTCTGTTGTGAAGGGGTTAACCTGTATACTGTACATTTAGTTACTTTGATGCAGCTTTCTGAACATGTACCATAACATACAATCTGGCCATGAAGAGAAAATCTAAGTAACCTCTTAACCTGTGCTAAGGCAGGTTCTGGGAGTTGTAGTCCATAAATAATCAGACGGCTGTCTGTTGCTACCCTTAAGTAGTCCGTGCACATACCACTTGGTGTCTAATTATCTGCCGAGCGGAGACAAGGTGGGATATCCCTCTCTTTGCAGGATACAGCTCACGGCTTTACTTATGCAACAAATTATCTTAGGCAGTCAAGGTCGACACCCAAGCTCTTCATCAGCTTCCAGTGCGGTTAGTGGCATAGTGGCTTCTCAAGCATTTCAGCTGCCGTGATTGGGAAATTGGCTGATGGGATTCATTTTAAAGTAGTTTCCAGCTTTAAATATGACCTACATATCTCGCGCCCATTAAGTATTTCATGATTTAGTCTGTGAGGCACAACAGTTGCATGACAGTAGATAATGGAAGTTCTGAACCATGTGATTAAATTTAATGGATGAGGGCCACTGGGCTAAAAGGCATCACTGCAGTCTCTTCTAGTCCCAGTGATTGTTTGCACACTATCGGAAATTCAATTGTACTTAATGCTTTGAATTCGTCTCTTTTTTTATATTTCTCTTTCTCTCTCTCTGCTTCTGAGTTATGGATCTGTATTACAGACAAATCCAGTCACAATTAAAAAACAAAACAAAACCTGTGCAAGTATTTCTAACGAAACCTTAAGTATACCAGTTTGTGGTCCCCCCCCCCCCCCCTTCTTCGGATTCTATTTATACTATTGTTTTTGTTTTGACTTCAAAACATTCCATCATCTTTAAAACTTCAAATCACAATGTAAAAAAAAAAAAAACCCACACATTAAACCAGTCTTTTATTTTTTTGTATTTTTATTTATTTAAGGTAGTTTTGTTTACCTTACCTTATATTAATTTACATGTGTTTTTTTTTTTTTTTTTTTTAATTTTTTTTTTTTTTCTATTTGTAAATTGAGGTTACCTATTTTTGCCATTGCTCCTGGGAAAATGAACATCTCTTTATGTGATATGTGAAAGAGACTTTATTCTCTTGGGCTTAGCTTAGCAGATGTTTGTATTTTTTTATTTTTTATTTTCTCATTCTTTTTGCTCAGGCGTCTTCATGTCACTAGCGGCCATGTTTAATAAGCATTGAATAATAAGAAACAAAAATGCATTTGTTAGCAAACTCATGGCATTGTAATGTATTTTGTGACTTGGGAATTGTAGTGAGATCTTGTTTTTCCTGTTTTAGATTTTGATTTCAGTGTGCCAGGCTCCATGAAACTCCACAATCTGATTTCTAAACTGAAGAAGTGGATTAAGATACTGGAGGCCAAAACCAAACAGTTGCCTAAATTCTTCCTCATTGAAGAGAAATGTCGCTTCCTGAGCAACTTCTCGGCACAGACAGCAGAGGTCGAGATCCCAGGAGAGTTTCTTATGCCAAAACCTACACATTATTACATCAAAATTGCAAGGTAAAACCACTGTTGTAAAAAGTTAAAACAAAAGGCAAAAGTGAAATATTTTTATATGTTTTTATTTTTGTATTTTTCTCTGCTTGGTGACCTCTCCGTTGTCACGTACCATGATGAATTGTTTATTAAGATTGCCATTTGGGTATCATTATAGCGTTGGCTTTCTACTTGATTGTTCTAGAAAGGAGCTTCCATTTTTTATCTTCGCGCTGACAGTTCTAGGGCACGGACTTTTCCAGATAGTAACATGAAGAAATTCAAAGAATGTCTCATTATCAACTAATGACTTTACTCAAGTTCACTGCCAAGAGCAAATGGCAATGCAAGTTTTTAAGGATAGGGCTTTATCACCTTAAAATGTCAAGGAGACTTGTATATTGAAGTAGTCTCGTGGGTGTACCTTGCTTTCTTCCCTTAGGAACTGATGCTTTAAGGAAATAAATATGGATCTTGGCGATAATGTAGAGGCAATCTACACTGGACATGCGGTCTGTTGATCGTATGGGTAATTTCGTAATCTAATGTTCTATATCTTTGATGGATTCACATTCACTTTTTTTTTGTATGTATGTAATTGTAAAACTCGATGCAACACAGACTATGCCAATGTTAAAATAAAAAGAAATTAAAAAATAATAATCTTAAAGGGATACTCCAAGCACCATACAAAACGATGTCCTATTTCTGATTCAAACTGTTTATGAACTGTTGCTGCTCATTCTGCTGCCCGTTGTCCTTCTGGTCAGCTAAGCTAAAGCCGGAATTATTGCTTTTTGACATTTGTCATAGGTTTACAATGTAAATTGATGGCCGTGAACCAATGAATAATGTCCAAAAGCTGGCATATTAATGTCAGAGGGTCTTCTTTTTCTTTAGCATGTCAATGCAAACTGGAAGGACCACAGGTGCTCAACAGAGCCATGTAAGTGTCAGACTAGTCCTAAATGTTTGACAGCTTAGCATGCCGGGGACTCCTTGCACCATAACCACTGCAGCTCACTGTAGCAGTTGTGATGCTTAGAGTATCCATTAATGTGCAAATGTGAGAACTTATTACAAATAATAAGCAGCCTTACATTTTAATGATACCCACTTTAAAGGAGCATGATATTGTCAGGAATACAAACGTTTATTTCTAATACCACAGTGTAAACCTGCACTTTTTGCAAAATGAAAAAAGAAGACCCACTCTTCACACATAACACACTTTAGAAAGCTCAAGTGCTTCAGCAATTTGGAGAATCCCTTTTTAAGTCAATTAAAATTGACTCCTGGAAAGAGAACCATAATTATATTCCATAGCAGTTTTTAGTGGGTTTAATTTATTTTTTTCATCAGTAAAACTGTAAAACGCCGTTTTTTTTTGGCTAGGTGCTTTTTAAACATTTCCATTTGTGTGTTGCAAAATGTTTCTCACTCTAGCAGGGCAATGCGCTGTCTGCATCGCTTGGCAAAAAGCTAAAAAGTCTGACTAGACACCACGAGGAAGATTATTCTGCAGCTGTACCAGCCTCTCAGCAGCCCGATGCGGATTTCATTTTACATTTCTGATTACCACTGAGAATAGATTTGCAGCTTGGCAGAGCTGCCAGCCATCCCACCTCTATCACCTTTGCACAGATGGAAAACTTTTTTTTTTTTTTAAATATTAGTTTTTTTTTTTCTTTCTTGTGTCTTGTCGACTTTTTCAAACTGTTAAACAACACGAACGCACACAGATCTTCCTACTACGTGCACTCTATTCTGTAACCATTCGATCAAGATTTTTGGGCTCCTTCTTGAAAACCTGCCTATATACCCTTGTTTAGTAAATGCCAGTAAACCTGCTTGTTGGGGTAATTCCAACAGCTGAGATTGTGAGCTGCCTATTTCTGATTTTCATTCTATCTCTGTCTTTGTAGACGTTTGACCCTTCCAGTATCAAAAGGGTGAACAAGAAGTTTGTTGCCAAATTAACTTGGGTTTAACCAATTCTCAATCAGCAAGGGGTTAATGATTAATAATTAATGCCAGCCTGGCTTATTTATTGATTCATTTCGCAAGAGAAAATAAGTTTAGCATTCCATTACATACATCAGGAAGAATATACGATTTCGTATGCGTTTAATCAACTATGAGGCTTTAGAACCCCTTCTTTAATCTGAACTCCATTAAAAATAGAGACTGTTAGGTCTCGTTTTACTGCCTAAAATGGGCCTGGGTGCCCAGACATATCTTACACCTAGTGTGCGTCTCCATGGTAACTATGGCTGCCAGAAGGGATGGAGCAGAACAAACATAACTATGCGGTATTATATCCTTTTGCAACATTTCATCATTTTTGAACCTCTGGCCATTTGTATGGCATCAAAATGGCCATCTGTGGGTACTAATTATATCCAGTCTGTGTGCTGCTATTGAGAACTTGGATACTCATTTTAAATAATGCGCAGAAACTGCTACTTATGAAAAATGCTGAGAAACTGATCCGATTCATATTCCAAATCCATTTGTAATTAAACGTTGTGTTTGCACAAAACCTGCAAATCCACTTCTATATTATAACAGCAAGTCGAATATTGTGTTTTCATCTGTAATCCTATATCCAAAGAGTTCACAAAGTCAAAATACAGTACAGAACGACCAACAATAAACTCTTTTAGAACGATGGACAGCACAGTGATTAAAGGGAATTTTTTTCCTCATTTTTTTTCTGAAGTAATTCATGTTACCCAGTAATGCTTTACTTAACGTGAGCCATGGCGGTGGGCCAGGTGATATTATAAACATATGATATGAGGAATTACTATGTTGCTGGCCTTGAGCAGGAGGTGATGTTCCTGCAGTTTTACTTCATATACTATTCTCCTGTTCCGTTCAAAAAGGTTGTAACTGGGTTCATGAAATGACAGGTCCTGCAACATAAAATGGGCAATCAGAATCTGCATTCAATCAAGTGAGATTTTGGCGGCTAGGGGGTGTGGTAATGGTCAGTATTTTGTTTTGTTTTTGGAGGGGGAGGGGGAGGAGTTTTGTGTTTTTTTTTTTGTTTTTTTTATATAATTCATTCATTTATTTATTTTTTAATAAATCATATGCTCAAATTTGCAGATAAATATAACTCTTCCAATCATTGTTATCTCTTAATAGATTTATGCCTCGAGTTGAGATTGTCCAGAAACATAATACAGCGGCACGAAGACTTTACATCCGTGGCCACAATGGGAAGATTTATCCATATCTGGTCATGAACGATGCCTGCTTGACAGAGTCCAGAAGAGAGGAACGGGTCCTACAGCTACTCCGCCTTTTAAATCCCTGTTTAGAGAAAAGAAAAGAAACTACAAAACGCCACCTTTTCTTCACAGGTACACGACTGCTTTTGGCGATTTCTAGTTTTTCATTAAAGTCACATTTATTAATTGTATTGATGTGAGATTTCAGAATTATAACTCTAAAATGATGGAATTTGTAGATCAAAAACCTCTTGGGAGATGCAGGTTATCACCCCTGCTTTACAGATTATTATTGTATTACAAGACTGCTTAATAGTTTACAGCTGCATGTGCCAGACAAGTGAGACATTTTGTTTGTTTGTCGAAATACAGTTAAAAAAATTAACGGTTATGTATGTAACAGTCTGTTCTGATAGAGATAATATTCTAAGCATGTAAACACTTAGAACAGAGTGCCACTGGATAATAAAATATTAAGAATAGAAGAATACTGAATTGTCCTGGGGACAAGATTAAACTAATTAAAGAGAGAAAAAAAGCTTAGAATAAACATTATGGAGGTTTCAGTCCCCAACATCTCAGCCAATTCCCATAGTGGGATAGTTGCTTTCAGATAAAGGTTAACAATCTTGATTTAGCTCAAATTAGAAGCTTGGAATCGGTCGATTTTTCACTGATGACTTGCTCGGTTGGCATCCAGGCCCCGCCCCCTATATTTTCCATTTTTCTTACATGGATCTCAACCCAGTCCTCAACAGACTTGAACGGTTTAAGTTGTGTCAGTAAAGTAAAGACATAGGAAGTGACTAAAACCCAGGCTGTTGGGTTTATAGAATGAATTTGCTGCACAAACTAAATTAAGTAGGACAATCCAATAGGATTTTCTGTGAATAAATGCTTTCTCCTTTGCTGTATATGCAGGGCAGCACTTTGTACGTGCATACCATCAGCATAGAGAAGTAGTGTCAGACTGTCACTAAAGCCCTAATCCTGACCAGTTTGGAATGATTATGAATTACATTGTGCAACACAGATGTAGTATGCTTTATAGTGCCATTTCTGACACTCAAGGCCTGGAGCTGCACTTCTGCGATGGCAAACGATAGACAGGATCGATTTGTACAACTGGAAACAAACATTCAGGTTATACGAAAAACATAATTCGTGAAAACAAAGGGCTGTGACAATTAGCGATAGAATGGGAACAAATGTTACAAATGGACATTTTTTTTTGATGTATTTTTTTTTTCTTCTAAAGATACAAACCCTGAATCTCTTAATTTCTGATGCTCGTGTTAATCATTGCTGCACCTGCTCTTCTGTGGGCCTTGAAATGGTTACAGTTCTAAAACAGACCAATTTTATGTTGAACATAAAAGTAGAAAGTATCTCATTTATGAATAGAACATCTCATGAATCAAGCAAAATGTCCAACAGATATGATGTACCCCACCGCAGAGCACTAACAGACTGCAATTCATTTCAATCCCTGTTTAGGTAGCCGAGTCAGTAAGTGGTTCGATTAGCTGAAGTGCAGTTACACACCTTAGCCTAAAGTGATTGTAAAGCCCTATGACCAGCAAGTCCTCGATTACGTTGCATTAGTACCACAGTGAATGGGCGAAGGGGAACCTGAGTCGGCATAAAAGACAATATAACTTACCTCTTTAATAACAGATCCTGGTTCAAGCTTTCTTAAAAGGATTAACCAAGACCAGGTCATGGAACTATAGGATGCCTGTGCAGTCCAATCTCTTTCATGCAATCTGTACTGCAGTCTGCCTATCCTTTTTTACATTTTACAATTTAGATACTTTAACAACAGACAGATGTTTATCGCCAGAGATTTTATATAAAGAACCTTTCAGGAAACGTGTGACGCTATTTTAACACCTTCAGGAGAGACGTTCTATTAAGAGTGTCACAAACCTGGAACTGAAGGGGCTACAAGAGTCCTCCTTAAGACCTTTTGTTTGTCAGTGGTGATTGCTCTCTTTTCAGAAAGGTGCTTGAAATTTCTCTTTATAAACTATCTGCCAATGTTACGGGAACTAGGCTTTATGTATTATAATCTGAATGATTACTCGTTTTAAGAGTTAAATACAAACCTTTATTTTCATGGTGCAGTTGTGAAAGTACTGGCTCTGTTTGCAGGACCATCTGCAGATGTACACTGCTTGCCATGTTTATTGTTTCCAGAAACAAAAGATGGCTTTGCGTTAATTTCTGTAAATTTGGATAGGTGATTTCAATTAGATCACTGTGCTGGGCTTGAAATATAGAGCGATATTTGGGGTATTTATGTCTGAATTACTTTCACATTGCACTAATCAATTTTCCTCTTTCTCCCAACAATTTTCAGTCCCCCGTGTCGTGGCAGTTTCACCACAGATGCGTCTTGTCGAAGACAATCCTTCTTCTCTCTCCTTGGTGGAAATCTATAAGCAGCGCTGTGCCAAAAAAGGCATTGAGCATGATAACCCTATTTCACGATACTATGACAGATTGGCCACAGTTCAAGCGCGAGGGACCCAAGCCAGTCATCAGGTACGAGATCCTTGATTAATGAAATTGGAAGCCACACTGTAGAGCTATTCTGCCTCTCTCCTCAGGTTTAATCAGTCTGCGGTATGCGTTTCTCTGTAAGTTTGTCATTTTCCTCTAAATGAGCCGAGAGTGAGATGATAATAAGCTCAGTCATTTCAAGCAGCAGGACTGCGATATTTGATGTTCGCATGGTCATCTGCTACTTGAAAGAATACATTTATAGTCTCTGTCTCGGTTTGTATTAAATTCCATTTGTCCTTTGAAGGTCTGAAAGGTATGTATTCATTTAAGGAGGGAAAAGGAGAAATCTAGAGGTTTCCAGTACCTAAAGGTCCTATTTCGTTAAACTGATATTTTTAATCTATATATTATATGCTGAAATTGTTATCAGATCTTTACATGAAAATATATTCTTATCCAAAGTTTTGATCTGGGTACTTGACGTGCATATTCCTCTTCTGTAATATCTAGTACTGAGCTGCGGTCTCTGAATTATGAGAATGAATTGTGGGAGTATCTTGATATATGTATAATATTTTATCGACATCTGCATCTGCTAGGCTTTTGGCTAAAGGTAAATATCTAGATTAAATTAGATGCTTTATAAAGTCTCATCATGTCAGATTTGCCAATTTGAACTACAACTCCCATGCTTCGTGGACATCATTTGATTGGAAGATGATCAAACGACTTCTAGAAAACAGCCTTCAGAGACAACCCTTTTGGACAGATCCCGCTTTAGTGCAAGCAATCTGAAAGCAACCTTTCCTTTTATTGACAAGATTTTAAATCTCCATTGCATTGTTTTGGGTAGATTCTAGGTAACCTGATTGTGCCAGCGAGGCTGAAAACACATCTAGACCTTTTAAAGCTTGAAATACTGTGAATAGTTCATGTTAAAGATTAGATGCCATTAAAACAAATTCAAGCAGGTTATCCTCCGTTTAACAAACATGAACTAAAGTGGAAAACCAGGAACCTGTGAAGCCCTGTTTACTGTATAAATCAGAGTAGTCTCTTTTTAGCTCAGTAGAAAAATAAAAACTTGTATATATCGGTTTTCCTGATTGGCGGCATTACTTTTCCCCTTTAAGAGTTGGAGCTCTGCGGCGAAGCTAGGCTTGAGCTCTGCCTATAAATCTGATTAATGCCTTCGCTCCCATGAGTTATGAGACTTAAGCTGTAATAGAGCAGGAGTGTTAATGCCCCCATAAGGAAAGCCATTTCACTAATCACAAGCAAATTGCTTATATACTAAAATTAAAAAAAATTGGTTTCCAGCACTTAAGATTTTATTTGCTATTAGTCTTTTCGCACCCGTGAAAGTGGAGCATTTTTACTTCTCTCTGTTTGGCTGCTTGTTTAACACGCGTCTCCCAGCGAATGGCACAAATGAATATTGCTTCAGCACAGACTCCTTAGTGACCTCATAAAAGCACGATGCCTTTGTTATGGCTGCCTATCAGTATGCTTTATTGCATTTTATTTAGAAAAAAAAACTGCAAATGGCATTCACTGACCTGGGAATGTGTGTAGCATTAGGAGAGAATTGCAAACTGATGAGATTTGCAACATGTAGGCCACAATAGCCTATAATACAGATATAATCTGCTGTCTGTATTACGACAAGTCTCCTTCCCAGCGTTCGGCTTTCTGGGTTTGTCATGTGATGTAGATGGATGCTGTAGCCAGTCATGTGACGAATGTAACTCTTTAACGTCACTTTGGAGTTGGTGATTCAGTCTAATGAGCCAATAAAAAGTCCTTAACTGGCATAATAATTAATACAATAGACTGGATATTTGGCTTGCGGCATTCCCCATCTTTGAGAAGTCGAAGGTGGTTTTCGTTAGAGATTTTTATTGTTTATTAATCACATAACTATTATTATGTGTGTTTTTTTTTTGTTGTTGTTGTTTTTTTTTTTTTTACTGCCACTTAGCTTTGAAAGTAGTAATTCCTAACCGTTGTGTCGCAGTATATATTGAACCTAATATGAAGAGTTTATGTGGTATGTTTTATGTTTTAGGTTCACTTGACATTCATACTTTTCCTTTGATTTCTAGGTGCTGCGCGACATACTGAAAGAAGTGCAGGGTAACATGGTGCCGCGCAGTATGCTTAAGGAGTGGGCTTTGCACACCTTCCCCAATGCCACCGACTATTGGACATTCCGAAAGATGTTTACCATCCAGCTGGCTTTGATCGGCTTTGCAGAATTTGTCTTTCATTTGAACAGACTGAATCCAGAGATGCTACAGATTGCACAGGTGCGTCCTGTGTTTGAAGAAGGAGGAAAGCTTCTGGTGTTGATCAAACCACTCTAGCAGAACATAACTGTACAAATCCCCCTTTAATTGCATTGCGGGCTTAACCCTTGATGTGCCACCAAGAGAAGCTCCAGACAGATTGAGAACACATAGGGATTTTTTTTTTTTATTATTATTATTAATTTCCCAACAGACTCACACACATCTTCTACGAAACCAAAATGGGAATTTAAGTATATGCTTCATTCTTATTTTCAATTAATTTTAGTTCTGAATTCTAATTCATTCTAATGTTCCATTAACGTTTTCCTCATTTGAAAATCTACATAGGAGTATAAATTGCTAATGTGCATTATCCCATTATCTGGTCCCCAAGGTATAACACGTGGCAAGTTTTAAGGAATCTCCCTGTATAATCACAGCTTGTGCACTTATGGCTTAATTGGTGATTTGACCACCTGTGCTGCTGTGTATGGATCTAGCCCTGACATAAGAAAAAAAAATACATAGTTTGTGTACTGGTTTGCATTGTCCAAAATGTCCAACATTATGTTGGCGATTGCAAACTAGTGTTGTTCTTTCCAGCTGCAGAACGATTTTTTTTTTTTTTTAGTGACGAATTCGAAGATGTAATAATGCATAAGCTTACAGGTTCCTCAATTTTTATTTTATTCTTTTCCCCTTTAAATATTTTGTTGTAGGACACCGGCAAACTGAATGTTGCCTATTTCCGATTTGATATAAATGATGCTTCGGGAGACCTGGATGCCAATCGTCCCGTCCCTTTCCGGCTCACGCCAAACATTTCAGAGTTTCTCACCACAATTGGAGTGTCCGGGCCGCTCACTGCTTCCATGATTGCTGTGGCACGTTGCTTCGCACAGCCCAATTTCAAGGTACATCAACAAAAGCAAAAATATGTTTTCGGTTAACTCTGTTGAAATTCCATTGCTCACAAGATGCACGACAGAATATCTTTTTATAGTCTACAAGCCTCTTCCTGCTGTCAGGTAGGATGATATGCAGCCTTGAGGTGTTGAGTGTTGCCATATTATGACTAAACCAACCCAATCAAAGTGCTCAACAGAACAGCGTTTATAGCTTTGCATCCACCAAGTTTCCTCTTAAGAAGAAGGGGGGAAAAAAAGACAGGCTTAGTTTTGGTTGATCATTCGCTCTCCTTTAACAATTTGTTGAGTTGCCGGTTTGGAACATACCAAAAGCAACATTCATAATCCATTTCAATTACACTTTGCTGTTTTAATGCTGAAAGAGCCAACTTTCTGTTAATTACAATTGTCCTAGTGTGCAGACTCGAAGGAGGTTAATTGTTTCAGATGTTCTTTTCTTGCAATTAGCCAGAGCAGCCCGCCCCCCTCAACTGCTTTATCCAGTTAAATATAATTATCTAATTTTCCTCTTCGTGCAGGTTGACGGCATTCTGAAAACGGTGCTCCGAGATGAAATAATTGCTTGGCACAAAAAGACACAAGAGGACACCTCTTCTCCTCTCTCACCGGCTGGGCAACCTGAGAATATGGACAGCCAGCAGCTAGTTTCACTGGTTCAAAAAGCCGTAACCGCCATCATGACCAGACTGCACAACCTAGCTCTGTTTGATGGAGGGGAGAGCAAAGTAAACACCCTGGTTGCGGCCGCTAACAGCCTGGATAACTTGTGCCGCATGGATCCCGCATGGCATCCCTGGCTATAACAGGACTCAGTTTTGTTTTTCTCGGCCACCATCCCCAAAACACTATTCGAAACAATTTGTCAACCAAGAGGTCCATGGTGACTGCCATTATGTACACAATCAGGGTTTTCCAAGCTGTGAAATACGAAGACTACCTTTGTCAACGACTGACCTGACAGTGCCATGATGTCAAATTAGCCATATTCTACACATGCACTTTGATTTGGCCATTGTCAGCGGTTCTTGAACTAAGCCACCTGCTTCTCGGGCAGATAAAGCAATGTTCTTTAAAGCATACTGGATGACTCCCCCCTTCTTCTCCTCCTCTTCGCCAAGTCTTCTTAAGGGTGATGGGCATTATTTTGCAGCAAACTGCTAGTCTCCAAGGAAGCTAATCATGTTTACAGAACTTTTCTTTTTTTTTTTTTTTTCTGCTGATGTCATTAAGTGGTACGCTTTTTACAAAGAAAAAAAAAATATTGATTTTCTTCACGTTCAAAAACATTTCAAAGCGTTTTCTAAAAGCAGATGTTGTGTAAGAAAGGGAAAAAAAAACACACACACACTCACAAAGGGACAATGTACAGACACACTGTTTTTTTTGTTTCCTTTTTCTCTTCCCTAGCTATATTGTGTTACTGAATTATATAAGGTAGAAAATCATAAACAGATTCAACATTTTTATACTTTTTAACAATGGCTTGTCCACAATTCCTTGGGTGTTTGTCGACGTGACTTTGATGCATTCTCATGCCAGGAATGACTGTTAAATTCTATAAAGTTACTTTCTTCCTAATGTTTATTTTAAGAGAGAACTAAAAAGGATAAAATAATATAACTTGTAGAGATATTTTTTTGTTTTTGGTTATATAAACGTCTTGTATAAAGCTGAACTTTTCATCTAATGTGAGCCATCTTAAAGACTATGAAAGCAATTTGCAACATGAATGTATGTGCAGTTTGATGCCACAGGTAAGTCTGCACAAAAGTAATTTCTCCAGAGAGCTGGCAACTATGTGTTTTCGTGGAAGTTTTGTTTTTGTACAGCTTTTGGGATTATTATTTTATATATATATATATATATATATATATGTGCATTCATTGAATTTGTCTTTAAACAAATCAATCTGTTAATGAAATGAGTTGTCCAAAAGAGAATTGGATGTCAGTTATTTGACAAGTTGGGAAACCGTTTCTCTAAACAAAACGATTTGTTTAAAAACCAATTAAAAGAGGTTTCCCGACGAATCAATTTTTTGTTTGTTGAATCCGTTCATTTAAAGGTGAATGCAACAAATGCATTCGTCTAGTTTTGTATTTTTTTTTCTTTTGACACAAGGATTTTTAGACTTCTTGATTTCTGCATAAATATTGAGACATTTTCATTGACTTTGATTTTTAAGAAATGGCTATGCTTTTGTCATTCTTTGGGCCATTTTTTATAATTCCTGCAGTATTAAGAGAGATTGTTCTTAACGATATTTGTACATTTGTTTTTCAAAATAAATATTTTGGAAAATGCTTCAATTGATCAACTTGTTTGCAGAATTTTTGTAAATTTTTTTTGTAAATATATATTTTATTTGGTATTTCTGTAAGCAAGTAAACATTGGGACACGCAGGTCCCTACCAACAGGAAGATATTACTTTAAGTCTAAGAGGGTGTATCAAAGCGTTTATACATTGGGACTTGCATTATCTGGTTAAGGAGGGTATTTTAGAGCGATTATACGATGGGGCTCGGGGTTCCCCATTACCCAAAGGGGCAGACCGAGAGAACACTAACTGGTGCGATGCCCATCGTGAATATCATAATAAGCATTGGAACATTTTATTCATGTCTCATGTATGTGTGAAGCATCTGTCTCATACCACTGCCAACCTCAGGTGCTCTGAACCCACGATCTGTGCAGCAGGGTGGACGCCCTCCGGGTAAACAGACCTCGGTCCTTGTCATATCTGGTTGGATCTGCCCCCTCCAGCGTGTCCACCAGCTTACCAGAGCCTGTACCGCAGGCACTGCCCATGGGAAGTAACCATGAAATCCCAGTGGCAGAGGTCCTGGTAAAGCAGGGGACAGAAAGAGGGATATAGAAGAAAGGGAAAGAGGGGAGGAGGGGTTAGATCCGACTTTCATTGTCCGTTATGTCGGTCTGGGCTTAAGCCTGTGAGCAAAGTCTTTTTTGGCTGTGGTCAGTAACCAGTGTGTCCATATCCATAGATAGGTCTCGGATTTCACTGTAACAGTCATGTGTAATTCCTCCACCGCCCTGAGCTCCTCCATCTGGGAGAACCACAGGCCTAGGGAAGGGATGGTCGGTTGCTTCCAAAATTGGGGAATGATTTGTTTAGCAATGTTCAGGATCCTGATTGTGATTGATGTTTTGCTGACTTAGGGGTCCTAGTGTAGTGTAGTAATAGGAAAGCTGGGTCGTACGGGGGAGGCTCATCTATAAAGAGTCCTATCATGTCCTGGACTCGAGTATAAGACTAGGGTGGGAAATGCAGCAGCTACTGGTAAATTTATAAATAAAATTAGATCCTAAAAAAATTATATTAATTGGATATTTATTTACAATGTGTGTATATAATGAATGCAGTGTGTGTGTGTGTGTGTGTGTGTTGCAGAGCCTTGGTGGGGGGTGGGCAATTTTATTTTTTTATTATTATTTTTTATTTTTATTTTTATTTTTTTTTATTATTTTTTTTCGTCCCCCCTCCCTGCTTTGATACATGGCAGGGAGGGGGGCTCTCACTCCCTGGTGGTCCAGTGGATGGGCACTGTGTAGGAGGGGGGCTGGCAGGAAGCACTTGCCTCTCCTGCAGCTCCTGTCAGCTCCCTCCTCCGCGCCGGTCTGGTCAGCTCCCTCTGTCAGCTCACACTGTAAGTCTCGCGAGAGCCGCGGGGTCATAGTGCGGCTCTCGCGAGACTTACACTGGGAGCTGATAGAGGTGCGGACCGGACCGGCGCGGAGGAGAAGGGAGCTGACAGGAGCTGCAGGAGAGGTAAGTAAACGCTCTGCAGCCCCCACAGCCCCCAGTCTGTATTATGGCAATGTAAATTGCCATAATACAGACAATTGACTCAAGTATAAGCAGAGTTGGGTTTTTTCAGCACAAAAAATATGCTGAAAAACTCTGCTTATACTCGAGTATATACGGTATATTTGTACACACCACATATAAGATCCAATGCACTCACTCATTCACTAAACCACAATCTCTATTTTCTTAGTATGTAATAGTTTATTTAAAAACACCTTATCTAGACTATAATAATGGATGTTTAGTTGCAGTTTGATTATGCAATGATCTTACATTGTGTAATTCAAACAAAAAAGAAATGAGAAGACGGTGTAAAAAGTGCCTATGATAAGGTGTAGCAGGTAAAGCTAACGTGCCTTCGTGGGCACCCCTTATCAAATGCCTACTCTAACACTAGGGCATTTGGGGTTAAGGACGTCTACTCGGCAATGCTCATTTTTCTCAAGCAGCATTGCCGGTACTTTGCGAGTTATCTTACTCCTTATGGGCATCCTGCGACCGAGTGACAGTCCACTATTAACTCAACTTTATTATTTTCTTTCCATTACCTTGTTTTAATTGCTACTATTTCGGGGGCTGACTAGTGTTAGAGTAAGCATTTGATAAGGGGTGCCCACGAAGGCACGTTAGATTTACCTGCTACACCTTATCATAGGCACTTTTTACACTCTGTCTTCTCCCTCTATAGCACTCTTGTTCCGAATAACTTCGTTAAGACTTTAAGGTGATTAGGCGATCTATATAGATCCTGCCTAATAGAAACATTCTCATTTTTTACACTAGTCTCTCCCTGCAGAAGAGTCTAGCTAGCTAATTGTGAAGACCATTGTCTTCCAGCTTTGTGCAATCGATATATATATATATATATATATATATATATATATATATATATATATATTCTTTTCACCATTTAGTCCTGATTATTTGGACACTACAATTAGAAATAAGTTTATTGACTATTCATTTTCTTATTTCTTCTTTTTGTGCTGTTCTAGCAATACCCACTAATCCAGTATGGACTGAATATCTTGGTCTTCGTTTATTATTGATTATTTTTTTGACTATTTTTCGTTCTATAACGATTTTATACAAGATTTATAAAAAAAAGTTAAATTTGATCCATTTGTGATAACTGACACTATTTAGATACCTACTGGTAGTTCTTTTTCCTTTTTTTCCTTTTTACAATCTTACATTGCATAAGCCTGCCACAATGTCAGTGTACCCCATTCGTGGCAGGTCCTGCTCTTATAACATTAAGCCACTTACTTGGGAAATGGTTCCTCCTGGGACTGCAGGTCAAGGTTAAATAGTGTCCTGGAATGAGGTAGCTGTGACAGGGAGGGGTGCAAAACCAGGGAGTTGGGAGCTGTGCCTTGAAATTGCCTTTTAGTGAATGAGCGAGTGCACTGGATCTTGTATGGTGTATGAATAGGCCCCAGCAGCACGATTATAATGTATGCATGTTCAGGTGAGTGCAGCCCTCTTGGTTTTATATTTATATATACATTTACACTTGTAATCAAATTTATTCAACCCCCATGGAAAATCAAAAGAAAAAAAAAAGTACAACATTTTTGTACAATAATAAGACCTTTTATATAGGTATTGTTGAAGCATATAATATCTCTTGGCTTGTCAGAAGGGTCAGAGGTTCTAGGTTTAGGGAGCCTATGCAGACACTCAAAAGGGAAACTTCCCAACTCATCTTTATCCACAAAGGATGAAACAAAGTTTTGATCATTAGAAATATCTTCAGAGACTCGTCGAATTCTAATGTTCCTCCTTCTTGAGCGGTCTTCAAGGTCGGCTAATTTAAGCTCTATTTTACGCAGATCTTCTTTAAGTACTTCACTTTGATATAATGATTCAAATTCTTGTCTTAAAACTTCAATTTATTTGGTCTGTGCCACTAAACTTTTTAGATATATGTGATACATGTTGTTTCAGTTGCTGTAGTTTTCGCTTTGAAATCCATTTTGATCTCTTCCAATAGATTGTCGAAAGACTGAGACAATATTGATTGAGTTACAATTGCGGGCTCACATATTGCTTTCTCCAAGAATACCATTATTCCCTGTAAAGAGTCCCATCCCGCTTTACTAGATTTAGGAGAGTAATAGCTCTTTTAGATTTTGAGTTCTGTCATTTTTCTTTTGTCCTTTTTAGGAGCCATTGATAGATCTCTAACAATAGACTTCTCCAAAATGTTATGAGTTGATGTACATGGCTCTAATTCTTCTGTATCTGAAAACCCTCTTCTTATTAGTTATTTTTTTTTTTAGATTTAAACTTTTTTATTTTGTTGCATGTGCATAAACATGAGTAATGGGGGAGGGTACAAAAGGAAAGGAGGAAGTGGGTAGGGGATATTCACTTTTCCACAGAATCATAAAGTCACACATCGCAAGTTCCAATAACAGTATGCTTTTCCTTATGTGGCTATCTAATACATCCGGCACTCCTGCTCCGTATTTCAGTGTTAATGCGTTTATGTGTCATATGTGTGTCAATGTGTCAAGTTGTCATACCTAGTAGGCCTTTGTGCTTCCACTTTTCCCACGCTATATCGAATGTCTCAGCATGTTTGGTGGATACGAGCGACATTTTTTCAAACGTGTAATATTGTTTAAGTTTATCCAGTATGTGCGATGTGGGCGGACATTTAGGCTGCTTCCAGTGCATGGCTATTTGTTTTCTAGCTGCCAGTATGGTGAGCAAGAACGGTTGTTTGTGTGTGGTCTTTATAGAGTTGGGTAATTAAAAAAAAAAAAAAAAGTCCTGCGTGGATATCTAGAGATGGCAAGTCAGGATCCACCTTCGTGAATATTTCATTAACTGTGGTCCACAATGGTTGCATATCCCTACAGCTCCACCATATATGTGTCATATGGCCATCCGCTGCTCCACATCTCCAGCAGTTACTTGGTACTGTGGGATATATTTTATGTAGTCTGCTAGGCGTTGGCTACCAGCGGTATACTAGCTTTTTATGTGCTTCTATGTGGGAATAACATTGAGTCTGTCCCTTTAGAGCCAAAAGGGAGTTGGACCATTCTGTTTCGGACCACCGCGTCCCCGACTCAGTTGCCCACTGGGCAACAAAGGAGGGAGTTGGGTTGGGAGTACTCTGGATGATATCCCTGTAACACAGGGAGAGAGCTTTTGGTTTGGTGGGTGTTTTGTTGCATCTTTCGTAGATCTCTGCGGTTTCAGTTAGGTGTGCGCGAGATATGTGTAAAATACTCCTTAGTTGCATATACGAGAAGACATAGGAGTTCGGTAGACCATATTGTTGTTGTAACTCGGGAAAGGTAAGGATTTTATCTTGTAGAGTCAATGATTCGACCGTTGATATGCCATGTTTTACCCAGTTTCGAAAGGTAAGCCCTGGGCTGATCACACTGAGTGATGTAAGGGGGGCATAAGGGAGAAACCGAAGGTGGGTCCCATGTTGTTTCTGAAATAGGTCCCAATGGTGTATAGGTAATTTTGTAGTGGGAAATATGTCCGGTAGGTTAGGGCGCAATTTTTTTGGGGTCCACAGTAGGTCCCTCAATCTCCCTTCCCGGCAATTCCCATTTTCTATGTCCACCCATTGAAGTGTTTTTTCTGGGGCATTTAATTTTATAGCTGCTTCTATATGAACGGCCTTGTAATAGGTCAATATATGCGGTAGGCCTATTCCTCCCTTAGAGCTTTGCTTATGAAGTAGGGATGCTGGTATCCTAGGTTTGCCTGGATTCCATAGGAAGGATGTAAGGACCGACTGTATCTGTTTACAAAAGGAGACAGGGATGTGTATTGGCAGCATGCGAAAAACATATAGGATTTTCGGGAGCAGTACCATTTTAATTGTGTTATTTCTCCCTAGCCAATAGAGGTGTATTAATTTCCATTTGGAAATATCCGTTTAGCATTGTGCTATTAACGGCTTGAACTTATATTGGAATATATCTCCCAGTGTTGGGGCTATTTTAACCCCCAGATAGGTGATGTGTTTCGTGTGCCAGTCAAGGGTGTGTTTTTGTTGGAGTGTCTGTAGGGATTGGGCTGGTATGGCTATTGGTAAGGCTTGCGTTTTAGTTTTATTCAGTTTATAGTAGGAAATTGCGCCTTATGCGTCTAGGAGGGACATCAAGGCCGGGAGAGATTCTTTGGGTTTACTTAGTGTTAGCAGAATATCGTCTGCAAATAATGATAGGTGATGTTCCCGGTTCCCTATTCGAATTCCGCTAATTTGTTGGTGTATGGTGTTGGTGTAATTTGTGGAGGGATTTTATGTGCTAGGGGTTCCAAGGATAAGACTGTCAGGGTGGTGGTACGATGCCCGGGACCCAGACACTGTCCGGGCGGCGGAGCAGGACCGGGACCCAGTATGCCTGATGTTCAGAGTAGGAGTCAGAGCGTGGAGGTGGATTAGCAGGGTCTGGTGCAGGGTAACCGCACGCCCCCCTGGTGTTGAGCACCAGCGGATACCAGGAACTAGGAGCATGGAAATTAGCAGACCTCCCAGGAGCTGAATAGGGAGGCTCTGCAGCAAGATTGTATCCAGTACTAGAAACAAGGCAAGACTAGAGATAGGCACCAAACAAGACAGAACTAGTAGAACCCAGAACCAGAGAAGGGTAGTAAGCTAAACCCAGAACATATACACAAGACAAGAGGAAAACATGAACATAACTTGGGCAAGACTGGACAGGACTGTACATGGACTGGGTATACAAAGTAAAACAAGACAAGATAATTAAGTACTACATATGGAAATATGGGCATTTAGTCACACTATATGATCATACATTGCATAAGCCTGCCAACAACGCCAAAGTACCCCATATCTGGCAGGTCCTACACTGCCTAATGTATACTAAAACATCCACAGATTCATAACACATATATAGTACTTACCTGCAAGAAAGGACAGAAGCAGTGAGCAGCTGCCTGCAGGAACACTGAAACATAATGAAAGATGGAAACATACGGATGTGGCAAATAAAACAAACATTTAAAGGAAACCTGGAGACTGGGAAATCCAGGGACGAACTATAGGAATGAACCCAGAAATCCCATCATAAAGAAAGCCAGACATAGACTAGAAAACCAAAAACTAAGCAAGAATAGCAAAAAGAGTACTGGATACCAGAAGCCAAGGCCAGACATCTCCACAGAACAGAGCAGGACGTGACAAAGACAAACAACAAGGGAGAGAGTGGACATCCCTGTCTAGTCCCATTCGAAATATGAAACGGCGTGGATAGGAATCCTGCATTTGAGATTCTGGCCGTTGGGTTGTTATAAAGTGCTATGATTCCCTTTATAAAAGCGGATGGGAAACCCCCATGTGTTAAGGCTTGGGACATGAAGGTCCAGTTACGTCTGTCAAAGGCCTTCTCCGCGTCTAAGGCGAGGAGAAGGTTTTTCTTTTTTTTAAATCCACAGCTTAACTTGTTCTTTCTACTGAGTTCGTAGGTCCGTGGAAAAGGAAAAAAAGAGAAGAAAAAAAAAATTATTATTCTTGATGTTACACTGTGTCACACCCGAATAGGGCTTCCTCGTGTATCGTTCTAATGCAGCACTCCGCACAAGAAGTAATAACCAATACTGGGCTAGATGGGCAGATCCAACAGATAGTTCAGATAGTATGCAGCTGCTCCCACACGTACTAGGATAAAGTTCAGTTTTAAGAATGGTGTGTGGTAGCGCGCTCACTGTGCGGTAAGCAGATTTTAATGGGAGGACACAAAGGTGTAACGCCAAGGGTGCATAATTCATTGTTGCACTATACAATATTGTCATTTAATGTAATTTGTGTAGGGCATATATGAATTGGCCACTTAGTAGAGGTCAGATGACAGAAGGGGTAATGTAAATTGTATAGGAATGTAAAAGGGGTCAGATGGTTTACAACATGGATTGATCCTTTGATTAATCAAAGGCTGTGCAAGGTCCCATACATGAGCTGCCTGTATGTCTAGTTCCAATGTAAACTTATTGACTTCGACCATATGGCCTGATACTCTTAATTGATCGTTCATTTCTTAGATATGTTAAACCATTAAATGGTCATTAGCTTTTGAGAAAACCCTTTTGTTCCAGTATCATATCCAAAAGAAACATTAATAATTACCCACAGATTAATAATTAAGCCAAATTTTTATTATATTTAGAATGGGACAAGAATAATCTTCTAATCAAGCATAAACATGATTTGCGTAAGTTAACCATATGGGAAGGGCTTGTGATGTCTGCTATATTAGTTCACAAGTAAGAAGTGTGACATATCTATGGAATGAAAAAATGGTAACAGATTCATAAATGCAATTATTATTTCTGTGGCAAGTACAAAAGAGGAGATAGAACCAAATGTTTCCATTTGGATTGATGTTGGTCTGGAACACAAGGGGGTGGTCACTTATTGTTTCTATAGGTACGCCTTATTGCCACCTCTGCGCCAAGCTTTGTAATTCACAGGACATATATCCAATGATATTGAAATGTGTATCGTACTTGCTTGCACTGGCGTCCGCAGGAAGGGGCAAGGGATGGCACTTGCCAACCCTGGAGTTTTGAACTTGCCTGTGTGATTGAGAATAAACTGCAATACCGGCACCTGGCAGTAGGTGGAGCTGTGTGTGGAGAGAGGCAGGGATAGGAAGCTACAGCTTATCCCTGCTTCTCTATCCTGACTGAATCCGCGGGGGAGCAGCACAGAGTGCAGCCAGCAACTCCCAGCCTGCAGAGACAGCCTACAGATCAGGAGAGTAGACAGTGTCAGACGAAAAAGACTGTGTCAAATGAGGAGAAGAAAAGGCGACTTGAGCAGGAAGGACAAGTGAAGTGATCCCTTCACTTCATTCTGGACACCACATCATAAGGCTTTGGTACCTGGGCCTGGCAGGAAAACAATGGACCTGCTCATCTCCCCAGTTAAAAATAAATAGTGTTAATGTGTTCACTTTTATTTACTGAGTGTCAGGAAGCACAGAGTGCTGCTAGGTAGGGGTGCCGCTGATTGGCTAGAGCGGTCAGCTGGCACCATTCATAAAAAAAGTAAAACATTTTTATGAACCGGGAACTAGCGATTGGCTTAGAGCGCCAACTGACCACTCTAGTCAATCAGCGGTACCCATGCCTGATGTTTTCTGCACTTCCTGACACTCCGTTTCAGAAGCCGAAACCACTGAGCGACCTGGAGGTGGAGGAAGCCTTTGGGGTTAAACCATTTGAGAGCGGTTTAACCCCTTAAAGGAAAAAGAGCACCCAGGGGCTTCTTGGCATCATAGCATTTTCATTTAGATGGAGTTGTTATGGTGACCAGAATGTTCCTTTGATTTCCTAAGTGTCAGGAATACAAACATGTATTCCTGACACCATAGTTGTAAAAATGCTATTCACCCTGAACAGTCAAAATGACTAATAACGAATATAAGAATATATGAATATGTAAATACACCAAAATACAGATAAAGTATGAAAACTAAAATGTAAAAAATAAATAGATGAATAAAATGCACAGAGTAGTGAAAATATTAATACAATACAAAGAATAATAAGGAAACTAAAACTTCTGAATAGTCCAAAATATTGAAAGTCCAGGTTAGTCCAAAAACAAAGTCTAAAAAAATAATGGTAATTAGATTCGGTGAAGATAGTCTTGCAAATTATAATTTTAGCTACATCCCCTAAAAGAGAGGAACCTAAAAAATGTTTAGAAGGATGTCCCCCGTTATGGTCCAGCAAATAACATTCTTGCTCTTATCCACATGTATTAACCAACATTTAATTAATGTAAGTATTTTAAACTTAAATGCAGTCTCACTGCGCACGCCTCATAGACAACTTCCTTCACCTCAACACACAGCCATGCCTACTAACGTGTGTTCTACCTCATGACCTACCTCATGTTCACTGTTCACTAATCTGAATTTTGCATATATTTTGGTCCTTAGGGTAGAACCACAATTGAGAAATACACGTTACCTTTTTCAATGTGGGAAACAATTTTTTATACTGTCCCATTCTAAGCTTACCCACCACTTCACTTTATGATCTGGGAACTGTGGTGGAATCTCGGTAAAAATAAATTTAGTAGGCCGAGATTGCCACGTGGTATATGTTATTGCACGTGCATATGCTAATGTATCGGTCGGTTGGTTGCACGTGGCAACGATACAATCAGTAGTGTAGGAATACAGGATATACGAGTATTCCCCTCCTCCATTGTGCTGGGCAAGCCATGTGGTCAAACAGGAATTTAGTCTCTATTCTGTGGATTGGGTAAGAGTACGTGTAGGTTGAACTGATTATAGGAGGAGCTATATGTCTATATAAGGTGCCTACACTGTACAATCAGGGCTCAGATTTTAGCTGTTTTTGGTGACATTAGTCCCTCTGAGTCCCGGTCGGTGAATCGAATAAAGATCTCTTCCTTCCTGAAGAAACCTGTGTCCATCTCTCTGTGCTTGGCTTCCGTCAGTTTCTCCGGTATCAGAACGTCTTACTATTTTTGGAAAGTTGAAAACAGAATATCTATGTGTGTGTGTGTGTGTGTGCATTTTGAAAAAAGTGAAAAATATATGAATATCTAGTGTTGAAAAACGGGCACAAGTTTAATAATGCGGGCATATTTAGAAATAGAAAGTAAAGCATATTCACAATAAAATCTGTATAATTAGATACAATGGGAAAGAAATTAGATCAGCTAGTGATTAACTTAATCAATGCTTGTCACTGATCTTTTATGGAAACTTCCCCCCATCCTCCCTCTCACACGTGTTGATGCTGTCAGCCAGATGTGACAATCAATACCTTTTATATTCCTGCACAAATTACGTGCTTCTATTTTCACGATCCCGTTAGGGTCTGGTGTATCGTATAGTCAGCCATGTGCAGCCATGGACCTAAGGTATGAACAGTCACTCTGGGATTCCATAAATTATGCTTATTGATGTATGTGCTGTGCATGCTCTTGTGATCACAGATGATGTGAGTTATATCCAGGGTTTTAAAGGCCATTTAACCACTGAATGCCTTGGAAGTTGAGAAATGCATTGCATTACTAAAGGCGAATGGGTTTTTATGGGAGCAGAAACTCTTACGGCTTTAGTAATTATCTATAAAATGGTAATCTGACAAACTTGCTTTGTTTATTTGTGAACAGAATGATTGAAATTGGCTCATTACCCATAAATCACAAGGGTCTATTGATAAACTATGAGCGGTAACTAATAATTTATGGATGAAATAATGGATTAGGTAGAAAGAAAATATACATTTACGTCTTGGTATTTTTTTTATATATAGCACAGAGTAGGTAACCTGTGGACTATAGCTCACATTACCCTCAGTTGACCTTAAAATAAATTTAATTTAGCTGGGAATTCCATCATTACTGAGTGATCTAAAATTATTTTGGACCATTTCACCTATGTAGTACACTCCTTTGCCTCCTGAATTTTTCATGGTGTTGATGCAACAAGGGGTTGTAAACGTTAATATGGAATTTTGGTCTTAACGGATTTGATAGCATCAAGCAGGTTCCCAGGTTCATTAGACCACCGCAGCCAGTACCACTGAAACAAGGTAATATGCAGACATATATTTTATAGTAATATGCTACAACTGTCAAAAACATACACACACATCCAGGACCGCCACCAGAAATTTTGGGGCCCCTGACAAAGCACAAGGTGTAGTGAATGCAGAGTGTGTGTTAGTGTTGTGGATGCAGTGTGTGTGTCAGTGTAGTGAATGCAGAGTGTGTGTTAGTGCAGTAAATGCAGAGTGTGTGTTAGTGTTGTGGATGCAGTGTGTGTGTGTCAGTGTAGTGAATGCAGAGTGTGTGAGTGTGTGAGTGTTGTGGATGCAGTGTGTGTGTCAGTGTAGTGGATGCAGAGTGTGTGTTAGTGTTGTGGATGCAGTGTGTGTGTCAGTGTAGTGGATGCAGAGTTTGTGTTAGTGTTGTGGATGCAGTGTGTGTGTGTGTGTGTCAGTGTAGTGAATGCAGAGTGTGTTAGTGTTGTGGATGCAGTGTGTGTGTGTCAGTGTAGTGAATGCAGAGTGTGTGTTAGTGTTGTGGATGCAGTGTGTGTGTTAGTGTTGTGGATGCAGAGTGTGTGTTAGTGTTGTGGATGCAGTGTGTGTGTGTGTCAGTGTAGTGAATGCAGAGTGTGTGTTAGTGTTGTGGATGCAGAGTGTGTGTCAGTGTAGTGAATGCAGAGTGTGTGTTAGTGTTGTGGATGCAGTGTGTGTGTGTGTTTAGAAGTGTATGCATGTAAATGTAATAAAAGTTCCCCCCTCCCTGGTTCTTACCTGGTTCAGGGAGGGGGGGAATATTCTTTGATCCCTGGTGGTCCGGTCCGGTGCCATTGTGGGGCCTCCCTGGCTCCCTACACTTGCAGAGGGGGCCCAGCGGACTGCAGTTGTACTTTACAGCATTTCCTCGCTCTCACTCCCGCGAGATGTGGTGCGTGCGCCGCGCGGAGCGTTGCCATGGCAACGCTCTAACGGCCGCACATCTCGCGGGAGTTAGAGCGAAGAAATGCTGTAAAGTACAGCTGCAGTCCGCTGGGCCCCCTCTGCAAGTATAGGGAGCCGGGGGGGCCTGCGGCTGCACCCATATATAGCGATCATCGCTATATATAGGTGCAGAGAGTAATTGTGGGGCCCTGGACTGACCAAAGCAGTCCGAGCCCCCCAGGACCGCCGGGCCCGTAACAAACATTATGGTTGTCACCCCCTGATGGCGGCCCTGCACACATCTCCTCAATAATGTTGCGAACGGTTAGGTCAGTAACATTACATTAGCAGTTTCAAAGTTATATGATCTAAACTCCATTTTATTGAAGGCTGTGCGTAGGTGCAACCAAAATTATTTCATTTTTCCCAGCTTACAGACAATCCATTTATGTTCATAAAAAAGTGGGAAAAAATTCACCTGGGAGTAAAGAAAAAAACCAAAAACCACGTTATCACTGCGAGTCTGCTGAGTGTAACTGAAATGTAATTTGGTTGCGTTTTGATTTCCTTCCCATAGAGGTTTCTTTAAACCTTGAAGTAATTTCCTAGGACATATTATTTTTTCCCCCTTCAAATTCAGGTTCTAGCGCTGGGAGATTATTAATTCAGAAAACAGCCTTGAAGACATCTTGTCATTCACAATAGAGAAACATCTCCTGGGTCCAGCTGTGCTCTACAGAAACTGTTCTCTTTGAAAGTAGTTTGGCAATTAACACATTCCTTATGTGGTTCTAACTTGAATCATTTTCAGTTCCTCTGTCTTCTCTGTCTCAAAGCACCAAATATTTTTTTTAATATTTACACCTTTTCACTCCCCATGGAGTGACTGAGGAATTGTATTCTTTTGTGATTGGCGTGGTCAAGCAGCAATACACCTAGATATTCTAACAGAACAAATTTGTCGGAATGTGAAATGCTAGTGAGAAATTAGGGTGTACTAATACTGAGTTCCCCAACTTCATCACTGGATTCATTGTACAGCTCTGCAGAATTTGTTGGCCCTTTATAAATAATAATAATAATAATAATAATTAGGGTCTTGCTTGCACCTTCACCTATTTTGTTTGCTACGTTTAAAGGAGTAACATATGATTCCTGCCCTCCTGAATGAGGAATACCAAGCTTGTGTATTAAACAGATAATTATGTAGATCACTCAAAAATATATGGATTTATTTCAAACGAAAGGTTCAAAATTAAAAAGCTTCTGCAGTTTTAACCCCTTAAGGACCAAACTTCTGGAATAAAAGGGAATCATGACATGTCACACATGTCATGTGTCCTTAAGCGGTTAATAACCTTTGGAATAGGTCAACTTTTTCATGCCCTTTCCGAGTGTTTTACTTACGTGTTTATTGAATCTATTCGGAACTGCAGCAAGGACCTCTGCTGGATTATATATGTAAGTTGAGATCCTGTCTAGAAATGGATTAGCCCCAAAAATGACAGGCATAGTCCAGGAGTAGGCAATCTTCGGCTCTCCGGATGTTGTGGACTATATCTCCCATAACGGTCTTACAGACATAATGCTGGCAAAGCATCAGGGGAGATGTAGTCCACATCATCTGGAGTTTCGAAGGTTGCTTGCACTTGTCGTAGACCATAACCCAAACAGAAGGGATTGACATTCATTACCAGCCTTAGGAGTGGCTTGACAAGAAGCCTATGTTGAGTTGAAAGGGTGAATGCCTGTATATAGGAAAACACAATAAAAAATACATGCTAATCTGGAATGCTATCAAGATATACAAAATCAATGAGACACACCAGGGTTATGATTCCAGAGAATAGGATAGTCAAGGAAAACCAAACACCAAACAGAGGAAATAATATTAAGATAGTGTCATTACACCCAAGTGGTTAAATATGTAAAAGGACTTACGTCACTTGTGCAGCAAGATATTGCGTGCACGGAAATTATGCATTGAAACTGCCAAAATGGCATAAGGTGGGTAGCTCATACAAAGAGGATACTGTTCAATTGTCTGCTTTACTGAGAGGGTAGTGGATGCATGGAATAGCCTTCCAGCTGAAGTGGTAGAGGTTAACACAGTGAAGGAGTTTAAGCATGCGTGGGATAGGCATAAAGCTATCCTAACTATAAGATAAGGCCAGAGACTAATGAAAGTATTTAGACCCTGTGGGAACCATGACAAGTCAGATGTTGAGAGCTAATAAAAGCAGTAGCCACTTTAGACATTAGTTGCTGGTCAGAAAAATTTGTGAAATGAGCCCATAGTTTGCAAGAATTTAAAATAAGCAAATAAATCAAATACTTTAATTTGTAGGTTTGTTGAGGGCTCTCCTTTCCTTTTAATGCAAGTAAAGAAATTGGCATCTGTACCACTGTTATGGTACTGCGGTCTTCTATTCCTTTCCCAACAGCTGAGCCTAAGTGATTATAGCTACAGCAGGGAGTAGAGGAATAGTAGAGATGAATACAGCTTCCAAGACGATTCTTCCCAGCAAATAGAATATTCCCCAAACATGAGCCCAGACTTCATGAAGGGTGTAACAGAACTGACCTTTATTGAAACAGGCTGGCTTTTATGTGAAATCCTCCTGCAAGAGGACCTCCCACAGCAAACAAATACATTAACCAATCGTTATACAGTATTTCACTAATACACGCCTTCCTTCTGCCTGGGAGATATTGAGATAAGTTAAGGAATAAATCAATTATCTCCAGGCAAAGGGCACACATTTTCCCCAAAGGTTCAAACACCCCTTTCCCCACAAGGTATCCCCACAAAATAGATATCCCCTGATAGCCCCGATCTGGGGGACAAACATATCCAAATTTCACCCAGATCGGTTCAGGGGTTCTTGAAAAGAGTGGAAGTCATGTTTTACCGACCACACACGAGGCTCCTGCCCAAAACAGTTCCACAAATTCAGCGTGTGCGGTCGGTCAATTGGGAAAAAGGTGAAAAAGGTCCCCTCCTGCGAACAAGATGGCCGCCATTTTCTTTTCCACGTGGCGTTCGGCTATGCGAACAGCGGCCACCCAGGGAACACTTAATCAACGGTACTTTTGAACTTAACAAGCCAGGAGGGTGGTCGGTGTTCGGTAGTTTCAAACTGCCGAACTAATAACCAATATTTATACAGCAAAATGGAGAAAACACACAAATATAGAAGAAAATGTCGAAATAAAGTCAATTTTCTTCACAACCACATTGCCATTAAAGGCACAAATCTCACTACCCCCTTATAGACTGTAATAAATAAATGTGTTGGCTGTGCTCTCGTGACTCAGATTATTCCACTATCCAAGTCCATTAGTCATTGGTCAACTGAGCTTTTTTAAATCCGTAACCTGCTGAAAATTCAAGAGCCTTCCCATCTTCATTTAAAACCTCACCATTTGATTCACAGTAACAGCATATCTTTTTACAAAGTGCACAGGAACCATTAGAGCTAAATATAAATGAGTCATAACAAAAAAAACGAGATCGTTTGTAAAAAAAAAAAAAGACTGCAAGCTCTATTTGAATGTCATGTGTTTTCAAAGAAACTGTTAACTTGATCTGCTGGTTTTCTTTCTAGCTAAGATTAGTATCCTCCGGCTACTGAAATCCCCAATTATACAAAGTATATATCAGTGAAATGTCCCCAGAATCAGGCCTGCTCATTACATCCCTCCGTTACATAGTAACCATATATTTTTGAGACTTTAGTGCCGATCTTTGCCTTAGGGGCAATTTAAATATTACGCAGATAATGATATAGCTGCCAGACTGCCAAATGCTATGTTTCATAAAGCACTAATTCCTTTCATAGCCACAGATAAAAGTGTTTTTATAGCCTAGAAAAGTTGACTAGATAATGCTTCAATGTAACGTGATATAGGGTGTCATTATATACTTACAAGCTTGAAACAATTGGAGGATAAGTTGAGATTTTACTGGATTTGTATCTTTACATAAAGAAATTTACTTAATCGTTTAAATCAACAGATTGTCACAAACTCACATGCATATCAGAAAGGTAACATGTGAACTGAACTGGATATGTATGTTGTAAGAAAAAGAGACATAATGTGACAGCTGACTGCACAATGATATATTAAAAAGATTTCTTAGAGGGGTGCCCTAAGCACCATAACCACTTTAGTTTTTTGTGGTGGTTATGGTGCAATAGGTCAATCAGTGCTGTGTTTTCAGTTTGTCTGTTTATTTTTGAGAGGAGTCACACAAACCAAACTTCTCCTGACTCCCTTCATTTGCAGCTTGCTTGATTTGGAAGGACATTTTTTCACTAGGTATCTTACTTCAGACCTGCTCCCAGTGTGGTCTGGTTTTTGGATGGTTCAACTTGTGAGGATCTTGGGTAACCTAAAGGATTCTTGGACTAGTTCCGTTTGAGATGCAAGGCCCTATGGCTTTCTGCACAGAGAGTTGGGGCCTCTGGGTTCTGTGAGAGGGTCCTTAAGGGCTACAATTTGGGCCTCTACCCTTCGTAGTTCCAGTAAGTAAATGCAGGGTCCAATAGACTGGGGTCTCAAGGTTGTAGCACGTGGCTCGTCTCGACAATATGTATAGTGCAGAGTGTGTGGTTGAAATAGGTGAGTGCAAGATTGTGCGAGTTGCGTAAAATGTGAGCAGCTATCCCAGATATATATATATATATATATATATATATATATATATATATGAATAAAACCAAGAGATACAATTTAAAAGTGGATTACCTGTGGTTGCTTGATGAGAGGATACAATGATGTCTCGTTATTGGTTTCACGGGACATGATGTGGATACATGCTATAGGACCACATACACATTCAAATCAATCATAATGAGTAGTCATTTAAAAGTAACCAATACAGGGAAAAATAGGAGGGGTAGTAAAACTAGTCTATATTTATTATATATAATATATAAATATAGATTTTGATTTACTGCTCCTCCACTCCCCCATGATCCCCCTTCCCCCTTTTGCTTACTTCCCACATGATTTGAGGAGGAAATCAACAGTTAGTGACTGTCCCTTAGTAGTGATGTCCCGAACAGTTCGCCAGGAACCGTTCGCCGGCGAACATAGCGTGTTCGCAGTCGCGAACACGCGCGATGTTCGGTCCGCCCTCTATTCGTCATGGAGGTGGGAGGGTCTGGGAGGGAGGGTCTGCTGCTGATTGGCTGGAATGTGTCTGCTGACTGTGAGGTACAGGGTCAAAGTTTACTCAATGATGACGAATAGGGGGCGGACCGAACATTGTGCGTGTTCGCGACCGCTATGTTCGCTGGCGAACGGTTCCCGGCGAACTGTTCGGGACATCACTATCCCTTAGCCTTCAATCATTTGCTTTCCAATTTTTCCCCCCAACCATCTCTTTTTTTTCCCTGTGTTGGAATTCACAATCATGAATCAAAATGAGCATGTCCAACCATTGCGCAACTAGTTTGATATATGATTTGGGTACATTTTGGCTCGGAGTTCAAGAATTTGACTGATTAGACTCGATCACCCCAAATTCGGACAATTTGCAGTTTGGAGGTAAATGATTGTTCAATGACCCCATACTTCCTGCCGTTGACAGCCCTTGACTTTCCCTGCAGAACCAATGTGGTACATACATATTGGACTGAATGGATCCATATTTATTTATATAGCTCATATTATATCAAAATAAATGTTTCCACTACAATATTTTATACTCCACAGTGGTGCAGCAGTACTGCCTTTCAATTTTCCACCTGTCTGTCCATTTTATATACTTATGATAGGCGAGGCATGAAATACCATCGTTTTATTTTAAAATAGCTTCTCGTATAATTTGTCACACTTGTTTTCTATCAGAGCTGGAAAGCACAGGTGTAATTGCCTTTACCAAAAAAAATCCTATATGGATGAGTGTGTCTCCAGGATTCGGATCATAGCAATTATCCGTGAGTTTAAATAATATTCTTGAGTCAGTGAGTAGGAACAGAACTTCAAGCTGGCGCTAAGGCTCTTTAACATTTAAGCAAGAGACTTTATGCATGAAAGCATACTAAAAGTCCCTCAAATTATTTTCCCCCTTTCGTCTTTTAAAGGTTTTTTTTAAATCTATTTCCCTTCTTGTATAATGAAAAAGCTTGACCGGGCTTTAAGAGAAATTTGAATACCGTTGAATGTCACTTTGCAAATGTTATCAAACTTCGCCAGATACTTAGGTGTTTGAAAACGAAAAAGAGGGGGGTGGGGGGGGGGGGGGGAGCAAGATTTACTGATATGATTTGCAGGTATTTTGATATGACAAAAGTATAATAATGCTTTCACCTTTTCGCTAGAATTAAATTATTCTGACCATCTGAATGTCATGTCATCCGTAAAGTAGACAGACGGTAAATCAACGTGAAAGCGAAATGATATATGAGGAAATATTTGATGATCAATACAAATTGATTTATAGATTGGATGTTTGTAGAATTAACGGTTGACTTGCGTCATAAATGTCGTGAAGCATGGTCAGTCAAGTGGATCTTGTGGGCATCTTTAAAACGATAGTATAAATGAAAAATGAAAAGGGCTTATTATACAATTAAATGTCAAGGCATAGTTCATAATCTCCAACCCGATGATAAATGTTAAATTCATTTTTTCACTATATATGTATATAATTATGTACATATACAGATTATTTTCATTTTTTAATTTATGTGTGCAAAAATATGGGGGAGGAAGTGTTTACTGTAATGTGTATGAATTCTTGAGAAATACGTATAGCTTAAGAAAGGTGTTCATTCGTGTGTATACATTAACCAGAGCATCATTGGAGGTGAACTTTTGGATCTCTGTTTTGGCCAGCCCTGTGTGTAGATTTTGCCAATATTTAATGAAGAAAACAAATTCTACTTTATTGCGTAGGTGCCAACAGTATGAGAAGGTGGGCAGAGAAAGTTGGCAGGTAAGTATCCTTATATAGGAGGGAGAGTCCCTATTTATGGTCCAAATATCACTGTCTCATAGAAGCTTGTTGTGTCTGAATTTATTATAGAGCCCTACAGCAATAATACAGTAATGTACATATAAACTGCAATAATTGTTTTTAGAAATCAGTTTGTATAAATGCTTGTTAAATTACATTTTAGTTGCATTAATTGTTATTAGTGAGTCACCTGAAATTTCTCACAACAGCTCTGTCCCTGAAACACACGAACACCCCCAAATACTTTGTCCATTTGAAATGTTGGGAGGTATGTTATTGCCCTATTAACGAATCCGATACGGTGCAAGCAATGTTCCTCTTGTATACCATTGTGCTCATGCAGTGCTCTAAGCAACGCAACAACTTTAGCTTAATGAAGCAGTTTTGGTATATAGATCACGCCCCTGCATTCTTACTGCTCAATTCTCTGCCATTTATGCGTCAAATCACCTTGATTATTTAGAGTGCACACCCTAGTGCAGGGATGGACAACCTTTAGAACTCCAGATGTTGTGGACTACAGCTCCCATAAGGCTCTTACAACTGTAATGCTGGCATAGGATCAGGGGAGCTGTATTCCAGAACATCTGAAGGGCCAAAGGTAGCCTACCCCTTAACATTGAATGCACTGGAGGGTTAGTGCCTGCACAGAGCCCACAGTTAGCTCTGCTTGTGGCAAATACGAACAATATCTTTGCCAGGTTGATATAAAATGGGAGATGGGGTTATCACCATGTGGACCATGATTCTCTCCATTTACAATATTAGAATTCAAGGGACATTCCACTACCTAAATATGTAAAAAAATAAAAAAAGTTAGTAGATACAATAAAACATGCATGCATTTAATTATGCATTTTTTTCATTGGAGGTTTATCTAAAACGAGCTTGCAAACATCGCAGATCTCTTATCTGAAGCCTTTACAAGTCCTCCCCTTCTAACCCCGCCCAGATATTCTGTGGCTGTCCAATCACAGACTTTCCAATTCCAGTGCAGCTCAATGAGAAGTCTTTACAATGCAGGTGCTCTGGGCTATTGCTGCATCTTGAATTTAGCTCCACTGAGGTAAATAACCAGGAAGTAAGAGGACTTGGGTGGGGGGTGGGGGTTAATTTATAAAAGTGCACATTTCTATTGAAATTTGCTCTTTTGGTAAAAATAAAATAGAGAGAACACATTATTCACATATAAAACACTTTAGCCTCCCCACCTCACTGGCTCACTCATTCCTCATTTAACTAGCCCTTCCTTATCCCACCCACTCCCCTTCTTCCTTCCCTCTTTATTTTACTTTCTCCATCCATTTCCTCCCCACCTTCTCCCTCCCTCATCACCCATGTCTCACCTCACTTCCTTTGAACGCATGCTAATTGCCCTATTAGGGCATTTGTTACAGACAGGTAGGGCATTCCTACCTGTATGCAATGTGTACTTATTCACCACTTAGTAGATGTTCAATGTGTCACAATGACAGTTACTAAATTAAGTCATTGGAGGGTTGTGCCCTGATGTAGTCTATTTTAATATAACACAGTTTACATAAGGAGAATCATTACCACTTAACACATTTAATGCCCTCCTTGGCACTTAGTCATAAGTGTAACATCAAGAACTTAACATCACAGCTTAAATATTTAAAAAAAAAATGGATGAAATGGGTATGAGTTGTAATCAATTAAAAGCTATTACCAATGTGCATGCAAAAAAAACCCATCAAGCATTAAAAACATTAACCCATACCAGTTCAAATCATTCCCCTGGAGAGTAATATAACATCCAATTAATGCGTTACATACTGATGGCTAATAAAACAGATCTTTTAAAGTGGCACTGTCATGCCGAACTTAATTTTTATTAATTGTTTCCTCTTCTCTTCCTCTGTCAGGATCTGTTATTCATTTCTTCCTGTCTGCTCTAGTTTTCTTTAAAACATAAGATAAAGTAGGAACTACTTTGTATTATGGAGGTTTCATACGCTTGACCAGCTATAACCAGCGGAGGAGCAAAGTGTGCTTCATTTCTGGTGGTCAAAGCAATTTTCCCACAATTCTCACCTTTCCTCCGTGTTCCCACAAAGCCTCCTTTCACATTTCCCGATCACTCTGATTGGTTGATTCCAAGCCAACCATTCAGAGTGCTCTGACAGGTAAATGAAGAGACTGACAGGTAAGTGTAATTTGACTCATAACGCTCTGGTTGATTGAAATCAACCAATCAGAGTGTTGTTATGAGTCAAATTACACAGCATGGAAAAATTCCAAAGAACTTTCCCACGCTGTCTAAAATGACACAGATCACTCTGATTGGTTGGATTTCAATCCAACCAATCAGATTGCTGTGACAGGTAAATGTAGAGACTTACCTGTCAGTCTCTTCATTTACCTGTCAGAGCACTCTGGTTGGCTTGGAATCAACAAATCAGAGTGCTCTGAGCTAAATTGCAGGGCGTGGGAAGGCTTTATAAGGCTCCTCCCACCCTGCGGAGGTCAGTCTGCGCCATGACCTTGCTGGGTGAAGATGGATTATTTTTTTACCGTCCGGCTTTTTTTTTCTGGTGTATTTTTTTTTGCGCTTGGGTTTTTTTTATTTTTTTTTTTAAAGTGCGACGGGTATTATGGATTTTTATTTGGATTTTTGGGGGCTGAAATAAGAAGATTTTAGAAAAAAGAAGACATCAAATGGTAAGTTTTGTTTATGTTTTACAGGTATTTAGTTCTCCCCCCCCCTCACTATTTTTAGCATGAGGAGGGTAGGTAGGGGTTTATTAATTTTTTTGGAGTGGGGAGGGGTGACTTTGGCACAAACGGACGCGGCATCCTGCGTTCGGCTAATTACGCCTGATCGCGCTAATAACAGCGCGAACAGTGCGACCGCACGGTTCATGGTTTTTCTGCGCGAACGGACGGCTCATGGAAGCTTACCGCTCGCGTAAATTGACACCTATTCATTCGGGTTCTTCTACATACCTGGGCGTTCATCAGTTTTGTTAAAAAAAATCACGAACGGCCGTTCGGGAGTTTTCTGCCGAACGCTTTACTGAGCATTGTGATTCGGGACTTCCCGTTTTCGCAGGCTTTTCCCTGTCTCTCGTGAGAATTGCGGTGGCCATTTTGTGGGTGAAGTTTAGCAGGAATACAAATCACAGCAAGCTAAGGCTCTCGTTTTGGAAGCATTTCCAGCGAAAAAGCAGAGGTGAAGTCTGAGTTGGACCTACACAGGTTGGTGTTACTTCCCCTGGGGATTGGGACTGCCAGTTAGGTTTACCCTAGTAACCTGGCAAGGGGTGAGCCCCCATTGGGAATTTCCCTAAGTGCTGCCTAGCGGAACCTGTCCAAGCAGTTTCCGGTCTCCTGGGTGAGCCCCAGTGTGAAAGAGTCTGTTTTTTCCACGCCACTGAGCGAGTCATACTAATACGGCCGACGGCCTATTCAGATCCCTCCCACACGGTCCCTCACCTCTTATACCTATACCTGTGCCTGTAGAATAGTGCCCGAACCAAAATGGAGGACGCAATTAACACAAGTGACCTTCAAGCCATGATCAATGCAGCGGTAGCTGCGTCTTTAGAAAAAGCTATGGCGAAAGTGATACCAGCGGCACCTCCTTTTCGGGGAATGGGCTCCGCCTGAGCATCTACTCAGGTTTATGCATTTTTGGATACATAAACCACTGGAAAAACACATTCGTAAGAGGATGAGAGCGGAGTGTCCCAGACCTTCACTGACAGACAAGGTGGCCCTTACCCCGGAATTCGATCAGCTCAATTTTGACGTTCATGGAGCAAGGGGGACGCGACCCGTGCAGAGGCATCGAAAAGAGTTTTAAAAGGGCGCAGGACAAGCTCCTGGACACGATGGGGCCAATGGCCCGAGTGATGTATCTGGTGGAACGAAGCCTACGCCAGAGCGGACTGTTTACAACGGACATGGTGCGCAAATGGGCGCATTATATCCGAGAATGGACCCAGAGGGGTTTCTGTTTTCTCGGTAATACAAATGCGGCCCTCTCTGCAGAGCGGAGCCGCACAGCACTGTTCCGTATAGACCCCAAACTAGCTGATCTGGGGGTTAAAGAACTGGGCCCACAGACACAGGGCAAACTCTTTGGCGAGGCCTTTATACTCAAACTGGACTCCATCCCGCTCCGCCAACTGGCACGGATCGTCGGCTTACTGTTCTCATCAATACAAGCCATATTTCCGGGTCCTCTGCATTACTGTGCCATGCAACGGTTGAAAGCTCGCTTCCTGCGACGGAATCCCAAGTACAACCAGCCAGTCCCTCTGACGGACGAAGTACGGCAAGAACTCAAATGGTGGCTCAACTGTATGCAAGCCTGGAATGGCTGGGCCATCTTTGGCAACCACCCGGATTTCGTCCTGGAATCGGACGCGAGTCGATTGGGTTGGGGAGCCACGGATGGAGAAGCATCCACAGGAGGTACGTGGAGAACTCAAGAACTCTCGTTGCATATCAACTGCCTCGAATTCCTAGCAGGGTCTTGCTATACGCAGCCTGACGAAAGGACAGTCCAACTGTTGTGTACTGCTACGGATGGATAACGTATCAGCTGTACGATACATCAATCACTTGGGAGGTACCCGATCACAAACGCTGGTGAATTTGACGAAGGAGATTTTCGATTACTGCCTCTCGCGCAACATCACGTTGCGCGCAGAACATCTACCAGGGGAGTCGAACCTTACAGCAGACTGGTACTCCTGACACTGGAGAGACGCCAGCGACTGGCAATCGAACCCACAGGTGTTCGCCTACCTATACGAACAGAGTGGCCCTTTCCTACTGGATCTGTTTGCTTCACGCAACAACCACCAGGTACCACAATTTTACAGCTGGCTTCCAGATCCGGAATGCTTGGCGGTGGACGCTTTCACCCAACACTGGCCAACACAAGGGGCCTATGCCTTTCCCCTATTCACCTTGATTGCGAGGGTTCTACACCACATCCGGAGATGAGGGGTAAGACTAACCCTCCTGACTCCTCTATGGCCGAGCCAACCCTGGTTCCCAGACCTTCTCGAATTGTCTTGCCAGAACCCGATTCTATTGCCGAACGATGACAATCTACTCAGGGACCCAGTGGGGAATCCACAACCGATGCTGTTGGACGGCCGCCTAGCCTTGGTGGACTGGACTCTTTCAGGGGAGCATGGTGTACCAACAACTTATCGGCAACAACTAAGGACCTCCTAAGGGACTCCTGGGCCCCGGGAACGCGAAGAGCTACCTATCCGCATGGCGATCTTGGACCAGTTGGTGCATGGATCCCTTTACAGCCCCTGTTCCAGATATCACGAATTTCCTCTCGGTTAACTTCGAGGAAGGCAAATCCTACCGCACCATCAATGTTATCAGATCTGCTATCTCGGCAGCCCACATGCCGTCCCAAGGGAGAGCGGTCGGACAAGACCCTCTGATATGTCGACTACTACGGGGCATCAAATTGAGACAACCCCGAACGCCTAAGTACCAACATCTGTGGGATGTGGACGTTGTCCTCCGTTTCCTGAGGTAATGGCCCCCTAACTAACTATTGTCACTGAAACAACTGGCCAAGTTCACCTTCCTATTGTGCATGGTCTCATTCCGGAGAGTGTCGGACGTCCGGGCGTTTGACAAAGATGCTTTCTCCATCGACTCGGAGGGAATCACATTCCATATCTCACAACAGACTAAATCCAATTCTCCATCGGTATTCTACCCTTTCTTTAACTCAGACCCTCAACTTTGTGATGTTAAGACTTTACGGGCATATGTGGCGGCAACAGAAACGTTGCGCCCAACAATAGCACGACAACTATTGGTGTCATATGTTAACCCGCACGGCCCAGTTTTGACCACCATGCGGGCCAGATGGATCAAGTGGCTACTCTCCCTAGCCGGGATAGAATCTGCCTTTGGAGCGCACTCCGTGAGAGGGACAGCGGCATCAGCCTTCATGGCAGGAGCATCATTATCAGACATACTACAAAGGGGGGATTGGTCCCACGAATCGACGTTTCAGACCTTCTATTTTCGTCCAACGCCCAACGCCGCATTCGCTCTTCTAACTAAGCGTTAACATTGCAAATACGAAGCCTCTGTTACGCTACTAGGGGTGATTTGGATTGGAACTCAACTGCAGCTTGTAATCTCCCTAATTACAATAGTGAAGAAATGGAGAATCCTTAAGTATCAATACTGTAGCTTTAAGAAAAGAGAGAATCACTGGTAACTTGATTCAACCGAAGTTTTAATAAGTGTTAAACTTAAATGAATTGCATTTAGGCAATAATCCAATAAGAAGAAGTGCAAGTAATCAACAAAACAAAGTTCATTATTAACAGGGCTCGAGTCCTGCAGGAACGCGTGGGAACGGCGTTCCTGCACTTTTTTTTAGTGCAGGAACGCCGTTCCTGTTTATGGTCCTGCAGGCACTCAGGGGTCGGCAAAAAATGCCGCCCCCAAATGTCCCCGTGTTCCCCCTGTCATGGGGGGCCCAAGAGGTGGCCTAATGGCCACCTGAAGGATCCCCCCCGGCCGGCTCTTGTCTCGCTGTCAGACGCGGCGAGGGAGCTGTGTGCTCTCTGCTCCCTCTCGCCGCGCGCTGTTTGCTGATGCTGGGAGCCGGAATACAACATAATTTCCGGCTCCCGGCATCGCAGAGTGCCCGCGCGGCGAGAGGGAGCAGAGAGAACACAGCTCCCTCGCCGCGTCTGGCAGCGAGACAAGAGCCGGCCGCACTGAAGCCCCACTGGACCCCAGGGACAGGTCCACGCCAGCTCTCCAGGTAGGGAGGCTGGGTGGACATTTAAAAAAAAAAATATACAAATAATTTTTGTGTATGTGAGTGTGTGTCTGTGAGTTTGTCTGTGACTGTGTGTATGTTTCTGTGAGTGTATGTGTGTGTGTCTGTGAGTGGATGTGTGTGTGTATGTGTCTGTGAGTGTATGTGTGTGTGTCTGGGAGTGTGTGTGTGTATGTGTCTGGGAGTATGTGTGTGTGTCTGTGAGTGTATGTGTCTGGGAGTGTGTGTCTGTGAGTGTATGTGTCTGGGAGTGTGTGTGTGTGTATGTGAGTGTGTGAGTGTATGTATGTATGTTTGTGTGTGTGTACGTGTGTGTCTGTGAGTATGCGTGTCTGTCTGTGAGTCTGTGTGTGTGTCTGTGAGTCTGTGTGTGTGTCTGTGAGTCTGTGTGTGTGTCTGTGAGTGTGTGTATGTGTTTATATATGCATGCAAGTTTTTTTTTTTCTGGTGGTGGGGTGAGGGTGGAACTCGAGTGGAGTTCCCACACTTTATTCCCCAGGGCTTGACCCCTGATTATTAAGTATTTCTTCAGAGATGCATTAAGTAACATTCGTTCATGAGAATAATCTTCAATAGGAACAATAATCAAGTAGCTAAGAATATTTGCAAAGCAAGAACAGTTCATAGTGAATAAGCATGATGGGAGTTGTCCTTCATGAGATTAGTAACTTGTAGCAATGAAGATTTGAGTAAGCAAGCATTAGTTTATTAATAAATGATATTGCAGACAATTAGCTGAAAGATATACTTAAGGTTAATATGGGTAGTCCTCCAATAGTTCAGAGATATGGTCCACTTGTAAAGTAGCAAAGTATCCGTTCTCCAGTAATCCTTTATGGCATGCAGCAATCCTTGGATTTGCTCAAAGGCTGGAACGGCTTGTATGAGCTTGTGGAGAGGTAAGTCTGGTGGAAGTAGCTCCCAGTAGCTGAGCCTGTGGAGCCCGCGGTCTCGCGGAGGCAGCTCTCACGTTAGCTCACACAATCAATCACCAAGCACCCTCTCTCTGGCCCAGTCTCTAAATACCGTCTAAATACCGTCAGAGCTGTGTCAGAGGGGGGCGGGGTCCGGCTCCTCACCGCTGAGTGCCGAACCCGGAAGTGTTACTCCATGACAGCCTCCTGTCATTATTAAAATTAAGATTATTAGTACACAGCGCTAGCATAATCTTCAATTGCCCCACATGATACCATACCATCCTCTAAATATAAGTGTGGTGTCCTATTAAACCTATATGCAATTTTCTACTGCTCCAAGCTTAACCAAGAGCTGCATTAGAGCCTCTCCCTACAGGAGTACGCCAATAGCTCAATCATAATATCGACCTCAACGACGTACAAAATAACGTGCAAGATTAGCAGTTATCACATGATGTTACCGTACTATGAAAATATGTATACCAGCTATGTGTTATCCTCTGTCAATCATTAATCCCATGAGGCTGTTGTTGCCTTGTTATATCATGCACTGCAAAAATAAAAATTATAAATAACATTAAAAAAAAACCTCACTGTGTGACTGTTATTAGATGCTCTTGCTGCTGTGTGAGACTCTTCTGGGTAATTTATTACTGTACAGAATCCTATCACATGGGGTAATTGATAACCCCAGTTGACTGGCTGGACAATACACATACACACCAGGCTGACATATTTGGAGCCACCATTCAAATGCATTTTGTCAATGACATTCCCTTTTCTAGTCCTGTTTTCTTGTCTCTTCATTTTCTCACTTTCATACTTCCTAGGTGACCCCCAAGCAGGGCAGATCCGTCCACACACACACACAGCCAACCCCCATATACAATTACACTGTGCCAGCCACACGGATGCACACAATCACACTCAGGTGTATTGCCTATGGGGAGCAAGGAGGAACGATGAGTGGGTCCCCTTTTTTGATTTTTGCACTGGAGCCCTGTGATTCCTAGTTAAGGCCCCAGACAGGGTGAACAGGGGACCATATGACACACGACTGGGCTCTTAATAGGTTAGTATTTGGGACCTTAGCTTTACATATATGGCTTTCACAAAATAAGCACTAGACAGGGGACATACAAATCCTAAAGAAACCCAAGGTGTTAAATGATCTACCATTAATAAGTCTGCTGGATCGGAATATTTTGTGTCTGATTTCCCTATCTCTTTCTTAAGATTCTGTCTGTAACCACGCAGAAGGTCCTCTGGGCATTGTATGAACTCGCTATCACATTAAAAACAATGCTCCATTCTTTGGTGTTGGTGCTCATGGAAAATTAAAGTGTTATCTCACTCCTGCGGAGTAAAGAGACTGTTGGCGTCTGATAAAAATAAGAGGCATCAAGTCCAGGTATATTCCTCATGGATGTCTAAAATTGCTTTCACCTTTGGATGCAAATCTCTTTTGAAGGTGAAAACACAAATGCTTTGAAATAGGAAAAGGTTTCAAACAATTACACCAGCGAATACTATTTGACCAGGAAACCTTTAGAAAAGCTTCCACCTTTCAACGAGAGAGGACACGAGCTTCTCTTTCTTTACTTAAGATCACTAGAGTCGAAGAAAATGGTCTATTGAATTAATCCACGGGCTCATTCTCCAGGTGTGGAAAAAAAAGTAAAAACAGTATTAGATAAATTTAACAAGCGGCTGCTAAGCTTTCTTCTGGAAGAAATGTTTTACAAAGGCTGTCAAATGATAAGGGAAAATTTAATCTCAATCTCAATGGGAGCCATGAAAATATTGAGATGTAATCTCCAGGTGAATATTGGTCACAAAACATTGTGATTTTTTTTTCTTTATGTCTAAGAGCAAAGCTCTTGCAAAGAGCAGAAGGCGGTTATGCCCAGTGGCAGATTCAAGTAACATGGAATAAACTGATTGCTTTGGCAGGGGGCATCAAAGGGGCATGCTGCGATTATCTGCCAATCATAACTAACCAATCAAAGAGAATTTAAATAGCTTTTTAAGGGCTATACAGATACTGGAACGGTCATTTTCAAGATGCTATTTAAAATCTCTTGTCAAATTTAGCAGCCATGTAAGCGTACATTATGGTAAAATAGAAAAGTCAGAATAAATTAAAGGGATACTCAGGGCTGGAGTCGGTCCTTATTTTTTATGTATTGCATAGATAATGCTTACAAATACAAATGCAAGAGAAAAATTCAGTGCAAAATACAACAATTTAAAAACAAAAAAACGCACTTTTGTTGTCCATTTGTTGGCAGCAAATACCCCTGGTTTGCAGCTTCCTGTGATGAACTCTACATGTCAGATAATCTTAGCTGTCTCATTGCAGGCTGTTTTCAACTTACCTCACTCTTCCTGCAGCCAGTGGAGTCGGCCAGCCTCTCCTGATGATGTCAGGAGGAGGGGGCGTGACTTTCACAGCTCTTCTCTCAAGACCGCTGGGGAGTCTGGGAGAAGAGCAGAGGAAGTAACGCCCCCTCAGGAGAGCCGGCCAACTCCACTGACTGCTGGCTGCTGCTCCTGCTGGCTGCCAGTTCCTGCCTCCTGCCCACCCTTCGCTGGCCTAAGGTAAGACTCAGGGGGAGGGGGAATACACTTTAGTTTTTTTTTGTTTGCTTTTTTTTTTATCCCCCTCCTTAGCCCCTATCCCCCTTCCTCAATTCCTATCTCCCTTCCTCAGTCCCTGTCCCCTTGCTCAGCCCCTGTCCCCCTTCCTCAGCCCTTGTCCCCCCTCTTAGCTCCTGTCCCCCTCTCTCAGCTCCTGTCCCCCCTTAGCTCCTGCCCCCCTCAGTTTCTGCCCCCCCTCAGCTCCTGTCCCCCCTCTCAGCTTCTGTCCTGTCCCCCCTTTCAGCTTCTGTCCCTCCCTCTCAGCTCTTGTCCACTCAATCTCAGCTCCTGTCCCCTTCCTCTCAGCTCCTGCCCCCTTACTCAGCCACATAGCCCCCACCACAGCCCCCATAACATTCCCACTACAGCTCATCTCCCCCAATTTACACACATATCACCAACACCACAGCCCCTTTCCCAAATTGTAGCCATCAACCTTCTTCAGTCCCTATCCCCCACTACATTTCCTAACCCCCCAATTACAGCTCATACTCCCCACTACAGCCCCTAGCCCCCTACTACAGCCCTGTCCCCTTACTCAGTCCCTGTCTACTGGCTTTAAAAGTGTAAAGTTTATGTGTGTGTGTATGAGTATGTCTGTGTGTGTCAGTATGTATGTATGTGTGTGTGTCAGTATGTATGTATGTGTGTGTGTCAGTATGTCTATGTGTGTGCAAGTATGTGTGTGTGTGTCAGTATGTCTGTCTGTGTGAGTCAGTCTGTGCCTTTCAATCACATGGGAAAGGTGTTTTACTCTCCTCTTGGTGCAATGGGACACTTTACTGGATTTGCCTTCCCCCACCAGGCCTAAGGTTGCCAGCCACCTCCCCCTCTACACCAGCATTTACATGCATTATATTGATAATACAGTAAAATGATTTTACAAAACGTAACATAATAAGAAATCTATATCTCTAAAAGTACTGCACATGCACAGGCAAGTATTCGCAAAATGTAGACTCTTTCCTGACCAGGAAGAAGTTCTGTAAGGCAGAGAAGTTCTGAGTGACTCAGGCAATATACACTTTTAATTTCTATCTTAGCACAAAATGTCTGCCGATATAAATATCCTGACAGCTGTCACTTCCTCCCAGCTGGCAGGTACTGCAGGGACCCGGTAGCGCTCTTAACCCCTTAAGGACCAAACTTCTGGAATAAAAGGGAATCATGACATGTCACACATGTCCTGTGTCCTTAAGGGGTTAAAGGGCCATGGCACCCGCCAAGCCTCTGTTCAAGAATAAATAAATAATACCCATCGGGTTCCCCTAAGTGCATAGGCTACCTGATGCACTCCCAAGGCATGCAGGCCCTAGTGCAGCTGCACCGGCAATATCACTATTTCAGAGGTAAGAATCACATTGAAACAATCTGTCAAATATGGTCTTTTGTACAACTTGGTAGCTAACTAAAACTATGCATGTATTTGGATTGTACTTTTCTTTTTTATTTGTAATAGTTTTTTATTTGACAATTTGCATTAAATGAATGTCTATCCTGTCACCGGCAGGCAGGGCATCCCATTTAAATTAGTTTAACCCCTGCACTGCCTTATGTACTAGCGGCACTAATGCAGTAGCACACATGCTCTTGTATAGATTTTTTTTAGTAGATGATTGAACATGAAACCATTTTATTTTCATGCAGACTGTGTCAGTCACAGGTGGGGAGGTGTGACTAGGGCTGCATAAACAGAAACAAAAGTGATTTGACTCCTAAAAGGCAGATAATTAAACAGTGAAACTTCAGAGGCATGATCTATGCACAAACACTGCTTCATTAAGCTAAAGTTATTTTGATGTCTATAGTATCCCTTTAAATATTTTTATTTTCCAATGCTGCGCCTCATATTTGCACTGTGCCTTTAAAATCAAGTTGAGCCCTTGAATAACACTTACCAATATGAAGGTATGGCACAGAATTTCAGGCACAATTGGTTTGGAATTCATGGGAAAATACGTATAAAGATCTTACTGGTAGCAAAAACGATTAGAGAGGGGACCACTTGAGCTATTGCACCCGGATGCAATAAAATGAACATGCCTATCCAGGCATAACATTTTAACCTCCAGCTCTCTTACTGCGATATAATGTAGCTATACTCTGGCTGTTATGCAACTTTGTGCTAAAACGGTCTAAGACACGCAATTTAATTGTTGATGTTTAAATTTTTTTTGAAAAACAAAATCAGTTAGAGAAAGGAATTACAAATGCATTTTGTCTTTTTCTAATGCAGGGATACTCAACCCACTCCTAAAAACACACAATTCAACAATTCAATTGTCAGTTACCATTGGAACAGAACTGGGAAATGTCTAAATGTTGAACTGTTGGTGCACCTATGAAACCCTTTTCCTTTTGCGCTACACAACCACACTATAATAAATGCCTGACACATTTTTATTTTCCGAGATAATATCATTTGCAATTGTCAACAAACAGGTGATCAGAAGGGTGGGGAGCATCATTCTTGAATCTTGACAGTAGATCGAAGCCTGCAATTGCAAGATCTAAATTGTCTAACATGAGACCAGCCATTATGGAACACCGATACAGAAGAACTTAATCCTATGGAGCGTCGTCGTCATCAAATGCTTATTGTCAGTGACACGGGTTCAGCTGGCATGTCTAAAAATAGATATAGGACTTAAAGCAGGATTGACGCAGCACAATTTGAAAGTCTGAAGAATGAAAGATTAACAAAAGACAGCAAGACAACACTCTATAGAACAGGCAAGCATAATTAGATTTTTATCAGTTTGAGTTAGGTGCGCGGCTCTTAATGTAATTGACCAGGATTTGTTTCGACTTGTCTCTCTCGTTAAAAATCTACAGCACCTGTGTTAATGGGTTTGGTTTTCATCAAGATATAATGAGGACTGGCATATCTGCATGGTCTCCATGAGAATTGGAAAGAAGAAAAATACCCGATTTTATATTATCGTCTGACAGAGACATAATGACTACTGAAAAGCTCATTATCACCATATTATAGAATGATTTAACTTCAAATCTGTGCATTGCTGGAGCATAGCGAAAGCACACAGTGCAGAATTATACATGAGGGCTCTCTAATCGTGTCTTTAATTCTATATAAATTATATTTGTGCTAACTTGACTAGTTCCTTAGTTACTTATTTTGCAATTCGTAAAGTCATACATAATTGATTGAAATACTTCCGTCTCTGCATTTAAGAGCTTCTACCATCAGATTGTGCTATAATCCTATTTGCATTTGCTCATAGCTCTTAGTGTAGTGCGATTTTCTGTTTTGTACGTGTGTCATGTTGCATACAATATACTTGTTTTGACTGTTGTATTGTAAGAATCAAATTTTAGCAGGTGGCAGAGTTTGTAGACTGTGCACGTCTACGGGAAGATTTCATTAAGTGCCTTATGCAAAATGGCAAGCACAGTAGGTGGTTCTAGAGTCAATAATTAGCCTGATTGTTTACACTGTTTATTTATGGTTTTGTTGACATCTTTTATTTAATGAACAGACATTAAAAGCATCGCATAAAGGTAATTACCTCTGAGAAAAGAGAAGAAATTAAAAAATATTATTAAAAAAAAAAAGGGAAGTGACTTGGAAAAGGAATGACATAGAAGGACGGCAGTGGGAAAGACTTGGGGGACCTCACGAGGCGGCAATCGAGGAGGAATAATAAGGTAGCCGAGGGGCAATTGCCCCACCAGACCACTAGCATTCAGAGGTTGTGGGGTGGAGTCTCACTGCACAATTCTCCTGTACATTAAAAACAATGGGGTATGTGCTGAGAAGTCTGCTAACACCATACTGCAGGAGTGATGTGTGCAGGGACTTTGTTAGCCTATCACTGTAGGCTGTGTGCATTTGTGCATGGGCAGGTGGCCCACCATCTTGCAATCCCGGTGTTCTCCAGGCCTGAACTCCTCCACTGGGATATTTCCCAGGAGATTACAATAGGGGTGCCTCACCAAACTGCGAGATATGTATGGTGTTCCTGGAAGTGTCTGCATGTGGCTTCAAGGTTAGATGAACCAGTGCTGTAAATATTTGCCACCATAAATATAAAAGGAATGCCTGACAGAGAGAAGGGATCAGGAACAAAGAAGCTCACCTATTGTGACGTGTGAGGAGGTGTTGAGCTGTAATTCCTGAAGAGTCCAAATCCGTGGTAATGTTGTGGGACAGTTTCAGAATTCACAGGCATTATCAGAAATAGTAGTAGCAGTTACCTTAGGAATCCACGCCGCAGGTGGTGTGCCTTAAAATAGATATTCTGTCTCCTCTGTATCCTCCACATGTCAGCCAACCAGGCCTTTAAGAGAGCAATATTTAGTTTGCGAAAAGTATAGAATGGAATGCAGGGCTGCCTGTAATAATGATTGGACCCTGGGCACGCATTTGCCTGGGCCCCCTGGAACCTGCCCCCCCACCCCACTCCCTGGCATGCAATCACGGCATCCACCCCAACGCAGTGGCAGAACTAAAGTAGAAAGAATTTTATTGGGCCCCCCAATTGCAAGGTTGGACAAAAGGTAGAACCCCATCTGTCGTGTAACTCCAATAATGCTTTGACAGCTGGGGCTTTAGCAATTTCCCATGTTTGCAGGGTTGTATTTAGCACTGAGACGTGTTTGTGTGTTTGAATGTAAGCATGTGTTTGTATGGAGTATGTTTGTATGTGGTGTTGAAGTTTGAATGCAAGCGTGCATTTATGAGTAGTTTTGGTTTTTGAATGTAGGGGTGTGTTTATATATAATTCTGGTGTTTAACACAGAGGTGTGTTTGTATTTAGTGTTGACGTTTCAATGCAGGAGTGTGTTTGTATGTTGAAGTTTGAATGGAGGGGTGTATTTGTATTTAATGTTGGTGCTCAGACACACAGGTAAACACATTGACACACATGCAGATACACACACTGACTACATACAGATAAACACATAGATACACACACTGGCAACATACAGATACACAGACACATACAGATACACAGGCACATACACTGACAAACATACTGACGCACACACACACAGGCACATACACTGACACACACACATACAAACACTGACAGACATACTGACACACACAAAGGCACATATACTGACACACACACATATACTGACACATACAGATACATACACTGACATACATACTGACACACACAGGCACATACACTGACACACACAGATACATACACTGTCAGACATACTGACACACAGACACACAGACATACGGACATACATACTAACACACAGACATACTGACACATACACACAGATACACATACAGGCAGATATACTGACACACACACAGACAGACATAGTAACACACATGTAAAAAGTGATGACCCGTGCCACGGCACCCACCTAAGATACTACTGGACTACATAATTCCCATAATTACCTACTAGATATCATGGAGATGTAGTAAAAAGACATGTGTGGTCACAGTTCAAAATATATGCTTTAGGGCATTTTCAAAAATGAGGTCCTCCCTAATGTACAGAATCCTTGTTCTTTGGCTCAGTAATCCACGCAGCCTACTTCTTGCCTTTAATAGGATTTTGCACAAGTATTGTAAAAGCCTCACTCACAACATGACAGATTTCCGGTGTTCTATGAAATGTCTACAGCTCATGCCAATGTTTTATTCAATGCTGTCAAATTGTGCGTTTTAAACATGCGCACAGACCTTAATCGTATAAATATATGCTGAATACATTTTACATACATAGTGCTTTTTATCGCTATCTGTCGGGAATATTAAAGAAAATATTGTACAGTACAATTTGCGGCTTGTAAATTCAGAAGGCTTTTTTCCATGAATTGGGAGACATGATAAGTGAAGGGGAAAAAAAAACAATAGAACATTTAATTATGCTTGTCTGTGTGTGAAGTGCGAGACACATAGCAGTAAATTAACTAAACAGGACAGTGATTGGGAGGTAATGTGAATGCATTACATGCAACCGTCTTTGTAGACAACTCATTTGGAGTAAGCAGCATTTCATTCTTGATTAATGATGTCCCGAACTGTTCGCTGGCGAATAGTTCCAGGCGAACATCGCTTGTTCGCTTTCGCCACGGACGGCGAACACATGCGCTGTTCGGTCCGCCCCCTATTCGTCATCATTGAGTAAACTTTGACCCTGCCTGTACCTCACAGTCAGCAGACACATTCCAGCCAATCAGCAGCAGACCCTCCCTCCCAGACCCTTCCACCTCCTGGACAGCATCCATTTAGCATTCATTTTGAAGCTGCATTCTTAGTGAGAGTAGGGACAGTGTAGCTGCTGCTGATATGATAGGGAAATTGATAGCTAGGCTAGTGTATTCAGTGTCCACTACAGTCCTGAAGGACTCATCTGATCTCTGCTGTAAGGACAGCACCCCAAAAAGCCCCTTTTAGGGCTAGAACATCAGTGTAATTGCAGTTGCCTGCCTGCCAGCCTGTGTGTCAGGCTCACAGCATATACTGTGCCCACTTGCCCAGTGCCACCACTCACTCACTGGTGTCACAATAGCTTGCATTTAAAAAAAAAAAAAAAAAAACTTTTTTGACTGTAATATAATAGCAGTCAGTTTCCTTCACTAGTGTGCGTTTTAGGGCCTGCCCAGTGCCACCACTCACTCATATCTGGTGTCACAATAGCTTGCATTTAAAAACAACAAACATTTTTGGACTGTAATATAATAGCAGTCAGTTTCCTTCACGAGTGTGCGTTTCAGGGCCTGCCAGGGCACAGTGTCACACCAGTGCAACTCATATCTGGTGTAACAGTAGTGTACATTTAAAAAAAAAAAATTTTGGGACTGTAATAGATTGAATAGCAGTTAGTTGTCTGCCGGCGTGTGTGTCAGACTCACAACGTATACTGTGCTCACTCGCCCAGTGCCACCACTCATATCTGGTGTCATAATAGCTTGAATTTAACAAAAAAAAACTTTTTGGACTGTAATATAATAGCAGTCAGTTTCCTTCAGGAGTGTGCGTTTCAGGGCCTGCCATGGCACAGTGTCACACCAGTGCAACTCATATCTGGTGTAACAGTAGTGTACATTAAAAAAAAAAAAAAAAACAATTTTGACTGTAATAGATTGAATAGCAGTTAGTTGTCTGCCAGCGTGTGTGTCAGGCTCACAGCGTATACTGTGCCCACTTGCCTAGTGCCACCACTCACTCACTGGTGTCCCAATAGCTTGCATTTAAAAAAATCAACTTTTTTGACTGTAATATAATAGCAGTCAGTTTCCTTCACGAGTGTGCGTTTTAGAGCCTGCCCAGTGCCACCAGTCACTCACTGGTGTCACAATAGCTTGCATTTAAAAACAACAAAACTTTTTGGACTGTAATATAATAGTAGTTAGTTTCCTTCATGAGTGTGCGTTTCAGGGCCTGCCAGGGCACAGTGTCACACCAGTGCAACTCATATCTGGTGTAACAGTAGTGTACATTTTCTAAAAAAATAATAATTTTTGACTGTAATAGATTGAATAGCAGTTAGTTGTCTGCCAGCGTGTGTGTCAGGCTCAGAGCGTATACTGTGCCCACTTGCCCAGTGCCACCACTCATATGTGGTGTCCCAATAGCTTACATTTAAAAAAAACTAAACTTTTTTGACTGTAATATAATAGCAGTCAGTTTCCTTCACTAGTTTGCATTTCAGGGCCTTCCCAGTGCCACTACTCACTCATATCTGGTGTCACAAGAGCTTGCATTTAAAAACAACAAAACTTTTTGGACTGTAATATAATAGCAGTCAGTTTCCTTCACGAGTGTGCGTTTCAGGGCCTGCCAGGGCACAGTTTCACACCAGTGCAACTCATATCTGGTGTAACAGTAGTGTACATTTAAAAAAAAAAAATATACAATTTTGACTGTAATAGATTGAATAGCAGTTAGTTGTCTGCCAGCGTGTGTGTCAGGCTCACAGCGTATACTGTGCCCACTTGCCCAGTGCCACCACTCATATCTGGTGTCACAATAGCTGCATTTAAAAAAACCTTTTTGGACTGTAATATAATAGCAGTCCGTTTCCTTCACGAGTGTGCGTTTCAGGGCCTGCCAGGGCACAGTGTCACACCAGTGCCACTCATATCTGTTGTCACAGTAGCTTGCACGCATAGTACCACTAATCAAAAAAAAAATAACAGGCAGAGGCAGGCCAACCCGCAGGGGCCGTCGTGGTCTTAGTGCTGTGATTCCCTTTGGCCCTAGAATAATGCCCAGTGTTCAGAGGCCACGTACCCTGAACTTGAAAAGTTCTGAGGACATAGTTGACTGGCTAACACAGGACATCCAATCTTCTACAGCTCCCGCTCGGAACCTTGACGCACCATCCTCCTCCAGCTTAGCTTCGGGCACCTCTCAAGTTACCACTCGCCCGCCTGCCGCCACCACCAACACTAGCGCCACAGCCGCTTCACTTGGTATGTCAGAGGAGTTATTTACACATCAGTTGGAAGAAATGAGTGATGCGCAAGCATTATTGCCAGAGGATGTAGATAACAGGGATATGTCTCATTCAGGCAGCATTACACACGTACGGTGTGATGATGATGATGTTATACCCACTGCTGCTTCCTTTGCTGAGTTGGTGACACCGCCACGACTTGCAGGCAGGCCTGCTGCCACCTCCTCTACTCCTCCTACTCCATCCTCTTCCATAACCTCCTCGGCTGAGTCCTCTTCTGTTGCTGCGTCTTGCTCCACATCAACGGCAACCCCCAGCTCCCCAGGTACTGTTCTACATCCCGGATACGGCAGTGTCACGCCATCTTGGGGTTGACTTGCCTGAAAGCAAAGAGTCACACCGGACCAGCACTCCTGTCCGTCCTGAACGCACATGTGGATCAGTGGCTGACTCCGCACCAACTGGAGATCGGCAAAGTGGTTTGTGACAACGGAAGAAATTGGCGGCATTGCATTTGGGCAAGTTGACACATGTGCTGTGCATAGCACATATGTGTAATCTGATCGTACAACGCTTTGTGCATAAGTACCCAGACTTACAGGATGTCCTTAAGCAGGCCAGGAAGGTGTGTGGCCATTTCATGCGTTCCTACACGGCCATGGCGCACTTTTCCGATATCCAGCGGTGAAACAACATGCCAGTGAGGCGCTTCATTTGCGACAGCCCGACACGTTGGAATTGAACACTCCTAATGTTTGACCGCCTGCTCCAACAAGAAAAAGCCATTAACGAGTATTTGTATGACCGGGGTGCTAGGACAGCCTCTGCGGAGCTGGGAATTTTTTTGCCACGTTACTGGACGCTCATGCGCAATGCCTGTAGGCTCATGCGTCCTTTTGAGGAGGTGACAAACCTAGTCAGACGCACTGAAGGCACCATCAGCGACATCATACCATTTGTTTTCTGGATCAGGCCATAGATGAGCGTGAAGAGGAAGAGTTGTGGTCACCATCACCAGAAACAGCCTTATCAGCATCGCTTGCTGGACCTGCGGCAACGCTTGAAGAGGATTGTGAGGAAGAGGAGTCAGAGGAGGAATGTGGCTTTGAGGAGGAGGAGGAAGACCAACCACAACAGGCATCCCAGGGTGCTCATTGTCACCTATTTGGTACCTGTGGTGTTGTATGTGGTTGGGGGGAAGAACATACCTTCAGAGAGATCACTGAGGACGTAGAACAGGACATGTGTAGCTCGGCATCCAACCTTGTGCAAATGGGGTCTTTCATGCTGCCGTGCCTGTTGAGGGACCCCCGTATAAAAAGGCTGAAGGAGAACGACCTGTACTGGGTGTCCACGCTACTAGACCCCCGGTATAAGCAGAAAGTGCCTGAAATGTTACCGAATTACGGCAAGTCGGAAAGGATGCAGCAGTTCCAAAATCAATTAAAAAGTATGCTTTACACAGCGTATAAGGGTGATGTCACAGCACAACGGGAATCTAATAGGGGAAGAGGTGAAAGTAATCCTCCTCCTCCCACGACCACGCCGGGAAGGACAGGACGCTTTACAGACGTGTTGTTGATGGAGGACATGCAGAGCTTTTTAAGTCCTACGCATCGCCACAGCCCTTCGGGGTCCACCCTCAGAGAACGACTCGACCGACAGGTAGCAGACTACCTCGCCTTAACTGCAGATATTGACACTCTGAGGAGCGATGAACCCCTTGACTACTGGGTGTGCAGGCTTGACCTGTGGCCTGAGCTATCCCAATTTGCGATAGAACTTATGGCCTGCCCCACTTCAAGTGTCCGGTCAGAAAGGACCTTCAGTGCAGCAGGAGGTATTGTCCATGAGAAGAGAAGTCGCCTTGGTCAAAAAAGTCTAGATTACCTCACCTTTATTAAGACGAATGAGGGATGGATCCCGAAGGGACTGACAGTGGGCGATACATTCGACTAAAAAAGGCCTGATGAGGGGGACTACTTAACACACCACTCCTATCTGGTGGCACATTAGATTGCACGCGCAGTGCCCCAAATTTGAAGTAGGAGGACCGACCAAGCATCTTTTTCCATCTCCCGCTTCCTAAAATCGATGCCATATACACGTCCCCTGATAGGGGACGTAACAGGGATTAAACTGATAAGAATAGTACTACTTAACACACTACTCCTATCTGGTGGCACATTAGATTGCACGCGCAGTGCCCCAAATTTGAAGTAGGAGGACCTACCAAGGATCTTTTTCCATCTCCCGCTTCTTAAAATCGATGCCTTATTGTCAGGATCGGGACAGGGATCCAACACGCAGAGTACAAAGAGTGGAAAGGTACGTATACCGGGCCTTAGAATGGCCGGACTAACGTACCGAGAGTAAAGAATAGTCAGAGACAAGCCGAGGTCGAGGGAACGAGAAGACAGATAAGCGAGAGACAAGCCGGGTCAAGGGATAACAGAGAAGCAGGGTAGTACAACGAGCCGAGTCAAAACCAATAGAGCAAACTAGAATACCAGAGCACTGAGTGACTAGACAAGCTAGAACCACGACAGGGCAATGAGCTGAAGTAAGGAGTAAGCTTAAATACCCTGGCTCTGGATGGAAATCACGCCTCTGACAAGTACCGATTGGATATCGGACACTTGAGTGACAGATTGCTCGTGATAGCGTCATGACGTCACGTATTGAGCGTCCTGCTAGAAAAGGACGTGGATTCCTCGCGGCCGGTGTTTAAGTGACTGGATGAACCGCGAGGAACGGAGGGAACAGCTCGCCTGGACGGATACACCACCAAGTCTCTACCTCCCTTAGAGGTAGAGGCCTCAGGTACCCTGACACTTATATACACGTCCCCTGATAGGGGACTTAACAGGGATTAAACTGATAAGAATAGTACTACTTAACACACTACTCCTATCTGGTGGCACATTAGATTGCACGCGCAGTGCCCCAAATTTGAAGTAGGAGGACCGACCAAGCATCTTTTTCCATCTCCCGCTTCCTAAAATCGATGCCTTATATTTGCATACGACCTGAGGTCTGTCGATGGTTGTATGCATCGTTACACCTGGGTGGACGGATATGGGTGTAGTTGGAGTGGGGATGTTATTGAGTGATCAGTTCTGGGGAAATATACCATGAGGGATATATGAGGGATATATGGTCCTGTAGGGGAGAGAGTCTGTAGCTGTTGTAGGCATCACTCAGTTGTCTAAGGCGTTGCTCTGTTCCTTGTCCTCCCATTGTCGGTTCCCTGCTGGGGTCATTCTTTGTCTTTTCGCCGGGGACCTCCGTCTTGACCTTTGTTGCGTCGATGTATATGTCAGTGCTGGGTCTGGAGCATTCCAGTCCATAATCGGTGATTCCGTTAAGTTGAGTGCGTGTAATGGTAAATTAAGTAATTTCTTTATATTTATGAAGTTCTGAATTTCATAAATATGAAATAATACCACAAATAAAATAATAAAAGGTATACTGGTCAATCACATAAATATTAGTGAATATCTTGAATGAACAGACAAGAGGCAAAGTTTTGATGAAAGTATAAACAAAACTTTACTGGGAATACAATTATCAAGCACACAAAAAAACAAATACTTTTAAAAAACACACACTGCTATAAACAATACATTCAGGTAAGAAATCTACTTAGCTCTATTCATGGAGATTCAGCAGCTTACACAGGATAATTGAATCAGCATAACACACAGAACAATGAGGTGAGTTCCTTGCCACATGTTAAATGGATTTACATGGGCACCTCTAAAGACACCTGGCTTCTTCCGACCCAGTCATGAAACTGCTCTCAGGTTTCTGGTAACCCCTTGAATAACCTCCCATCTAGTATCCGCCCACAGAGGTAACATAACCAATACCTAATGGTCATCTCTAGGAGGCGGATACTACATGTGGTCATTTGTGAAAGGAAGTGACTTAAGAATTCTCAATACCTTCCTAAAGCACATGTCTCATTGACTATGCGGCAGCCATCTTTATTCACTCGACGTCATAGTGCTCACTAGGCCACCTATAGGTCACTTCCTCCCTAAAGCACATGTCTCATTGACTATGCGGCAGCCATCTTTATTCACTCGACGTCACAGTGCTCACTACACCCCCTATAGGTATCATAAGTTATTGCACATGAATGGGAACACAATAATAGAACATTTATCATTGCCCATAACCAATACAATCCACCTGTTGATCCCATTACATGAGTAATAACTATAACTCATATATTTCCCGGATAGGTCTTACTTTCTTCATAGCTTGCTTTCCCACACATATAATCAAATTTACAAAAAAATACAATATTATACATAAAACAACACCCACTACTACCCATTGCATTACTTTAAACCCTAAATTACCCAAGAACCCAAAAGGTCCACTATCCGGTGGATTCTGGAGCTTCTTCCTGGTATCATTTATCTTTGAAATATCATGTGTTATTGCGCCAGAGTTATTGACAATATATGAGCAGCACTCTGTCCCTACCAACGCACAAACGCCTCCTTTGGCGGCCAAGACATAATCTAATGCCAGTCTATTTTGCAACACCACTGCTCTCATTTGTACCTGCTCTTGGGATAGTTTGTTAATAGCATCCACGGTTGCATCTAAAGCTTCATCCACTAGCTTTTTTAAAGCTTCTATTCGAGTTAATGACCAATATACTCCCCAGCCGGGAAATACAATTCCAGAATTAGCTTCATGTTCTCCGATAAATGAACTCCACCGTTTATTTCTAATCATGCCTTCTGGAAAGCTATTTCTATGCCTTATGGCGGGGATGATTGATCCAATGTAACATTCTCCTTCCCATTGACTAGGTAACCATCTATAGGCCCAATTACCACACAGACAATACACACCTCTGGGAAGGACACTGTAACTATTATCTGGGGCCCCACTAAAACAAGTGTCCAGGAGTATAGAAATAAAGGGAAAGCTCAGTCTTTTTATTGCACCATGAGAGGTCATACTTATTACTCTCACCACTGGGCTGGAGTCTTTGACAGTCATTGCCCAATGTTGTTCATTACCATAGCCCTTTACCCAGGCAGATGTACAGTTAGAATATCCCATTTTAGTGGCATTGCCTCCGTTGTTATGTGAACTGATACAAATAGCACCTTCCTGGGGGCGGTTTCTAATATGCAATCTGTCCAATGATTGTGGCTTTCCTTCTTCTCGGTACCAGCCGAATCCTGTATTATTATATTGTTTTAACTCCTCCAATGTCCATGGAACACCAACATATGGGTAACTGCTCTCCTCGCTGAATGATATGGCCCCACAAATCCAGCAATCCGTGCTGTTTGACACTCTCGAATAACTTGCTAATAGATTCAGGTATGAGTTGGAGGACCAGGGATCCGACTTGTCTATATAGGCACCAATCTGTTGGAAGGAAAGAAAATAGGGTGAGTACCTCCACTTAGTAATACAACTTTAGTGTCACCAGGTCCATTGGACAGTATTTCTCCCTTCTGTTTGACCTGTTCACCTGCTCGTGGTAGCACCCATACTTTGGAACCTGTCTGTAAGGTATTGCTTTCCTCCCATGTCACTAATACTTTCCGTGGGATCCAAATGGATACCACGCCTAATACAGTGTGTGAGAAAATCTGGCCTGGACACCCCCTGGTCAATGGGATTTCCCACAAATCTGATAACACATTTACCATCCCTGTGGTCAACCATTTATCATCTCTTAGCTCCTCTGTTAGGGCGAAGGTCACTTCAGTCCCTTCTGGTAATATCCCACCCATGGGAAGGATGTATGTCATCCATTCATCACCCTGTACAATCTCAACTAGGTTCTGGCTGACCACTTTAAATTTGTTCTTCCCCACCTGTTGGGGGAAAGATCCCTTGAACCTTAATCGAACTGACACAGTTGGTGTCCCTACCTGTCCAGTCAATCTTTCATATGGTGAAAACTGTCCTATTGGTCTACTATTTAGTATCATAACTGCCTGCGTGATCACCCGGTCCCACCCCCTCAATGTCCTACTTGGGGATAGCTTCCGAATCTGTTCTTTTAAAAGCCCATTGCACCTTTCAATCAACCCCGAAGCTTGAGGATGATAGGGGATGTGGAAGATCCACTTAATCCCTGAGTCATTTGCCCACTGCTGTACGAGCTGTCCAGTGAAGTGGGTTCCATTGTCTGTCTGAATCTCAGATGGCAGTCCATAAGCAATCACAAGAGTCTGTAGCATCTGAAGTGTTGAGGCCTGGTTTGCATGTTTGCAGGGTAATACTTTCAGAATTCCGGAAAAGGTGTCTACAGCAGTACAACAATACATCAGCCCCCCTCTTCCTTTAGGCATGGGGCCAATGTAGTCCATCTGCCAGATCTGTCCTGCTATTGTTCCTTTATTTAAATGTCCACGGGCTTGCTTCGTGAGGGGCCATTTCTTCACCTCGTTGCAGGTCTCGCATACTTCTTGAGCTTGGACAATCATCTGGAGAGTTATTGGTAGTCCTCGGGCTCGCGCCCACTCTAGCGTAGCTGCTTTTCCTCTATGACCCGCGGTCTCATGGGCCCAGTCTGCCATCCTAAGTAATACTGGATCAACAGGTTCTGGTGTTATTTTTGCTTCTCGTATTCGGGTCAATTCATCGGCTATCTTATTCGCGTTCTCTTCTCCGGTACTATCTTTCACATGGGCATTAACATGTCCGAGGTGTATTAATCTTGATTGGGCTGTTTTCCATATATTTTCCCATAAATCTTCTCCTCCCCATACTGTCTTGCCATGTATTTGCCACCTGTTGTTTCTCCATGTAGGCATCCATGTAACACAAGCCTTGTACACAGCCCAGCTATCTGTATAGATGTAGAGCTCTGGATCTGTGGTTTCTTCCATCAGTATGACTATGGCAGTCAATTCAGCATATTGACTAGATCCTCCTATTCCCTTCTCTTGAATCACAATTTGTTGCTGAGGGTTGTAAGCTACTGCAGTCCAATGTCGTCCTTTGTGGGTCATGATTGCAGACCCATCTGTGAACCATGCGTTTTTCTTTTGTTCTTCACCCAGTTCTCCAAATGAAGGAGCTGTCTTGATGGGTGAGGGCTGTAAAATTGGGACTTCTTGTACATTGGGATGTGAAAGTGTATCATATGGCACTAACCCAGTAAGGAGTTTGGTCAGTTCCTTCACTTCACCTGCTTGGATCCCTCCTCTTTCCTGCAGGTACCACTTCCATTTTAATAATGTCTGACTTTGTGCCACTGTTGTCTTTGCAGATAATCCTTCATCTCGTACCCATCCTGCTATTGGTAAATCTGTTTTCACTGATACTATGCTTTTCTCAGTCATTGTCTCCACATGCTGCAGTGCGAGGTATGCTGCCAGAAGATTCTTCTCCAAAGGTGTGTACCTTTGCTGAGCCCCAGTCAATTGCTTGGACCAAAACCCAATTGGTACTGCCCGCTTGCCTTTGTCTTCGCTCGGTTGCCATAGTCCCCATGATGCTACGTTGTCGTTCACCATCACATCCAATATGAACGGAGCTCCAATTTGAATCGGGCCCAAGCCCTGATGCTGTAATACTGCTTCCTTTGCTGCTTGGAATGCTGTAGCTTGATCAATTCCCCATACAAATGCTGATTTCTTTCTGGTAACATTGTATATGGGGCGTAGCAGCAATCCTAGATGCGGTATAAATGCTCTCCAGTAACCAACTGCACCTAAAAACTTTTGGGCTTCTGTTAACGTCTTAGGTTCTGGAGAATTCTGGATTGTATCCAGCACAGGCTGAGGTATCTTCCGAACAGGCCCGGACCACATCATTCCTAGGAATTTAACTTCTTGGGTTGGACCTTGAATTTTGTCTTTATTTATTGCCCATCCCCGTCCAGTCATGTAATTCACTAGAACAGGTAATGCTTCTTTCACTTCCTCTTTAGATCCAGAGATCATGATGTCATCAATGTAGTGAAATACTGGAAGATGTAGAGTGAGGTGGCTTAAATCCCGTGCAACTAGTCCATGGCAAATCGTAGGTGAGTGTATATATCCCTGGGGCACAACTTGGAAGGTATATTGGCGTCCTTCCCAAGTGAAAGCAAATTGATCTTGCGACTCAGGTGCAATAGGAATTGAAAAGAACGCATTAGCTAAATCTATTACCGCATGCCACTCCCCGGCCTGTTTGGCAATGTTTCCCACAATGGTTATAATATCAGGGACAGCAGCACTCAATGGTGGTGCTACCTTGTTGAGTCCCCGGTAATCCACCGTCATTCGCCATGAACCATCCATCTTCTTTACAGGGAATACTGGAGCATTGAACGGACTGACAGCTGGACGAATTACACCTGACTGTAAAAGCTTGTCGATAGTCTCACTAATTTCTTGACATCCTCCGGGCAAACGGTATTGCTTCAGTCTTACCGGGTTGCATGGAGGAAGAACAATGACAGGTGTCCAATTTGCATTCCCTCGCACAATGTCTTTTACTGGTCTGAGATAGTATGGCTTATGAGGGAATCCAAACGTGAACACCCCCCACTGTGTCTCAATACTCTGCCCTAGTAACACATCTATTCCCAAGATATTGTCTGGCAATTCTGAAATCAAAACTTTAGCACTGAATCTTGGTCCTTTGTTAATTGACATAGCCACAACAGTTTGTACTGCTTTGGTAATTCTACCTCCTAAACCTTCTATTCTCACACAGGGTCCTGATAGCCTTGATGGATTACCATGCAGTACTGTGACTTCTGCTCCTGTGTCAACTAAAGCTAAAATCTTTGTTGGTCCTGGTCTTGTCCCCCACCACACAGTCAAAGGTACATAAGGGCGTCGGTCCCCGGCGGTTAAAGGGGACACATGTACCGCCGGAGGCCCACCATTCTGTCATTGTACTACAGCACTGTCCCAATCCATCAAATCATGTGTCATCAGATCTTTTACAGGATACAAGGATCTGACTTTACCATCACTCTCTGGCAGTGCTTGTTTCTCACTAGGTGTAGTATGAGAGTAAGTCCTAGCACGATATTCTGTTGGAAACAGTGAGGACATATGTGGGTATGAATGTGGGGGGGTATTATCTTGGGCTTGAAGTGAGGGTGGGGGCACAGCATAAGGAGCACAATGTTGGAATAGAGGTATGGACAGAGGAGGTGTGTCTGTAGGCATGAGAGGAGTGTTTTTTAAATAACTAGGGGGAGGAGACTTTGGGACAAATGGGGCAGAGGGCATGGTATTGTCTGCCTGATCCTTGCATGCCAAATGCACCTGTACCTTTTTATTAGACTCTTTTTTTAGTTCTAACCATTTTTCAAACATGGCAGGTGTTGAAATTCCATTAATTTGTTCTCTAGGTACACCAGCCTCAATCAAATCATTCCACATTTGAAAACGATTAACTCTCAGCCTTGTTTTATTCCTAAACTTTCCCTGATTTTTTCCCTCTATTGGTTCCACCATCTCCTCCCTTGTCCTGTTAGCGGCAAAAACACCTTTCCTAGGGTTAGATTCTGACTCTAATTCCCCAATTTCAGCTAAATAAGTGGTGAGCTGATGTACCTTTACATTATTCCCCAAACTGCCCAGCAAAGACAATAAAGATGCCTTCATTTCCTGGGGTGCACTTTTTAAAAACCGAGACCGCATGCTGGCTGTGAATTCCTCCATGTCTGGACCTTCCCAGTTATCCTTGTTTAATCCCACCACACAACCCATAACTCTAATGCGGGTAATAGCATCCCTCGGTTTTGACCAGGGTAAACTGGGCTCAATGTCATTGCTAGATGGGAAGGCCACAATTATGGCATGCCGCACCATATCAAATAATGAAAAATTACCTCCAATCTCCCTCACCCTCCGTAATACCTGCATGAGCTGTGGATGCAGCGTCAGCTGCCCCATACATAATGCTTCCCTTGCATTCAACTGCACACTGTCAGCTCCTCCATCCCACATGCGCAATAACCATTCTCCCACATTTTCACCAACTTCATGCTTATACACCTTTGCCAGCTCCATGAGCTCTGTTTGTGTGTAACTTTTTACCACTTCATTCATCTCTTCATGTACACCATTTCTCAAACCATGCGCTCTATCTTGTAGTCTCCTTTTCCGCTGCTGTGTAATGATAGGACGGGCTTGTCGCCTGTCCACATCATTATCATCATCAGAAAAGGATACATACTCATCATCAGATGACTGTAGCGGTGCTTCAGGATCCCATATGGGGTTTGCAACCATTGCTCGCACTTTACTTACAGGCACTGGCTTTTTTCCTTTCTGTGACCTCCTGCGGTTAATCTTGCTTACCACTAAAGTAGTACACTTTTCTTCTAGGGCAGCCACCTGGCATGCATTACTACGCATACATTCTTTTGTCATAACTAATAAATCTTTTACATCCTGCAACTCTTTCTCGAGCGCTTTATTTCTTTGCACCTCGCGGCTAAGGGCCTGCACAACTATCCACCCTGTGGTGGCAGCGGCTTTCCGCACTTTTTTGGAGTATACTCCCAGGTCTAACCGTAATGCTTGAACACCAAGTTCAGTACCAGCATCAGGATAGACAGGAGCTGCATACTTGATCAGCTCCTCAGCAATGGGTTTCCAGTTTTCTAAACTGGCCCACAATGGAATTGTCCCATACTTAGACGCCTCCTTCCCTCCTGCTCTATTACTTTTTTTAAACAGAGTAAGCATCTTTACTCTCAGGGGGAACACAAAAATGCAAATATACCAATCAAAGACAATGCTTGTTAACTATATCTCTTTTCACTGTGCAACGTGACTGTGCTATAGGCTTATTCAATCTATACACACATTCAAATATTCTATATTTAGTGATTGTGCAGTATCCTGTTCACAGCGCCAGTTGTAATGGTAAATTAAGTAATTTCTTTATATTTATGAAGTTCTGAATTTCATAAATATGAAATAATACCACAAATAAAATAATAAAAGGTATACTGGTCAATCACATAAATATTAGTGAATATCTTGAATGAACAGACAAGAGGCAAAGTTTTGATGAAAGTATAAACAAAACTTTACTGGGAATACAATTATCAAGCACACAAAAAAACAAATACTTTTAAAAAACACACACTGCTATAAACAATACATTCAGGTAAGAAATCTACTTAGCTCTATTCATGGAGATTCAGCAGCTTACACAGGATAATTGAATCAGCATAACACACAGAACAATGAGGTGAGTTCCTTGCCACATGTTAAATGGATTTACATGGGCACCTCTAAAGACACCTGGCTTCTTCCGACCCAGTCATGAAACTGCTCTCAGGTTTCTGGTAACCCCTTGAATAACCTCCCATCTAGTATCCGCCCACAGAGGTAACATAACCAATACCTAATGGTCATCTCTAGGAGGCGGATACTACATGTGGTCATTTGTGAAAGGAAGTGACTTAAGAATTCTCAATACCTTCCTAAAGCACATGTCTCATTGACTATGCGGCAGCCATCTTTATTCACTCGACGTCATAGTGCTCACTAGGCCACCTATAGGTCACTTCCTCCCTAAAGCACATGTCTCATTGACTATGCGGCAGCCATCTTTATTCACTCGACGTCACAGTGCTCACTACACCCCCTATAGGTATCATAAGTTATTGCACATGAATGGGAACACAATAATAGAACATTTATCATTGCCCATAACCAATACAGTGCGTTGGTGAATAGAGCGATATCCTGATGGGTTGCAATTGAGTATGTGGTTCCACGGGTGTTTACAATGAGGGCGAATGGGGACCCCCATCTGTATCTCAGGTTGCGCGCCCTCAGTTGTTATGGGTCTTAATGCCCTCCTAGCTTGTAATGTGTGCCAGGAGAGGTCCTGATAGATTTGTATTTCTTGACCCTGGAAGAGCATTGGGGTGGAGGTTGCCCTGAGTTGTTTCAGGATGTCTTCTTTAAGCGCATAGTAGTGAATGCGGCATATAATATCCCTTGGTGTTTCACCCATCGTGGATTTGGGTCTCAAGGAGCGGTGGGCTCTATCCAGGACCACAGGAGTGTCTGTTTTGCGGTTTAGTATGAGGTTGAATAGTGTGGTCAATGTGGTATAGAGATTTCCCCACTCCTCCTCAGGTATACCCCTAATTTGCAGATTGTTTCTTCTACCTCTATTAGCTATGTCATCGAGTGAGCGTTGCATAGAGAGGTGCCTCTCTTGTGCCTGGATTTTCGATGAAAGAGTAAGTATGTGGGTTTGGTGGGACCCCCTCTCATCCTCTAGCTCTTGTACCCTGCGGCCTACCTGCTGTATCTCAGAACTGAGGCCATCCATTTTGTTTTGGAAGGTGGATTCCAGTCTCCCCAGCATCTGTGCCAGGTCAGATCTGGATGGCAGGTTTTTCAGCATTTCTTTTATCTCCGCGTCCATTGAGTAGTGAGAAGTCACTGATGTAGATGGGCTCGGCGGATCTGAGTCCGCAATCGTCGCCGTCGGTGCCATATTGCTGTCCCCTTGTTCAGACACGCGGTCTGAGTATTCTTTAACCCCTTAAGGACACATGACATGTGTGACATGTCATGATTCCCTTTTATTCCAGAAGTTTGGTCCTTAAGGGGTTAAACAGGCGTGTTACCGTGCCGTTTTCACATATATTTTTATAACCCAGGAATGACCTCCTTATATTATCTTCTATTACTCTGTAATGTGTGATTTACCACATTTCTTTAACTGCATCGCATTCTTGTTTATATTTTTCCAGTATTTGCGCTGGTCACATATATAAGGGCAATATACTAAATATATCCCTGCTTCCACTGAAACACTTGGAATGAAGGTTATACATGACGTGTGACCTTTTCTCTTATTTAGCATTGCATTTACTTTAATAGATGGCTATATATATATATATATACACACACTGCTTTAATAAAGAGGAAAAACACAAAACTGGTTTTCTTTATATGCAAAAACTTTAAAGTGTGCTGTATGCTGTAACCTAAATGGGTGAGGACAGAATCACCCAAAAAATAAATAGGGTGACATAAGGGACAGTGACAAACAGTTACATAATTTTTTTTTTCTCATCTTCATATAGGCATGGATAAATCAACAACTCTTTTTGCTTTACTGTCACTTCCCCACCTCTGTTTTCATAATTTCCCCCTTCCTTTCCATGTTCCACTTCTTTACTGAGAATGTCTGGCTGAGTATCAGGAAGATAGTTCAACACATAGGCAAATGCAGTCTCTAATAATTGTGGCGATTAACTTTGGAACTTTAATTAAGATTAAAGGGACACTATAGTCACTATAACAATCTTATTGAATTGGTTATAGTGCCTAGATTCCCTTGGCACAATCCCTCCATTCATTGTTAAATTATTTTCAAGCAGTTTAACAATTACAGTCCTGGCCACCCACAACCCAACCCCTACTGGAGGTATGGTGGAGGCAGAAATGATATACTTCCCTGTAGCTATACCAATTCATACCAGCAATTGGTGCTGTGGTAGGTTGAAAGCAGTCGGCTGACACTCTCAGCCAATCACAGCTGTCCATTGCTGTTCAGTCTAATGCTTCCTTATTATCCAAAGCAGAAAAGTGGGAATGGGTTATTTTGGGACGCTCATTCAGAAATAAAACATTTAAAACACATTTAAAATAATTTAAAGGGACACTATAGTCACCTGAACAACTACAGCTTAATGTAGTTGTTCAGGTATGATCTATAGCTCCCTGCAGGCAATCTAATGTAAACACTGTATTTTCAGAGAAAATACAGTGTTTACATTGATTGATAGGAATACCTCCAGAGGGACTTCCTATCATGGCGGCCACCAGAGGGACTTCCTATCATGCAGGGCCCTAAAAAGGCCCTGTGCACGTCAGACGTATATAAACTACATCTGACGTGTGCAGGAGAGAGAAGGCACTGTGTGCACGCCTTCACTCACCAGCCTGTCAGCAGAGGAGGGGGGCGGGCAAAGACCGCGAGCTGAGATGTCACTCAGCTCAGCTCGCGGCCGCGCACACCGCACGCATGCGCGGTAGTGCGCTCAGGACTTCAGAGGGCAGCATGAATGCCGCCCTCTGAAGTATGTGCGCATGTGCGGCGAAGCGCCAAGGGAGCAATGACGCTTCCAAATGGAAGCGTCTGATTGCTCCCTGCTCGCGTCCGCCTATTTCGTCATTTTGGGGGTGCGGCTTCACGAGGCTCCCGGCGCTGGAACCAGGTGAGTAAAGAGGCTTGGCTGGAGAGTCCCTTTAACTCTGAATGGAACGATGGTGTCAGGGATTCCAGATACTATTAATGAGATTAAACATTTACAGTGTCCCTTTTATTTTATTTTATATATTTTTTAAAAAATATAAAAAATAGCTCACATATTTATATCATCGACTAACATTTTATATTCCATCACAATTTAAAACACTGAGAGAAAATGGATAAATATACTTATATAGTTCTGACTGGTTGTGCTACAATAATAACCGAGAAAACCACTTCCAGCAGTCAAATGTATAAACTCTCAGCAGTTTTTTTATAATTGGATCTGTAGCCATTTAGTACTTAAACCAATGGGAGACTCAGTGGGGAGGCAAACTCACCCGGTTCCTATGACTTATCAAGTTTTTTCATCGAAACCCATGAAGTCAAAAGGGGGACAGAAGATAAATGTTTTAACATTTTACTCGAACAATTGCTGTTGGAACTTAAAAAGCTTCTGCAGTAAATCCTTTTACCAAGTGGCGGATTCTATCTTGGCTTCACTTTGCGAGCATTTCTTAGTCAACTAAAAGAGTTCACACAAACCAGTAAAATGTTGAAGGAAAAAAATTCTTCCTTAGTCAAATAACAGAAGAAATACAATGTAAAGTATTCACAAAGTTACGATAATTTATAGGAATTGACTATTTTGTGTATTAACCAGACTAGACATATATAGACGAATGACAAAGACCTCGAAAAATGTTGGAGTGGCAAACATTAGAGTACTTCCAAGGCACCTATATTCATACAGATTATAATTCCTTATACATTTGTAATAAAATACAAACCACAAGAGTCTAAATGTCAGGAAAGAAAGAGGATGGAGAATAGATAAAATTGATAGTATGGTCAAAAATAACTTGAGGCTATATTGGAATATGCGGCATAACATTAACCCGTGTGTAACTGTACCTGCTCATTCATACGTCATCTGAACCATTCTGTGTCATTAATTTTGAAGCTCCCACATAGAGCCCATGTATAGCAAAACATCTGTGTGACAAAATAATGATGTAGGATCCATAGCTTTAACTCGCTCTTGATGCTTATGCACTTCTGGGCGTGCATGAATGTTTGATCCTTCTGGTTGGAATACTAATGCAGCATGGGCCCACCTCATACTCGAAGAAGGTTCTTTTCGTGAACCTTAGCATTATGCTTCCTTACTTCTGAACTACAGACACTCTTCACTTACCTACCGAGTTCCGTTCCTACGACTCGGACGTAAAACAAATTGGTTGATTAGTGAGGATGCTCTAGAGAGCATGCACTAAAGAGCAGGTCTATGTTCAGGGGAATTCACTTTAAAGCCATACTGATACCTTTTACGTATGATCAATGTACCCACAGCAGCAGCTCTTTCCACTGAAATACCTCCTCAATATCAAAATTTGAATGAATATTTGACGAAATAAGGGGCATATAGGGCATATGATTAAGCTATTGACTTCCTGTCAGGCACTGTACCACCTTGGGGTATGGTCTATCCATTGACTGTGAAAGAAAATCAGATTATGAAAGAGTACATTGCTGACATCCAAGCCAGGTGGTTATATGGTATTCTTACTCTCCAACCGGAGCAGGATTTTTCTTTGTCTCCAAGAAGGAAGGTGACTTCAGACTGTGTATTGACTATAGATGTATGGTTCCCAACCCCGTTCTCAAGAACCCCCTAACAGTCCAGGATTTAGGGATTACCCAGTTTTGTCTAAGTTGTTTTTAGAAAGAAAAAAAAACACTTTAGACACAACAGGGTAATCCCTAAATCCAGGCTTGGTACGTGGTACTTGTGGACTGGGTTGGGAACCCCTGCTATAGAGGGTTGAACAGAATTACAGTCAAGAATGCCTATTTTACATCTCATAACTACATTATTTGACAAGCTCAGACGTTCCAAGATCTTCACTAAACTCAGAGGGGCATATAATCTAGTCATGATTATGCAATGGAATGAAAGGAAGATGGCATTTAACACCAGAAGTGGGCACTATAAATATAGAGTCATACCCTTAGGTCTTTGTAATGCCACTGCTGTCTTCCAGGAGACCATTAACAATATTTTGAGAGACTACATTCACAGATTTTTCCATTGTTTATCTAGATCAGGGGTTCCCAACCCAGTCCTCAAACACCTCCTACCAGTCCATGATTTAGGGATTACCCTGTTTTTTTTTCTTTATAAAAACACCTTAGGCACAACTGGGTAATCCCTAAATCCTGGACTGTTTGGGGGTACTTGAGTGATCTGGGTTGGGAACCACTGATATAGATGATATTCTAGTCCACTACAGCAGCAGGTACTGTCCGCTCCTTCTACGAGCCGAGAAAGCGCGGCTGCTGGGTTGCCACGGCAGCGCTCCGGCTTGGTTTGCACGCCGCGGAGCGTTGTCATGGTAACCCGTGGCAGCGCTCTCACAGCTTGAGGAAGGAGCGGACAGTACCTGCTGCTGGAATGGAGATTACAGCTCTGGGCCCCATCTTCATTCACCAAGGCTGTAAGGGGCCCGGAACAGCATATATCTATAGCGGTAATCACTATAGATATATGCATAGACGGCCCGGGAACCTTACAGCTGATTTCTTAAAGGTACAGGGGCAGCAAAATGCCGCCCCTGTGAAAGTGCCGCCTGTAGCCGTGGTCCAATGGATGTGCCGTACCTGAGTATCGCAATACAAGAAAAAAAGAGGAAGTGCCATCAAACCAACATATATATTGCACAGTCAGGGCCGGCCTTAGGGGTGTGCGAGCTGTGCGGCCGCACAGGGCGCCATGGAGCAGGGGGCGTCGTGCGGCCGCACAGCCGATTAAAAAAAAAAAAATAAAAAATTTTTTTTTTTTTTACATTTGCAGCGGGGGCGGAGCTTACCGTGCGGCGGGGGCGGAGCTAAAAGCGCCGGAAAACTGCTGCAGGGGAAGCAGGAAGGAGTCCCTGCTTCCCCACCAGTCACCAGGAGCTGCACTGCCTCCACAATTAACTCCACAGGTAACTGTGTGATTGTCATGTGAGTGTGACTCTCTGCCTATGTGTATGACTGTCTGCCTCTGTGTGTGTGTGTGTGTATGACTGTCTGCCTCTGTGTGTCTGTGTGTATGACTGTCTGCCTCTGTGTGTGTGTCTGTGTGTATGTCTGTCTGCCTCTGTGTGTATGACTATCTGCCTGTGTGTGTCTGTGTGTGTGTGTGTGTGTATGACTGTCTGCGTGTGTGTGTGTGTGTATAACTGTCTGCCTCTGTGTGTATTACTGTCTGCCTCTGTGTGTTTGTCTGTGTGTATTACTGTCTGCCTCTGTGTGTGTGACTATCTGCCTGTGTGTTTGTCTGTGTGTGTGTGTATGACTGTCTGCGTGTGTGTGTATATGACTGTCTGCCACTGTGTGTCTGTGTGTATTACTGTCTGCCACTGTGTGTCTGTGTGTATTACTGTCTGCCACTGTGTGTCTGTGTGTATTACTGTCTGCCACTGTGTGTCTGTGTGTATTACTGTATGCCTCTGTGTGTTTGTCTGTGTGTATTACTGTCTGCCTCTGTGTGTGTGACTGTGTATGACTGCCTCTGTGTGTATGACTGCCTCTGTGTGTATGACTGCCTCTGTGTGTATGACTGCCTCTGTGTGTATGACTGCCTCTGTGTGTATGACTGTCTGCCTCTGTGTGTATGACTGTCTGCCTGTGTGTGTCTGTGTGTATGACTGTCTGCCTGTGTGTGTCTGTGTGTATGACTGTCTGCGTGTGTGTGTGTGTATGACTGTCTGCTTGTGCGTGTGTGGATGTCTTCCTGTGTGTGTATGGCCGTCTGACTCTGTGTGTGTGTGTGTGTGTCACATACAACCAATACACGCATATCACACACTGTTAATATACCCATTACAAATATCACACATAGCATACATATCACACACAGTCATCACACGTACTATTACATACACAGACAACACAAACATAACAGCATACATGGATGACGGGGGGGGGGGGGGCGCTGTGAAGATTTTTCGCACAGGGCGTCTAAATGCCTAAGGCCGGCCCTGTGCACAGTAATACTCATTGTAAGTTATTGTAGATCTAAACTGGATTCATGTGTATCTATATAGAAAACATATTAAAATAACGCAATATTGTATGATGACAATCTGGTAAGTATACTTTATCATAGATTCACTCACATGTACCAGAGCCTCATATAGCAGGCTCTGGCTTTAGAAGCATGTAGGATTTACTGACTGGTCTCCCCACACAGAAGATCCACAACAGTTAAAATCAAGCATGAAATACTGGATTCTCAGTAAAATTATTTTATTCCATGAAATACAAAATGTAATAAATTCATACAGGTAAAAAGCACAACGCGTTTCATCGGTAAGTTTTTATCAAGGGCTTAAAATTAAGACATTAACTTTCGGTATTTAAATGTCCGTAACGAAAAATTACTTTTCCCAATAGTTTTTTTTTCTATTCCCGATTGGGTAAGTCTTTCCAATGACGCATACCCTGTGTGTGTCTGGGTACCAAGCCTCACTTTAATTTTCAGTCACGTCCATCATATGCGATCATGCGGAGGGGGGTGTGCTAGTATGTCACTTCCGATATCTTTGGATGTACGTGCATTCCATCGGAACGTTCATGTGTTCCACTTATATATATATATATATATATATATATATTAAAATAAAACGAAATATATATATCCATATACATAATTACTTAAATACTTTAATAAATTTACAAGTAGACTTCAGATATATAAATATGTATATATATTTAAATTCTACGTGCATATTTATGTAAAATGTTTACATAATTAAGTAATTATATTGATTCCAATTTGAGGGACCTGCCTGACTACCTAGGCCGAAAGTCCAGAGAATTGAAAGAGCACTGTACTTAACCCTGTAACTTTCCATGACACCCTAAAACCTGTACATGGGAGGTACTGTTATACTTGGGAGACTTCACTGAAAAAGCAGTAAAACATATAACAGCGATGATATTGTCAGTGAGAGTGATGTTTTTTGCATTTTTCACACACAAACAGCACATTCACTGATGATATAATTGTTGTGATATGTTTCCCTGTTTTGAAACACTAATATTTGTGTTCAGCGAAGTTTCAAGAGTATAACCGTACCCCCATGTACAGGTTTTATAGTGTTTTTGAAAATTACAGGGCCAAATATAAGGCTTTTTTTCACATTGAAATTTGCCAGATTGGTTATGTTGCTTTTGAGAGCATAGGAATGAGAATAAACCCCATGATGGCATACCATTTGCAAAAGAAGACAACCCAAGGAATTGCAATGTTCAGTCTTTTTTAGTAGCCACTTAGTCACAAACACTGGCCAAAGTTAGCGTTCATAATAGTTTTTTTGCATTTTTAACAAACAAACAAATATAAATACTTACTTTGGCCAGTGTTTGTGACTAAGTGGCTACTAAAAAAGACTGGAAAATACCCCATATTAAATACGCCGGGTTGTCTATTTTAAAAAATATGTACATGTGAGGTGTGATTCAGAGATTTATGACAGATAACAGTGTTACAATGTCACTATTGATACATTTTAAAAATATATATTTTGAAATAGCAATGTCATACTTGTACTTATAGCCCTATAACTTGCAAAAAAAGCTAAGAACATGCTAACATTTCTAAACTCAGGACAAAATTTAGAAACTATTTAGAATGGGTGTTCTTTGGCGGTTGTAGATGCGTAACAGATTTTGGGAGTTAAAGTTAGAAAAAGTGTGTTTTTTTCATTTTTTTTCATCATATTTTATAATTGTTTTTAATAGTAAATTATATGATATGATGAAAATAATGGTATCTTAAGAAATACCATTTAATGGCGAGAAAAACAGTATATAATACATGTGGGTACAGTAAATGAGTAAGAGGACATTTACAGCTAAGCACAAACACCGCAGAAATATAAAAACAGCCCTGGTCCTTAACGGTAAAACATTTTTTTAAAACGGTCTGATCAATAAGGGGTTAAATACCGGAAGTTAATGTCTTAATTTTATGCACTTGATAAAGACTTACCGTCGAAATGCGTGCTTTTTACCTGTATAAATCTATTACATTTTGGATTTTATGGCATAACATAATTTTACTGAGAATCCAGTATTTTATGCTTGATTTTAACTGCTGTGGACCTTCTGTGAGGGGAGACCAGTCAGTAAATCCTGCATGCTTCTAAAGCCAGAGCCTGCTACATGAAGCTCTGGAACATGTGAGTGAATCTTTGAAAAAGTATACTTACCAGATTGTCATCATATGACTATGAGTTTGTTTAATACGGTTTCTATATAGATAGATATGAAGCCAGTTTGGTTCTACAATAACTTATAATAAGTATTACTGTGCAATATATATGTTGGTTTGATTGCATTTCCTCTTTTTTCCTTGTATTGTGATACTTTACAAGTTTGTATTATTTCTATCAATTCTTAGATTACTTTGTCTCTGGTTCTTGAATCCTAAGAGTTTACATTGGTCAGTTTACACTTGCAGTTTACATTGGTCAGTTTACACTTGCTGCTAGTTTTGTTAAATAAATCATGGCACAGTGTAATATGTTGTGTGTTGTTGTTCATCTGAGGTTGTATTTACCTAATTTTGCTAAGGAATAGGTGACTGTGTGATTATGTCTTGCTATGTAAAACCAAAGGATTCAAAGAGGTTGTACTTTCTTTTTTCCCATGACTGTATATATATATATTCACACATGTGCCCTTGAGAGATCACACCACCTTGGAACATCCTGACAGGAAGAGAAGTGAGAAGAGAATGTGGTCATAGTGACCATGCAAGCTCCACTGTTGGGTTTCTCTCTCCATGAAGTATACCGTAGAGAGATTGAAGAACTTGCTCCGACTACACAATGATGTCCTGTCTCTGTCATTAGTACACTGGTTTGGACTGGATTAGTGGATAAGGGGGGGAGGGGCAAAATAAAGTCCCATTGCTGAGAGGTGTGCCAAACAATGCAATCCTACCAAGTTAATAGCAAGTTTATAAACATTTATTACATTCTTTCAACTTTGTTTTGGTTTGTATATTAGTTTAAAAGTGTTTTCTTTATGATTTAAAAAAAAAGTGTCAAGTAATGCATGTCCATTTAAGGTGAACCTAGTCACACCCCCTTGCACACCCACATATATAGACCCACTCATATTTTATTTTATCCGAAGCAAGTTCTAGCACTTCCTATGGAATCATTCTTTGCAGCTGAATGAGTTAAATTTAATTGTGCCAATAATGCAGCGCTGGTTTAGTAAGATTGAATCATTTTGCCTTAGGGAGTAAGTAAATTTATGAAACAACAAGATAAGCAACAAGAAAGTGCATATTTTATTGTTTTGACTTGCTAAACAATGCACTTATGTTTATTAACCTCGTTCCTCTCTTGCTGAGGGGCACAATTTTATCTAGAACAAAAAAAAGCATAAACTGCAAAAGTGATAAGAGAACAATGGGATAAATATAGTAATGGGAAAAACTGATTTAATTCAAGGCAATGTTGAAAATGACTGCTGCATCATTGCATATTTTAATGGATGTAATTAAAAATTCGTCGCTAATATAATTATTAAAACTATTTTGAGTGGTAGATACTTATAAATTGGTTGTGTTGTATACTTAAAAAAAATGAATTGCCTATAACCAACCTTTGATGTGCCCCGTGAAATTGCAGGCAAGGATTGGAATGGTTATTAGCAGGTTAGGTGTAAATGATCAAAAACAAAATACAGCCACTGAATATAAAAGGATTTTTTTTCTACAAAAGTTGATTAAATTTCACGGTTTCATTTAAAGGGTCACTCTAGGCAGTATAACCATTTTATCTCACTGAATTGGTTATAGTGCCTGGAGTCCTCTGGCTCTATTCTTTATTCAGCGTAAAAGTATTTTTGAGTAGTTTAACACTGAATAAGTTTCCCTGACTTCCAGTAGCCCAACCTCCACTCACTGGAGGAAGGCTAAGGCAGAGATCACACACTTCCTTTGTCATTCCAATTCATACCAGCAATGGTCAACTGAGATAGGCCGAAAGTGATCAGTTGACACTCTCAGCCAATCACTGCCACCCATTGCTGCTCATACTAATGCTTCCTCATTAGCCTGAGCAGAATAGAGGAGATGTGTTGTTGGGGACTCTCATCAAGCACTAAACTATTAAATAAACTTTAGCACTGAAAAAAGGACAGTGCTAGTGGACTCCAAGCACTATAACTACTTCAATGATATGAAGTGGACTTGAAAGGCGAGCCATATATCTCTCAGCGGTTGCTACTTATAAGAGACTATCAATGTTGATGGTGGCAGTGGTGGTGATGGTAAAATTGACAGTGGGTGTGATACTTGTATCAGTATTAGCAGGTGCAGATGATGTCTCAACTGCCTCCATTGGATGAGGTGATTTTATAGCAGATACTGATGGACTTGGAGATGATGGACAAGATGCAGAAGGCCAGTGCACAATGGCTCCTGAATGTCCTCTCCACACTCTCTTCTTGTAATTCCTATGACTTATCATACTCATAATCGGATATCTCCTAGACTAGAATTGAAAGTTCCATGTCTGCACTGGTCAGGGAAAAAACAATTATCATTACCGCCACTACCATCGAGACCAGACATTGTGGACTGTTCTTTGGTAAGTCCTCACTAAAGAGTGGCTTTCATAACCTCCTCAAAAGAGACCTTGCTGCTCTCTCCTTTAGTTACTTCTTAGGAGGGGCATCTGAGAGGTATAACACTTTAACAAGTCCATAAACAAATAACATAAAATGCTTCAATAGTTCTTAGGTAGCATTTATAAGCATATGCATACTCCCCATCAATATACAATGTTAAAAGAATGTAGGAACATACCAAAAAAGGGAACACAGGAAAATCCTATAAAATAAAACATAGGATACACTGCCGGACACTGTTGGAAAAACTGAAACCGCACTCTGTGAGAGAATAAGGGGACACAGGTCAAGTATCCGGCCTGCCTATAGAGATGGCAAGTTGGACAAACCTGTGGCCAAACACTTCTTTAGAGGGTTTTAGAGGGGATAATATGTCCACATGTCACACAACCCAAAAAACGAACACATCCCAAGTTCACCACTTCCTGGTTTGTAAGCCTATAACAATGTCCTGGATCTGTGTGGACCAATAGGTCCCTACGATTTCTATGATGTTTCTAACAGATCATAGGTTTTTGTTGTACAATTTCAGGAAGGGTGACATCCCTTTTCAAGATATTTCAGTTCCGACTTGAAAGCCGTGCTAGCTGTGTGAAATGTCATAGGGAATATTGTTCTAGATGACACTTTGTCCGTCTTATCATATTCCCTAGTCTCCTGATGTTTCCTTCTAGCCTCATCTAAAGCTCGGTCAAGTATGTGCTTTTTATATCCATGTACAATGAATCTGTCATACATAATTTGTAGCTGTTCAGTCCGTTGATCCTCCACTGAATTGTTTCTACAGACTCGAAGGAACTGAGATAAGAGTAATGAATCCTTAAGGTGTTTGGGGTGAGCACTCTCATAATGCAGAATTGTGTTTCTGTCCGTAGGTTTTGTATATAATTTGTACTCCAGTCTTCCTTCCTTCAGTGAGAGTTCAACGTCAAGAAATAGACACTCTCCGAGTCAATCCTTCACGTGACCCTAACTAGTGTGGGTAGATTATTAATATAATCCACAAATGCTTGGACCTCACTTTCTGTGCCTTTCCATAAGATCAGGATATCGTCAATGAAGTGATAGTATTTAATAATCTGATGCTTAAACCGCTGTAAAGTATGTTTCTCCTCAAAGGCATACATGAATGTGTTGGCATACTTTGGAGCCATCGCCACCCCCATTGAGGTGGCAGAGATTTGCAGATACCAGTTAGTCTGGAAACGGATATAATTACATTGTAAGGCCATTAATAATAGTTCCAAGATAAATTCTACTGCAGGACCTTGGTAGACCGTAGACTTGGAAAGGAGGTGCCTCATTGCCACGATACCATCTTCGTGAGGTATAATCAGGGGCGGACTGACCGGTCGGGCACTTCGGACATGGTCCGAGGGCCCGGCCGGGAGGGGGGCCCGCCGCCAGGGGGCCCGGACTGCACAGGTAATCCTCTGCATGCCTGGGCCCCCAGCCCTTCATTCTGCATATATATATAGCGAGTACCGCTAAATATATATATGCCTCTGCGGGCCCTGCTGGCTTCCAAGCAGGGCCCAGGACACACAAACCTTCCCCCTCCGGGTCTCGCGAGCCACAGCAGTAAAGCGTTGCCACGGGTTGCCGTGACAACGCTCCGCGGCACGCAATGCATGCTGGGCTCGTTAAAGAGCACTGGCTGCAGGAGGGGGAAGATGTATGCAGGGCCCCTCTATGCTGGCCCATAAAGCTGAGCCACCGGACCACCAGGGAATCTACTGTCCCCCTCCCTGGCTACAAGTAAAAGGCAGGGAGGAGGAAATAATTTTTTTAAAAAATAAATAAATAAATAAAAACTCAACTGCTAAAAAATACCCCCCAGCAGCATTTGTCACACATCCACCACACACATACATCAAACATACAAAATGCATCCACTACACAACCATACACATCATCCACTACACAACCACACACATCATCCACTACACAACCACACACATCATCCACATCATCCACTACACAACCACACACATCATCCACTACACAACCACACACATCATCCACTACACAACCACACACATCATCCACCACACAACCACACACATCATCCACATCATCCACTACACAACCACACACATCATCCACTACACAACCATACACATCATCCACTACACAACCATACACATCATCCACTACATAAACACACAAACTGCATCCACTACACAACCACATACATCATCCATTACACAAATACACATCATCCACCACATAAACACACAAACTGCATCCACTACACAACCACACACTACAGTGTCCACCATCCCTGGCTACAGGTAAGAGGCAGGGAGGGAGAAATAAATTTTTTTTTAAATTATAAAAATTCAACAGCTAAAAAATACACACACGCAGCATTCACCACACACACACACACACACACACACACACATCATTAACTACACAAACACACATCATCCACTACACAAACACACACACAGTATCCACTACACACACACACACACACACACACAGTATCCACTACACAAACACACACACAGCACTCACTACACAAACACACACACATAATTCACTACACGCTACATCCACTACACAAACACACACTCTGCATTCACTATACACACACGATTCATTCACTCTACACACTCTCTATCCACTACACAAGCATTCAATCTGAATCCACTATAAACACTGTATCCACTTTACTCATGCATTTTGCATCCACTACACACATTCTACAGCCACTATACACACACAACCGAATTCAGTACACACACACACACACACTTCATCCTTGTGGGTGGACTCAAGATGGGTTATGTGGGCTGACTTGGGGGAGGGCCATGTGGGCAGGCCCCGGAGGCCCAGACCTTGAACTGCGTCAGGGGCCCCAACATTTCTGGTGGCTGCCCTGCCAGCCGCCGCGCCAGTGCACTGTGCGTGCAGCCATGCACATAAGAGAATGTGCACTGACTACAGAGTTATTTTCACCCAGCTATCGGGGCACGGCGGCCGGCGCTACTTACCTCAGCATAGGAGGAGGGGCCCGGTCCTGGGTTTCCATGGAGTCCTGTACGTCATGCCACCCGCACACACTTACAAAGCCCAAAAAACTGGGCTCGGCCACACCTTTGTCAGCCATCTTTATAGGCCAGCCAGCCCACAGACCAGCCAGCCAGCCCACAGGCCAGCCAGGCCAGTAGCCAGCCAGCTAGCCAACCAGCCAGCCCACAGGCCACGAGTTAACCAGCCCACAGGCTAGCAGCCAGCCCACAGGCCTCCAGCAAGCCACAGGCTTACAGCCAGCAAGCCCACAGCCGTAGCCAGCAAGCCACAGCCTGCCAGCCGCAGCCAGCCGTCAGTAGCCAGCAAGCCCACAGCCTGCCGGCAGTAGCCAGCAAGCCCACAGCCTGCCACAGTAGCCAGCAAGCCCACAGCCTGCCAGCAAGCCACAGCCTGCCAGTCGCAGCCAGCAAGCCCACAGCCTGCCAGCCGTAACCAGAAAGCCCACAGACTGCCAGCCAGCAACAGTAATTAAGGTACGTCATGCCACCCGCACACACTTACAAAGCCCAAAAAACTGGGCTCGGCCACACCTTTGTCAGCCATCTTTATAGGCCAGCCAGCCCACAGACCAGCCAGCCAGCCCACAGGCCAGCCAGGCCAGTAGCCAGCCAGCTAGCCAACCAGCCAGCCCACAGGCCACGAGTTAACCAGCCCACAGGCTAGCAGCCAGCCCACAGGCCTCCAGCAAGCCACAGGCTTACAGCCAGCAAGCCCACAGCCTGCCAGCCGTAGCCAGCAAGCCACAGCCTGCCAGCCGCAGCCAGCCGTCAGTAGCCAGCAAGCCCACAGCCTGCCGGCAGTAGCCAGCAAGCCCACAGCCTGCCGGCAGTAGCCAGCAAGCCCACAGCCTGCCGGCAGTAGCCAGCAAGCCCACAGCCTGCCACAGTAGCCAGCAAGCCCACAGCCTGCCAGCAAGCCACAGCCTGCCAGTCGCAGCCAGCAAGCCCACAGCCTGCCAGCCGTAACCAGAAAGCCCACAGACTGCCAGCCAGCAACAGTAATTAAGGTGAGAGGAGCCAACTTGGCCTAGGTATCAGCGTGCTATGCTGTGTTGCTATATTGTGAATAAGAACCAGAGTGTTGGATAGACATCCCTCCAGGCCCCATTAGACTCTGCTAGAAAGACCCTCCCTCCCTTCATGGCCCATAACCCTTTAATTGTAGTCTCTACTAGGGCCTGGAGGCGACTGTTTCTAATAGGGGCTCTCTAATGGATGCTGAGATGGCCTCTGTTAGAAATACCCTCTTCCAAGCCTATTAGACTCCATTGTAGTCTCTAATTGGGCCTTGAGGGGATTCTTTCTAACACTCTCTAAAGGACACTGAGATAGCCTCTGCTAGAAAGACCCCCCTCCATGGCCCATTAGCCCTCAATTGTAGTCTCTACTGTGGGCCTTGAGGGGATTATTGTTATTTATTTTGCACAGTTTGTTTTTTAAATTTGTTAATTATATTGCACTTGTTTAGAATTTATTGCACTTTTGTTCCTTGTGTCTAAAGATTGTGTAGGGTGTGGCTGGAGGCAGGACAAGGGTGGGGCTTGCTTCGAAGCATGGGTGAGGTCTGTAAGGGGGCCCTTGATTTATATTGCCCGGGGGCCCTGAGGGCTCTCAGTCCGCCCCTGGGTATAATGGTGTATAAACTATTTACATCCATTGTTATTAATACACCAACAAACTCCCTTACTGTCTTAAGATCTTCAAGGAGACTACCCGTTCCCTTAATGCAGGTGGGGATTGCCATCACCGATTCTTTAAATAAAATATCCATGTATTTAGCGATCGGTTCAAGGATACCGTTTACCACTAATACTATAGGGCATCCCAGGGGATCCATCAGACTTTTGTGAATTTTTGGGAGTGTGTAAATAATTGGGGTTCGATGATTCTTCTTTTGTAGAAATTGAAATACATTGAGATCAATATGGCCTGCTCTAAGACCAAGTGTGAGAATATCTTACATTTTTTGTGCAATTCTCAGAATGGGGTCATGTTCCAAGGGCTGATATGTATTCTGATCCTGGAGTTGTCTGGATATTTCATTGGCATAATCCTTGTAATTCAAAACCACTAGTCCACCACCTTGGCAACACTTAGATGTGTTGCAATTGATCACATTCCGGTACCTTTAAGAGGGGGACATTTTCTATTTCCCGCATGCAAGTGTGGCTTGGCACCTGTTATCTTTTGGCTGGAGGTAGGAGTGCAAAAGTTTGAATTGTTCTATTTTAAATATATATATATATATATATATATATATATATATATATATATATATATATATATATAAACATTTACACACATGCACACTGCCTAATACATACACAAATACACACTGCCTAATACACACACACAGTGTGTAATACATACATACATACACATACATACGCATGCGTAGCAATTGAGGGGGGCACGGCCCTCTCTGCCACCCCCTTGCAGCGCCATTGTATCTATTGATCGCTTTACGTGATCTGTGAATAAAATCAAGATTAAGTAGCTGCCCTTTAACCACAAATCATATATTTTTTTTTTTTTGCTACCTCTTTATTGGACATTAGATCTAGGCAGGTTTATTGTCCATTATTAGGAAACAGAGCTGCATATTTGCCCCCATCCAAAAAAAACTAAACAAAAAACAACCTCCTCTCCATTCTCTCCCCCATTTCTCTGGAGCCAAGAGCAGCACAGCACCCCAAATGAAAAAGAGCACGTTTGGGTTTGTCGGAATCGTTTTTTTCCAAGATTCTGCGACGTGAATGTACAGGAATTCTTTCGATTACTCAATCGGCCCAATTTCGGGCTAATTTGCAGTTTGGTCTGAAACAAGTATCCAAGTCTACCAAGGGGATCCCATTGACTTTGCCATATATAATGTTATTGCCATATATTCACAAGACAGGGGATATTGTTAGGGCAGAATTACCATTTTTAACATCCTTTCTTTAAAGGGTTATAATAAAAATAAACCAATGATGCACAATCTGTGAATTCCCTTGAATTATTTTTATGCCATACCAAGTTGGGTACCTTGCACCCTAATTTCAGAGCCTCATGCTGCTTACACCTCTAGATATAAGATTTGAATGCTTTTCATTGTATCACTACCCCTGCTTTCTCTGTACAGGGGTTTTCTTAAGTGCGTATCTCTGTCCGCTCAGTTAATTATGAATTTCCAAGATACATGTCATTTTTATCCTTGCTATCTCACATAATTTGATTTAGAATATGTCTCTCCAGTTCGGCAATTACAAGCAGGTGGGCTGACACAAGATATAGGAAGCACTGAGTTCTCACCATAAACCATATGTCTGAGCAGCTAAATGTAGTCAATTATATTCAGTGGTTCATTATATAACGCAAGAAACATTATTTGGGTTATGTGCAGTGGTTTTATACTTATAACCAATTACCCATTACCTAGCGCAATGAGAGATTTCAGGCCAGTGCTTTTGTGTGCCAACCCATTAAGCATCTGGTAAAAATTTAAATGTAAAATGTCATGTTGGCTATAATATCCAAGACGATTCGCTATCGGAACAGAACTGCAAACCAGTAATATAAGTGTGCAGGTCTTAGACACTGCAATATTCTATATTTGTATATCACTGGGGACTAATGGATGGCAGTATTCTACTGCTTCAATAGAGGAAGACGATTTAAACAAAAATAAAAACAAAGACTGTTTGGTTTCTTCAAACTGCCTTGTAGGTTGTAAGTGAAAAAAAAAATTGTTTCAAATGAAATAAAATTATATATCAAGTTAGGCTCATCTACAGGGAATTTCCTAAACTGGAATTTGAGACAGTCTGGGATATTTTTTGCAAAACTGTCTAGTCACACCGAAGAGGGTTATCTGTAACCAATTACGTATTCAGGTTTTTGGCTGCCCTAGGCCCATTTATTTTAAAGACATCTCATTTGAATTTTTAACTAGCAATGACAGTATTGTTATGTACATACGCACAAGCATACATAAACACATATACAAATAGATACAAATGCATAATTCACACACAGTCACTATATATACACAACCAACCACCCACATACATACATGCACACACGCACGCACACACACACAAAGTCACATACATAGGCACATTGACATACACAGCCACATTCATTTACATACATAGACACACAATAACACAGTATTATACAGATATATGGACACACACACACACACACACACACACACATGCATAAATATATAGATACCCTTACGCACACAATTAGATACATAAACACACATACAACACACACATATTATATATAATACATATATGAGTATAAACACACTTATACACACATCACCTGCATACAAAAAGACACACTAATACAAAGTCACATACATACAACATAGATCAGATAAATATTTACACAAACTTTCTACTCCTCCCCTGCAGGTTGCTGCTGTTGGCAAAGGAGGTAGGAACTGAAGACTTGGGATTTGTCAGACACTCCCTTGGATCCAGTGGTGCTTCTCCCTTGGAGTCTGACCTGATAACAGACATCTGGTATATCACTAAAAGTTAAGGCATGGAAAAAAGGAATTTGGGGCACACAACGAACATGCATATTTAACAGTGGTGCTTCTTTAAATACCAGAACATATAAAAAACACAGAAAAAGTTAGAATTCAATATGTATGTAAAAAAAAAAAAAAATGCTATGTTGTGATGGGTTTAAAGTGTACTTTTGGGTTGCTGTTTTATCCCATACACAACATGGTAACAGTTGAACATTTTAAATGTGAACACTGAATTTGGCATGTGTGTATTTTCACCCTATAACATGTCATGTAGCTGATGAAGTTCTACCTGTGGAGTATTGCTGTACTCGGTGGCAGTAGCAGAATTCAAATCGTATGATCCGCACAGTAGTAGGGCACATATGGACTGTGGAATAAACACACAGAATGACTTAGAAGCTTGTGACAGACTGAGGATGTCAGATACCAGCGCCCAGTCTGAGGATTCCTCATGGAGCTGAGGACTTACCTAGACGTTGAGAGATTGAGTGCATGGCACTGTCTACACAACTTTGGGGTTAAAACCCCCAGAACCTCCGGGCACCACAACAACTTTATTGAGATGAAGTTATTGTGCACAGGGAGTTCTCTTAAATGTAAGCATTTTACGTTGTGTTTAAAAGAATGTAGATAATTTCACTACTTTAAGGAAATTTTATTAATGAACAAAGTACATGTTAGATATATGAAGGGTTAAATAATGTACCATTGGCCAAGGGTTAAATACCAAACCAAGAATATTTAGGTGCACATAAAAGGTTAACTCATACGGAGTTTGTGAGACCTCCAGGCACCATAACAATGTCCCCCAGACAAGTAACCAAGATCCTACCTATTTGTGCATGAAGCATGTGCTCTCTACACATGAATGGGATGGAAATGACACAGAAAAGGAGGAAGTGAATGCATGTGGAGCAAAATATTTAGAGTATTGTTGGCCAAAAATGTTTTTTTAAAAACAGTATTTACAAGTTGACCTTCTTCACAAAAAAAGCACAAGAATGGCCTGGATGACAAGTTCAGAACAAAAGAAGAGCCCTTTATCTATATATTCAGTTTAGGGATGGACGTTTCAAATTACTACATTCGTGATGGTGTCCTTCAGCTTAGATGTAGTTTTGGGTTTGGGTATCTTGTACAGGAGCACACAGTCATCTTTCTGCTAAACAAACAAGACATATGTAGTTCAAGAACTGTGAGATGGTTGCAAATAAGTACCTTTGCAAATAATTACATTTTAGTAAATAGCTTGCTTGGATATTTGAGGATGGCTGTTAGTTCCAACTTTAAGCTTGTTGATACTCAGCCTGACCTAGGTTGGGCATTCATGCATAGACCACATCATGATGAATGTCTAAATCTGCTGTTGTGTTAATTAGGATTCGAAAGGTTGTAACGTAGGCAGATACCATGTGTTAATTGTTAAATATTCTATCATTGAGTGTCAAGGAGTGACTGCCTACCTACAAATATTTGAATGGAAAAACAACACATAAAGGTCAAACAATATCTCATCGCCCTCACAGGTATAAACTAGAAATTTTATGTTCCACAACAAATATCTGAACAGCAGCCTACCTTAAAACCACAACACTACGATGTTCTTAAAAAAGATTTTCTGTCTTTGAGTTTCCGCACAGAATAGGTTTCACGGGAGAATTATTTAGAGGAACATTTCATCAGTTACAGAATTTACCATCTTTGGTGTTGAAAATATACAGGATGTAAGGCTAGGACAGCTGACAGCTCTTACGAGGCTCAAGCTATAATATGTTTATTTCATATTATGTTTATCACTACATTTTTTTTTTTGCTCTCTGTTTCTTCAAAAACGTGCAACCCTGTCGATATATATGCATCCTCCTGTTCTAGCCCTCAGGGAGCCCATGGCCGCAGTAAAAGGGGCAACTCCTGTAAAGTGACAGCTGATATTGTTAACACTGCTAAATCTTGTTCTTTAATGATAAGCACAGCCACATACTGTCTCAGTTAAGCTTACGACCCCGTAATACCTCAAAATGTCAGTATGTGTATCCTGGATCAATAACTTGTATGCCTTATTACGTAGCTGGCATGATGTTTTCACTATTGATCAAACTACACTATAATATAAAATGTGCAAAGTTCTAATATGCCATTACACTGTTTCTAAATATTGTACGCTACGCTGGCAATAGCTGTTGTGGCAATGGCTGCCTGTTTGTATTTTTCGTGCACAACAAAACAAAGAATTTAAAAAAATAACCGTAACTGCAAAATCCCCTTCAACACATAAATGATTATAGTCCTGCTTTGCTCTAGGCAGTGACTGTAGCAGACTTGTTCCCATCTACGTTCCGTTGTCCGTACCCTCCTTGTTCATTTCCCTAATAGCGAAGAGTGTTCCCCTTTTTATACCCCCGAACACCGACCACCCCCTGGCTTGTTAACTTCAAAGGAGTAATTAGCTTTAGTACTTCCCCTTGGTGGCTGCCATTTTACATTACCGAACACGTGCTCTAGTCAATGGTGGCCTTTTTGTCTAATGAACTGAGGCAGCGTTACAGTATGGAACTCTTTTCGGCTGCGCGATCCCATGAACCCTGGGGAAACCACTGCCTGTTCCGCTCGCAGACAAGTTAGGAGAGCACAGTTCAGGAGAAAGACACTACCGACTGGGGGGGATTTCGCTCCTTAAGAGCCATGGGGTGCATTCGTTGGTGTTCGCATAGGAGCTCCCAAAAGTTTACCGGCTTCTGCCTCCTTTTCTCTGGAACTGTTTTGGGCTATCAACTCGTGGCTGGCCGGTCTGAATTTTATCCTAATGGTGATTCAGTTTTACCAAATGAATCTGAGCTCTATTTGGACAACTTGGGAGCTCAGATCCGGGCTATTAATAGACATAAGACTTGTAGGGTTCCTGTGTAGTTTGAATGTAGTTTTGGGGTATTTTGAATATGTTATGAATGGTTCCCTGTAACTGAGAGATAATTAAGTTACCGGTCTTTGACTCAATTATCTCCCAGACACAGGGAAGCCTGGGAGGGGTTTGTGTTGTGTTGAATGGAGACCCAATTCCGGGGATTTGTGCATAAAAAGCAGAGTGTGGCACAATAAACCTTAGTTGTACTCCCAGACCTGTGTGTCTTCCTGTTACTGGTGAGGGATAGAGCTATTTACTTCACAGCGCCTTGTGCTTGAGTTCAAGTTACCACAGATCCAACAGAGAAATTTACTTTTCAGGACTAGAGCTTCGCTACAGTGACATCCTATTGACAAAACCAAGATGCAGCAGAAGTGGCGTGGACACATGGGTGGTTATTATGCTTGGGGTGTTCCTGTGACAGCAGTTTTTTTTTCTCAATAAATGTGTTTACATCAAACAGTTTTTAACTTTTGGGGAAGAGTAATACAGAAGAAACAAGGTTGGATGCGAAAACAGGGTACAGTGTCCTTTTTGCACTTAGGACTGGTTCCAGAGACACTGCAATGTTTACACTGCAGTTCTAAGTCTGCCTCCTGTGGCTGTCTACCAGGCAGCCACTGGGGGCGCTTCCTGGATCAAAATGGTCCTTTGGTCTGTTATCTGACCCTGGACGTCCTCACGCTCTGCATGAGGACATCCAGCGTTAGATTTTTACCCATAGAAAAGCATTGATTCAATGTTTAATGGGGAGGTCTTGCCGTGCATGCGCATTAGTGCTCAGTCCTGGGACTGAAGGTGAAGGTGGCGGAGCGAGGGACATCGGTGCTGGCATATGGGCATATATCGGTGCTGGCAAAGGGTTTTTAACAGGCAGGGGGAGCAATACTGACATTAACTCAGCTTTGTATTCTTGGCATTATAGTAACCTTTAAAAAAAAAAAAAACATAAAATAAATAAATACATGTGGCAGAATTCTGCTGAAAAATAATATTGAAAATGTACTTGTGCTGAAATGTCAGAATTAAAATAGCCAAGTCTTATAGGGTGCCTCGAACATTTAGTTTTTTTTCTTCTTTTAAACTTAATGCCTAAAACGGTGAAATCTGTTCTATATCTCCCAGCCATATACCCTGAAGCAGTGGTGTGTTTTGGATCTGTGCTGCCCTAGGCATGACGGAACTCAGGCACCCCCTAATTTAAATGTGCCCCACCTTCCTCTCACGGCCACACCTCTTCCTGTTAAAGACTAACAGACACTTTAAATGGCAGACATACACTCTTAGATACACTGACATACACACACACTCACTGATTTACACAATCTGACAGACACACATACATACACACACACACACATTCACTGACAGACACACTCACTCACAGACACATACCGACAGACACACACAATTACTCAGACACACAGGCTGCCTCACAGACACACACTGACATACATACATACTCACTCACCGAAACATACACTGACAGACACACACAATCACTCAGACACGCACACATTCACTGACAGACAGACACACACACACATACACACACTCACTAGCTCACAGACACACACTGACAGACACACAGGCTCCCTCACAGACACCCACTGACAGACACACACACTCGCTCACTCACAGACACAAACAATCATTCAGACACACGCTGACAGACATACACTTACTCACAGACACAATGACAGACATACACACATTTACTGACAGACACACACTCACAGACAGACACACACACACACACACAGACTCATTCATTCACTCACTCACACACATGCACACAGACTCACTGACAGCCAGACACACACACGCAGAATTTTAATTTAAATCCACCCAGCCTCCCTAACTTTGGGAGAGCTGGGTGGATTTTTTTTACCTGGGGTCCAGTGGGGCTGCTGGCTGGGCTGTTTGGGCAAGGGTGCAGGCAGGTGGCCAGTTGATCTCCATGCCCAGCTTCCTCACGTGCCGCAGAGTGATGCCAGGAGCTGGAATATGACGTCACATTCCGCCCGCCTGGAGATCAACTAGCCGCCTACCCCGAGGCTAACAAGGCATTTGCCTGGGCATTTGGGGGTGGTGTTTTTTGCAGCCTCCTGGAAAGTGTCGCCCAAGGCAAATGCCTTGCTTGCCTTTAGGCAAATACAGCAAGCTTTTTCATTTTCAATAGGCCAAGTAATTAAATATAAAAAGAGAGATAAGAAAAAATTTATCAGAAGGACAACTTTACCTTTTAGCTAGAACAAAGTCACCTATGCACCTCTGAGTAATGGAAGATTTATTTCTAATTCAGAGCTATACTTGATGTAAAAATATGACAGAATGATTCCGTTACAGTTTGAAGGACATAGTAAAAAAAAAAAAAAAAAAAAACTTTTCTTTTTTGTATGTTTCTGCTAGCAATAGTTTATTTTATTTTATGGTTTGTAATTTATGGTAGGTATTGTTATAAATTGGCCTTATTACTCGGAAAGCATTATCCTACCCAACAGATTGGAGACATGTCTCACAATGCACAAAAAGATTGCAATTATTACTTTTCAGCTTCAGCATACTAGGTCAACTGTTAAAGGAAAACAAATGGAAAAATCTTAGCCCGACAGGCTTCAAGCCATCTTCGGTAATCACGATTTATAACCTGTTAAACCTTCCAGCAATATTTTGTACAGTGTGCCATGCAGGTGCTATATTAATTGCTTCGTGCTTGGTATCGAGCAGCCTGCTCATTTACTGATAACTGCCTCCAATGTTTTGGGATAAATAAATATCAGTTAAAATCAGGAATTGACTAAGCAAAACTGATGGTAATGTAGGTCATTAGTGACTTGTTCTGTAAAGCTGATAAACACAAACAGTGTTGCTGTTGTATTTTTCATTGCAAAATCTAATTTAAAAAAAAATATAATTTTAGAAAAAGAACTTGGACATAAATATTCTTTCGGCACACTAACTAACCCTCCCCGAACACACATTCAATACAGCATTTGGTCAATGGTTTTATTTTTCAAATTAAGATTAGAGTGTGAGCAGAATGAACGACCATGAAAATTGGTTATATATACCAGCAGGAAAAAGCTTTTTACTGGGATCAGTCCCAAGAATCCTAGATTTATCGGTTAGGATATTATTAATTCTGGATTGGGTGTTCCAGAGAGTGAGTGATGGCTGCATTACAGTAAGTTTGCCCCCTGAATCACAAGTCCTGGAGAGACATGGAGAATCGGATGACTTTAGGGGTCTCTTTAACCCCTTAACCCCTTAAGGACCAAACTTCTGGAATAAAAGGGAATCATGACATGTCACACATGTCATGTGTCCTTAAGGGGTTAAGGACACATGACATGTGTGACATGTCATGAATACCTTTTATTCCAGAAGTTTGGTCCTTAAGGGGTTAAAGACCAATATTTGGGCTAATTGATCGTATCAATATGTAGAAGAGGAACAAGTTGCCGTGTCCAGTGCTATTGTCAATTGTGGGCTGTCATGGAAACGTATGTGTTCATGCTTATTTCTCTCCAAATAATTTTTGTCTCACTATGTTACGATGATAAGTCTTGGATAAAGCATTTTATGAAAAAGAAAAAAAAAAAGAATAATTAAAAAATAAATAAATATTATAAATAATATTAGCAATAATATAATTAGCAGCAGAAATGTCCTTCTAAACTGCTGTAGTTTGAGTCTGTGCGACTGCCGTGGCTAAGGAATGAGAAGACCAGAAGTGGTAGCAGAAACTAATGACATAGAATAATTCTACAACAGATCTAGCCCAAACCGTAACCCTAGTCCAAACTCTTACTCTGTGAGGATACTGTAGAACCCACACCCTACAACTATTGATCTTTGCAATGTACTCCAAAAGGATGAAAATTGGTTTAAGCCCCAGCCATAGTCAGTCAGACACTATATGATAAAACAAGACTAGGTTGGGATTAGATAGACACTATCTAATCCAAACCTAAAAGATTCCAGATATACTGTAATGGACCATTTTGTTCACCAGAGGTTAAAAAACGTTTAGGCGATATTCCCCTTTCCAGATGCACAGGCAGCTACTGTAAGCACCAATCTCCCGAACTGCAAACTACACGAATCCTCCAACTCCCGAACAGGAAACACACGAGTACTGGAAACAGCCGAACAGGAAAAACCATAAGAAAGGTTTGCACTCCTGGCAGTCAGCATACAATCCAATTCCCCCAATAACGAGACGACACTTCGTTTTGAGGGTCAAGCAGAATCTGGTTTACTGGGGCTAACTGCCCGGCTTTTATGCAGGTCTCCCACCTGGTGGACACTCCCCTAGGAGACCAGATGGAAGACTGGGAAACATATTGGACATTGACCAATTACAGACTTACACATTTCAACAATCCCACAATGCATCACAATCCCTCCCCTCTGCCCTGGAGATAATTGGGAAGTAATCCAATTATCTCCAAGGACAGAGGCAAAACTCCATTAACCACATGTTAGTAAAAAGACATAAAATTACATACGCTTACATTTAACACATAAAACATACACATCCTACATATCCCCAGATAGATTAGATCTGAGCGCACATTATTACCGAATGGCGCTCAGATCCCAAGCATACAGTTCAATCGCCATGGAGCCAAAGTCTTTCACATAGTCTTTTGTTTCACGAATAGGCTCCATGGCATGGCTATCTGGGGTGCTGTTCATACGGTTAAACTACCAAATGAACAGTCAGTCGGTTCCACTACCAAATGCAGAGCTAAGGAGACTGGCGGCTCAGCGGTGTTCGCGCAAATAAGTGTCCGTTTTCAGTTCCATAGTTTTGGTGCTGAACACCGCTGGCCGTTCGGGATGTAAAATTGCCGCTGCCACGTGTTCGGCAAACGAACAAAGGCCACCCAGCATTCATCAATTAAGCTGCGGTTAACCGCAGCTTCTGGGCGGTCAATTGACGGCACACTGCAGTTCTCAGGTGGTCCATCGATCGGTAGTTTGTTCGGTAGATTGAATCTACCGAACACCCCAGCAGAAAGGCACGAATAAGCCTTTCAGCAGGGAAAATAAAAGGTTTTAACTGCCCGGCCATAGTCTAAATGGAGCAGGCGAGCAACCAGGCTTCTCCAGTACACAGTGGCGAGGTTGGTTCCGCCACATATACACTATATGATATAACAAAACTAGGTTGGGATTACAGAGAACTGGGCATATGAAGAACACAGCCTGGTCAAAACCAAAATCAATCACTGGACCTCAAAACACGCCATCAAGTTGAAGAAACCACAACTGGTCAACAAACCAAGGGTTTAAATAAGTTAAATACCAGGCATCACCTCTTGCGCCAATTAGTTTACGCTATATCGTATGTGTGCGCTGACATAAAAGTTATGCTAGAAACGCGTGGATGGACGTTACCATCCTACACTTGCATCAATAAAAGACAGAGTGGCACCATCTTGCATCATTACAACTGGATGCTATCAAAGACGATGCTTTGGGATCTAACAGATATTCTGATGAACCCATGCTGAAAAAAACACCTTAATCCTAAGCATAGTACGTTAACTCTATAGCATCAGATAAATAAATATAACCTGTACAGTAGGTCTAAGCCTAAAACTAAACCTATAGCTAGTTTACGTGAAAATAATGCCATCTCTTGTTTATACATATTCATAAACCACTTGACCTTCAGACCCGTGTTTTGTTATTTTCCCGTAATTCATGTTTACCATTATGTATCCTGTATGTAACACACTGTTTCTGTTAAACATTATTCATCAAGTGGTTTGATTGCCACACCATTTAGCCATTGAGGAAGAAGGTTTATGAAAGTAGTAATTTGAGGTTTTTTATAGTGGTTTTGTCTGTGGACAAGAGACAAAAACAGATGAAATTATATTGTTTATTTCTGCGGTTGTTCTAGTGTTATGTCTATGTTGGTGTGTGATGAATCATTTGTACACCTTCCCATACAGGGCCTGGTTGTTTACTGTCACAAGTGGGTTCCTACTGCTTTATCCTGCGTATACAAAATACAACAAGCACAGTATTTAGGTTAACATAATAATGTATATTTAGATAAATCTTTGTCTGATACGCAGTTCTAATAAAGAATGCTCATGCTTTTTCTCATCAACTTTATAGGAGACTCTAAATGTATATAATGAATTTATATGGTTCTGAGAGCATACACATTAAGATTTTAAAATATATACATGATATCAGTGAAGAGAATAGAGAAAAAAAAAAAAAAAGAAAGAAAGAAAGGAAATTTATATTGGCAGGCATAGCATACAGCATTCTTTGTTAATTTCCCTAACAGCAAAATAGACTCTTCTAATTGGGAGCAGGCTAACTCCTCACATTGGGAGTGGGACAACTCCTCACACACCTGCTGGCCTTGAAAAGCTTAGGTACAAAAAGTCAAAGTCTTAACAAAATAATTATACTGTATAATTATAAGTATAACATGATATTTAATATATATATATATATATATATATATATATATATATATATATATATAAAACATCCAAAATACACAATCCAGCGCACGCGCTTATTCACTAAACAATTATTTCAAATTTCACAGATTGTAATAGTTTTATTTAAAATCACCTCACCAAGGCAAAAAATAATGGGGCTTTAGTCACATTATATGATCATCCATTGCATTAGCCTGCCACAACATCAATGTACCCCATTCTTGGCAGGTCCTACTCTAGCAGCCTAATGCCTGCCCTAATGAGATCAATTCACTTACTTGGGAACTAAACCCTCATTATTTTTTGCCTAGGTGAGGTGTTTTTAAATAAAACGATTACAATCTGTGAGATTTGAAATCATTGTTTAGTGAATAAGCGAGTGCGCTGGATTCTGTATTTTGTATATTTTGGCCCCAACAGCACCCTCTAATGTAGGCATGTTCAGGTGAGTGCAGCCCTCTTAGTTTCATTTATATATGTATATTGTGACAGAGTCACTTGGGGCAGGTTAATTAAGGGCAGGTACATAAGCCAGCATATGGAAAGAGCGCTTTTCCCTGCTTCTAGGGTTAATACTTATTGCAGTTTTAAAGGACCACTATAGTGCCAGGAAAACATACTCGTTTTCCTGGCACTATAGTGCCCTGAGGGTGCCCCCACCCTCAGGGACCCCCTCCCGTCCAGCTCTGGGGAGAGTAAAGGGTTAAATATTACCTTTATTCCAGCGCCGGGCGGGGAGCTCTCCTCCTCCTTTCCACCTCTGATCCTCCCTTTCGGCTGAATGCGCATGCGCGGCAAGAGCTGCGCGCGCATTCAGCCGGTCGCATAGGAAAGCATTTACAATGCTTTCCTATGGACGCTTGCGTGCTCTCACTGTGATTTTCACAGTGAGAATCACGCAAGCGCCTCTAGCGGCTGTCAGTGAGACAGCCACTAGAGGATTTAGAGGCTGGCTTAACCCTTATATAAACATAGCAGTTTCTCTGAAACTGCTATGTTTATATAAAAAAGGGTTAAACCTAGAGGGACCTGGCACCCAGACCACTTCATTAAGCTGAAGTTGTCTGGGTGCCTAGAGTGGTCCTTTAAACATCAGTCCCGATGAATGAAAAAAGTGCAGTGGCAGTAGTAGACTTTGGTAATGCCATAACTCTTGTTTGAGAAATGTTAGTGGGATAATCTTTTGTGCAGAAATATAAAACAGTGTTTGTGCTGTGTGTACATGGAAGTACAGTGTACTACACCTCTGGAATGGTTGACGTTTCTACAGGAAAAAAGGGTAGAAACTATTACAGCAGTGGTGGTTCTGGGTTTACCCTATGGCCTTGTTTTTAGGAAGAGATTTCTCTGCATTTCAAACTTTACTTTAAGGTCTGTCCTCAGGGAGTCAGGAAAACACAGATGGTGATAAGAAAAGTGCAGATGTTAACCAAATGTTTCCATTCTCTGACCCGGCTTTGTAAAGTAACCAAAGTTCAGAAAGACCCGTAGAAAACGGAGAGAAAGTACGCATTGATTTACCAAAACTTTGACTGAAGTTCTGGTAAACAAGAAAGGGGCACGTTCCCATAAGAGGATGGCTACCCAGGTGACCGAGTCTAACTTGAGAGAATATGTGAGACAAGGGAATGAGAATGATGATCCTAACCCTGATGAGAGTGACTGATCAGAATGACCTATGTGATGGGAATCGTGTTAGTGGTGTTTTTGAGAGGGACCAAGCTAATGATCCCTGTTACAAACTGCAAGAAGCAGAGTGGTTAAGGTAAGTGGAGTGCCAGTGGAAGGAACAATAAAAAATTACCCTTATTTTGTTCTCATAATGTAGTATAATGGACAGAAGTTTGGACAGCTGGTGGTTCCCAGCTGGGGACACTATGGAGTAGAGAAAACCCAGGAGCGGGTTCTGAAATGGTTTTACTGGCCAGGGGTTTAGGAGGCAGTGAAAATGTACTGTGCTTCCTGCCCACAGAGCATGTTGGCATCTTCAAAGCCAAACCTAAGGGCTTGTCTTACACCTTTCCCAATTATTGATGTCCCTTTTGAACAGATTGGTATTGACATAGTGGGTCCATTAGAAAGGTCTGCCTTATCCCATTCCCGGATGTGTAATAATGAGACTGCTGTAAGTTATATCTGAGTTATATCTCTGACTGCAAAGCCCTTTCCCTAACAGTTGGTATAACTGTACTCCTCATCTGTATTAGTGCAGTTCATAATCACTGTTTCTACGAATTGTAAACTCTTTAAAATAATAGCAGAAAGAACATTTTTGAAATCACTTTAAATCCCTGTTCGTGTGTTCTGTCTTATGTAGGGCACCCTCAATACAAGCTGTAGAACAGCTCCCCGCTCTTGCAGTGCAACAAGTCTGTGTTGAGATGAATGGAATTGTCTTAGATGTTATCCTTATTTAATTAATAGATAGAATTGTTTTGTTAATAGGCCATATACATATCATGTTTCATTACTACAATGAAATATCATGTCCTATTACTATATAATGATGGGTAATATAGTGAGTGGAGAACCACATATTGAAGTGCATTTTTAACTTGTGAATTGCCTTAACTGTTCTAGAGAACCCTAACTGTTTTCACTTTTGGCGATGTAAAATCTACTTCTGTCTCTTGCGTAATATGCTAACATTTAAAGCTCCCTTCTGTGAATATAGTAAGCGGAGGTTGGAGTATGCAGGAGTGAGTTTTAGAATTTATGCCACAGTGCTTAGAGAGGATAACAGTGGTTACACTGAGCCTTTACTTAAAGGAGCACTCCTTAAATTTTTTTTTTTTAGAGTTTAGTAGATGTCTCCCAAAAGAAAACATACATGTAAATATTTAGTTTTCTTGTTTTTCATGTTTTCTTAGTTTTTTTTTTGAACTTTTGGCTTGCAATAGCTGCAGATCTAGCATCTGCAACTACTGACGTCCTCTCATTCTTACCATGTACAAACTTTAGTGTAAAGAAGTTTTGCAGTTGTGATGTCCATGTAGCTGTCCAATCACAAGCTTTACAATTATATTCATTACTGTTCATACAGACGTCTTTCAAAGCAAACACTCTGCACAACGGCGTGCCTTTGAGTTTAGCTCCATAGAACTGAACTACCAGGAAGAAACATCTTTCTGACGATCTGAGTGACATGCTGTCAGGACTACTAGTAGATCCAGCACGCAGATTTATATCACACTTAGGACTAAAGGTAACGTCTTACCGGGCCTTAGGAGGGCCGGACTTAAAGTACCACAGAATAGTCAGAGTACTTGGCGAGGTCAGGGACACAGAAGGAGACACAACGATGAGGGAAAGCCAAAAGTCAAGGATACCAGAATACAGGGAAGTCAAAACGAAGCCAAAGTCAGTAACCAAAAATAAACGCTCAGGAACACACTCTCCGATAACCTACTAAGGGAAACAACGACAGGGCAATGAGAAGACGTAAAAAAATGTGTTTAAATAAGCCTCCTATGGATCTGATTGCCCGTAACCGGCCTTTGACCCCAGAACGTACGTGTGCGTCTTTGTGTGATATCACATGCACATTCACGTTGTCATTGCCATGGCCGGACGTGGGGTTATAAAACGCCATGGATCCGCAGTGGCCGGCGTCCACCAACATGTTGCAGGGGTCAGGTATACTGGTACATAGCTGCTGAACGGCACAAGGTGAGGATGAATATGTTACACAAGCCCGGGATGTGTGTTAGTGTTAATTTTATAAAAGTGCTGATTATTTTGAAATAGGCAGTTTTCCGAAATTAAATGAAAAGAATACACTGTTACGGATTCCTTTCACCAGTGTTATTTTGGCGGCAAATTTCAATTTACCGTATATACTCGAGTATAAGCCGACCCGAATATAAGCCGAGGCCCCTAATTTTACCCCAAAAAACTGGGAAAACTTATTGACTCGAGTATAAGACTAGGGTGGGAAATGCAGCAGCTACTGGTACATTTCTAAATAAAATTAGATCCTAAAAAAATTATATTAACTGAATATTTATTTACAGTGTGTGTGTATATAATGAATGCAGTGTGTGTATGAGTGCAGTGTGTATATAATGAATGGAGTGCAGTGTGTGTGTATGAGTGCAGTGTGTGTGTATGAGTGCAGTGTGTGTGTATGAGTGCAGTGTGTGTATATGAGTGCAGTGTGTATATGAGTGCAGTGTGTATATGAGTGCAGTGTGTATATGAGTGCAGTGTGTATATGAGTGCAGTGTGTATATGAGTGCAGTGTGTATATGAGTGCAGTGTGTATATGAGTGCAGTGTGTATATGAGTGCAGTGTGTATATGAATGCAGTGTGTGTATGAGTGCAGTGTGTATATGAGTGCAGTGTGTATATGAGTGCAGTGTGTATATGAGTGCAGTGTGTATATGAGTGCAGTGTGTATATGAGTGCAGTGTGTATATGAGTGCAGTGTGTTTAGAATGAATGCAGTGTGTGTATGTGTGAGTGCAGTGTGTGTATGTGTGAGTGCAGTGTGTGTATGTGTGAGTGCAGTGTGTGTATGTGTGAGTGCAGTGTGTGTGTGCAGTGTGTGTGTGTGAGTGCAGAGCATTGGTGGGGGGTGGGCATTTTATTAATTAATTATTTTAATTTTTTTTTAATGTTATTCTTTTTTTTTAGGTAACTATTTTTTTTCTTATTATTAATTGTATTATTTTTTATGTTATTTTAAAAAAAAATTTCTTATTATTTGTTTTATTATTAATATTTTAATTTTTTCGTCCCCCCTCCCTGCTTGTTAGCTGGCCAGGGAGGGGGGCTCTCACTCCCTGGTGGTCCAGTGGATGGACTGTAGGAGGGGGCTGTTAGGAAGCTGTAACTTACCTTCACAGCAGCTCCTGTCAGCTCCCTTCTCTCTTCTCCGGCGCGTGCAGCTCCCAGGTCAGCTCCCTCTGCAACTCTCGCGGCCGCGCGGAGCGTTGCCACGGTAACCCGTGGCAACGCTCTGACCCCGCGGCTCTCGCGAGAGTTGCAGAGGGAGCTGACCTGGGAGCTGCACACACCGGAGAAGAGAGAAGGGAGCTGACAGGAGCTGCTGTGAAGGTAAGTTACAGCTTCCTGACAGCCCCCGGTCCATGTCTGTATTATGGCAATGTAAATTGCCATAATACAGACAACTGACTCGAGTATAAGACGAGTGGGGGTTTTTCAGCACAAAAAATGTGCTGAAAAACTCGTCTTATACTCGAGTATATACGGTAGTTTTAGTCATAGTCTTTTGACTAAAAAGCCATTTTAGTTTTAGTCGTATTTTAGTCACCTGAATTGTTTTAGTCCACTCAATCTCAAATTTTAGTTGACTAAAATTGTTAATCACCAAAATTAACACTGCTTTTCACTGTGGGTCTTTTATGGTTGAATTGAACAATTTATGGACAAAACCCTTGTTGATACACCCTCATGGCCCCTCTCCCGCTGGGCTGAAGGGGTTAAAACCCCGTCAGCCACTTACCTTTCTGGAGCTCCCTCGGCGCTGGTGACCTCTCCTCCTTCTGCCGACATCAGCGTTGAATGCACATGCGCGGCGAGAGACGCGCGCGCATTCAAACCGCCCATAGGAAAGCATTACTCAGTGCTTTTTGTGTCTGGAGCCAGTCACATTTGTGACAGTTTATGAAAGTGGCCAATTCAATAGAGGCACCACCCCAGCTGTCAATCAGAATGCAAGGGAGGTTTTTTTTCACTAGCGAGCATCTACCTCCTCCTTTCCCCCATTGCATGCGTCTTCACATGTGCTTGCGGCTTCAGCACACAGGTTTCTTTAAAGAGACTTTCAGTCTGTACTGCGGAAAAAGAGAAGGGTTTGCAAAGGCTGTAGACAAGAGATTTTTTATTTTTTTTTAATTATACCCCAAATTAAAAATAAATACATAAATAAATGCATGCATATTTTCAATGGGAGTTTATCTACTAAATAGTGATTTTTTTTTTGGAGGGGGGGTGTGGGGTAAGTGAGTGTTCCTTTAGTCAATGAATATATACATTGCTATAAATATAAATTATATGTTGTATAGCTTATTGGAACATAAATTACATTCATTACTTGTTTGCTAAGTATTGATTTTGTAGAACTTTTTTAATTCTCAAGTGTTTGAACAGCATTATACAGCTGAAAAATTGGCCATGCCAATATAGAATAGCTGCACAGATTTTGCATGAGAGGTAATGGCACTTTGCTCCTAATTAATTAACTAAATAATAATAACATTTAAAAAAAAATCATACTACAAGAAGCTTTTTGGTTGTGCGTTTTCCTCTGCCGGGCTGTTTTGAAGAACAACACATAGACAGAATAAAATTTGAACTGCTAGTTTCCAGACAAACACCAGGTGGCACTATATAATTCTAACTGATTATCTGTGTTTCATTATTTTTTTATGTTAACTAGAAAATACACTTTTTGTTTCATATGAAAAAGCTCTAAAAGTACAATTTGTTTTCACACTTACATTTTATTATAACATTTTTATAAAAAGTGTGAACTTGTTTTTTTTAAATTTCAAAATATTTGTGTATGATATTCCACACGTTTATGATTATAGTTTATTGTACTTTGGTACACTGTAAAATTAATCTGCAGCAACAAAAAACAAGCAAACAAACAAACAAAACCAACAACCCAGAAACCAAATAAAATAAATAAAATTCAAAGCATATCTGTTGCTTTGTTTCCACTGAGCGGTACGGTTCAGGTCGGTACGGTTCGGAAGGGTTAGAATGGTCCAGCCTATTCAGGTGAGCGTTTCCAATGCAAGTTGGACCGCCAGGGGGCTTGCGGGGTTTACACCAAATGCCTAGCGTGGCTTCATACTAGTGCAAAAGACAACAAACGTGACGCTACAAAGAACAATGGAGGTTATCCAGCAGCTTGTCTTTACTCTGCTTGGCTTTTGGTTCTTTGTAGTTATAATACATGCCGCACTGTATGAGAGAAGGTTGCGAGCGGCGAAGAGAAACCCAGCGGAAAAGAGAAGAATACTTCTGACTTGGATCTTGAGCCGGGAGGAGAAGTACACCTTTGTGCGGCAAAGACGGCAGCACTATAGGGTAAGCAACTTTATGCCATGCGTTATCATATTTGTCATGTAGTTCTACTCATATGTTAACTAACTTAAATATTAAAAAATAAAAAGAATATGAAAAAAATCCAATATAAGATAAGAAGGATATACATGATGTATTTAAAGGGATACTATAGTCACCTGAACAACTTTACCTTAATGTAGCAGTTTTGGTGTATAGAAAATGCCCCTGCAGCCTCACTGCTCAATCCTCTGCCATTTAGGAGTTAAATCCCTTTGTTTATGAACCCTAGTCACACCTCCCTGCATGTGACTTGCACAGCCTTCCATAAACACTTCCTGTAAAGAGAGCCCTATTTAGCCTTTATTTATTGCAAGTTCTGTTTAATTAAGATTTTCTTATCCCCTGCTATGTTTATAGCTTGCTAGACCCTGCACGAGCCTCCTGTATGTGATTAAAGTTCAATTTAGAGATTGAGATACAATTATTTAAGGTAAATTACATCTGTTTGAAAGTGAAACCAGTTTTTGTTTTCATGCAGGCTCTGTCAGTCATAGCCAGGGGAGGTGTGGCTAGGGCTGCATAAACAGAAACAAAGTGATTTAACTCCTAAATGACAGTGAATTGAGCAGTGAAATTGCAGGCGAATGATCTTTACACTAAAACTGCTTTATTTAGCTAAAGTCAGGGCCGGCGCTTCCTATAAGGCGAACTAGGCAGCCGCCTAGGGCGCCATATAGGAGGGGGCGCCGTGCGCCCCCATCGCCGGCCCTTTAAATGTTGCAGCCGCCTGAGCGCTCTATAGAGAGCGCTCAGGCGGCTGCCGCACTGCCTCACCTTCCCTTCCTGTAGCGTGGCCAAGCTCCTCTCCGGTCCGTCATCCGGCCGGACTGACAGGAAGTGCACACTCAGTGTGCACTTCCTATCAGTCCGGCCGGGTACAGGAAACAGAAACTCCTGTACTGCGGACCGGAGAGGAGCTCGGCCACGCTACAGGGGAGGTGAGGATAGGAGGAGAACTGGGGGGGGGGGGGGTAAGGAGAACTGGGGGAGGGGGGGTGAGGAGAACTGAGGGGGGTAAGAAGAACTGGGAGGGAGGTAAGAAAAACTGGGGGGTAAGAAGAACTGTGGGGGGGTTAAGAAGAATGAGGGGAGGGAGGTAAGAAGAAGGGAGTAAGAAGAAAACAAGGGAGGGGGAGTAAGAAGAAGACAAGTCCTCCACTTGTCTTCTTCTTACTCCCTTGTTTTCTTCTTAAAAGAAGACAAGTGGAGGGGGGGGGTAAGAAGGGGGAGGAGGAGTAAGAAGAGGGGTGGGGGGGAGTAAGAAGGAGGGGGGAAAGAAGAAGAGGGGGGAGTAAAAATAAAGGGGAGAGGGGGAGTAAGAAGAAGAGGGGAGGGGGGAGTAAAAAGAACACAGGGAGGGGGGGTGAGGAGAGGGGGAGGTGAGAAGAACACAGGGAGGGGAGGTGAGAAGAACACATGGGGGAGGTGAGAAGAACACAGGGAGGGGGAGTGAGAAGAACACAGGGAGGGGAGGTGCGAAGAACACAGGGAGGGGAGGTGCGAAGAACACAGGGAGGGGGGAGTGAGAAGAACACAGGGAGGGGAGGTGAGAAGAACACAGGGAGGGGGAGTAAGAAGAACACAGGGAGAGGGGGTGAGGAGAAGGGGAGGTGAGGAGAACACTGGGGGAGGTGAGAAGACACGGGGGAGGTGAGGAGAAGGGGAGGTGAGGAAAACACAGGGAGGGTGGGTGGGTGTGAGAAGAACACAGGGAGGGGAGGTGAGAAGAACACAGGGAGGGGGGAGTGAGAAGAACACAGGGAGAGGGGGGTGAGGAGAAGGGGAGGTGAGGAGAACACGGGGGGAGGTGAGAAGTGGAGATGAGGAGAAGGGGAGGTGAGGAGAACACAGGGAGGGTGGGTGGGTGTGAGTAGAGACCCCCAGGGGAGGTTGGGGGGAGAGGAGAGACCACTAAGGGGCAGGGGAGAGCTCTAAGGGACAGAAGGGAGAGCTCTTTCACACTACACGCAATCACACACAAAATGCATCCCTATACATACACAGAAACACACAATGCATCCCTTACACACACACATGCAAACACACACACACACACACACACACACTGCTTCTCTTACATACACGCATTTCTTACACACACTCAATGCACACACTTACAGACACACACCTTGCATCCCTTATGCATACAAACACAGATTCACACAATGGATCCCTTACACACAACCACAAACACACACTGCTTCCACGAAACACAAACACACTGCATCACCTACACAATGCCTTATGGGCATACTCACCGTCAGGCCCTGGGGCCCAGACCTTGAGCTGTGTAAGGGGCCTCAAAAAATGGAGCTGCTTCCTGTTTTCCCAGAACATTGAATTTTGTGACCGCAGTTACAAACAGCCTCCAGAGATTCGGTTCTACACCAGACCAGTGCCAAACTGCAGCCAGTGCCCATCACCATCTTCATCTGGTTGTAAGTAGGCAATCTAGCATATTATTTGTGACACTAATCTCTAATTAACCTCACATTAAAGGGACCCTATAGTCCCCAGAACCACTGCAGCTTAATGAAGTGGTCCCGGTGTCTATAGCCTGTCCCTGCAGGCTTTTTAATGTAAACACAGTGTGCAGCACTGGCGTTAGTTCATATGGCAGATCATATGGGTGGGGCATTGTGATGTCACATGGGGGGGGGGCGGCAAATTTTTCTTTTGCCTTGGGTGGCAAAAATCCTTGCACCGGCCCTGGCTAAAGTAATTTAGGTGACTATAGTGTTCCTTTAACAACATATATGTTGCACATGTATGTTAAATTGCACACTTCAAGTATTACACCTTACATAAATACTCCTTATTTCTGTTGCTCGCTTTCATACATGATGCTATCTGTCTGTGTAACGTATATTATGTTGTAATATATTTGACTTCATAGTGATATGGTGTATTAAGTTATCTGTAGCATCTGTGTTTAGTTCTTTTTTAGATGCTTCTCCTTTTGTTAAAGCCATGCAACCGACCAGTCATCTGGGCTCTCCGCCGCGCCAATGAGTGGTGGGATGTGACCGTTCCGGAATTCACACACACACACAGTGGGTGCACAATTTCCGAATGCTGGAGGAAACATTTTCATACCTTTGTGCAAGGCTACGTCCAGCGATGGAGAAGCAAAGCACCAACTTCAGAGCCAGTTTGCCTGCGAGGAAAAGAGTTGCCATTGCACTGTGGAAGCTGGCTACCAACAGTAAATGCAGAAGTATTGGTCATCTTTTTGGTGTCAGTAAATCATCAGTGTGCCGGTGTGTGCAGGACTTCTGTAAGGCTGTCTGCCCATTGTTAGTTCATGAAATTATTCATTTTCCAAACCGGGAAAAGCATAAAGAAATGGCTGACTACTTTGAGAACAGGTGGGGCCTTCCACAGTGTTTGGGTGCTATTGATGGTCACACATACTAAAATTAGCCCCACAAGAATACCACACCGACTACTTTAACAGAAAAAGCTGGCCTTTCATCATCCTTCAGGGAGTTGTAGATGGAAAATGACTTTTCTGGAGTGTGAATGTAGGAAAGCCTCGGAGTTTGCATGATGCTCGGGTTCGTCTGTAAAAGAGCCAGTGCAGTTAATAGCATGGGGTAGCGAAGAAGAGTGCAGCGAAGTACATCAGGCTCTGATGCGGCACCTCAACATTTAATTTTATCCCATAATTTGTTTTAAAGTTTTACATTTAATCTGACACACCCACATCCTCTCCAGAATTTTATTCACAAAAAATAATCTTTCAAAATAAAATTACAAATAAACAATTACTTTTTTTAATTTTATTTTACAAATAAGCAATAATAAAAAAAAAAATACAAAAAAAGTATACAAGTCCTGTGCTGGCTATGAGACACTACTGCCTGGGCGGTGGCATGGGGGGCACAATTGGATGCTGAGCTAGTAAACAATGAGATGCTAACTACCCTACCCTACCCTTTCATTCCACTGTACAAATAAAATGTGTTGTTTTTTTATGCAAGAGTGGTTTTGTGCAGTGATTTTTATAAATGGTTAGCAGAGATAAAGCCAATGGCAAGTGGAAAAAATACTTACCAACAGGCTCCATAATTGATTCGAGAAGTGCAGACGCCAAGTCCAGACCTCCATCCTTGCCTTTGTTTTTCAGCCTGTGACCGTATATGGCGTCCATGGCGTCGTACCACCTCCAAGTACTTTGACTGTTTTCACTACGGCTTTGGCGTCCTTAATGTTTTTTTTATATTGTCCTTTTAGCTTCTTAAACTTTACCCTACACTGAACCGACGTCCGTTCAAATCCCTCGGCTGCCATCCGCTGAGAAATATCTTTATACACCTTTTCATTTCTCACTGATCCATCAAGCTCACTCTGAATAACGCTATCGCCAATTATAGTTAGGAAAGTGGATAGTTCCAGAGCCGACCAGACCTTGCTGTTGTTTGCAGGCATTCTTTTCCTATTATCTGGACTGAACGGCGATGTGGTGTTTGTTTTGCGCTTGCCTTTGACATGAGCAGTGATGTTTTTCTGTCCACCAATCAATGGAATGTATCGTGTGATGCCAGTAGCTCCGCCCTTACCGTACCGTACCATTTCCTATGGACCTACAACTGAAGGGGCCCCAGGTATGGTGCGGCTTGGTTTGGTTGTATGGGCCACTTTTATAATGGAAACACTCAAAATAGCGTACCAAACCGTACCGACCAGAACCATTCCACTCAGTGGAAACGAGGCATATGACTATACTGCAAGTTTTATTAACAGAAAGTTCTGCACTTGCAATGCCTATTTAATATGTCACAAAATCCTGAGAAACCAGAACTATAACTACAAACATCCACCTAACCTTAAAGAAACACTTCAAGCACCCAAACCACTTTGGTATACTGTAGTGGTTATGCTGCCAGTGATATGGCACTCCCCAGTGTTAGTAGTCAAATCATATTAGAAGAGTGTTCATATTTCCTGCGGGGTGCTGCTCCATGCATCCACTACAACCTGGAAACTTCTAAGCGGTGCAGAGCTAGCTCGTTGGTGGCAAGCATCAGCTGTTCGCTTTCAACCGGTGAGTTAAACCCTGCATTGCTGAGCTTCCTGCTAAAGAAAAACACAGAAGGGAGGAGCATCCATTAAACCCAAGGTAAGAAGTGAAACCATCCTAACTCGGTTAGACTACTTACAATGGACATTCCTGGCCCCATCTTAGTGCAGTGTAGTGGTTATGGTGCTTAGCGTGTTCCTTTAAACCACTCCAACCATCAGTACATCTAAAGATACTGCACATAGTACACTATTCTGATGGTATCATGCTACTTTAAATGTGGTGACATTACAGCATCACTACAATACCATGTTCCTTATTTTAAAGTCAATATTATAAAGTCAACATTTTTAAAGTGGGATATAATGATCGAAGCATGATCCTAGGGTCATGTGGAGACCCAAAGGAGCTCTGATGGCCTGCTTTAAAATATATCCTCTGTGTTGTAAGGGTTTGCCATGCACTCCAGTGACCCCAGTATATGCGTCAAGATGATATATGGCTCTTCCTATTGATATACTGGACAGTACCGTGTTCTTAGTGTCTTAGTGTCACGGCAACCTCTTGGGATCACTATGCAGTTATGTGTAGAACTATTGAAAGAGAATATTTTACTGGATTCTAGTTTCTTTTGCAAAATGTAGAATGTATATATAGCAAGTAAATGTACACATAAAAGGCATGGTAGCATTTTACATACAATTCAATTTAAAGTTTACATTGTACTATCTTACTCACAGCTTTTTTTTTTATAAAGTACATTTTAATCATCGCTTTTCATTGAAAGTTTATCACGGTTTAAGTTGCAGTAAAGAGGTAGGACTCGCATGTCCGTTACATGCAAATGAACGTCCAAAGTACCAGCCACACAGGGCTTTGATAGGCAAGGCAAACAGTTATAGAAAACAATCAATTACACATTTGATAAATGTCATGGAGGTAGCAAACCAGAGTATAATGCAAAACAAAACAATACAACAGATGTTTAGGGTAGCGTGAGTAGTGTCATCATGTATCCAATGGAATCTTCAATCAGTGTATTGTGTGCGGGTATTGATGTAGTCAGTGGTGTGGCTTCCAATTCCAGCTTCCCTACCATATTCACATCCTGAGGCGCGATAGTCCGCCATCTAGCCACTGGTATCTTCCGCCTGATTAGTTCCTGCATTGTTCCCACCTCTGTCTCTTGCCCTCCATATTTGATGCTTCAGCCATAAGTGATGGGCCAGGGCAGAGGATCGTCTGTCCCCAGCTTGAGTGGACCAGCGACCCGAGGTTCTAAGTCTGGGTCAGAGCCTTAGCGTCACACTCCCCATTTCCTGTGTCATCCCCCTCTTGGCTATATGTTAGCATGCTTTGGAAATCTGTACGGTAGACTTCTACTAGTCAATGTGTCCAGATGTCTAAGTACGTTTGTGAGCGGCCCTGTGCTGTGAACATCAAGTCTTCAAGTCCATGTAGCTCCTCCATTCTCTCAAACCGGGTTGTTAATGGTGTGTCTGTCTTCCAGTATAGGGGCTAAGTATGTTTTTTTACTAACAGCTTAATTGCTAGCAGATTTGTAGAGATGCTTGTTTTTAGTTTATCGAATTGCTGAGTAAGTAAACTGATAAGAATAGTACTACTTAACACACCACTCCTATTTGGTGGCACATTAGATTGCACGCGCAGTGCCCCAAATTTGAAGTAGGAGGACCGACCAAGCATCTTTTTCATTCTTCCGGTTCCTAAAATCGATGCCTTATGGTAACAGGGATTAAACTGATAGGAATAGTACTACTTAACACACCTTATAATAACGCAGAGAGAGGCAGCGCAGAGAGAGGAGTCTGAAGAAGAGGAGTCAGAGGAGGAAGGTGGCTTTGAGGAGGTGGAAGAACAAACACAGTATGTGTCCCAGGGGGCTTGTTTTCACCTTTCGGGTACCCTTGGTGATGAAGTGGCTGGGTGGAGGAAGAGAGACTTTCAATGACATCAGTGAGGACAAGGAACGGGACATGGCTAGCTTGGTATCCAACCTTGTGCAAATGGGGAGTTTGCGGTTGTGCAAATGGACTGTTTGCGGTTGTTTGCGGTGCGCTAAACGGGGAGTTTGGTCTGTCACTGTGAATCGGGCGTAACCCTTACACTACCTGATCGATACAACATCATACCTGATGTTTTAAAGCACGTTATTCCAAACAATTTAGGAATGTTAGGTGATTCATGCCCTTTATGGATTAAAACCAGACTCTGCATCAACTATGTAATTTTCCATGGGAGTTTTGCCATGGATCCCCCTCCGGCATGCCACAGTCCAGGTGTTAGTACCCTTGAAACAACTTTTCCATCACTATTGTGGCCAGAAAGAGTCCCTGTGGGTTTTAAAATTTGTCTGCCCATTGAAGTCTATGGCGGTTCGCCCGGTTCGCCCGTTCGCGAACATTTGCGGAAGTTCGCGTTCGCCGTTCGAGAACCGAAAATTTTATGTTCGCGACATCACTAGTCTACTTTAATAGTTTTATTGTGTTACTTCTCACTTTGAAAGAGCACATTTTCCCAGTAGACTATAAAACAATGTATGATTTCACGAAAAAAAATAAAGTAATCAAAACAAAGTTTTTGTAAAGTGTTGTAAAGTTGTTTTGCTTGTCTTAGTTTTGAGAATCCACTAGATTCATTACATGTATTAGACATTAATAATTAATTTGTGTCCGATCTATTTTTATATATGTGCTTACATACCATTGCAATTGGTTGAATTCTGAAGCCAAGTGATAAAGGGTTTTATTGGCCTTGTCTGGACCAACAGCAGAACAACATGTGTGAATTGTGTTACTATGTTGTTTTTCTGTATTGCTATGTCGGCTTTTCTAACTGTTTTATTCAGTATATCATATATTCATGCAAAGAAATAAAGTAGAACAAAAAAAAAAGAAAAAGTACAAACACATTCTACAATGTCACAATATATATGGAACTGAACTGATTTCTTATTTTGTTTAAATTAACGTGGGCTGCAAAGACTTGAATGTATGAGATCATGTAAGGCTTGCAATGTGGCAGTGGCTTAACTGACTCATAATTTGGAAAATAAAATGTTCTGTTTATGGATTTAGTGTATAGGAATCCAAAAAAAGGAAGAGAGGAGGCCAAAAATAACAGCACAGCAATAAGATAATGAGCATGTGAGAATTAACATTGGGTGGGAGCTTATTATACATTAAACCATGCTACTCACTTATATACATTAAATGTTCTTTAGAATCTCTGGACAAGATTTTTGTGGCTATTTGTTTTGTTTATTGTGAGCAAAACCACTAAAGATGATTTATGATTATACGTTTTTTGGGGTTTTTTTTGCAATTGTTTGTCTTGTGTCAGCGAGTACAGGATGGAATATGGTGAACAGAAGTTTAAACGGAAAAACGGAAAAGAGTTATTTACTAAACTAGGAATCTGGAAAAACGGAACAGAGTTATGTACTAAACTAGGAATCTGGAAAACCAGAACAGAGTTATTTACTAAACTAGGAATCTGGAAAAACGGAACAGAGGTATATACTAAACTAGGAATCTGAAAAAATGGAACAGAGTTATATACTAAACTAGGAATCTGGAAAAACGGAACAGAGTTATATACTAAACTAGGAATCTGGAAAAACGGAACAGAGTTATATACTAAACTAGGAATCTGAAAAAACGGAACAGAGTTATTTACTAAACTAGGAATCTGAAAAAAATGGAACAGAGGTATATACTAAACTAGGAATCTGGACAAACGGAATAGAGTTATATACTAAACTAGGAATCCGGAAAAACGGAACAGAGTTATTTACTAAACTAGGAATGTGAAAAAATGGAACAGAGTTATATACTAAACTAGGAATCTGGAAAAATGGAACAGAGTTATATACTAAACTAGGAATCTGGAAAAATGGAACAGAGTTATTTACTAAATAAGGATTCTGGAAAAACAGAACAGAGGTATATACTAAACTAGGAATCTGAAAAAATGGAACAGAGTTATATACTAAACTAGGAATCTGGAAAAACGGAACAGAGTTATTTACTAAACTAGGATTCTGGAAAAATGGAACAGAGTTATATACTAAACTGGGAATCTGGAAAAACGGAGCAGAGTTATTTACTAAATAAGGATTCTGGAAAAACAGAACAGAGGTATATACTAAACTAGGAATCTGAAAAAATGGAACAGAGTTATATACTAAACTAGGAATCTGGAAAAACGGAACAGAGTTATTTACTAAACTAGGATTCTGGAAAAATGGAACAGAGTTATATACTAAACTAGGAATCTGAAAAAATGGAACAGAGTTATATACTAAACTAGGAATCTGAAAAAATGGAACAGAGTTATATATTAAACTAGGAATCCGGAAAAACGGAACAGAGTTATATACTAAACTAGGAATCTGGAAAAACGAAACAGAGTTATATACTAAACTAGGAATCTGGAAAACCAGAACAGAGTTATATACTAAAGTAGGAATCTGAAAAAATGGAACAGAGTTATATACTAAAGTAGGAATCTGGAAAAACGAAACAGAGTTATATACTAAATTAGGAATCTGGAAAAACGGAACAGAGTTATATACTAAACTAGGAATCTGAAAAAATGGAACAGAGTTATATACTAAACTAGGAATCCGGAAAAACGGAACAGAGTTATATACTAAACTAGGAATCTGGAAAAACGAAACAGAGTTATATACTAAACTAGGATTCTGGAAAAACGGAACAGAGTTATATACTAAACTAGGAATCTGGAAAACCAGAACAGAGTTATATACTAAAGTAGGAATCTGAAAAAATGGAACAGAGTTATATACTAAACTAGGAATCTGGAAAAACGAAACAGAGTTATATACTAAATTAGGAATCTGGAAAAACGGAACAGAGTTATATACTAAACTAGGAATCTGAAAAAATGGAACAGAGTTATATACTAAACTAGGAATCTGGAAAAACGGAACAGAGTTATATACTAAACTAGGAATCTGGAAAAACGAAACAGAGTTATATACTAAACTAGGATTCTGGAAAAACGGAACAGAGTTATATACTAAACTAGGAATCTGGAAAACCAGAACAGAGTTATATACTAAAGTAGGAATCTGAAAAAATGGAACAGAGTTATATACTAAACTAGGAATCTGGAAAAACGAAACAGAGTTATATACTAAATTAGGAATCTGGAAAAACGGAACAAAGTTATATACTAAAGTAGGAATCTGAAAAAATGGAACAGAGTTATATACTAAACTAGGAATCTGGAAAACCAGAACAGAGTTATATACTAAACTAGGAATCTTGAAAAATGGAGCAGAGTTATTTACTAAACTAGGAATCTGGAAAAACGAAACAGAGTTATATACTAAACTAGGATTCTGGAAAAACGGAACAGAGTTATATACTAAACTAGGAATCTGGAAAACCAGAACAGAGTTATATACTAAAGTAGGAATCTGAAAAAATGGAACAGAGTTATATACTAAACTAGGAATCTGGAAAAACGAAACAGAGTTATATACTAAATTAGGAATCTGGAAAAACGGAACAAAGTTATATACTAAAGTAGGAATCTGAAAAAATGGAACAGAGTTATATACTAAACTAGGAATCTGGAAAACCAGAACAGAGTTATATACTAAACTAGGAATCTGGAAAAATGGAGCAGAGTTATTTACTAAACTAGGAATCTGAAAAAATGGAACAGAGTTATATACTAAACTAGGAATCTGGAAAACCGGAACAGAGTTATTTACTAAACAAGGATTCTGTAAAAACAGAACAGAGGTATATACTAAACTAGGAATCTGAAAAAATGGAACAGAGTTATATACTAAACTAGGAATCTGGAAAAACGGATCAGAGTTATATACTAAACTAGGAATCTGGAAAAACGGAACAGAGTTATTTACTAAACTAGGAATCTGGAAAAACGGAACAGAGTTATATACTAAAGTAGGAATCTGAAAAACGGAACAGAGTTATATACTAAACTAGGAATCTGGAAAACCAGAACAGAGTTATATACTAAACTAGGAATCTGGAAAAATGGAACAGAGTTATATACTAAACTAGGAATCTGGAAAAATGGAACAGAGTTATATACTAAACTAGGAATCTGGAAAAACGGAACAGAGTTATATACTAAAGTAGGAATCTGGAAAAACGGAACAGAGTTATATACTAAAGTAGGAATCTGGAAAAACGGAACAGAGTTATATACTAAAGTAGGAATCTGGAAAAACGGAACAGAGTTATATACTAAAGTAGGAATCTGAAAAAATGGAACAGAGTTATATACTAAACTAGGAATCTGGAAAACCAGAACAGAGTTATATACTAAACTAGGAATCTGGAAAAATGGAGCAGAGTTATATACTAAACTAGGAATCTGGAAAACCAGAACAGAGTTATATACTAAAGTAGGAATCTGAAAAAATGGAACAGAGTTATATACTAAACTAGGAATCTGGAAAAACGAAACAGAGTTATATACTAAATTAGGAATCTGGAAAAACGGAACAAAGTTATATACTAAAGTAGGAATCTGAAAAAATGGAACAGAGTTATATACTAAACTAGGAATCTGGAAAACCAGAACAGAGTTATATACTAAACTAGGAATCTGGAAAAATGGAGCAGAGTTATTTACTAAACTAGGAATCTGGAAAAACGGAACAGAGGTATATACTAAACTAGGAATCTGAAAAAATGGAACAGAGTTATATACTAAACTAGGAATCTGGAAAACCGGAACAGAGTTATTTACTAAACAAGGATTCTGTAAAAACAGAACAGAGGTATATACTAAACTAGGAATCTGAAAAAATGGAACAGAGTTATATACTAAACTAGGAATCTGGAAAAACGGATCAGAGTTATATACTAAACTAGGAATCTGGAAAAACGCAACAGAGTTATTTACTAAACTAGGAATCTGGAAAAACGGAACAGAGTTATATACTAAAGTAGGAATCTGAAAAACGGAACAGAGTTATATACTAAACTAGGAATCTGGAAAACCAGAACAGAGTTATATACTAAACTAGGAATCTGGAAAAATGGAACAGAGTTATATCCTAAACTAGGAATCTGGAAAAACGGAACAGAGTTATTTACTAAACTAGGAATCTGGAAAAACGGAACAGAGTTATATACTAAAGTAGGAATCTGGAAAAACGGAACAGAGTTATATACTAAAGTAGGAATCTGAAAAAATGGAACAGAGTTATATACTAAACTAGGAATCTGGAAAACCAGAACAGAGTTATATACTAAACTAGGAATCTGGAAAAATGGAGCAGAGTTATTTACTAAACTAGGAATCTGGAAAAACGGAACAGAGGTATATACTAAACTAGGAATCTGAAAAAATGGAACAGAGTTATATACTAAACTAGGAATCTGGAAAACCGGAACAGAGTTATGTACTAAACTAGGAATCTGGAAAACCGGAACAGAGTTATGTACTAAACTAGGAATCTGGAAAAACGGATCAGAGTTATATACTAAACTAGGAATCTGGAAAAACGGAACAGAGTTATTTACTAAACTAGGAATCTGGAAAAACGGAACAGAGTTATTTACTAAACTAGGATTCTGGAAAAATGGAACAGAGTTATATACTAAACTAGGAATCTGAAAAACGGAACAGAGTTATATACTAAACTAGGAATCTGGAAAAATGGAACAGAGTTATATACTAAACTAGGAATCTGGAAAAATGGAACAGAGTTATTTACTAAACTAGGAATCTGGAAAACCAGAACAGAGTTATTTACTAAACTAGGATTCTGGAAAAATGGAACAGAGTTATATACTAAACTAGGAATCTGAAAAACGGAACAGAGTTATATACTAAACTAGGAATCTGGAAAAATGGAACAGAGTTATATACTAAACTAGGAATCTGGAAAACCAGAACAGAGTTATTTACTAAACTAGGAATCTGGAAAAATGGAACAGAGTTATATACTAAACTAGGAATCTGGAAAAACAGAGCAGAGTTATTTACTAAACTAGGAATCTGGAAAAAATTGCAGTTTAGCTATTTGTCTTAAAATGTATAATTTTCAGCTAAATTTCCGACAGAACCTGGTTTAGTAAGAAATTCTTTAAGAGAAAAGATGGCATCGTTCTTGAGTGTTTTTAAGGAGTTATAGGGTCCCGGAAGAGTCCATATTTATAACCCCCAAAAATGCGCTAGTCTACACTTTGACCCCAATGCCGCTTATGTGCAATGCATGGAGGTGCTCAGAACTTTAGCATTAAGTGTCGGGGTGTGCTCAACTCCTTTTAGCTATCAGTGTTAGTCACCAAAGTATGAATTGCCAGGAATTACATGTAAATACAAAGTGAATTTCAAATTTAAGGCCAAAGTAGCTCAATTTTAAAAACATTCTCCAAGTGAGCTAGGCTTCTAGTTTGAACTTTGAAGAACCCAGAACCCATTTTTTGTTTGTTTTTTGTTTTAAATACTTTTTACAAAGTAGGAGTTTTTTAATTTTTACACATTTAGACTTCAATATTATAATTAATGTTTTATTAATAAATTGTGATAAATAACTTGCCTATTGTATGGTGTCATATTAATTTTAGGAGGTAATAAACATTTAGGGCCAGATTTAACAAGACAAAGGTTATGGAAGTTAAGGAAGTTGAAGTGATTGCTACTTTTTAGCATTAGAATATAGTACCTACTTTTCATTTGGAAAATATGTCCTTTTATTCCTTTTGAAGCATATGCAAACTGTCCTTATGCAGTCTATGGTCCAACATGCAGCAATCAAAATCTTGAAAAACTATACAGACCCATATTCCAATCCATTTCTTCCAAGTGTCCCCATGTATGAAGTAACAGTTCCTTGTTTTGGGCCCAGATCCTCTGCCCCCCCCCCCCCCCTTTCTATCCTAACAGAGCGCCACAGCAATAATACTCCCAGTAATGGGCCTTTAAACTACAAATCATGTGTTTTAAAATACGTCTGTGTAAATAAGATACATTGTTCTTTTTCTAAATTACAATTAAGCTGCATAAATTGATATTAGTAAGTCACTAAACATTTTCAGAATATCCACACCTCTGGCTTCAACCCCAACCACACCCCTAAAATGAAAGTGTCCCTCTTTGTCTATTTAAAAGTTTGTGAGGTACGCCATTTTTTTCCAACTGGTACTGCCCTGCCTCTGGCCTCAAACACAACCACACCCCTAATGGAAGTGTCCCTGTGAGGTATGCCAATTTTTTTTTCCCAATATTGGTACTGCAGTTAGGTAAATAGGTAATCCAATTTTTTTAATATTTCCAATAAGATACGTTAGGTGATATAAGGGAAGACAAAATTCACTCACATGGAATAGAGCTATATCTAGCTCTAGTATGAACAGCGTACAGCGGTATAATCCCCGCTTGTGGGATATGGTACAGATGTGGTACAAATGTCTTGCTTCACAGGTATGTTCAACACTCAAAGGGAATAAAACAGAGACAACCAATAGTGCACTATTGGTTGTCTCTGTTTTATTCCCTTTGAGTGTTGAACATACCTGTGAAGCAAGACATTTGTACCACATCTGTACCATATCCCACAAGCGGGGATTATACCGCTGTACGCTGTTCATACTAGAGCTAGATATAGCTCTATTCCATGTGAGTGCATTTTGTCTTCCCTTATATCACCTAACGTATCTTATTGGACATATTACACTATTTGGTTCCATTTTTTGTTTTATCTTCACATATCATTGGATCGCCCTGGGGAAGGCCTTCGTGGACACTACCCCTGACTAAAGCATTTTACAGACCATTTGGTCCAAGAAGGAGAAAATAACTGTTAAGCTAAGACTTTCCTGTTTGGATCTCCATTATAGTTATTACATTGATTGTGTGTGGTGCAGCCTTTTATCTTTGTTTTTATTTGTGTTAAATGTGAAGGGTTCTTTGAGGGATCCCTTTTAAAGGTTGCAGCCTTTCTTGTTACTTAGCGCTTACTCTCTGTTTTCATCTAATCCAATTTTTGTGTAAGATGCCGTTTCTTATTTTTCTAGCAAATATTTTTTTTTTTGTCAAAATAAAAGTATATGAAAGTCAAGAAGAACAAACAATTCATCACTCACAATTATGCGATTTAGAACTCGGTTTGCAATAAATCTCCCTATAATTCGGAAACATGTGAAGAAAGTAGCATTTCTGGAAGATAGTCTCCTTGACTGGCACACTGCCCTATATTAGTTACATATATTTTTCTCTGACATCCAGACAGGGAGAGCATTGCTCATCAAAATGCTATAATGTCAAGTGGTATTAGCTTAAAGCTTCGGCTACCAAATAGGATTTCTCACGGTAATGTGTCAACAATAGCTTACATTGTACTGCAAGATCCCAGTGACATCAGTTCTATTGGAAGAATGCGAGAGTCAATATCACCATGGAGCAATGACAACAACTAATATTTAGTTGTTTTCTACACCATTTAGTAAAGCCCACTAAAATGTATATTTCATTTAAAATAAAATATTGATTTAACGTGTACCTGTCATGTCAAACACAAAAGTACTAGCCAAATTACTTGGCAAAAGTTTATGTGAGAAATTGGTTTAACCCCTTCCCGACCGGTGACGGAAATTTTCCGTCATCCTTGTCCTTCAGTTAAGGACCGTTGACGAAAAATTTCCGTCATTTACTAAAGTTAACCCCAGATCGCCGCAATCGCACCCGATCGGGCTGCCCCAGCACCGGTGCTCGCTCTGACAGCATGTCAGAGTGAGCACATGTGCTCCAAATACTCACCTTCCGCCTCCCTGCACTTCCGGGTTCTGTGTGAAGTGCAGGGAGACAGATCAGTGCTGATCTGCTTCCCTGTGTGTAAAAAAAAAAAAAATTAAAGTTAAATCCCACCCTCCCTTTCCCCTGTTTTAATAAAATTAACCCCTTCCCTGCCAATTGATCACTGACTACAGTGATCAATTGGCAGGGTATACTTTTTAATGTCATCTGATTTTTTTTTAACCCCTGAGGGTTAATTATTCTTTTTTTTAACCCTCAGGGGTTAAATTTATTGTATTAATTAATTTAAATATTTAAAAATGATATATTTAGCTAGCTGGGATGGGTGGAAGTTAGTGGGGAATTGGGGAATTTGGTGTTAGGCTAACTAGGGGTTAACGTTAAATTTTTTAAAAATAAGCTTTAAAAAGGTAAAAAAAATATATATTTTTTAACTGTTTTAGTAACGTTTAAGTAAAAAAAAAAAATACCACCCCCGTTACCCAGTCTAAATAAAAATTAACCCCTTCCCTGCCAGTTGATCACTGCCTACAGTGATCAACATACAGATCGCAGTATTATACTGTGATCTAATTTTTTTTAACCCCCGAGGATTAACTTTTATTTATTTTTTTAACCCTCAGGGGTTCCATTTATTTAATTAATTCATTTAAATATTTTATAATTATATATTTTGCTAGCTGGGGTGGGTGAGAGTTATGGGAAAATGGGGAATTTACTGTTAGTGCTGCTTACTGCTAGTTCGGGGTTAACGGTAAACGAAAAGTTTAGAAAAAAATGTAAAAGTGTAAAAAAAGTTAAGAAAATGTAAAACATTTAATAAGTAAAAAAAAAGTTTAAAAACGGGTTTTACAAAGTAAAAAAAGATTTACAAAGTAAAAAAAATACATAAAAAAATGCTCATTACCACTACACTTGGTACAAGCTAGCGGAAAAATGATCCCACGCTAAGGTTCAAAATATGCCTTTTGAATTACCCTGGGATGTCTTCTTTAAGAAATGGTATGCCTTTATGGAGTAATTGGATTAGATAGCCTTGTAAAATACTCTAAAATGGGACATGGACACAGCGTAAAAATTCAAAGTTTGAAAAAAACTGGAATGGCTGTGTCTCAAATGTGCCCCTTCAATGTCCACATATACCTGGCAAAGGTACATACGGGGATATTTCTGTACTCAGCCGACATAGCTGAGCAACATATGAAGTATTATACAGTCGTAGTACACATAAGGTTTGCAAAATATACTGCGCAAACTCACTTTGTGTGTCAAAAAGGCAGAAAAAATGCTTTTTACCACTACACTTGGTACAAGCTAGTGGAAAAAATATCCCACGCTAAGGTTCAAAATATGCCTTTTGAATTGCCCTGGGATGTCTTCTTTAAGAAATGGTATGCCTTTATGGGGTAATTGGATTATATAGCCTTGTAAAATACTTTAAAATGGGACATGGACACAGCGTAAAAATTCAAAGTTTGAAAAAAACTGGAATGGCTGTGTCTCAAATGTGCCCCTTCAATGTCCACATATACCTGGCAAAGGTATATACGGGGGTATTGCTGTACTCAGCCTACATAGTTGAGCAACATATGAAGTATTATACAGTCGTAGTACACATAAGATTAGAAAAATATACTGCGCAAACTCACTTTGTGTGTCAAAAAGGCAGAAAAAATGCGTATTACCACTACACTTGATACAAGCTAGCGGAAAAATTATCCCACGCTAAGGTTCAAAATATGCCTTTTGAATTGCCCTGGGATGTCTTCTTTAAGAAATGGTATGCCTTTATGGCAGGGCCGGACTGGGAATTAAAAGCAGCCCTGGAAAAAAATATTTACCAGCCCCATAATGCGTTGCGCCAGCATAGTGTGCAAATACAGCGTTAGAAAAGATAATTTAAGATTAAAAATTATTACTCCAACGTGAAAAAAAGCACATATAGGCTTCAAAAAAAACAAGAGTGCAGATTTATTTTAAGCAGACGTGTCTTTGCATATAACCAATGTTTCAGTCCAACTACCTTGACATATTAAGAAAAGCTTGGTAATGGGACTGAAATGGTGAATGTATGTAGGGCACAACTGTAAAAAATATACCTAGCAACAAGACTGGGCCAATATCTGCTCATTACATATGGTACATATCAATTACATTTCTCTGTGTATTACGTATATATATATGTACATTAATATATGTGTAAATATAATAGGCATGATTATATATATATAACTAATACACACATAAATATACATGATATATATATACACACACACACACACCAGTGGCGGATCCAGAGCCTGATCTCGGGAGGGGCACTTATAGATTTAAAGAAATAATCCATGCACAATAACCACTACTGCTCTGTGTAGTGGTTATGGTGCCAGGAGTGCCGGGACCCGCTCCCAGAGTAAGTAGTCAAACCGTTTAAGAACAGTTTGACAACTTACCTGGGGTCTGCTGGGATATGGGGCTGTAGTAGGGTATAGGAGCAGTGGTGCAATGTGTGAGGGGTGCAGTTTGTGTGAAAGGTTTGGTGTGTGGAGCTGTGTGTGTGTGGGGCAATGTGTGTGGGGGGGTCTGGGTGTGTGTATGGGGCTAGAGGTCGCAGTGGTGAGAGTGAACTCTAGCCCGTAGCTCCAGCGCTAAAGTTCACTCTCGCGAGAGCTGGAGCGTTACCACTGTAACCGCGGCAACGTTCTGTACTCGCGCAAGAAGGCCCTGGAGGAGCTGCAGGCTGAGATCCCGGGTCCTCTCTTCCTCCCTCCCCTGCTGGCTGCCTGCATGGTGCCTCCAGAACAGGGAGGGATATCTCTGATCTCCCCTCCGGTTCGTGAAGGCACATGGTGCTTGGACAGTGCCAGCCTTGCATTGGCCAGCAGGGGAGAGCATCTGGGGGGGGGGGGAAAGGCCAATTGCCCGTTGCCCCCCCTGGATCCACCAGTCATATATATATATATATATATATATATATTTCTTTCTCCCCCTCACTGCTACTCTGTGTCCATGTCACCCCTCTCCTTCCCAGTCACTCTCTTCCCCCTCTGCCTCTTTCTCCCCCCCCTTGTGTATCTCTCTTCCCCTCTGTCTCTTTTCCCCCCTTCTCCCTGTCTCTCTCTCCCTCTCTACTATCTCTCTATCCCCCTCTTTCTCCCCTTGTGTCTCACTCTCCCTCCCCCTCTGTCTCTCTCTATTCTCCCACTGTCTCTTTCTTCCCTATCTCTGTTTTATTTCCCCCCCCTCCCCTTGTGTCTCTATATTCCCCCCCTGTGTCTCTATATCCCCCCTTTTGTGTCTCTATATTCCCCCCTTTTGTGTCTCTATATCCCCCCTTTTGTGTCTCTATATTATCCCCCCTTTTTGTGTCTCTATAGTCCCCCCCTTTTGTGTCTCTATATTATCCCCCCTTTTGTGTCTCTATATTATCCCCCCTTTTGTGTCTCTATAGTCCCCCCTTTTGTGTCTCTATATTATCCCCCCTTTTTTGTCTCTATATTATCCCCCCTTTTTTGTCTCTATATTATCCCTCCCCCCTTTTGTGTCTCTATATCCCCCCTTTTTTGTCTCTATATTATCCCCCCTTTTTTGTCTCTATATTATCCCCCCCTTTTTGTCTCTATATTATCCCCCCTTTCGTGTTTCTATATTATCCCCCCTTTTTGTCTCTATATTATCCCCCCCTTTTGTGTCTCTATATTCCCCCCTTTTGTGTCTCTATATTATCCCCCCCTTTTGTGTCTCTATAGTCGCCCCTTTTGTGTCTCTATATTATCCCCCCTTTTGTGTCTCTATATTATCCCTCCCCCCTTTTGTGTCTCTATATCCCCCCTTTTTTGTCTCTATATTATTCCCCCTTTTTTGTCTCTATATTATCCCCCCTGTTTTGTCTCTATATTATCCCCCCTGTTTTGTCTCTATATTCCCCCCCTTTTTTGTCTCTATATTATCCCCCCCCTTTGTCTCTATATTATCCCCCCGCTTTTGTCTCTATATTATCCCCCCCCTTTTGTCTCTATATTATCCCCCCCTTTTGTCTCTATATTATTCCCCCCCCTTTTGTCTCTATATTATCTCCCCCCTCCCCTCCTCTCCTCCATTTACCTGAGAGGAGTCAGAGGGGGCCGGACGCTTTCCACGCTGGTGCCGCCGGGCCGGGTGGCAGCCTCGTCTGTCCGGCGGCACTTCTAATGCTGAGGACGGAAGGAGGAGGAGGAGGGAGGAGCATGTCTCTGTACCATGCTCCCTCGCGGTTCCTGTGCTGTGAATTGTGGGAACCGCGAGGGAGCATGGTACAGAGACATGCTCCTCCCTCCTCCTCCTCCTTCCGTCCTCAGCATTAGAAGTGCCGCCGGACCGGCGAGGCTGCCACCCGACCCGGCGGCACCAGCGTGGAAAGCGGCCGGCCCCCTCTGAGTGTGCCACCGGACCGGCCACCCGGTGGCACATACCTCTGCAGCCCCCAGGTGCCGCGGCCCACCGGGAAATTTCCCGGTATCCCGGTGGGCCAGTTCAGCCCTGCTTTATGGGGTAATTGGATTATATAGCCTTCTAAAATACTCTAAAATGGGACATGGACACAGCGTAAAAATTCAAAGTTTGAAAAAAACTGGAATGGCTGTGTCTCAAATGTGCCCCTTCAATGTCCACATATACCTGGCAAAGGTACATACAGGGGTATTGCTGTACTCAGCCGACATAGTTGAGCAACATATGAAGTATTATACAGTCGTAGTACACATAAGGTTTGAAAAATATACTGCGCAAACTCACTTTGTGTGTCAAAAAGGCAGAAAAAATGCATATTACCACTACACTTGGTACAAGCTAGCGGAAAAATAATCCCACGCTAAGGTTCAAAATATGCCTTTTGAATTGCCCTGGGATGTCTTCTTTAAGAAATGGTATGCCTTTATAGTGTAGTTGTAATATGTAGCCTGCTCAAGTGCTCCAAAGTGGGACACGGACGCATCAAAACCCTCCATGAAAATTCACACTTAAAAAACTTAACTTGTTATGTCTCTTTTACAGCAGTGTAACTTCACAAAATAGTGCCTAGGTCATACATTGGGCATATTGTTTTACTCAGAAGGCATAGCTGAGCATAATTTGGGGGGTTTGAACTTAGTGGCACATATGAAATGTACAAAATGCCCAGCAAAAATGTAATCCATATGTAAAAAATGCCCCAAATTATATTTTACCACATACTTTGGCATATATTGGTGAAAAAAATGGGGGCATGTTAAAGCACAATATGCACCATATGAGATACCCTAAGGTGTCTACTTTTACAAATGGTAGGCCTTTGTGAGTTTTTTTTGAACAGTCAAACTGCTATAATACCCCAAATTGAAGCATAGGCCCATAAAATCCGCCTCTCAAAATTCTACTGTAAATGTTGAAACGGACAGGTCTCCTATATGGCACTGTAGCTTCACGAAATAGTGCCAAAGACATACAATGGGGGTACCGTTGTACTCAGCAGAAGTAACTGAACGCATAATAAAACCTTGTACAGGAATAGCACACACCAACTTTACAAAATACACATGAGAAGTTCTTTGTTATAAGTTTGTGTGCCAAAAACCCCAAAATACTAAATTTTACTCCAATATTTAGCAGAGATTGGTGGTAAAAAGGCTACTTAGAAAGTGTCAAAACAACCTTAGGACAATAGCCTGTGATGTCTACTTTATATAAATATATACTTTTGTGTGGCAATTTTGTTTTCTTTTATGGCTATTAAGCTTACAAGACAAACATACCAAATTCTAAAATCCCTCCATATTAAACGTTTATTTTACTCCTTGTGCTTTGTGACCTGTAACTACCAAAAAAAACAGAAAATCCCAGACACATTATATATTCTGTAAATCAGAACAACGAAATTAATTTATTTTTAATTACTTTCTTTAACCTGCACTAATTAGGCACACATTATTATTGCAAAAACTATACAAAAAACACAAACTTTTTCTTTTTTTTGCATTTTTCTGTATTTTTTTTAATAATAAATAAGCATTTATATATATATATATATATATATATATATATATATATATATATATATATATGTTACATCAAATTAAAGCCGTTTCTGTCCTCTAAAAAACAGTATATAATATGCGTCGGTGCAATAAACGAGAGAGATGCAAATTGAAGTTGAACGCATACAGCAAGAAAATGCAAAAATTGCTTGTGTCATTAAGCGTAAGACAAGCTTCTGAAGCTGTGTCCTTAAGGGGTTAAAGAACATTTATTCAACATGCTGATGTTGACATAGGAATAAAACTACAAAAAACTCAGATCAAAAGAGGCTGTTTAAAGTGCAACCACAAATGGGTAATATGTTAGATGTCTTGGGCGTCATTTGGGAGTAGAAAAGCCATGTTTACACCGTCCCCCTATCCATTACAGGATGCCATCCAGAAGGAGGGGATAAAAGAGATCTTCAGATATTAATCTAGATATTTCATGGCACAATATATAAGATGAAGGCATATCTTCTTAAAGGTGTAATCGTCATCGACATGATTTGTGGATGACAAGTTAACTTTAGAGTGACAGGTTGACATACGGACAGACATTTCAGCTGTCAGTCACAGTGCAATATAACAAATACCGTTATAACGTAATCTGCAGTCTGACAGATCTGGCATTAACATGAGGCTGTCAGCAATCTCAGAAAGTTATCCAATTCGTGCTGTTATCTCACCGTCACAAAAAGTATTAGGGGAAGCATAAACCCATCTTTTAGTACACAAGCAAACTCATATTTGAGAAAATGTATCTTAACGTATAAATATATTAATTAACCGGTTAACCTTCTACATTGCAACGGAAACACAGAATTAGAAAACTCTGTGAGCTTGTCCTGCGGTAGATCCCCGATCAGGTCTCAAAATAGTTTTTTCTCACTTCCATTACAGAGTAAACCTATACCATTTGCATGTCAAACTCACCCCACCCACAAGGGCTGTCCTGTACCGAAATGCCAAAATGCCATTCTCTCTGCAACCCTGGAATGTCGTTTCTGCCTTTTCTGGTACTCGTTAGCACGTGAACCCCGTGCTCACTGTGCCTAAAGAGGTATCAGCTACACCTTACTGACAAGGCTCGAGGAAGGCAGAAACTGTTGCGTCTAGAGAGAACTTGCCGGCATTATGGTTCTGGACTGCCCGTATGGACAATTCGAAAGAAAAGCTGGCAAAGTGACATTGCCCCTTTAAGCAAAATAATTTTTCCCTAAAATGCCCAGGTATAAGGTTATTGACTGTTTCCATAGCCCTCTGACTGTCCCTTTAACAGTTTTAAAAGGGAAGCAAACTTTAATTTAATCGACTCATTTTCTTTCTTCCAGCATGAACAGAACAGTTTAAAATTCTTCAATCTTTTATAGCTAATTTTATGCTATAATCCATTCACCATTTTAACAGCTCTTATATGATTTAATGTTCTTTCTTTACTACTTCATGAATTTTTTGTAAATCATTTGACTAACTAGATGAGAATAGTCTGAGTGATTATGCACTTACATTTTTCTCAGCAGTCCAAATCATTTTCTTGCCAAAATTTTTTTTGCTAGAGGTTCTATATTTAGAATTTAAACTGTCAAATGTGTCAATATGCAATTCAAAAATCATTGTGCCATTATGAACATATTGCTAATGTAGCATCAACTGTCTTTTTTATAACAGAAGTTTCCAAATGAAAGAAAGCAGGTACAGTCACGAGGATGTACATGCTATTATCTATGTCCTCAAACCCTGAGAAAAATACTTTAAAATCTCTATTGCTTACTCATTTCTGCACAGTTCACTAGCTGGTCACTGTGATGTTGAAATGTGAATGGGCGAGACAGTATTTTTCACCTAAAACATACCCAGAGCTTTTGTTTCAAAAGCTTAGGGACAGTCTAGGCACCAACATCACTTCATCTTAAAGAGACACTCAAATCAGCAAAACAACTTTAACTTAAAAAAGCACTTTTAGTGTATAGATCAAGGCCTTGCAGACTGACCGATTAACTGTCTGCCATTTAGGAAATTTTAAGCCATACGTTCCTTTCCTGAAAAATAATTCTACTTTTTTAAAACTTTCATTATTGCACAGTGTGTTTAATTTAGAAGTTATTTTCTCTTGCTCTGTTAATTGGCTGTTAGAGTCTCTAGCAGCCTCCTTTGAGGGACTAAAGTTCCATAAGCAAGGCGGCAGGGGATAAGAACTTCTAAAGGAAACACATTGTTCTGTAAAAATTAAACTTGTTTTCATTGAGGCAGTCTGAGTCACAGTTAGGAGAACGGTGACAAGGTTTGCTTAAAAAAAAGTGATTTAACTATTAAATGGAAGATAAATTAGCAGCCAGACTCCAGATGCATGATTTATACACCAAAACTGCTTCACTGAACTAAAGTTATTTTAATGCTTAGAGTGTCCTTTAATTGAGTGATTTGGGGACATGGATGCTGCCCCTACAGAGTGTCTGTTATAAACAGTCCTTTTTCTTAGAAAGGACACTGTTCATATTTTGCAGTTTGCCCCATTTTAACACCATTTTGGTTCATCCAAATTGTTTTCCCAAAATGGTCACATGGCAGAAATTTGTTGAAACCAAGATGACACATGGACGAAATCCGAATCGCTCAAAACAATGTTGTTGTTTTCTCGGATTAATCTAATTTTTTATTTTGGCTGTGGCAAAGGTGCTGTAGAGTCAGTAAGTATTTTAATTAATATTTATATTTATGGTATTTATGGTATTTATTTATGGTAAACTATGTATTCCTGGTTTAAAAATATGTTACAAGTTCAAATTAGCTTTTCATAGCAGGTTCACTTTAAGGAATGACTCTCATAACATTTAGCTTTAGAGATTTTCCTATGTGGAGATTAGAATTTTCATCTTCTCTGGACTTTGCACTATTATGCATATACACTAGTATCCCTTTACAGTGTGGAATTTCCTGAAATATGAAATCATCTGGCGCTCAATAGTATTTGCTCTCTAACTTCAACCTCTATATTTTAAAACTGGGCTTGAGCTACACATCTGCTCCTCAATCTCATCACTTGAAATTAGGGATCCTGAAGATTATAGATCGTGGAGACGCCAAATGTTGGTCCAACAAAAATTGCAGTACTGCAACCCGGAAGCCTTTTACAGCCACTAGATGCGGCATTAGGCAACAATGCAAACACTGCTTTTTCTTAGAAACTGACATTTGTACACTGCAGAGGCAGCCTATCTGCCCAGAACCACGACATTAAGCTATAGTGGTTACGGTGCTTAGAGTGTCCCTTTAACTGTCAATTGGACATCTTACTGACCAGTGCCTAGTCACAACCAAAGACCAGCAGCTCTTGAGCCATTTTAAACATATTTTGACTTTCTTTGAATGTCCAGCATGTAGGGATTTTTCATGAAAAAATATATAAATGCAAGTTGGCAGGAGCACAGTCATTTACTTACAGAAGACCTTAGGAGACATCTACATCTAAACAACTTAAACAAACAAATAAAAATGCATGTTCTATTAGCTGTAACACGTGACCCATTTAGAGATACCTAAGATAAATATCTCATGATGGATTCTCTTAAATGGATTACCCTTAGGGGAAGCAATAATTCCTTCCTTTCTCAATAACAGCTCTTTCAGTCTGAATTATATAGATCTAAATGTGCTAGTTGGAGTTGTTTGCATTGAGTGGGTGGCAAAAATGATGTGTTAGAACACAAAAGCAATATTCCATTACTCAAAGCAATAAGATGCTGCCAAACATTTCAGTTAGAATGTTGGAATATTCAGCTAAGGAAAGGGAATATTACAGTGCAATTTCACTCCGTCATCTCTCGTTATAACTCAATCATTGCTGAAACATGTAATGCAGTTTTAAAGCCTATTTTAAATTTCTTCGCACTTTCACAGCTAAAGTAATATAATACTTGCACGAATATAACTAACTTAGAGCACTGGGTACTACCGAGAGAGTTAGAGGCAATGTCATAAAAAAAAGGAATAATTGGGGGAAATGTTCTATTATGGAACAAAATAAATGACATTCACAAAATATTAGTCCATTTTATTTCACTAGTTTGCGGCTAAAGGCAAAGAACTCGTTTAAAGATTTTCTCCTGGATGATCAGTTCTTTGACAGAGGTGAAAAATGGCTTTGTGGTTCATAATAACTTAGAAGTACATCTGCAGGATAGCAGTAGAGGCCGAATGACTTATTTAATATCCTTGCATAGTTATTCCCTATGACTGGACACGCCTTCCATCATTCGTAACAAATCCATTCTCAGTATAATAATGTAATATTTTTACAGGCATTAAATATTAAACTGACAGCTAATATCACAGAGAAAATTATGTCAGGCTTTTGTAAATGGAGTGGATATCGTATTTTCCTGCAGATACAGATTTTATCTTTTTTTTTTCTTGCTATGATCTAGACAAATTGATATTTTAAGATAGAAAATAAAGATAAGGAAATACTATATCACGTAAAGGCAATCTTTGTCATTTACAGGAAGAATGGGGAATGTTTTATAAAGGGTTATGACGATAGAAACAGCAGCAAAACACGTATGCTGCTAAAATAAATACATTATACATTATTACACTAAAAATGCTAAATAATAACCTTTATAAGACTAATAAAGGTTAAGGAATCAAACATATACACACTCACACCCACACAATACACATGTCTAACATTAGATGCCAGACAATCAAATTGCAGAATTAGTTTTATTGATTGAATGTCACAATGTTACTGTTTTTGACGTTACTTATCTACTACAGGCTATTCTGTACAACATTATCTACAACATATTGACACAAGCAGATTGGTGTTAATTCCTTGATGGAAAGTGTTCTTGGGGGACTAGACTGGACATCAGGCCTGGACTGACCATCGGGCAAACTGGACAAACGCCCTGTGGGCCGCGATGGCCATGGGTCAAAGTCGGCAGAGGAGTTCCTAAGAGCCTATGTAGGGCCGGTGCTTGGATAGCCACAATGGACCAGAGAATTATCAAACTACTTGTGACAAACGCTCTTTTCCATGGATGTTTGGCACAAACTCCTGGAGGAGTGTGGAAGCTGGCCTCCTGCCCACCAACTATAGTCCAGGTTGAAGACCCTGTTCGGGAGCTACGCTGCCCAGCCGCCATTAGCAGCTTTCCCGCGGTGCCCATGGTTTGACACTTTCTCTTCTCTGAAATTGTACCGAACACTAGCTCCCTGGCGGCCGTTCGCATGAACAAACCCACAATTGGTCCTCAGCGGTACTTAGCTGTGACAGCTATCGAACTAATTTCGGCATAATGACTTCGTGGTTCCTTGTCACCTCAGTTTTACTTGGCTGCGAATGTTATGGAACTGTTTTCGGCATTAGGTGACCTTGCGGTTCCTGAATAACTTGGTCCGAGGTTTTGAGCCACTTTGCGACCCACCAGAAGAGCGTGTTTTGGAGGGAAGGTGCCTGAGACTAAGGGGAACAAGCGCTCCCTGAGAGCCAGGTGGAGCACCCCTCATTTAGGCCACAGGAGCTCCTGAAATTTGACTGGCAAATGCACCAAATGCTCTGAAACTATTTTGGGCTAGGACCATGTGTGCGGCAGATTATAACTTTGCCATGGTGGCATTTCCCCTACACTGCATAGATATGAGTGCTATTTGGATAACTTGGTTGCTCAGCTCGGGGCTTTTTAGGATGTAGGACTTGTGGGATTATTATATGTTTTTATGATGTTTTGGGGTACTTTTATGTTTTTATGTTTGGCTCTCTGTTCCTGGGAGATAATTAGCTTACCTGCAATTATCTCCCAGGCATTCATTAATTCTTAGGAGAGGCTTGTATTGTATTGTTTGGAGACCACCTGCTGGGGTCTGTGCATAAAAGGTAGAGTTTGGCTCATTAAAATCAGTTGTACTCCCAGAACTATTTGTTTTCTAATTACAGTGAGGGGAAAGGGCTAATCACTGTTCAGCACCTTATTCTAGCTAGTAGAGGATTCAGTGGGGAAAGTCCTTGTAAGGACTATAGCTCCCAGGACTGTGTGTTGTCTGGTCCCTGGGAGGGAATTCTGCTCCAGGACAGAGAGGCTCCAGGAGGCCCCCAGTCAAGCCACGGCGATTTGGGCAGAAGCGCTGAAGTTTTACCGGTTCCAGCTAGTAAGTGATCTTTGGCAGAGGTACCCAGCCAGGGTCAGGGAGCTCCACCACACTATTTAAATAAGATATTTGCATGCTAGTTATACTTACATTTCATTCTCTTGATTTACCTTCCATCAATGTATGCACATTGCTACACTTGCTACAGACAATTCATTGAGCTTAGACATTACTGGGATAAATTGTAGACGTACTGTGCAAGCGTCATTTATGCTTTGTTCCGAAACACATTCCACAGACCCCAACGCATTCAGTTTTTCTTGATTTTTTTCAGGTCAGCATTAAAGGAACACTTTAGTCACCAGAACAACTACAGCTTATTGTATTTGTTCTGGTTAGTATAATCATTCCCTTCAGGCTTTTTGCAGTAAACACTGTCTTTTCAGAGAAAATGCAGTGTTTACTTTATGGCCTAGGGATGCCTCCACTGGCCACTCCTCAGATGGCTACTAGAGGTGCTTCCTGGGGCAGTGCTGCACAGTGTGACTGACATTCAGTGTCTCCACCCTCTGCATGGAGAAACTGAACTTTCCTCATAGAGATGCACTGATTCAATTCAAGGAGCTGCTGATTGGCCAGGGCTGTGTTTGACTTGTGCTTGCTCTTCCCCTGATCTGCCTCCTTGACAGTCTCAGCCAATCCTATTGGAAAGCATTGTGATTGGCTTTGATCAACACTTAAAATGATGTCTGCCAAGCAGGCCGATCAGGGCCAGAGCCAGCAACTGCAGACTTGAACACATGTATGGGGGAAGGAGAGTAGGGCCTGGCGGCTAGATAGTAATTTTAACACTATATGGTTAATACATGTTTGTGTTCCTGACCCTAGAGTGTTCCTTTAATATGTAAATTATCACTTCACTGCATCCTGCCTGGTTCTGTTCAGTATTCCCCAACATGTTGTTCATATAGCCGGATTTTTCTTTATGTTATATTAATTGTTAGAGACAATACAAACAAAAAAGATCATAAGTCTACCATGCTTTGTGGTTAAATTTAGCAGACACCGAGCCTCGTGAGCATGTGCTTGCCGCTGTGTGATTGTAGTCATATCTTCTATTTATATCTATTTATAAAATTGCCTGTTTTAGATTCGACAAATGCAAGTTCTAAAGCTTATAGGGAACTGTATACATTGTATATTTTAGATTAATATCCTTTGTGCTTTATCTATAAATTCCCTTTTTGTGTTGGACCCCATGCACTTGATTTTTTGCTTCTGTTAAAATATAGAGTTTATATCACGAACTTGCAATGCCCTTGAATTTGATTTGCATACACTATCACTATCTCTTTTAATTAAGGATATTTTTGAGGCTGCAGGCTCTGGCCTTCTCTTTGTGTACCATGGCCTTCCTTCACAACACGAAGCAAGCATTTCTAAGATCTATCTTGCACAAAGAAAGCCTTTATCTATTTTTGCATGATCATCGCATTAATAACATCTACAGAGAGTTAACAAAACTGTTCAGAACAACAAACAGTTCCCCTCTCCATTATCTAAAAAAGACTAAAACCCTGTCTATGAAAGGACTGTGTATTATTGCAAGGAAATAAAATAACTTGGAAAACAACCAACACATAGGACTTTACTGCGAATGGAGAATAACCCTGCCTTTATTTTGTTAGATTTCCCCCATAACAATTAGTTATCTGGTACTGCCTGTGTGAGTTTTTTTTCCCTTCAAACTTTATTCAATGAGAGATAACATTGTAAAAATGCTGAAAGGGAAAGTATTATATATCCAGAGCTCACAATTTTATAACATGACAGGAGGCTTCGTATTTGCTTAAGTCTCTCTTTACTAGAACTCCACAGCAGCACAGAAAAAACAACCAATCAGAAAAAAGTTAGGTACTATAAAACTCCCCTCCCCATGCATCATTTCCTCTTTCTTTGCTGCTCTGCAGTCAGTACAGGTCAGAGTACCACTGCCTCCTGCTTATAGTGGGTGGCTTTGGGTTTTTATTGCTTATATTCAGTCTTTTAGCCTTGTAAATGCAGTATTGTTGTAATCCTTAGGGGATTTTATTCTTATATGCAGTATGTTATATCCTTGTGGGATTCTATTCTTATTATGCAGTATGTTCTATCCATGTGGGATTGTATTCATGTAAATGCAATATTTTTATCCTTATGGCATTCTATGTTTATAATGCAGTATGTTTTATCCTTATGGCATTTTATTTTATAATGCAGTATGTTTTATCCTTCTGGCATTTTATTTTTATATACAGTAGGTTTTATCCTTATGGCATTTTATTTTTATAATGCAGTATGTTTTATCCTTATGGCATTTTATTTTTATATACAGTGTTTTATCCTTGTGGCATTTTATTTTTTATAATGCAGTGTGTTTTGTGCTTATGGGATTTTTTCCTGTAAATGCAGTAGGTTATAGGCCTTGTGGCATTTTTTTTTTTTATATGCAGTGTGTTTTGTGCTTATGGGATTTTTTCCTGTAAATGCAGTAGGTTATAGGCCTTGTGGCATTTTATTTTTATAATGCAGTGTGTTTTGTGCTTATAGGATTTTTTCCTGTAAATGCAGTAGGTTATAGGCCTTGTGGCATTTTATTTTTTATAATGCAGTGTGTTTTGTGCTTATGGGATTTTTTCCTGTAAATGCAGTAGGTTATAGGCTTTGTGGCATTTTATTTTTATAATGCAGTGTGTTTTGTGCTTATAGGATTTTTTCCTGTAAATGCAGTAGGTTATAGGCCTTGTGGCATTTTATTTTTTATAATGCAGTGTGTTTTGTGCTTATGGGATTTATTTCCTGTAAATGCAGTAGGTTATAGGCCTTGTGGGATTTTTCTTCGGTGTCTGTACTTCGGATCATCGCTGCTTCTACCTCCAAAGCATTTGCCTCCTCTGTCCCCCGAGATCTGGGACCGCGGAGTTAATCTCCGCCAGCCCAGTGTGTTTTTTCCAGCTGCCGGTATGCTCGCGAGTGAGCACGACCACCCGGCGGCCGGATCTTCTTTCCCACGTGGCTGCTTCGCTGCAGCCGCCCCCCCCCCCCCCCCCCGTGGGTCCCGTGTGTTTTACCCGGTCGCAGGAGTACCCGGTGGTCGGATCGTTTCCTCCACGTAGAGGCTTCACTGCGGCCGCCTCCGCCCGTGGACCGCGTGTGTGCGGGGGGGGGGTGTGCCCACGCGCAGCTCCTTCCCCGCCAGTACCGTTCTTGGCGGAGGTCTGTGGAGGGGCTTTCTCCTCCCCCATCTATAGGCAGGGTGTATTCAGACCCCAACCTAATTCGCTGGCAGTCTGGGAGGACCACCTCCCACCCTGCTCAGGGTGCATATCCATATAGAGACATATAGCAATTATGTGATCAAACATATATATTATATATTTTTACTTCTATATTTCTTCAAGGGCTGGAGATCAGCCTGTAGGCAATACACCCTGTACTTCTGAGTTTTCCTGCAACAGGATATCCTTATTTTTGGCCACAAGCATTAAGGTCTAACAGTTTCCTGTATATCTGTAGACACATTACCTCTGCCTAGGGGGGTTTGCATATTGGAGTTATTTCACCCTAGGTTCCCTGGTTTTCATTACACATATAGGGGGCTCTACACAGATTGACCCCCTGCTATTGTCGGAATACAACACCGGGGTATGCCCTGCTATGTCTGTGCCCCATTGATTGGCCTGCTATGTCTGTGCCCATAAGAACGGCCTGCTATGTCTGTGCCCATAAGAACGGCCTGCTATGTCTGTGCCCATAAGATTGGCCTGCTGTGTCTGTGCCCATAAGATTGGCCTGCTGTGTCTGTGCCCATAAGATTGGCCTGCTGTGTCTGTGCCCATAAGATTGGCCTGCTGTGTCTGTGCCCATAAGATTGGCCTGCTGTGTCTGTGCCCATAAGATTGGCCTGCTGTGTCTGTGCCCATAAGATTGGCCTGCTGTGTCTGTGCCCATAAGATTGGCCTGCTGTGTCTGTGCCCATAAGATTGGCCTGCTATGTCTGTGCCCATAAGATTGGCCTGCTATGTCTGTGCCCATAAGATTGGCCTGCTATGTCTGTGCCCATAAGATTGGCCTGCTATGTCTGTGCCCATAAGATTGGCCTGCTAGGTCTGACCCATAAGATTGGCCTGCAATACCTGTGCCCAATAAAATGGCCTGCTATGTCTGTGCCCCATTGGATAGCCTGCTATGTCGGTGCCTACTTGGATGGCCAGCTATGCCTGTGACTATTTGCTTGGCTAACCTTTCTGTGTCCATCCTAAGGACGGGCCTACGCTATTGGTACCGAACCCCTTTTGGCCGCAGGCCTGGGGTAATATCACTGAGGAAAACCCAGTGCACACCAGTGACATGGAGATAGGCAGGTGTCCGGGCAAACACCATTGCCATAGTGTTCGAGAGGACACCAGTATACGGCCATCTGAATATGGCGGGAAGGGTGAAGGCCCTAAACCTCATGCCTGAAGGGCAAAGTTTCTTATGAAGACCCCGGACACATCCACGGTTTACTCCAAAACGGCAACTGCATGTCTCCAAGGAGAACTTCGCACCGGCAGGGACCGGTATTCAGACTCCTTCAGGAGAAAGCTGTGTTTTTCCCTTGTCTTTACCATCTACTCTGTATATGCCTCCCGGAGTCCCTATAGGTTCGGTAGTTTTTTCCTGCGTTAGGTTAGCTCCTGGCCCTGTCCAGTGGGATTTACTTTTCTTACCTTCCGGCCTGCTGTTTACATTCTATCCGAGATAGAATGGGTGTATTTTCTCTTATCTTCGTTTATTGTTGCTTTTTTGTTTTGTTTTGTTTTTTTCATGCCTTCCTTTTCCTATTCGCTCGGGTCGTCGTGAGGCCTGACTTGGTCTCCTCCGACCTCCCGGGCACTCGTGGATTGCGGAGAACGTCTCCAGCTTTCCTCGGACTACCAACAGCCTACCAGGACCCCGCGCGCGCGCGCACGGGATCCGGATAGTCGGTTGATAGTTTTCCATTCCTTGTTTCCCAGATTGCCCTCAGCCTTATGCTGACATTTGTGATTGGTGCGCCCTACGGTTTTGGTCACCCTGAATCTCTAGGGACTCTAGTTTGCACCACAGGAGGGTGCGGCCCTCCATCACCTCGATCCGAGTATATTTATTTTCAGGAGCAGTGGGCGAATCCTCTCATACGGAACCGGATACTGATTTGTTATTGGAGGGCGCAGTCCCTCACTCGTCATCAACCAGATACTGGGCTGGATACAAAGTACAAGTTGGGTGGACCCATTCTCATAGAGAGAACCGGTCTCGGATGTAGACTCTGCTGTTGGTTACTAATGGGTGCGGCCCGCTCAGGCTAGCACCCGGACGCTCTCACGGTATGCGATCACAGTAGTAGAGAGCGCGGCTCTTTCATGCACTCGACGCTCTACAGTACCGGCCATTTGTTCATCACACAGGCTTGTGCCTGTGCAAGACATTGATGACTACATAGAGGGGCGTCCCTCCGGAATTCAATTAGAGCTGCCATCCACGCTACTGGCTTCGTCCTAGAGGACTGCCTGGTCATGCAAGTATTACATGTTTGGACTAGATCCCTCTATTCTATCTCCCGTGATGGATCTACTGGATCCGGGCTGCTGTAAAACACGCGATAAATACTCAGAGGTATAACGGGGGGAGTCTCCCATTTATTTACACACACTCCTGGAGATGGTACACTAACGGATGGTCCTCCGGTATTTTGAGAGTGCAGGTTTTTGGCATATTCGGCACCATATAATACAGAGTTTGCTTTCTGTTTTAGATATCCAGACCATTACTAGCAAACTGAGCAGAAAGTTTCCCCCATGTGAAGATGTCGGGAGATACGGAGACCTTCATGGAGCAAACAGGCACTGCCTTGCTCGGGTAACAACATTAAGGAAGGACTATTGCCCGGTCTGAAGGTAAAACCGTACGTATGGGTCATATGGTAAATCAGGAATCCTCGTTTGTCTTGACTTCTCCGGTCTTTACGATCTTGGGATAAAATCGGAGCGCATACCTGGTGAACATGGTTCGGAGATGGAGGACCCTTCGTCTATACTCTATTCATCCCTCACGGGAGCCGTCTGTTTTTGGATTCGCGCTACCCCCTTTTTTTCAATTACCGTCGAGGGGATCTATGAGACTTTACGGAGGTACCTGGTGTACCCCGACTCCTACAGACATCTTTCACTCTTTGACGAGGGCATTGCTGGATGGAAATCTGCGTTCCGGTTGGCTTTTCCCTTCCTTTGAAGGTTTCCAGGATTCGCTATTCCCAGTATAGTCGACCACCGTTCTTCCACACAAGTTCAGTTCGGAACCCTGAATGGACGTCCTTTGGAGTCTTTCTCTACTGCGTCCAAGGTTTACTCAGTCCATTTGGAATCTTAGAATCACTTAGAATACGGCTAGTTTGGCCACGCTCTTGCCTGCATTATGAAATTATTCTCGGATGAGACATATCACCGGGTAGGACAGGAAGGAACGAAAGTTCCTCCTCGGTTTCTAATACGATTTTGGTAGTGGACTTGGGCGCATTCCTTGAAATTGGAGATCTACCTGCAAGACCGCATCGCCGAATATCCCTGGCACGATCGGAGGAACCGCCTTACGGATCATGAGTTGAGACGGTGACAGTTTCTTCTCGCGTCCCCAAGTCCGAACTTGACCTTTGATATTAAAACTACAGGAATGTGGCTGATAGGTCAGCTTGCCAGCTCATGGACCGGCTGCTAGGAAACAAGTCGCAACCACATACAATGGATTTACCAGCGGATGGTACTTTTTTCCGTAATTGAGCTGCTTCGTCGGCTGGCATTTTCTTTTATCCGTCTACTGTCAATTATCAAACTTGGAATGTCCAATTAGGATTACTCTGATATTTCCTGCAATAGATACCAGCGACACAAACAGCGTTGGATTGGTGAATTGAGCGTTGAAACAGCAAATACGAAGCCTCCTGTCATGTTATAAAATTGTAGATTATGCTAGCTTTAGTGTACCTATAATCTTAATTTTATTAATGACAGGAGGCGAGTATTTCCCACCCATTCTTGTCCCTCCCTTGTTTAATGTTATAGTTTAGATTATCAGGTACGTATGCAACTCTGTTTGTTGTCTCTGATACCTGTCGCTTGTTCATTATGTCTGTGTTTCTTTTCATAAGTAGGGTTGGGATATCTACATATTAAGGTTAATTTTGGTTGCTACATTGGGTACCTACATGTTTATTCTGAGTACATTTCATTGGATAATCAACCTGTTCGATTCTGTTTTTCTCTCGTTTCAGTTTACAGTCCATCAACACTATCTAGTTTGACGGTTACTCTCGGATGGTGGACATCGTTATATTCATCGTATCTAGGACTTCGTTTCTTCCCCATGATGTTCTCTGCCTTTTATTCTGTTTTGTCGCAGCTTGAAAGAGGAAATGATGCATGGGGAGGGGAGTTTTATAGTACCTAACTTTTTTCTGATTGGTTGTTTTTTCTGTGCTGCTGTGGAGTTCTAGTAAAGAGAGACTTAAGCAAATACTCGCCTCCTGTCATTAATAAAATTAAGATTATAGGTACACTAAAGCTAGCATAATCTACAATTTACACTCTCCTATTAGCCATTCGCAAGTAAAAAAAATATATATATTTTTTTTAAGTACTGAAAATATCACCATAAAAATATTTTTCTTTAAAAGTGCTTTTTAAAACTTGTAGAAAAAAAAAAAAAGGCGCAAAATAGGGTAGTCTAATCTATAGCATTTCATTTTCAGGAGATGGATTCCCATTGAAAAGCTATTTGATATACAACAGAGGAGAAAAATGACCTTTCTAAATTTAACTTCTATATATCTATGAGATATGACTTCCATTCATAACAGTGAATAATTACACAGAGTTCTTGGATTTATAAAAGTGTGCCCAGATAGAATTTACTACTCGAAAATCACATGACGGAACCCCTCTGAAGGAATGTTCTATTATTAAACTAGAGACACCCCCCCATGTGGATTCAAAATGTACCTTTTTTTTATCAGTTTTTATCAGTTTTAATTTATAGTGTAACTGTGTGCTAGCCAAATGTTTATTTTAGAAACAAATTATATATTTTAAATAATCATTTGGGGGTTTTATTTATATGATTTATTTTTTGAATGAATTAAAATATATTTAGATTTCTGTATGGTGGTTTAACATATTTTTACCTTTAAGTAGCGAACCACACAGGATATTTTATTTTGGGCCACCTTCCCATGTGTACCATGGGCCTCCAGATGAAGTTCAGCCTCTCTTCATCTGAAGAACTCAGTAAACAGCCTGCACGGGCAGGACTAACTGAGTTTAGTACAGATTAGTATCTGTACTATATGGGAGAAATTAATCTTATAGATCGTGATGTGGGGTCGGCTGTTGCCTTAAAAAATTCCCCTTATGACATCCAACCCCCCCCCCCCCTGATCTGAGGTCAGTGTTTTGGAAAAGCCAGGGTAAGTTTTAATTTGTATATCTCTTTCTTCTAAATTTTATGGAGTTTTTCCCTGGGAGAGTAAAGGTCTGAGTCTTGTTCTCAAATATTCTCTGCTCAACTAACTATTTCCTCGGTTAGTGTGTTGTCTGTTTTCCCTTACCTACTTCATTCTTCATTCTGGGTAAAGACTGGCTGGCAGGGACTGTGTCTTCCTCCGATCCTGCTCTTCTGTGTTCGGATTGCCGGCGCATGCGCAGAACGGCCGCCGGACGCCGACGATACTGCGCATGCGCGGGATAGTTGCGCGCTTAAAGGTATATCGCGCCAAAAAAACGAAATTTCTAAAATCACTCAGAATTGATCCTTGCTTCTTCCCTGATCATCTGGTAACAAGGAAAGCTGCCCTTTTTCTCCAGAATCTGTTTTTTTAAGGTAAAAATCCTATTTTAATTTATCTTTACTTTTCATAGTTTCTTTATAATTGGTTCTGCAATAAGTGTATTATTTCCTAGATGGCTTCTCCCTCTGCCTCAAGATCTCGCTCTAGAAGACATAGGTGAGCCGCATATATTCTTTTATATTAAGGGGGGAAAAGAGTGCCACTACAGGCCTATAATATGTTTCATATTGGCCTCTATTTCAGCCCAGAAAAATCTCAAGAAATGTCTCCCAGAAAATATCAAGAGAAATCTAACCGATGTGCAAACTGCAACCAAGTGGCTCCTCCAGGGAATAATTTGTGCAGATCTTGCCTGACGGAAGCAGCGAAAGACAGTTCCCCTCAGACTGACTTAAAGAAATGGATATCGGAAGCGATTGCTGAAGGGTTTAAAGCCTCTAATAAGATGTCTATCTCTAAACGTCCCAGAGTGGAATGCTATGTGGAATCAGAAGAGGAATCTGATATGATGGAAGACTATTCCGAGGAAGAGGAGGATGAGTGTGACTCAAAATCGCTGGATTCCAGGTCTGTAGATAAATTGGTTTGTCTGATCAGAGACACGTTGAGAATCCCTGAAGAAAGCAGGGAGAAGAAGGAGTCCGACAGATACTTTGAAGATCTGAAGCCTAACAGACCCTCTTTTCCAGTACATTCGGCCATCAAGGAAGTCATCGGTGAAGAATGGAATAGACCTGAGAGGAAGGTAACTCTAAAGAACAAAATTCCTAGATTATACCCGTATGCTCCTGAGGATTGCAAATCATGGATGTCGGTTCCGAAAATTGATGCAGCGGTCATTCACATGGCAAAAAGAACGACTCTTCCCATAGATTCAATGGCATATTTAAGAGAGCCAATGGAAAAGCGATTGGACGCCGACCTGATTAAGGCATACCTGGCCTTGGGATCAGCATTACACCCAGCAATTGCCCTTACCACCTTGTCCAGAGCTCTTAAAATATGGGTGAATAATCTATAAGAAGATATCACTGGGGGAGTCCGTAGAGAACGCCTGTTGGAGGGCCTTAATGATTTAAAATTGGCCACAGAATTCTGTTCTGAAGCTTCCCTGGATCTCACTAAAATGGTGGCTAAAAGTATGGCGCTGTCTGTAGCCTCCAGGAGAGCATTATGGCTTCACTCTTGGGGGGCAGATTACGCCTCTAAGGCCTCTCTATGTGCGCTCCCTTTTCAAGGCGACCTTCTATTTGGCAAAGTCCTGGAAGATGCTATCCATAAAGCAGCAGATGGAAGAAAGGCTTTTCTCCCTCAAGGGAAAAGAAGATATGGTGCTTCCTACGGGAAGGATAAAAAATTCAGAGACCGATCCTTTCGAGATGTCAGAGCATACAGGCCCGGAAGAGAATACTCCAGGAATTCTAATTGGAGAAACTATCAGTCCACTTCATCAAAACCGGTCAGAGGAAGAGGATCTAGACCAGCTAATAAAAGCTTCTGAACGTTTGCTGGCCCAGCCAGATGTTATAGGAGGCAGACTTCGCTTCTTTTATCCGGTTTGGGCCAGAAGTATTCAAGATTCTTGGGTTCTTTCTATCCTCAAGGAAGGATACAAGATAGAATTCAAAGAATTCCCGTCTCTAACCTCCTTTGTCCGTTCATGAGTGGCAAGAGGAAGAAAAGAAGCTGCTCTGAACGACATTATTTTACAACTACTGCGGAATCAGGTCATAGAGGAAGTACCTTACGAAGAACGTTACAGAGGCCACTACTCTACGATATTCTTGGCCCCAAAACCTCAAGGGAAATGGCGTCTAATTCTGGACCTAAAAGTTCTGAACACTTATTTAGTTCCAAGAACGTTCAAGATGGAGTCCATTACCACGATCCTGCCCAACATCAAGACAGGGACCTGGATGACTTCTATCGATCTCAAGGACGCCTACTATCAGATACCGATTCACATCAGTCATCGCCGGTTTCTGAGGTTTTGGATTTCGGGAAATCATTTCCAGTTCAAGGGACTTCCTTTCGGCTTAAGTCTGGCGCCCAGAACGTTCACGAAAATTCTAGTTTCTCTGGTGGCCTTTATAAGAACGAAGAACATCGAGCTTTTTCATTATCTGGACGATTTCTTAATCGTAGGTCCATCCAGCCAGATAGTAAATGTCCACACGGTAATGACCATAAAATGCCTTCAAGATCATGGTTGGCTGATAAACCCCAAGAAGAGCTCTTTGGTGCCTTCTCAGAAGATGATTTTCCTGGGAGCAAACATAGACTCGGTGAATGGCCTGGTATCTCTGTCTTCAGACAGGAAAGAACGTATAATAAAAAAGATCAGAAGCATGCGTCAAAAATCCTTCATCACAGCAAGAGAATTCATGAGCCTGTTAGGATCCCTTACGTCCACGATTGGCCTAGTAAAATGGGCCCAATGGAGGATGCGACCCATTCAAAGGCACTTCCTCCTACAGTTCAAGAAAAACTCCAAGAATTGGGATCAGAAGATTCATTCTCTCCCGAGGATTTCGAAAGAGCTGTACTGGTGGACAAGAGAAGAACGCCTTCTTCATGGTTTTCCCCTGGAAGAGCCGGTTTGGATGACCATAACTACAGATGCCAGCCTCCTGGGATGGGGAGCACACTTGAACGACTCATGGATTCAAGGAGCTTGGTCATGGAAGGAGTCAAAACTTCACTCAAATTTAAGAGAAATGAGAGCTGTTCTCAAGGCATTAATAGGGTTCAGTCCTCTATTAAGGGATGCCTGGGTAAGGATACATACAGACAACAGAGCTGTGGCATCCTACATAAATCATCAGGGAGGCACTCGAAGCTATACTCTACTGATGGAATTATCCCCGATAATGAGGTTTGCTCAACTACATTTGCAAGGCCTAAAAGCGGTTTATCTTCCGGGACCAGAAAATCTTTTGGCGGATTACCTCAGCAGAACAAGGATTCTCCAAGGAGAATGGAAACTGCACCCAAAGATTTTTCACTTGATCACCCTGAGGTGGGGTGTACCCCAGATCGACCTGATGGCTTCATACCAGAATACTCAGGTGAAGAGGTTTTACTCCCTTCATGCAGATCGTCGAGCTGCAGGACAGGATGCCCTGTCTCTTCCATGGGAATTCGATCTGGGGTACGCGTTCCCTCCCCTACCTATGATTTACCGACTACTGAGGAAAGTATGGAAGGAAGGCCTCAAGGTCATTGCCATAATCCCAATCTGGCCTCGCAGACCTTGGTTTCCCCTTCTGAACAAGATGAGCTTGGAACCTCCTTGGCCTCTTCCTCTCAGCCCAAACATCTTGACTCAGGGACCAGCAGTTCACCCCAACCCCAGCCAGCTCAAATTGGGGGCATGGCTCTTGAAAAGGAGAGACTTCTAGCTCAAGGGATCTCAGAAGCTGTGGTGTCTACACTCCTTAAATCCAGAAAGGTATCAACCTCTTCCTGCTACCATAGGATATGGGAAGTATTCCGTTCCTGGTCTCAAGTTAATAGTGTGGATTTTCTTCAACCTTCTAACATCAATATTCTACACTTTCTTCATACAGGTCTGGATAAGGGACTGATTCTTAGCACTCTTAAAGTCCAAGCTTCGGCTTTATCTGCTCTCTGCAACAAGTCCTGGGCATCAGATCCTCTAATTGCCAGATTCTTTAAAGCTACCATCCGTATAAGGCCTCCAAATAGGAACTACTCTCCTCCATGGAATTTACCTATGGTACTGGAGGCGTTGTCTGAAAACCCCTTTGCTCCTTTAGATGAGCTGGGTCTGGTCTTATTAACATATAAGACATTATTTCTCGTGGCTGTTACTACGGCAAAACGCATGTCTGAAATTCATGCATTTTCCTGTGATGAAAATCACTTTCAAGTATTCCACGACAGGGTGATCTTGAGACCTAGACAAGAGTTTCTGCCTAAAGTAGTCTCGAATTTCCACATATTACAGGAAATTGTTATTCCTTCCTTTTATCCATCTCCTTCTACTCCAGAGGAAATGAAACTTCATGAATTGGATGTCAGGCAGTGCCTTCTTAAGTACATAGAAGTTTCTACTCAATTTCGGAAGTCTCAACAGCTGTTTGTTCTTCCGATTGGCCCCAGGAGAGGGGAGGCAGCCTCTACTTCCACCTTGAGAAGTTGGATTTCCAATACCATAGTCAAGGCTTATCAGTTGAAAGACCTTGTTCCTCCTAGCAAGATCAAATCTCACTCTACAAGGGCTTTAGCAACTTCATGGGCTAATTGGGCAGAAGTTCCATCTGACGACATCTGTAAGGCAGCTACGTGGTCTTCTCCTCTCACTTTCATCAAACACTACAGACTGGATTTGGCTTCTTCCTCTACGGCCTTTGGTAGAGGTGTTCTGTCCTCGGTGGAATCTATCTAAATTAAACTTTTTTCAGCATTATCTGGTTTGTAGTTTCTGTTTATTTCCCACCCTATGGTGAAGCTTGGGTATTACCCATAAGTGATGCTGCCATGATTAGCCAGGAATACGGAAAATTTTATCATACTTACCGTAATTTTCTTTTCCTGGCTATTATTCATGGCAGCATCAGCAACCCTCCCTTTTTGTTTTTGGAATTAGCTTTGGGACTAGACTGTGGGATAGAAGGAGGAGGGACCTTTTATACCCAGCCTGGTCTGGATTAATTGATTTTGTCCTGTCCTGTTCCTGATTGGGGCGGAGCTACCCATAAGTGATGCTGCCATGAATAATAGCCAGGAAAAGAAAATTACGGTAAGTATGATAAAATTTTCCGTAATAATGTTAAGGTTATAAAAGCCAAGCTGTGAGTATAGCTGAGTAGGATGAATTTTCAAAATCAGCTATTTTGTCCAACATTTTACAATATAGTTTTCAGTGCTCTATACAATTCAGTATTTAAGGAATAAACCCATAGATTGTGGGTAATGGATACAATAGGGTTGCGGGTGGTTTAACTACGGAGATGGTGTGATTGATATTTAAAGGAAGTCTTGTCAAGGCAGAAAGAGGTGCTACTTTGGGAAAAGTACTAGTATGAGAAGCAATCACCCTGGAAACCAAAATGTCTGAATATTTAGCAACTGGTGCCCAAAATGGCACCTGTTTTTGCTATGATAAATCTCCCACTGGTGTACTGAAAAAAAAAAAAAAAAGCCATTGTGAATGTTTTTGTAATGCACATGTCTGCGTAGATTTTATGTGTTTCGAGGTGTGGTAAACATGGAGGATGTAATATTGTTCATAAATTAAACTTTTTTCTGTGACATGTACATATGAAATATGAATACTCTTTGGGCAGGTATGTTATATAATACTTAGCTAAAATGGAGTTCAGTCTATTCAGAGGACTCTTCAAGATTTACCAAAAATATCTAATCTAATATGGGCAAACAATAGGTATGAAAAAATGGCCCATACGGTAATCATGTTAATTTTGTAGATTTATAAATTTTATCATTAGAGGAGAAGAAGAAAGAAAGCTCATAATTTAGTATTTCACATCTCTGACTATTTACCAAAGCAGAACTTTGTGCATAATAAATGCAGCTCTACATGAGCTGTTAGTGCCGCAAAAAATAGGTTTCTTTTAAGGCACACAGAAGCGGTTTTATCTCTAAATGTATCTCTGCACTAACGTAAGGTCAAAGGAGGACAAAAACCTGAACTGCTGAACACTATAAATTGTTTATTACCTAAAATATGCTGTCATCACCATGATCACTGTTGACCCATTTCAAAACATTGCTGCATTATGACATTTCATCTTATATCTGTACACCATTAACCCCTTAAGGACACATGACATGTGTGACATGTCATGATTCCCTTTTATTCCAGAAGTTTGGTCCTTAAGGGGTTAATTTAGTAAATCTATAAGACATGATTCGGAACTATATAAATGGAGTACAAAGCAGATTAAAAACTGTACATATTATATTAATTTTGTGCTTCCTTTATTTATTTTTTTCCCTCTGGCAAATTTAAAAGTATCACAATTAATTGTAGTGGGCCTGTCAGGAGACAAGGAGATAATTCAAGATCAGATTGTTAATGAGTATTGCAATGGCTTAAATCCAAAAAAACCCAGACAAATGATGCAAATAAAATAAAATTGATTCAAGTATTGTGTTTACAATGTTAAAATCCATTTACAGCTCTCCGAGACACCAAGTGAACACATAAGAGCTTATTACTGAGAGCTGTAATCTTTTTTTACTATGTATTCCGCTCTCCCCAGTATAGAATACTGGAGCGACTTCCGGGGGGAGCTGTGCGTGTTAAAATTAAAATACAAAACAAAACACTTATCTCTATGCTGTAAGGTAAGATGTGGCTTCCCTCTTCCCATGATGCTTTCAGTGCGTAGAGTGGCAGGAATAATTGTATTGTTTTAATTTGAATTAGATATAAAGAGCCATTCAATTAAAATAAAAAAAAAATCGCTTTTGTTAAAAAATAAATAAATAAAATGTAATGTTATGCGAGCAATGAATGCGTACAGAAAGCAGAACTGTAAAGGTAGAAGGGATACAACAAATGCAACAAAGACAGGCTTTAGCCATTTAGGAGATCGTTATTAAGAGTAACATGGTCTCATCCATAGACAGCGTGAACAGTTATTTTCTAACAGAAGTTGAGGAATTTACAGTTCCATGTTTGCAGGTGTCTCCACTTGGATATCTAGGATGTAGTTGGATAAAATTCCCAGATTTTACTAGTAACAAGACGTAAAGTCATGATTTTATTAAAGACACGGAGGCGAGTATTATGCATAACTCTTTCTTTATTTCCTCAGCAGCAAAGATAGAGGAATATAAATATTATCAAAAAATGAAAGAAAAAACTGTACAGGCATAACAGGTAGCCAATCACATAATAGAGGAAGTAGCTATATAAGTCCTGTGTCTCCCACAATCCCCCTCTTTCTTGCGAAACCGAAGACCAGGTAAGATAAAACGATGTCCCACTTGATCCAAACAGGAAACGGGAAACAAAACGATAACTTCAAGCTAAAAAAGATAGAGAAATATGGTAATTTCCAAACTCAAAACTGTAGACTTACCAAACATAACCGTGAGGAGTTCTACAGGAAACAGGATTCTGGAATAGAAAATATAGAAGATTAGAAACCAATATAAAACTGTCAAAATCATCTAAGCATGATAAAATTACATGATATAGAAACATGATCTCAATACAGACCTAATTGACAACATACCTGTATAGCATCGAAGCATCTCTTATCCCAAATCCACACCGGGAGGGTGGGAGGGAATAATACTCGCCTCCGTGTCTTTAATAAAATCATGACTTTACGTCATGTTACTAGTAAAATCTGGGAATTTTATTAAAGACACGGAGGCTCATATTATGCAAGTTCAAAGCTGTGCTATCACTTGAGATGCGATGTGTTCAATTGGTCTGAAATAGAAGTCTCTGAAGGTCGATTCTCGGGACCAGTCCGCTGCGCGCATGATGTCTTCCAGACGGCAACCAACTGTGGATGCCTTCGAGGCCATAGCACCTCGTACAGAATGAGGCGTAAAGAAAGACGTGTCTATACCCGCTAGGGATAAAAGCCAACGAATCCAACGCGCTAGCGTCGGTGTCGATACTGGGCGATGAGGAGCCTTAAACGAAATGAATAGGGGATGTCGGTCAGATGGACGCAAAGGTCGCGTAGCCTCTAGAAACCTCCGTGACCGGCAGATATGGCCGAGCGAAAAACATTGATAGTCCTGTACGCCTTGCCTGAGTCGAACAGGGCTGTGAGAAACCCCAGGATCAAATGGAGAGGGGCAGATACGGGATCCACTGCCCGTTCCATGCACCAATCAGACCAAGACTTCCATGCAGCTCGGTAAGCTGATCGTGTGCCCGGAGCCCAGGCGTTATCGAGGAGCAAGAGAGTTGACTGTGGAACGTCAGGGACAAGCCAGCGTCCCCTGAAAGGAACCACGCTACTAGGGGCAACTGGTGCTGCAGCACCAATTCGTGCGAGTTCCCATCCGGATCCAGAAGGAGGTTCTGGAAGTTCGGTAACAGACGAGGGAAGTCTATGGACAACTCCATCAAACGAGGGAACCACGGACGGGATCTCCACAGAGGGGTGATCAGAGCCAGACAACAGTCGTGACGAACCAGCTTCGAGATCGTACGAGCAATCATGTTGAATGGAGGAAAGGCATACAGGCGGCCCGGAGGCCATTCCTGAAGAAAGGCATCCGTCGCCACAGCCGCCGGGTCCGGTCTCCAACTGTAGAACTTCGGCAATTGAGTGTTCAGTCGAGAGGCGAACAGGTCCATCTCGAACCGTCCCCACAGCCTGGTTAGGCCTTGGAAGACCGAGGCGTGCAATCGCCAGTCTCCCGAGTCTCTCAAATGCCTGGAGTTCCAATCCGCACCGGAATTGTCCAGACCCGGAATATGTTCCGCCGTCACCGAAACGTTGTTGAGAAGGCAGAATTGCCAAAAGTCCTTCGCCAGTAGAGCCAACATCTTGGACTTGGTGCCACCCAGGTGATTTATGTATCGGACCGCCGATACGTTGTCCAACTTGAGGAGAACACAACAGTTCGCCCTTCCAGGGGTAAGGCTGCGAATCGCAAAGGCTCCCGCCAGAAGTTCTAGGCAGTGTAACGACTTCTCTGCGTCGGACCATCTGCCCCCGTGGAAATGTTGCCACAACGAGCCCCCCAGCCGTGCAAGCTGGCATCTGATTCTATGATCACGTCCGGAACGGAACCGAAAATCGCCCTTCCGTTCCAGGCTTCCATGTGTGCCAACCACCATACCAGCTCGTCTCTGGATTCCTCGTCCAAACAAACTCGGGATTCGTAGGATTGACCCGAACGTAGGTGTGACCCCTTGAGCCGTTGGAGAGCCCGGTAATGCAAAGGGCCTGGGAATATCGCCTGAATGGAGGAGGCCAGTAGACCGATGATCCTTGCCAACTGCCGGACCGACAAGTCCGAAGCACGAAGAGCTCGACGAAGCTCCTTCTGGATGGCTTTTATCTTGGACTCCGGCAAGTACAGGAACTGCCGTACGGAATCCACCTGGAACCCCAAAAACTCCATAGACTGGGCGGGTTTCAGGACCGACTTGTCCCAGTTGACCAGAAAACCTATGTTCAGTAAGAGGTTGACCGTCCAGTCTAAATGCAACCTCAGGCATTCCAACGATTGGGACATGATTAGGATGTCGTCCAGGTAAATAATCAGTCGAACCCCTCGGGTACGGAGGAACGACACCACCGGCTTCATTAACTTGGTGAAACACCAAGGGGCCGAGGAGAGACCGAACGGCAGGCATGTAAAACGCCAACGCCGTCCGTGCCAGGTGAAGTGCAAGTAGTCCCTGGACTCCACTGCTATTGGAACCGTGAAGTATGCATCCTTCAGGTCCAACTTGGCCATCCAATCCGACAGTCTCAGAAGGTCTCTGAGACAATGAATGCCTTCCATCTGGAAATGTTGGTAGCGCAGGAAGGCGTTGAGAAGGCGAAGATTTATCACTGGGCGGACACCGCCCCCTTTCTTGGGTACAAGGAAGAGATTGCTCGTAAAGCCTGGAGTGGCGAATGGCAATTCTTCGATGGCGCCCTTCGAGAACATCTCCGCAACTTCCGCGGAGATCATCGCGTCCTGCTCCTGTGGGAGAGACAATTCCCTGGGGGTATACGTTTGAACAGGCAGGGAGACAAAATCTAGTTGATAACCCTTTACGCACTGCAGAACCCAAGCATCTGAGGTTATAACTGCCCACTTTGGGTAGAATAAGGCCAGCCTCCCCGCCACCCGAACCTGATCGAGAAGGGAAGAAGGGGTACTCACCATAAGGGCGTCTGCCCGAAGACCCACCACGGGGGTATCTGGAGCCCCACGATTTCCCTCTAGCCGGGAAGAAGGGAGGCGTTTTCGGATCTTGGAACCCTCGAGAGGGGAAAAAGGAACCTCTGGTGGCACGGAATGAGCCTCGGAAACCACGGCCGGGTAGACGGTTCCTGCTACGCCCGGCCCCACCGAAAACCTTGGGCGCGAAGACGCGCTTCATATTTGCCTGCGCCTTGTTGATAGCCGTAAAGGTTTTAACATAGGACCCCATGTCCTTCACAAAGGATGTGCCGAACAACATCCCCTCATCGGCTGAGTCAGGTTCAGCTACGGTCATAGTGGCCAGTTTAGGGTCTATTTTCAAGAGAATAGCCTTGCGTCTCTCGGAGGACATAGCCGTGTTAGCATTCCCCACAAGGCAGATAGCTCGCTGGACCCACCCGATGGCCACATCTACATCCAGAACTGAGTCACCATTACGAGCGGCATCAAGAAGCTCGTACAGCTTAGACAGGGGGCCCAGTGTATCTAGAATTTTATCTTGGCACCCTTTCAGGGAGTGATCAAGTCCCTTTTTAGGCTTCCACCCAGACTTATTCAGAAATTGGGCAATTTGAGGGTCAACGTCTGGGGTTTTACAGGCAGCGCCAGGGAGGGAAGGTCGTGGGCATTCGGCGCGCAATTTATTGCGGCCTTCCTCGGACAGAGGTGTGCGAATCCGTTTAGCCACATATTGGGCGATATGGTCCGGAGGGACCCATTCAGCAGACCTCGGGTGACGTAGGTCGTCCGGGTCGAACAGGGGGTTACCCTGTGGGTCTAAAAGCCCCTTATTATCATCCCCAGTGGGGTCTGGTACTTTTCCTCGTGGGTTGGCAGAGGACCCAGTAGGGGTTACACCCGTAGGGGGTTGATCCTCGTCTGACTCGCCCTCAACATAGGAGTCATACTCCATAATATCGGAATCATCTTCCACACTCCGGTCGGTATCCGACCCATTATCCAGGGCTCTAGCCCGTTTCCATAACCTAGCCTTTTTAGCCCGGCCAGGGGCTCTTGTGCGCGTGGGATGCGCGCTATCTGCGACCGCCAGAGGCGTGTCAGTCATGGCAGGCAAGGCCTGCATCGAGGAGTGGGAGCCGATATGGCGAGATTTTGCCTTAGCCTTACGGGCACCCGGCACAGTTTGGGCAGGGGAAGGGGACCCCACACCCAGGGGGGTAGGGGTAGCCATGGGAGGCAAAAATACAGAGTGAAGCGACTGGGTGAAGGAGGATGAAACAGCCCCCATAGCGGAGGCAATAGCCTTCTGAAGGGAGGACGCCATGGTGGCCTCCAATAAGGCCTGGAACTCCTGAGAGGCCATAGCGCCCTCAGGGTTGTCTTTTGGGAAATCCCCAGAGGGGTCAGTAGGCCCATCCTTATTATCCTGCATAATGGCGGTAGTCACTAAGGGTAAAACTGCACTAAGGCAAACCTAAAGAAAATTACCAGACAAGGGTTGAGTAACCCAGCAGAACAGCAAAACGGATTATAACCCGATCGTTGGTGTAGTAGGGGAACCCGAGAAACAGGGACCGACCGCACGGCAGGACAGGGCGACACGAGTGACCGCCCAAAATGGCCGCCGCACGTGTCAGAGTGCGCTCGCGGACCGGCTCCCGGCGGGGCAAGGGCCGCGTGCACCTACCCGCGCGGGCAGCCCGCGAGAGGGGAATGAGCACACTCAGCTGCGGTCGCAGAGAGAGGACCGTCGCGGCAGATTAACCACGCCGAAAAGCGATCAGAGAGAACAGGGACGGGATGGAGGGGAAAAACACAGCCCGCGATGGCGGGCAAAGTCCCAGGGGAGAACACCCAACTACACCAACGATGTGGTCAAAAACTACCACCAATTACAGAAGTATAATAATACTAAGAGCTATAAGCAATAACTGCAAAATACATGTAAATATCACAACACAAAATGCAATCAGTAGTAGAGCTCAGTAAGGTACTTAGCTGTCTGAGGAAGCAGCAAAGAAAGAGGGGGATTGTGGGAGACACAGGACTTATATAGCTACTTCCTCTATTATGTGATTGGCTACCTGTTATGCCTGTACAGTTTTTTCTTTCATTTTTTGATAATATTTATATTCCTCTATCTTTGCTGCTGAGGAAATAAAGAAAGAGTTATGCATAATATGAGCCTCCGTGTCTTTAATAAAATTGCATTTTATAGATGTCTATCAGATTTCCAGGTTCATGCTATATGAAGGCTAGTGGAATTGACGGGACAGTTTCTCAGTGGGCCGCTCTAGACATTGGCTGGCCACTACTGGTAAAAGCTTTTTTGTTTAGAAAATGAGCTGCTCATGGAGTGGTGGGGTGCCACTAGCAATGTGGAGTTGGGGGGAGCAGCAGCAGCAATTTGCTCCTCGCAATGCACAGTGCTAAAGGGTGCCAGGATACATGACTTATGATTAAAAGAAGGAGCACAAAACAAAGAGTCTGTTGCAGGGGATTTGTTTCCATGCTTATAAAGATCTGTACTTTGTTAATTTTTGGAAGGTGAATGTGTGTCTGTATCACTGAGTGAGTGAGAGAGAGAGAGAGAGAGAGAGTGTGTGTGTGTGTGTTCGGAATACAAGTTTTAAAATGGCGCCTTATGTTTGAAATCTTAATGCATTGTTGCCTGTAGATGTATACCACATACTTAAAAAATATCCCTTTCTTTAAATAACTGAAGGTTGTTAGTATTACTTCAGTGGACATTAAAGTGAAAGCTTACAATTACACTTAGTCCTACACTAACAATTCACCTTGTTGCTTTCAGCTAAAAGGCTGAAACAGATACACTTTCTATGGGAAGGGCCTAATCCTCTGGTGGCACTCACCGTGCTGAGCATTAGCCCTCCCCAATGGATGACATCAAAGGAGGTGGAGCGTCAACCCAGTGCCAAGGGACATCGGCCCTAGAATTGGGTAATTGACTAAAGTTTTTTCTTTTTAACCCTTTAGCTGCGGGGGGGGGGGGGGGGGGGAGGGGGACAGAGGCGGTTAGGATTGGGGAGGGGCACGAGGGAGGAAGGCTCTATAGTGTAAAGAATACAGGTTTTTATTCCTAACACCGTAGAGTCCCTTTAAATGTGTATTGTATGTATGTTTCAAAACATTATCTCCATAATCCATTTTAAAAGATTATAAATCCACCATTATCCCTTTATCCCTTTAATGTGTTTATATAGCATGCCACCAATATAATTGAAATTAGAATATTATTCAGGGATTTAATTTTTAAAGTTCACCTAATATACCATATTTAAATGATTCCATTTTACAGAGAATAGAATTCTATCTATACAATGGTGTTATCAGGACCTCACTCCCACACTCACCTACCTCGCGCTCCCACACCGCGGCTCTCTTTCACTCCACGAGGACGCCGTGTCGGAGCCTGACACCCCAGGCAGCGTGGTCAGTTCAATCGCCCACGCTGACAGCTCACGTTCATGCGAACAGCACCTCTGTTTGCACAAACGCCACTTACCCGATACAGAAGGAAGAACTTCATGCGTACACAGCCACCCCTGTTAATGTTAATGCTACTCACCTATACTGCAGACAGAACTCCGTTCGTACGAACGCCGACTCTCAAACACAGCAAGAACAGAAGTCTGTTAGTGAGAATGCCGTTCCTTCCATGTGCAACCACACAGAAGGCAGAACTTCAGAGCCTTTTAAAGGCAGAGTGGAAGCTCAATTAATAAGACCATTCACTTCCCCTATTTAAGTCACACACATCCTTCACTCTTCGCTTGGTTGTACTGTGCTCCTGCTTGTCTAAAGACCTCCAGAGACTCTCCTGCTGTTTCCTGATCCTGATCCTGTTTCTGATTTTGATCCTTGCCTGTATCATCGCTTCTGAACCTGTGCCGCCTGTCCTGACCTTTGGCTTACCCAACTATTCTCTTCGCCTGATCCTTTGGTACTGCGAACTTGGTTCTGTGCCTTCAGGATCTATCTGCATCTTAGGCTCTGTCCACAAAACTGTTCCCGACAGGTCTAAATAAACTGTTAGCATATTCATTTATTAAATTTATTTTAAATTCAATTTTTTATGTATATAACTCATAAGCAGAATGGTGATGCCACGTACGTTATTTGGCGTTAGGGTGTTTGTAGATATTTTTTTTAATCTAGGTATTTTCTAACAGATGTTCCCGCACGTGTGTCAAGTGGGGAGAAATAAATACTGCATTTTTTTTTTTTTTTAGGAACTATTGTCAATGAAAATACAGATGCTATGCTATCTTTTCGGTACCCTGGAGGGAATGTCTGCCACCGGTAGGAAAAAGTTAACTTACTAAAAGAAGTGCTGTTGTGGAAGGATGTATCTGTGACTGATCAATTTTGTCAAACAGCAAATCTTCAATAGATCTCAGACTTTCTTAGTAACACACTTCATTTAAATTCATCCAGACAAAGAACAGATCAATGTAAAACACTGAGCTCAACTCATTCAGCTGCTTAGTGAACTGCAGCGTTTTCTATTGAGCAGCGAAACCTGGAGAGACCGAATTCACAGAGTCCTGTAACTTTCTCAAGATCAGCTTACACATCCGTAGCACAGTGGGGAAATTACTGCAAAGTATCAAGGTCTTACTTTCCAGGAAATGTCGATCAGAGAGCTTTATCTTGAACGTCAAGTCTAACTGACTGCGCCAGTCGAAGCAAAAATATCACTTCGGGACACAGCGGGGAACTCTTCATCAAAATATGTAAATATGATACCCACTGATAAATCCACTGATAGGGGATTTCAGCTGTGAGCTAAATATGCACTGATGTTTAAATTGTGTGCGTGGGGATCGCTGGAGATATCCAAGTTAAATTGGATGGAATGGGTCAAATCACAAAGGATAATATGAATGATAGGATGTCTGTAGTAACAAATAAGTTCCTTATGGTTGATTGTTTTGTAGCGGTAACACATGGGGAATATCACGCTGTTATTGCATACTTATAATAGCAAAGGATATGTTAGGAGTGATCATGGTTGAAATGCAGATGGGGCAACAATCTTAGCTCTATGGCAGAGTTGTTAATGATTATTAAATACCACTGAGCGCCGGATTCACCCTGGAGAGCGGGAGAGTTAACAATGTGTGCACACGAACGATACGTTGCACAGTTGGATATATATTTGAAATCACAAAATAAGAACAGTGTCTATTATATAGACTTAAATATAAAGTCGTGACTTTCTTAGGGCTTATTCACTAAATTGTGAGTTAATCACTTACAACAATTTAGCCAGGTTGCTAAATATTTACATTGTAGCTGATTGGAAGATGGTCTTCCACTTAGCCTTTTGGCTTCGATTTTACAACTAAATTGTCATTGGGAACCTTTTTTGGAGACTCCATGTTCCTGTTGGGCGCAGAAATTGAAATATTTCCCCATTTTTCTCATTTTTTCCCCCCTTTACAACATAATACTTTGTAGATCACTATAATACAGTATATTATAGTACAATACTGGGTCTTTCTAATGGAACATATGGCAACAGAATTACAGAAAGATTCACTAATTTCACTCAGATGCGTTTAAGCTCTGTTAGCCCAGATGCCATTACAGATTGGACACCATACACCTCTTAAGGCCCACCATACTGTTATGGCTTGGCTGTAATAAGGACATAAGGTAGCATTATAAATGACAAATATAAGGGAAATCTTCATTTTTCTGGAAATTACACCATTTGATGAAATATTGCATATCATCTTTTACTTTTTTTTTCATGTGATGCTGTAATTTCTTTTAAATTTATATACAATATTTTGCAATTTAAACCACAATACAGTTCAGTCAAGGTGCAGCCAGGGAGTACAATATGGGGAGATTTATCAAAGTGCTCTGTTCTTAAAAGTCTAAAGTACTAAAAGTGGAGAAGTTACCAATGACAGCAGTGTAATCCGCAGGCAGTCAGAGGTGGGTGAGTATGCCTATATGAGGGGTGACTGTGTGTATAGCAGGTAAACGTTTGGACGCTGTATAGAAGGTGTGTTTGCGTGTGGGGTGGGATAACAGAGTGTTGGGGTGACAATGGGGATGTGGTTGTGAAGGGTGACTGTACAAGTGTGAATGTGTGTGGGGAGCTGTGTTTATGTGTGCTTATGTTTCCCCCCTCACACATTTGTTTTTTAAAATGGCCCATCTGTTTATACCCCCCTTACATTGTTCCTAATAAACCCATTTTCTCTCCACACCCTTTCCATACATATCTTTCCCATGTGTCCTCTCCCCTTATCATGTACCCTCCATACATTTTTCATTAATTGATCAATTGACTGTTTTGTATCCCCGGGCTGCGGCTTCAGTTGCTGTTCTCTTCACTTCTCCTCTATCCTCTGCCTCCGCCTCGCCCTCTGGATCCTCCGCCTCCCTCTCTCTCTACAGCACTTCAGCATACGATATAAACCCTGGCAGGTTTATAGCTCCGGTGATGTTGTGGCAGGACTGCCTTTCATCTAAACGCAGATTTTTTTTGCAAAAAATAAATTCTGTTTGCATTGTTTAAATCATGTATACACAATTCCAGGGTATTGGTGCACACTCTGGGAATCGTGTATGCATGCTGAATACACCTAGGGATATGGCCATTAAAGAGTTAGAAATACAGGTTTCTATTCCTAACACTTTAGTGTTCCTTTAACCTTTCTTGCCCACTTTGTGTCTCTTACCAGCCCTAATTTGTAACTTACCACCATGTGCTCCTTTAGTGAATATTACCCCATTATGTGCTCCTTACCCCCTTATCCCGTCCAGGGCCGGCGCTTCCTATAAGGCGAACTAGGCAGCTACCTAGGGCCCCATACAGGAGGGGGCGCCCTGCGCCCCCATCGCCGGCCCTTTAAATGTTGCAGCCGCCTGAGCGCTCTATAGAGAGCGCTCAGGCGGCTGCCACACTGCCTCACCTTCCCTTCCTGTAGCGTGGCCGAGCTCCTCTTCCGTCTGCGACCCGGTCGGACTGACAGGAAGTGCACACAGAAACTCCTGTACCGCGACCGGAGAGGAGCTCGGCCACGCTACAGGGGAGGTGAGGTTAGGAGGAGATCTGGGGGAGGGGGGTAAGGAGAAATGGGGGAGGGGGGGGTAAGGAAAACTGGGGGAGGGGGAGGTGAGGAGAACTGAGGGGGATAAGAAGAACTGGGGGAGGGGGTAAGAAAAACTGGGGGGTAAGAAGAACTGTGGGGGGTTAAGAAGAATGAGGGGAGGGAGGTAAGAAGAAGAGGGAAGGTGGGGGAGTAAGAAGAAAACAAGGGAGGGGGGAGTAAGAAGAAGACAAGTCCTCCACTTGTCTTCTTCTTACTCCCCCCTCCCTTGTTTTCTTCTTAGAAGAAGACAAGTGGAGGGGGGTAAGAAGGGGGAGGAGGAGTAAGAAGAGGGGTGGGGGAGTAATAAGAAGAGGGGTGGGGGTAGTAAGAAGGAGGGGGAGTAAGAAGAGAGGGGGAGGGGGAGTAAGAAGAAGACAAGTGGAGGGGGGGAGTAAGAAGAAGAGGGGAGGGGGGAGTAAAAAGAAAGGGGGGGTAAGAAGAAGAGGGGAGTAGGGAGTAAGAAGAACAGGGAGGGGGTGAGGAAAGGGGGAGGTGAGAAGAACACAGGGAGGGGAGGTGAGAACAACACAGGGAGGGGAGGTGAGAAGAACACAGGGAGGGGGGAGTGAGAAGAACACAGGGAGGGGGGAGTGAGAAGAACACAGGGAGGGGAGGTGAGAAGAACACAGGGAGGGGAGGTGAGAAGAACACAGGGAGGGGGGAGTGAGAAGAACACAGGGAGAGGGGGGTGAGGAGAAGGGGAGGTGAGGAGAACACGGGGGAGGTGAGAAGACACGGGGGAGGTGAGGAGAAGGGGAGGTGAGGAAAACACAGGGAGGGTGGGTGGGTGTGAGAAGAACACAGGGAGGGGAGGGGAGAAGAACACAGGGAGGGGGGAGTGAGAAGAACACAGGGAGAGGGGGGTGAGGAGAACACAGGGGGGGAGGTGAGAAGACACGGGGGGAGGTGAGGAGAAGTGGAGATGAGGAGAAGGGGAGGTGAGGAGAACACAGGGAGGGTGGGTGGGTGTGAGAAGAGACCCCCAGGGGAGGTTGTGGGGAGAGGAGAGACCACTAAGAGGCAGGGGAGAGCTCTAAGGGACAGAAGGGAGAGCTCTTTCACACTACATGCAATCACACACAAAATGCATCCCTATACATACACAGAAACACACAATGCATCCCTTACACACACATGCAAACACACACACACACACTGCTTCTGTTACATACACACAGAAACAATGCATTTCTTACACACACTCAATGCACACACTTACAGACACACACCTTGCATCCCTTATGCATACAAATACAGATTCACACAATGGATCCCTTACACACAACCACAAACACACACTGCTTCCACTACACGCAAACACACTGCATCACCTACACAAACTGGTATGCCTATACACTACATTCCATAAGCACACACATTAGATCCTCTACAATAACACATAACACATCCCCTACACACTACACTCCCTGTGAGCGAATTTAATGGGTGGAACATATAGGTGGACTTATGGGTGGGCCTTATGGGCATACTCACCGTCAGGCCCTGGGGCCCAGACCTTGAGCTGTGTAAGGGGCCTCAAAAAATGGAGCTGCTTCCTGTTTTCCCAGAACATTGAATTTTATGACCGCAGTTACAAACAGCCTCCAGAGATCCGGTTCTACACCAGACCAGTGCCAAACTGCAGCCAGTGCCCATCACCATCTTCATTTGGTTGTAAGTAGCAATCTAGTATATTATTAGTGACACTAATCTCTAATTAACCTCACATTAAAGGGACCCTATAGTCCCCAGAACCACTGCAGCTTAATGAAGTGGTTCCGGTGTCTATAGCCATTATCCTCTGCTTAGTCTGACAGTAGCTGCTCTCAGTATGCTTAGAATGTCATGACAGGTGCCTTGTCGCCATATGGGCTGGAGGAGCTTTCTTTTACCTTAACCCACCCCACCCCTAATGAAACACTGACACGTATGGGTCAATATGTCCACAGCTTTTTATTTATTATATTCATAATCTGATAATATTAATAACAATAACATATAAATAACATTAAATGTCATTGCCCACCCCCAAATCCTCAGCCACCCAACATTATCACTTCCCCACATATCAAATCACAAGGCAATGACCCATCATATATAACATAACATGGTGTAACAATACGTAAGTATAACATCAACAAGATCCAACATTTTTCCACACGATCCTGGCGGGGGTATACCTTGATACCCCTACACCACCCGGGTTCTGAGCTACCACTGAGCTCGAAATCCACCAACATCTTACCAAAACGTAACCAATCCATATCAAATCAGCCAATTCCCTACTCTTGCTCTTCTCTTCCTTAAGCAGGCCCGTTACCCCCATAACTTTCTTTTTACTAGCCCGCCGCTGTGACCAAGCAGGCAAAACCAAGCCCACTAATAAAGGGAGGGAGGGAGGGACCAATTCAGCCTGGGGATTTCTAAAATTGCTGACATTTATATCAGCCTACCCAGAATCCTGAGCTGCCAATCACCACCCTGCTCCCCCTAAGCCCGCCTCCAAGCCCTGTCAAGGCCCCCTCTGCTAAGCTGCACTTTCTTTTTGGGGCTACAGGAGAGGTAGGCATAAGACTGAGCATCATATCTTTCTGAACACCAGGAACAGCTTCTGTTAGATTGGGAAGAACAAAATCAAGATCCCCCACAAGGCCACACTACTGAGAAGGTAAGGTAAACGGGGATTTAAAGACGCCCAATGGACAAAAGAAGGGATAAGAGTGACAAAGAGTGACAGACAGGGGGTGCTCTCTTAATCTGTCACCAGGAGTTGACCACATCCTTTCACCGCTCACCCCCACCCACCATTCAGATAAGTACTTCTGTTTCTTCTTTACTACTTACGTTATTCAAACGGGCACATGTCATAGCAAAGATTGACAGCATTGAGTCAATATGGAAGCATTCAATTCCAGGAGGATGCAGAACAGATTTTACATTTAATTTTCTTTTTTCAGAACTCTCAATTATAGGGGATCTGTAAACATAATATTGTAAATCCTGAGAAGTGCTAGTTCTTCCATCTGATATATCACTTTATAATGAATAATTCCATAAGTAAAATGGGTGGCATTTTTACTGTCTAATGATATTTCATGCATTTCCAAATCTGCCATATGTCTTTGTTATAGCCAGAATTGTAGGGTGGTCCTTAATATGCCCGTGGTGTTATATTTATAATGACATTGACATCTGGGATAATTGAGTTGAAAAAACATTTCAGTGGGAAGAGTGAATCTTCCTGTATTGCTGCAGCCAAACGTTACATCAATATAAGTGTATTGTAATGCATGGATTTGCAAAATGAACTGTAAAAATACACGCTCCTGCAAACACACACATTTCTTATGTATAATTTGTATGTTTATTCAGCTTCATTCTTTATTATTTTTGACAATGGTTGTTTCCTGCAGGAAATCTCCCAGAGAGTTAATGTAATTTGCTGGAAACAAACAAAAAACAATCTGCACTTTTTTTTTTTTTGCAGAATTGTGAACATGACGTAAAGAGATACAAAAACAAATCTAAAAGGAACAAAATGGAAGCTTCTCCCTATGCCTTCTAACATGTGCCAAATTCCAAAGTGTTAGTCAGCCATGATTTATCTATAATGAGAATCAACAAAACGCAATTTATTAGTGTGTGTAAAATCCAGCATAAGAAAGGAAAAGATTTACCGTTATATATATTTTTAAATATCCATGGAATTCTCTAGTCTGACTTGCAGTATTGGAATATAGCGTAATGGTACAGCTCAAGTGTAATAATTTTTCTTGACGAAAAAGCCTTAAAATGTGCGACGATATAGACCAGAGTAGCCCTATAATCATCGAAGGGAAACTGACAATCCGTCATGGTACCTACCAAAGGCCGTTCAGGTCGAAACGTTGTGAGTGGTGGTGGGTTCAATAAATTTGCCTTTTTGTATCCTGGAGTGCCTGGACCTTTTTCTATTTCTGCCTCATCAAGTATTTGGTTCCTGGTACTGGGACCAGCCTGGCTTCACCCAGATACATATTATATGGGGATTGTGTGCATTTCCACACCCTTGTTTTTTGGTACCTACCAACAGTGAGATTACACAAGTGTTAAACAATTAGCCAATTTGGAGGCTTAGCAACACCTGCTAAAATTTGGGACAGGGTTCGAGCCAGTCGCTAACTTCTTCCATAGTGAATAATTGCAGCTGTTAGTGACTGGCTTTTCATTAGCGGCTGTGCCTGTGTCTATCGCTACTTGAAAAATTTGCAGTTGTTAAACAGCTACTACTTGCTAAACGAATAGACAGGTATGATGATATGCCATCCTTAGACCTGCCTAGGGCCAATGTAGAATTTCTACTGTAAAAGTATCAAATTTCCACGTGCTAGTTACTGAGCCTTCTAATAACTACTATTTCCTGTTGCTATTTCTATATTTTTACGGTGTTAAGGCCAATGCAGTTTTGACCCAGGTCCAAGACATAATATGATCCATAGGGAAGGACATGTTATCTGTCTCCAGTGCTTCAGATGGCACAGATATTTTGATTTAAAACTGTATTTTTTGTGTGTGCACTGTTCCTAAGTATGTATCTTATCTATATATTTTGGTCTTTATGGCAGCACCACTACTTGCAGGTTCCGGGTGTGCCCCTAATTCCCCCTTTTCCTGTGTAGATCTGGAATCCAGAACAGATTCCAATTGGGCTGAGCACTCCACCTGTCCACTATAGGCACCCCTTTGGAGGTGACCACAGGAAATCCTGAATAGAGGAGAGTAACCAGGATTGGTGTACTGTGGGGTAGTGGTGGGATTTACACAATATGGTGGAACTAAATATCATATTTGTTTGTTAAGATATGGGATTTTAGAAAGTCTTGTAAAATTTAAACTGTATGTTGTGTTTTGTGTGTGCTTTGTTTCTTTTTGAGAATCAAAGATTTTATTAAGTAGAACCATGATAAGCATATACATGTGGCAAAGGTGTTTTGTGTAAAGGGGACATGCAGGTCCTGCAGACAACATCATAAGAGCATAGAGTGATTGATAACATTCTTACAAATAGCTATGTATGGTTTGGTTTCTGGAGTATCTGACAGCCATGTGTCAATGAGTAAAAAATCCCTACACCCTCTCCCTGCCAAGCAGCGATTGTATAAAATAGAAGAGGGAAAGAGAAAAGAATTAAGAGAGAGGAAGGTGAGGAAAAGGTAAGAGATGAAGAAAGGAAGAAAGAGAGAGGGGAATATGGGGGAAAAAGGGTGGGGGTGGGATGGCCTGGTTGCAGAGGGAGTTAATGTGTGGAGTGGAGGTCCCCCTCCAGGGTCTAAGAACTCCTCTCATGGTATAATATCTGCCCCCTCATGAAATAATTTCATAATGTATCTTGTAATATGGAGTACGCGATTTGGGAATTAGGGTGCAAGGAGGGCTTCTCCTATGGAAGTGAATCAGAGGGCATGGGAGCGGTCAATCACAACTCTCTAAGACTGTGCTCCCTCTCCCGCCCCCACCACCCCCGCATTCCCCGCATCTGCCACCGCAATGTAAGCCAGCCACGGCTGACAGAGCTCCACATGTTTCTCGTCAGTTCCGTTCAAGGAAGCTTGGAGAGACTCCACCACGTATATTTCCTCTACCCTGTACATCGTAAAGATGTGAAGTAGACTGTGGGGAGAGCAAGAGGGAGTGTTTGGTACAGATAAAGGAGACTAGGTAGCACATACATTTTTAGGACAGCAATTTTTCCGAACCAGGATATATTGTGCCCTGTTTCTTAGTCTGCATTTTGTAGATATTTTGGTCTTTACGATAGCACCACTACTTGGAGTGCATGCTCTGGGTTTGCCCCCAATTCCCTTTTTTCTGTGTAGATCTGTTGACTGCTCATTTGTGTTGACTAGTATTAATTCAGCAACATATTTAGTGTTCTCTATCTTTACTTAGCAGAGCAATGGAAGTAGGAAATTCCAATGGTTCTACCTATCTTTAGCACAGGAATACTTTTCATCACTCCCTGTAGAAAAGAACAAGAAAACAATAAGTAGATGTGTGGGATGGGATACTGTGGGTTTTTCGATTGCATTCCGTCTGGCTCCTCAGCTTTTATTCCTGCTCTGTGACTAATATGACATTAAAGCACACAGGATGGATAAAACCTGAGTATGTGACTAGTTGACAGTTATATGAAGCCAGAAAATGAGAATTAGGAAGTCACGTTGAAGCTGTCTCATAAAGGTCAGGATGTTCATACACTCGTATAATGGGCTCTGATGGACCGTGAAGTTCATAGCATGTGGTTAAGTACATTAATCTATTTCTAATCATGTCTCTGCAAAAATTCTCAAAATTGTAAACACATTCGTCAGCCATCAAGGCTTTGTGTAAATGGGCTTTTCTGTAAACTGATACATGATGCCTATATTTAAAATACAAATGCACAAACCGACACACATACGTATATACTTGCACTAGCACACACACGCAATATATATGTTATCTGCAATAGCAAAACCTTACTTTACTACTACTTACGAAACGTAAACAAAATCTGGAATTTCACTATATGTCTGTTGAACCATAATTCACCTCTTTCATATTAAGTGCACCCACACTTTTTATATATAATTTTATTCAGGGGAAACAGGGCTTTCATTTAGAAACAAAGTGAAATAGGCGCTCTCTATGACACAATAAATAAGTAAATGAGGGCTGCTGTATACAATAAGAGGATTCCCAGACCTCGTGTTACAAAAGCAAAAAAAGAGAAAAGAGTATACTGCGCCCAGAGTTATACTTACATACAGCTATAATACGTGGCGGCTGGTTGAAAACCTCAGAAAGAAAACAGACAATAATAGTGCAATACCATTTGTTCAGGGTAGAAAGATATTAAATTAATCTCTGTAGGAGAGTCACTCACATTTGGAGGAGCTATACAAGAGCTCTACTTTGTATAGATGGTGTTGGTCTTCCAAATGCAAATACGGATATAGGTGGTATATGCAAAAATAAAGAGCAGAGAGATACTTTGATAGTGTAGTATGTACTGTAAGTTTAAATGCAAGAAGGTAATTTACTTACAATCTTTAGAGCAAATCCCTGCTCTAGTTGTTTCAGCATGGGTGGTATTATCCCCACCTAGGGATATAATGGAATCAGGTAGCAATCAGGATATAGAACTGGATGCAAAAAGGTGTTCTATAAAAAATAGCTATTTATTATAATGAGTATCAAAGATACAATAATAAAATAATAGGGTGCAAAAAATTTAGCAATGAACAGTACCCCCTATTTGACTCTGTAACTTTTGCAAGCACCATAAAACCTGTACATTAGGGGTACTGTTATACTTGGGAGACGTAGCTGATCACAAATATTAGTATTTCAAAACATTAAAACGTATCACAACGATGATATCGTCAGTTAAAGTGCCATTTTTTGCATTTTTCTCATACAAATGGCACTTACACTGACAATATAATTGTTGTGATACGTTTTAATGTTTTGAAACACTAATATTTGTGTTCAGCGACGTCTCTCGAGTATAACAGTACCCCTCATGTACAGGTTTTATGGTGCTTGCAAAAGTTACAGAGTCAAATAAAAGGCTTGTGTTTCAGTTTTTTCACATTGAAATTTGCCAGATTGGTTACGTTGCCTTTGAGACCGTATGGTAGCCCAGGAATGAAAATGACCACCATGATGGCATACCATTTGCAATAGTAGACAACCCAAGGTATTGCAAATGGGTTATGTACAGTCTTTTGTAGTAGCCACTAAGTCACAAACACTGGCCAAAATTGACGTTCAAATTAGTTTTTTGCATTTTTCACACACAAACAAATATTAACACTAACTTTGGCCAGTGTTTGTGACCAAGTGGCTACTAAAAAAGACTGGACATACCCCATTTGCAATACGTTGGGTTGTCTTCTATTGCAAATGGTATGCCATCATAGGGGTAATTCTCATTCCTGGGCTACCATATGGTCTCATAGGCAAAGTAACCAATCTGGCGAATTTCAATGTGAAAAAACTGAAAAATGGAACATGCTATATTTGACTCTGTGACTTCCAAAACACCATAAAACCTGTACATAAGGGGTACTGTTTTACACGTGAGACATTGCTGAATAGAAATATGTGCAAACAGTATTATGACATTCACAGTTAAAATGTCATGCAGAAGAAAAAAATATATAGATATATTTTTCCCCATTTGTTTTATAGTTTATTCAAATTAAAGTATGTTTTATCAATCTTCATGATCTTTAAGGCTGTGTGTATCTCTGAGTTAGAAAGTTGGATCAAATATAAAAAGTCTTATCATTAGACGTTTTCTGGTTTAATTAGCATTGCACCTAATTAACCAATATGTAATTAAAAGATGTATCCAAGACCATGAAAGGTCTGGAAGAAACTGACACTTACAAAAGTTTGAGTCACAAGTCTGTGAAATCAGTGGTTAACTGCTCCTGAAATGCAAGCTCAGCTCAACTAGAAGCACAGCTATTTCAGCATTAACAGTTCAGATTGTGTGAATGTAACCTAACTGGAAGTAAAAAGATCTCATTGCTAAAAGTGCAGAATGATAATAATAGTAATAAGATCTGTCCTGGCTAGAGACTGCATCAACTAGATTTCTGACAAGGGAAGTTATTCTTGGGGATTGATGCCGACATCTTAATTATTTGTATTCATCTACAGAGTATATGTACGATTCAGCGGGTGACCATGCGTGTTCCCCTATTTGGTGCAAGAAGGTAGAGTGGTACTGGCATTGGATTTCCTTTAGTTAGAGATAATATTGTATTGATATTTAATGCAAGCAAATCCACATGGCTATAACAGCATCTATCAAGTATTCTTGTCACTCCGCAAAGCATTGCTACTCCTCATTTGCCCCATCGTACATTATAAAGCATTCACATCGCGTAACGCACAATACATACGAACATAACATAGACACAACACAAGCTAGATACATTCAAAAATAGCTTGAAATAAAGTTCAGGGATATTTACTAATTTGAGAACTCCCGGTAATTCAAAGTGAAATCATGATGAATTTAAAATTTAAGGCCAAAGTAATCAAACTGAATACAGATGTCACTTGGAGAAATTTTTATTTTTAAATTCAGTCATTTTGCCATCAATTTCAAAATTTCCTTTAAATTCTTTGCAATTCTAACCCTGATAGTGTTTATTTCATTGTATACTAACAAAGTAAAAACCAGCCAATAGAAACACAACAAAATATACATACTTTAAGCGATCTAAGCCAGAATGATTTTTAAGTGTTTCTCCACGCCCTTTTTTTTTGTTGTATAACAATGAACTATTGGGTATTTTACTTTAGGTCCCCCCGAAAAGATGCTAAAAAAAGTTTAAAAAATGTTTCTTACATTATCCGGGCGCAGGGTAAAGCTCCCAGGCACTCCCCCTCCTGACATCACAGGAGCCGTGTGGCAAACCAATCAAAGGCTTCTCAATCAAAGGCCAGAGAAACCCCTGTTTTGAGCATTTAACTGGCTCAGAGGGCATGCTCAAAATTTATATTAGGCAGTCCGTAACAGAGTTCCTAGCCCCTGGCACAAAATTGTCAAGCTGAAAGATAGCACATCCAGACTCCTAACACCATGACCACTTCAAAAAGCAGAAGTGGTCATGGTGGTTGGAGTAACCCTTTAATAAACATGTACTAAATTAAACCAGTGTTGTTGTTTCTTATTACACCAAGCTAGAATTTATAATAATTGAAAATCGAAGTCTGTCACCAGTACATATTTCGTATACATTTTTCATCATTTAGGTACATGTCAAAAACATGTCGGCTGTTGGCTATGATAAAGGGACAAATAACAGAATACTGTAGTTGATAGATCTATTTAATTAAATACAGAGCAATACATAATTATTTGATTTATCAAGATCATTGTTCGTAAATGTAATATAAAAATAATTTATTGCTCTCCCATCAACTCCAAAGATCCCACACAGATCATGCCTCCAAGGTTTTGGCTTTGGGTGATAAACACCTCTGCGAAGACACATGGTAAAGCATATTCTAATGATGCAATGGAGCTTCCACAACTCATCTTTCGGCTACCCACTACCTGATCCTAATGGATGAGTTGATATGACTCCATTAATCACACTGGGGACCGGGTAAGCCACCAAAGAACATGATTATAATTTTTCAGAACTTTTAGAGAAGGAGGGGTTGATTCTTCTGAAGACTAGCCACCGTGATTCTTATATGATTACTGCATGACTTCTTTAGCGACTCTAGGCAGCAGGAATTATATCACGCTTTATTGTGCCTCAGTCTTCGATTGTTGATTGATAAGTCTTCTTTGCTTATCATGGGCTTTGCCGAGACACTGTACTTCCTCCATACATTTTGGCAGTCCTCTACTACACCACTAGACTGCTTTTTCATGTGGTCATCAGTGTAATGTGGCTAATATGGTTCCACTATGACCAAGGGCTAAGTGGCTGAAGAACATACGCAGAAGATTGTTTGTAACCTGTACACTCTACTCTGGTGATCTACTTTGGATAAACCCTATGGCATATACATTTTTTTTACCTTTTATTTTATGCCTCCATTAATGCTATGCTTAAAGTGAACCTATATTTCATATTATAACTTAAGCTAATCTATTTTAGCTCCTTTCATAGTGTATGAATACAATCTTCTTTTTTTTACTCACCTTCCATGAGTCTTCGAATTTTCACCACACTCACTTCCTGCTCATCGACTCCAGTGCCTCCTTCCCTTGAGGGTGACAACCTCCTCTCTCCCTGATTTAAGCCAAGCCTGGAGGCGTGTTCTGCTGCAGACAGATATTGGCATAGAGTCTATGCCAATAGTCTATCGCAGGCATAGGCAACCTTCGGCACTCCAGATGTTTTGGACTACACCTTCCATGATGTTTTGCCAGCATTATGGGCATGGATAAGAGCATTATGGGAGATGTAGTCCACAACATCTAGAGTGCCGGAGGTTGCCTATCCCTGGTCTATCGGATAAGAGAGGGAAATGTGATGTTAACAGTTTACTGAAAATTTTTTTACTGTGGCTAACATGTAGAAAGATAAAGGAGATTTAATTTCTCCTGATCACAAAAGTGACATGACAAGGACACTTCAATGTCTCCTCATTTTTATAGTTCTTAAGCTTCTAGTTTAGTTCAAGAATAAACTCCATGATGTAATTTTCTCACTTATCTTGAGGCCTTTCTGGTTTCTCCTGCCTTTGGCTTTAAAGTACTCCAGACCTCTAGGATCTGTGCCTTTTATACAGATAAGGTGTGAATTTCTGATGTTTCGTTTTACTCAACTGAACTTCTAAAAAAAATAAATTTAATGACTTGATTAAGTGATCGGTGAGAATTTTTAAATTAAAATATTATTGTGCAGCATTGCATAAGATATTGTTTAGGCCTTTCTAAAATAAAATATATGTTTAAGTCTAGATTAGTTTAAACTATATCAACTTAATATAAAGCTTAATTAATTATGGTATTCCTTGATAAGTATATTTAGAGTGGCTATGTCCTCTTCATATTTTATATGGTAACTGAAATTCCAACGCAGTCAATGCGAGTATTCCATAAAGATTTTACCTCTATGAAATACTAATTTTGGAGGGGGGTTGACTGACACTGCTTTAATTTGTAAAACATTTTAAAATTATTTTAAATAGGATGCTAAAATAATTTTACAAATCATAATTTTCAAGGTATGTAAAATGTATATTTTAAAGGATGTTTAAAAACCTCAGTTTAAAAAAGTCAACTGAAATAAGGGTAACGTATTTAGATTTTTTTTTTTTTTTAGAAAATATTCAAATACAGTAAATTAACCTGGAACAGAGTTAATTGTTGAATTAGTAGATCTGAAAATATTGAAGTGATTAATTAAAAAAAAAAAAAAATTAGTCACATTTAGTACATTTTAGAACTTTGCTGTGTAAAGAAAAAAAAATGTTGTCAGTTTTTTCCAAAATTAAAAAAGAAAGTAAAAAAAAAAAATAATGAAAACAGAACTGCTGTTTAAGCATAAAGAGTGAATAATTAGTTATCCTGAGAGAGAAATATCGTACTTTTGATGGTGGGCTTAATCTAACCCCTGTGGGCCTATTGCATTTCTTATGTTATATTAGCAGGCTTACCCAAACTCAAGAGAGTGGAGATTATTGAGTGCCTGACAAGCCAGAGAACTTGCTATTGAATAATTCTATTTTTTACATGAGGGAGAGGTAGGATTAGAAGAGGAGGTATATAATTAAGAACTAAAAAAAAAAAAAAAAAAGAATACAAATGAGCTTGCTGGAATGTGTGTGTGATTAAATACAATACAAAATAAACATTTATACAAAATCCAGAAGGTTTATCTGTAGGAAGAATCAGCTGTGAAATATAGACATAAAAAAACTACATAAAAAGAAAAAGCAAACTAGAAAAAGAATATTGCCACACGATGTACAATCAACAAAAAAAAAAAAAATACATATAAACATTTACTCAGATCTAACCTCTAATAATTCAGTCTTTTTTGGTAATACATTAGATTAATTAACCCCTTCACTTCTGAGCACTTTTTGATTGGAAAATAAATATTAGCATTAACATTATTTTGAAGCAAGGGATGCAGAGCTAGCGTATATACATATCATAAAGCAGCAATTTTGTGTATAGACTGACTTGAACACAAATGTAAACATTTTAATTATGCAAATTTAGATAATTTTAATTTTTCACGTATCGGTTCACCATTTTTAAAATTATATTGGTAATCAAAAGCCTTAGACAGTATACAGTGTCCTTTATGTCCTTCAATTTCATATATCCCACTTATACCTTGATAAAGGCTGCTTGAGCATCATGGGAAATGTTGTCAGTACACATCTAGGATACTGTCACTAGTAATTAGCTACCTTGTAAAATCTAATGCTAATTATCCATAGCACTGCAAATGTTTGTTGCCAGCATTCCTCATTATGGTAGGCCATGAAGGGAAGTGTGGACCACATTTCCCATAATGCTAAGACAGCCTAAAGTGAAGCAGTGTATTATTTGAATATATGCCACAAGCACATAGTTGACAGATAGTGCTATAAACATACATTTTTAGTTAGAAAAAAAAAAACATTATTTAGGAATTCAGAGTTAATTCAAAGTTAATTAAAAAGTTTATGGTAATATAACCCAGCTAAAAAGAGCAAATATTGAGAATTGTTTATCTAATTTGTTGGGGTTTTTTTGGGCCTAAAAAGTGAAAATTTCCCCTTTAAATTTAACTTTTCAAAGTTAAATTCAAATCTGAGGCCAAAATATATGTAAAAAGGAAAACAATCTCTAAGTAAATTGTGCTTACAGTTTGGCCATTTTGGTCTTAAATGTCAGACTTTAAAATCATTTTAAATTCTCACTTTATTATTATTATTATTATTATTATTATTATGATATTTATATAGCACCGTCAAATTCCGCAGCGCTTTACAATGGGTGGACGAACAGACATGTAGTTGTAACCAGACAAGTTGGACACACAGGAACAGAGGGATTGAGGGCCCTGCTCCATGAGCTTACATGCTAGAGGGAGTGGGGTAAAATGACACAAAAACGTAAGGATAGTATTAGACTAGTGACAGTTGCAGAAGAGGGGAGCTATTAACAGTTTAATTGATACGCTTTTATGAAGAAGTGGGTTTTTAACGATTTTTTGAAGGAGTGGAGACTGGGTGAGCATCGAACGGAGGAGGGAGCGGTGCAGCCCTCGAGAAATCTTGAAGGCGAGCATCAGAGTACGGACACTTTACTGAATAACCCTGTTTGTCCAAACATCTCATACTTTAGTGAGTAACCAGCTAACAAACAATGACACACATTGACACTGCAGATTTTTGTAAACACTTATTCTCTTAGCACTGTCAGGAACACAAACATGTATTCCTGACCCTATAGTGTTAAAACCACCATGTAGCCTATCCTGACTCCCTTGCCTCCCTAAATATAGCTAAATGTTACTTGTATTTAAGTCTAAAGCTGCTACCTCTGCCTCTGATCTGCTTACTTACAGCTGACATCATCAGACGTGATTCTGTGAGCCAATCACAATCCTTTCCCATAAGATTGGCTGAGATTGTCAAGGAGGCAGATCAGGGGCAGAGCCAGCACAAGTCAAATACAGATCTGGCCAATCAGCATCTCCTCATAGAGATGAATTGAATCAATGCATCTCTATGTGGAAAGTTCAGTGTCTCGATGCAGATGGTGGAGACACTGAATGGCAGTACTGCACAGTGTGCAGCACTGCCACAGGAAGCACCTCTAGCAGCTATATGAGGAGTGGCCAGTGAAAGTATTTCTAGGCTTTAATGTAAACACGGTATTTTCTCTGAAAACACCGCAACACTGCAAAAGGTTTGAAGGGGATGATTCTCCTCACGAGAACAAATACAATAAGCTGTAGTTGTTCTGGTGACTATAGTGTCCCTTTAACATTCAGATATCCTAATGGGTGTATAAAGTTAATATACTTGCCTTTACTGCAAATGTGTGTGTAATGTGTGTAGCTGAGTGTATGTGATAACATTTCTATGAGTAATATGTGTGACTGCATGCATAGAGAACGAATGGTTTTGTGTGTGAATGCGTAGGCATGTCTGAGTATGTGACAGAGAGAAAAGAGGAAGAGGAGAGGTTTGTGAATGCGTGAGTGTCATGTGAATAATTTAGGTATGTAACTGGGGAGATAATATTTGACAAGGTTGGTGGAATTTGACACTGTGGGTGTTATGTGCATGGCTGGTGCAAAGACGTTTTGGTTACACTGGTGAATATGCATTTTGCCAGTCCTTGACTCTTCACACTCTTCATTCTCTCCACTCCCCGGTTATGTGGATGGCATGCGGGTATCAAGAGCACAGTGCCCAACATCCAGTCTGTGTGAGAGCTGCATAATCGTTATGCCCACGCCCACAGTAGCCCAAATGAGGCCCAACTTTATTTTACTGCACCTGAAAGTGCAAACTTTGTGAAGCAACTCTGCCCCCTCATACACATTCTCAAACATACACATTCTCATACACATTTTTTCACACACATACACACACATATACATTCTAACACATACTGTCAGAAATAAAACTTCAATGGGATAATTGAGCAACTAAAGTGAAAAAGGCACAGAGCCAATATAACTGCCACACACTCAATCGAGATGATATTACATGGCATATGCTGTAAAAAATTTATGCAGATTTTCTGAATAATGTACACATTATTGTTCTATTTTTTATTATTGACAAAAAGATGGATCCCTACCCCCTTCTTTATTCCTTTTCTTATAATTTTATTAAAAACCTTTTTTTGTTCTTTCTTCTTATTTTTACTTTTAAATTTTTTCCTGAATATACTATGTTCATTACTTGTTTGTTTTAAACAATTATTTTGTGATGTTATATCAAAATGTAACAATCAAAAAACTTTTTGAAAAGTATGCCCAAGGAATGATTAACTATGACCTATGTTTCTTGCTCAGTGATATCATGATTTAATGTCTAATTCATTCAGGTTCTTGTGCTTAATGATTGCCTATTTAACTATTGCCATTTTCTTGCTTTATTGCTCATTTATTAAGTTATTCTGGTAGGATAACAGGAGGCTCCCCACTTGCCCATTTTTTGTAGCCCTGCGTGGCAAAACACGTTGCGGACCATTTTGTATTTGTTAAATAAAGGAATATCGGCTACTCTATTATATTTTAGTGTGCCATATATTTCTTTTATCATTTTTTAAATATATTTTTTATGTATTTTAAGTTTTTATATTTTAGGGTATTTTTATGATTCTGTATAAGAGTTTGTTTTATGTACTAGTCTCTATTTGACAGATAGAAGATAGAAAAGTTTAATTCATTTTATATTTGGTGCAACTTCTGTTTTTTCAGTGCTATAACCTATGGGGTTGAGGGTGAACCCCATCCTTTAGGTGTGCTGCCTTTGGTCTTTTGTTTGGTCATTTAGCGCTGAGCCACTGTTACTTTCTTAAAGAATGGTTAATGACTTAATAGACCTAGGCTAACAACATCGCAGGCAAACGTACTTTAAAATGGGCAGGAAACCTGCACTATTGGCTATACTAGCCAATGCCAAAGAGCTAAAACAATCAACAACCAAGTCAGGTCATGGCAGAATATCTGAACTGCAGCTAGAACAGAAACTATAATGAAGGTCGAGACATGAGAGGACACCAATGATGATCCAAAATTGTTACAGGAGACTTGAGGTCCAGATTGTGGTGCATTTACATGAAACTGATACTCATGTAGTGGTGAGTTTATTATGTGATTGAGATGTATACAAAGAGAGTTGCCCACTAGGCTACTTTTGTATGGTTTAAAACAACTTTGAGTGTCTTGTGTTTTTTAGGATGCAATGTGTGACTTTAACATAACTTGTATCTGGGCTTCTGCTAACTCAGAATAGCAATCTGTGTCCCATCCACCGAAAGTTCTAAATGAGATTGATTAGAATGAAGTATTTTCTGTAGTTTTCCCAATATCTCATTGTCCACTGCTAAACATCTTGTGCAAAAATCTGCCAGAATCACATTGATCTATGTTCTGAACCTGATTAATTTGCCTGTAATTAGTTTCAAATGACCTATGGATAATTGTGGATTAATTAAATGCTTCATTTCCTTAAGCAATAAATCATCTCTATTGCTGCAATAAAAAAAAAAATAAAAAAAATAAACCAGTTGGTGCAACTATCTGGAGACTTCCTAAATTCCAGAAATCAATGTCCCGTAATAACAAAAATTTCTTCCACTTCTAACTTCTTTTTTTAATGAACAAATAGCTTCTGTAATGGCTGCTAACTGTCCTGGATTTTTAGAGACAGCCCCTAATTGATGTGTGTATCAGTCCCTGTATCCTTGTCAGTATTTGACCCATCTTTTAGACACGGACCTTTAATTAAATACTCTGCTCATACGGGAAGTGCACTTAGTTGAAATTGTTGGAGTGGATAGTGTGAAGGAATGTAAGCTATGTGCATTGTTTAAAACAATGGTTATTAAATCATTTTTTTTCAAAGATCTTAATTACTTACTTACATGACATTAGTTTCAGTTTTAAAATTAATTCAGTGGCGAATCATTCTGTTCCGTAATGTTGTACATAAGAAAACAACTTTATTAGATCCATTCCAGGAGAAAATGGATCCTAGTTTTAGGTTTTCCACCTATTGGTTTAAAAAAGTCTACCCTAAACTATGATTTACTTATTTTTATTTTATTTTTATAGATATCCCTTATTCTGTCAGGATAAGGGAAGTCAGAAGTGAATTTCAAAATCTAGGTCAAAATAACTGACTTGGAAAAATGATCAAAATCAATTCCATTTTTTATTTGGCTATTTGCCCTTACTTTTGCAAATCTCACTATAGTAAATAACCATTGCTGGACATACATTACTAAATTAAATTTGGAATCTTTGCTATAGTGTGTATGTCAAAGTATTAAAAAGTGAGTTGTTCTTTCATATTGTGACTACTCCAGCACTATATAGTTACTTTGCACTTTGTACGTATAATATAAAAGAGAAATGTGACATTTTGTACCTGAAAAAGTGACAACTTATTTTAATTAGTCATCTAGAAAGTATTTTACCCACTAGTTACATATAGACCATGACAGGTCATTCTAAAATGAGCTGTCACTTCTAAGGAAATTACATTATTGAATAAAACATAAAAAATCACCTATGACCTGTGTAGGTGTTCACTGTGTAGGAGTTAACCTTTTTTTCATTCATAACTTTGTTAATGTCAATTAAAGATTAAGCAAATTGATATTACAATCAATTTCAATACAGGCACAGTTAGGGCATTTAATGCATTTAAAATAAATATTATATTTATCCCATGGCCTTGAATTAATATTTTTTGACAAGTTTTTCAAATAATTAAATATTTTTATATTTTGATTTTTTTTTAAATATATTGCTATATTTTTTTTTTTTTTTGATGTTTTAATATATTGCAAAAATAATTTTAAAGTTTAGCCAAAAATATTAAATAATTTGAAAAGCTTATCCAACAATATTAATTCAAAGCCCCTGTGCATTGATAGAAAGGGGAAGAGTTTACAACAGGGGTGCCCAAAAGGTAGATCCCCAGATGTTTTAGATCTATAGCTTCCATTATGCTTTTTCATTATAAAGGCATGCAAAACATCATGGGAGTTGTAGTTCTACGACATCTGAGGATCTACCTTTTGGGCACTCCTGGTTTCCAGCAATTATGGACAAAGATGCAGTCCCTCGGTTTCAGGATAGATATTTAGATTTCTACATTTCATTTTATAGTTCAAACTTTACAAACACATATTTGTTAAATATTGAGTATATGTAAACATAATATTAATATATATATATATTTTACGAAATTATATGTACCGGTACCCTTTAAGTACATGTGCAGCAGCATCTAATTCTTTTGGGCAGCCAATTTTTTTTTTTTTTTTTAGTTTTAGATTTATGTTAACCTTTTTTAACATTTTAAGTCAACCCCCTTGTTATTATGTCATTTTTTTAATCTATTTATCCTAAAGGGGGTAAACAGGCCTGCTAATGCACCATTCTGGTTATAGTATGTTAAACAATACCATGTGATTAACTTCATGCCCCTGCCAACTCGCATAATATTTATAATATTGCTTTAAAATGATATTATTGTCGGCTTTAGCATATTTTCCGTTACTTAAAAACTGAACGTCTGCCAGGTCTGTTCGTCAAGAACAATTTAAAATAAGATTCACGTGTCCTATATTCCTACATATTTTGCTATAGTACGTGCTTGGCAGGGATAGTGCAAAGATTCTCTCTGAGCTGACTACTTCCTTCATGTATAGAAGTCTACACTAACAATCATGTTTGTAAACAACAAATTTCCTCTTACGTATGCTGGAACTATTAAAAGATTCAAGTGATCAAGCACATCCCTTTATATGTCGGAGATAGCTGCAGTGAGATATCTATGCATTTGTATGTGTTTATTAAAGGAACACTTCAACATCATACCCAATACAGCCCCTGTCGTGGTTATGGTGTGAAGAGTGCCCTGGTTCCAAAAAGTTTCTGTCAAAAAGTTTTACCTTTGGCTGTAGTGGTTATGGTGATTGCGAGAGCTTGCGGTATGAATTTGTTACATTAGCTCTCCAAAGTTTGACGTCAGGGGCAAACTGGCTATATGTTCACTGTGATATGTAACTCTTACAAGCTTGATCGCTAAACTTTCTTAAAACTGCTATATTCACATTACGGTTAACGGTATATGGATGGTAAAACCCACTGTGTGGTAAATGCCTTTTCTGCTGACACACACACCGCATACATTCAAATACATGTTTGGGGCTCTGTGAGCTACTCAGATAATCAGAGTGACCATCAGGTAATGGGACACTAAAGGCACCCAGATCACTTAATCTAAATGAAGTGGTCTGGGTGCAGGGTCCATGCCATTTTAACCCTGCGGTGTAAACCAGTGCTGTTTTGTATGCATGTCAATGTTTTATTGCAGGGCTAAACTGTAGTGGCTGTCTTTGTGATATCCACGAGAGGCAGTTCTCTCGTGAGAACCAAGTCAGATTATCTCTCTCTCTCTCTCTCTCTCTCTCTCTATCTATCTATCTATCTATCTCTCTATCTCTATCTGTGTGCCTGTCTGGATAAATGGAACCACTAAATGCTTATACATAACAAAATGCAATCTATGTCCGTGGAAAGATGTGGATCTGGATAACTAGAGAAAATAGATTATATTGGCCTACTTGGACATTACAAAAATGAAAAACAGAGAAAGATTATATCGGATATTATAAACAATCCAATATTAAAAAAATATATATAAAAGTCTACAAGTGCATTCACAAGGAGCCCAATGGTATATTTAGATATTTGTAGCTTTCTAAAAAATTCCACTACATTGAAAAATAACATCTATATGTTGGCATACAGTCTATACAGTTTAATCAAGTATCTATATCAGGCATAGACAACCTTCGGCACTCCAGGTGTTTTGGACTACACCTCCCATGATGCTTTTCCAGGATTATGGGTATAAGAGCATTATGGGGGATGTGGTCCACAAAATCTGGAGTGCCGAAGGTTGCCTATCCCTGATCTATATTATATTGTGCATTGCACACTGTTATTGCAACCTGTTAAGAATCCCTTTTGGGGGATTCCTGTATTCCCCTATGTGTTAAATCTGACTTGTAAATGATGCTGTAGCATGGAGTAGAAGGTCGTATTGGTCATTTGCAGTTCCTCTGCAAAGATGCAGAGAAATAAATTGGGCCAGTGGCAAGGAAATTAATTCATCTACAGGGTGAAAAGTAATGGTGGAGCAAAGGGGATATTTATTGGGCCTTGACGAGCTGAATTCAATTTTGCATTCCTTCACATAAATTGTTGAGAGGACAGGGTTGATTTCTTCTTAATTATAATACGTTCCCCCCTTATAAAGTTGCGTCGTGACAAATTACATTCCGTCTAATTATTTTTTTAAAGAGTTGAAGAAAATGCTAGATTAATTAAGCAGAATATTAATGGTAACAATGACTTATCAACACAGATGGAATTTAGTGTTGTTGCTAATTAGCTTATGACCAAATACCATGGTAAAATAGTAAACTGGTAGTTTTAGAAATATGTGTCACAACACACACACATTATGTTTTCTGTTAATGAGTTTTAACACCAACATAGGTTTAACATAGGATATTATTGGGTATCATTTAGTTGTTTATTGTAAAAATCTATAAAAATGTATATGCATTCCTTCTTTAGCATAATTTTCCAGTTTTGTATCAAGTTAAAAAAAAGGTGACATTATGACACACACAGGGTTAATTTCTCACTTAGAATATAATCTATTGTTGGTGTATTGTGACAGAATTTGTTCCAAATATCCTAGTTCCCGTTTCTAGTACCTTGATCCCTTGTTTTAAGATTCTCTTGACTCTAAATTCTAAATCGACCTTGGGGTACAAATTCTCCCCTAGCTTCAAGCATACTAAAGAAACACATGTAAATCTGAAGTCCAGCCTATGTTTTGGGCACCAAGATGTCCGAGTCTGGAGGTAAAAGACCTTTCATACCATGGCTGGTATATGTTGGGGTCATAGATGAACCGGTGGACCTTTTTTTTTTTTGTTTTCCTCCTTGTTTTAATGGTTCTCTTCCATATTGTTTTCTGTACATAGAATTATATTATTAAATTGACTGAAAAAGTATAGCTTGTCTTTATGCTTCGACTTTGATTGACTTGGTTGTGATTGTTCACTCGACATTTGGCTTGCTGACTTTACTGTTGCAATTGCTGTATTGAAAAAAAAAATCTTTAAATTAAGCATTAAAAAAATAAAATAAAAGCCAGTCAACCCGTGGGAAGCCAGTATCCTTTAATTAGTAAAAGTTGGGCATCTCATCCAAGACATTTTGATATAAATACAATACTTACAACTGCTTCACTCGGGTGGTGAGATCTTTTCACTACATAGACATAGACCATGTGGCTGCAAACACATTGTCAATCTTATCATATTAAAGAACTAAATAAGAATACCATATACTATAAACCCATTAATAACCCACCTATGAGAATTAAAATTATTAAGACTAATGCACATCACTATAATGCATGGTTTGATCCTTTCTAGACTGGGGTAAACACATGCCCCTTAACACTTAATAAGCAAAACATGAATGTATAACCAGTACACCATGCGTGGTCACCACAAAAATAAATAAAATCATTACAATGATGCCACTGAAAATAAAAAAAAAAATTAGAAAAATATTTTTCCATTAATATAATATGATTCACAATGCTATGGAAACTGATTCGAAGTTCTAATTATAGCTATTCAATTCTGATTTAAAACGCATTGCTTATCAACATCTTCATAGGGTAGGTTACTAGCACGTAAGACTAAACTTCTTATTTATTCTGAGAAATTTGGAGTTAGATAATTTTCTGAGACAATTTCTTCTCCAATTAGAGTGGACTCGACTCTATTTATGATCTCATATTGTTTGCGATGACTAATCGTATTTAATTAATTCAGTGTAAAAAAAGTGTAATTATATTATGCGCCGTGAGGAATAAATTATGGTCTTTCTGAATAGATACTTCAAGTGTATATGTGCTATACAATTAAAAGTATTTATTATAGTTTAAGATTAAATGTTCAACGTTACTAGGTAACGTTGTAGACTCTATTCTTCCTGAGCACGATGCGTTATGTTTCGAGAAGAACAATAACAGAGCACAATGCATGAATGTAGAAAATGTTAATTTAGGAAAAATACTGGTTCTCTTTATACAACGTATTTCATAGTGGGAGCAAGAAAGAGATGAAACAGGAAATCAGGGCATTTCTGGGAAATAAATTGACATAAATAAGATCAGGGAAATCTGAAGGTCATTTAGTAGAATAATAAAATAATAATGTTAAATATGGTTGAACAGGAGAAAGGTCAAGAATTACAGAGTTTGCACATAATAGAAATGAAAGTATTATCATAAAAGATTCAAGAACCACGTTAGAATGCTTTGTGGTTCACAATCATTTCAATTATCAGGAAAAATAAAAATAAATAAATTAAAAAAACATTATTTCTTGATACATTTATTAAGCGATATCAGCATCTAGGTGAGATCTGATAATATTAAAGTTGAAAAAAATCAAAAACAACTTTGCCTCATTTTTTGCTTATTCATTGGTAGATCACAAAGTCACCATAGATAACCCAGCTTTAGGTAACAATAACGACATGTTTCGTCTGTATCTGTCATCTTTATCTTCAACATTTACCTCTCTATGAAGACATGTTGAACCACCTAAATATGCGGATTATGCGATAATTAAACATACTTTCATGACTTTGATTATGATAAACGGGAAGATAGCAGTCATGTCCTGTTACCTTTTAAACACTTTGGAACATGTTGACCCAATTTTAAGATGTTAAAAGTTGGTCCTCCATTGTTCTCTAGTTTGCCCCAGTAATGGGGATCCAGGTCAGGCTACTCCTCACATTATAACCAGCATCCTGTTGAAACTACTACCTATGATGTTTGGAGTAACCCTTCGAAAATCATTGTGTTTCTCTTACTACATTTACTATGCTTCACTCCAGGTATTAGATTCACTTCCAGGAAGACATGTAATATTGTGGAGAGGTCCATGTGCTAGTGACAAGGTTAATTGACATGGATCTCACATCCAATATAAAATACAGCAGCACAGATGTTTACATTTTGTACTATTTTTGGAGGATTCGCAAACGATGAGTACACAAACAGGATTATTCACTAAAGTGGGAATTCAAGGTCAATTCAACGTGGAATTTCACATTTAAATTTGATCTAGCCAAACTGAAAACATTCTCCAAGTCAGCTATGCCTTCAGTTAAGCTACTCCAACTTTAAATTTCACCACATTTTAGTAAATAACCCCCTTAATGTACAAAATACCGGGAGGTGACATTTTGCCTTTAATACCACCTTGCTTGCTACGCTAGCTTAGGGGAAGCCTAAATACATTATTTTGATGGAAGTAATGTACTTGGTTAAGCAGTATCCTACTGCATTGTTCTTGTTTCCCAAGAGTCCTAACTAGGTCAACCTGGAGGGTTGTATCAATCCAGAACACATTCTATAAAGTATATGTCCTCATCTCTCCCTACAAGGATTTTTAAAAATGTATAGATTGAAAGCTACTCTAGGATAAGAAAGGTAAAGGGTCAAACAGTCTCAGAGGTTTTATATCAGGTAGTAGTGACAAATGCATGCTCAGTGATTCATATCATCCTGTCTTACAACAAATCTGTTATTGCCTGCTCTGCGAGAACAGTTCTTGTTGTGCGATATATCTTGTTTTAGAAGATGTGTTAATTGAATGGATAAAAACAATGTAACATTGTATATCATGTAGTAAGAAATTAAAAATAACACCAATGTGTTTGATTTATCTTAAGTCAGTTTGTGTTGGAATAAGTGGTAATATATATATATATATATATATATATATATATATATATATATTATTTTTGTATTTTTTATTTTTATCATGCTTTGTTTTCTAGTTTTCCATTAATTCTATTAGTACCAGATTTGGATGGCTTATCACTCTGTTTATCACATTAAGACGTGTCACATTGCACATGTGCAGTGATCTGATACCGTAAACAGAACACGATAATAGCTCAAAAGAAAAAAACATAAAATAGAAGAAATATACATGAATCTAGACATGTAAAAACTGGAAAAAGACCACGCTAACAAGTGTCCTTTTTAATCAATCCCATTTGAAATTTAATAAGGCAAAAGATTGTTTGATCGTACTGATCCAAAATAATCTTGTCTCCTCCACTCAGATACCAGTATAGCAGTTATTCATGCAATGTAACGATAATAGGAGACGAGAAATACAAGCCACTCATAGAGAAGGATAGGGGTAGGAGTACTGTGCCAAAACAAGATCTTGAAGTCCCTATTTTTTATTTATTGAGTTTTGTATGTTGCCGTATTGTGCTTGTGTTATGAATGCTGCAATTGCATGTTGTGTTTATGTGTATGTGGGCTCTTATATTGTATATGTTCATGAGTGATTTGTGATATTGTGTATGATACCTATGAATGTGGGCTGTGTATGCAGGTTGCTTGTGGAATTGTGTGCCTGGTTGATATGTCACATCATGTGTTTGGTGACAGGGACTGCAGGATGCTGTGGACTGCTATGCTTCAGTAGACTCCTGTTTACAAGTGCGGGAAGGAAGTGATCTGAGATCACTTCCTCTAAGTGCTGCAATGCGTCAATTTTGAATTGTCCCTCACCACCTGCAATCACTGCTTGGCTTGCACTAGCAGATATCTGAAGTCCCACTGTGACTCCTGATTGGCCAGAACCTGTTTGTCACTGGCAGTCTTGAGTGTCATGCACGGTATACGTGCCATAGGTTGCTGACCTCTGGAGCAGGATGTTAATAACAATGGATACAATGAAATGTCGCTTTAAATAATACTCTCAGGGATATTTGCTAATAGCTGACTCCAAACATTTTTCGAGTTCAGCTATTTTGACCTTAACTTTCAAATGCATTTTGAATTAATTTTGAATTCTGATTTGATGTCACAATGTGGTTCATAGAAAATGATACAAATTAGGCTTGGATCAAAAAAGGGATTTTTGGATTCATGTAAATTATATTAAGTGGGAAAGGCTACATTTGCTCTTGGACCCCTGATCTCTTTGTCATCGAGTAACTTTCTAGGAACTTATCACAAAGTATTAAAAATTACGACTGAAATGTACAGAAATGCAGCAAAAACAGGTGTTTCCTACGTAGTGCTTTTTTTAAAATATAAACTAAAAAAGTGGAAAGATATTTGATCTTGTTAAGCTGATGAAATTGAAAGCAATCTTTGAAAATGATGAGTTACAGGATTCTGTAAAAAGGGGCACAATTGACAAAGACACTACATTTCCATTTATTTGAACCAAAATCTCTCAAGGATACATTGTGGTTAAATAATAATGATTAATGTGTTAGATGAAAAATAAATTAGCAATGTATCGAGCTTTTGGCACTTTCTTTCATGCTTAAATATGCCGAAAGAAAACCAATGTTCTTTTTTTACTTCCTCCTAAATGTGACCGGGAATGGTTTTGTGAACATGGGAATTAGAGAATGCTTTATATATTACCTAATTTTAACATTTTGATATTCTGAATACTTAGATATTTAAGGATTGCCTTTAGCTAACACAGAATAACATGAATAATACAGATTTTGGGGCCATGGAAACATTTTTAAATATAGAACGTTTATCGAATTTCTTGCAATTAGAGATAAATCAGATTTTGAATACAGATCAAATCCACTCCCATCGCCCCCCCCCCAATTGACCGGAATTAGTCACAAGTTAAATTAGCCCACAAATCACCATAAATAGCCCCACATTGGCCCAACTGGCATTATTATTAATTATTTATTTATTAATTATTTATTTATTAATTCTGTATTAATTTAGAATTGAGTTTACACTTTCTTAGGCTGAACATGGCTTCTGCCAATATGCACTAAACAAAAAGCCTTCATAAATAGGTCCAGTGACTATGTAAGACAACAGTAGGTAACATGATAAACTAATTAGCAAAATAAATTGTGCAGGGTTCCCAATGATCTCCTAAAACACCACTGACCCTTAAGTTACCTAGGTTCATGCACATGAAAAGGTTAAAGGGACACTTTAAGCACTCAGACCACTTCAGCTCATTGAAGTGGTCTAGGTGCAGTGGCCCTGTCCCCCTCTGTCCTGTAATGGAAATCATTGCGGATTTAGAGACAACTACTAGAGGCACTTCCTGCTTGCTAGGCAACTTTTGGTCACCTAACTTATGCTCTGCATTAGGACATCCAGCGTTAGTTAAATGTCCATAGAGAAGCATTAAAGCAATGCATTCCTGTGGGGAGGGTCTAAGGCGCTTGTGGGACCTGTTGGATGATGTCGGAGGAGGAGTGCTGATCCAGCACCGAATCGGATGAGTAAATAAAGCTTTTTTTAACCTAGGGGGTTGTGAGGGGAAGGAGGGGAGGGGGCCAGAGGGAATTGTAGCATAAGGAATACAGATTTGTATTCCTAGCACTATAGAATCCATTTTAAAATAGTATGGTTATACTTAGGGCTCCTACATCATCATCCATCATCCATGATCATCATCTTAAATCCAGTAAAAACAAAGTAGGAAAGAAATGAAGAGTACACACAGTTAACCCCAGAGTTTAAGTAATACACTTAATACACAAAACAGGATAAGCGCTAAAAATATCAACTTAAATATAAAAGTGCAGGCTGCGAACACTGAATGTAAGGGATACCCTCAACGCTTTACAAAGAGAAAAAAAAACAGAAAAGATACTAAACACGATACAGGTTGTACCAAATACTGAGTCCAAAAAAAAAAAAGTTTGCTAGAGATATTCTTGGTTGGTAACCTTCTGGACTTTAAAGTGCTCGTAGATATATGTAATAAAACAGAAAATAACCAATAAAAACAAAAATTTTAATTTTCCAAGCCAAGTGAAGTGAACATTGCCGCTGAAGGCAACTTTGGGATTAAACTGTTCAAGAATGGTTAAACCCTTTTAGGTAAGACTGTCTCTGGGGTCCTCCTGCCACCATAACAAGTTAATTTGAATGAAGTTGTTTTGGAGCCTTAAGTGTCCCCTAAAGTTTCCACCTTAACCCTAGAGGCCTGAGGCCTGACTCCCCCATGTTTTTTATGAGCCAAAAATTAAGAAAAAAAAATTTCAAACATCAAACAGAACAACTTTGATATTTTAGAGGTGACGTCTAAGTAGAACAACACACTTCTGATTCTCATGCCTCTTCTGAGCTACCGTATTCTGTGACGTTAATGGCTCCATAGTGCATGCTGGGAGACTACAGCCAGGGCTGCCATCATAAATTTTGGGGCCCCTGACAAAGTTCAAGGTCTGGGCCCCCAGAGCCCACTCACGAGTCCGCCCACAGGGCCATCCTTGAATCTGCCCACAAGGATGCTGTATGTGTGTAGAGTGAATGCAGAGTCTCTGTGTGTGTGTAGTCAATGCACAGTGTGTGTTTAGTGGATGCAGTGTGTGTAAAGTGGCCAAATGTAGTTCTGAATCTGTTGTAAGTCCCAGAATGCTTTGCTAGCTGGGGATCTACAATTTTCAGGGCTGTATTTAGCACTCAGCAGTGTATGTGTGTTTGAATATAAACATGGTATTGAATGGAGCACGTGTGTATTTGAATGTTGGTGTTTGAATGTAAGCGTGCATTTGTCTGTAGTGTATATACACACACACACACAGAGATACACACCCTGACATACATGCAAATACACAGACACACAGTTACACATATTGGCACATAGTTATACACACATATACACTCAGGTTCACACTGACACAGATACATAGACATACACACATATACACAGACACATTCAGGTGCAAACTGACACACAGACACATACACACACAGATATACATACATGCACACACATAGGAGATACAGGCAGATGCATTGACATACATGGAAATATACAGACACGGTTACACACACACACATACATTCACGTGCACACTGACACCCAGATACAGACACACAGAGATACAATCTCAGGTGCAATCTGGCACCCATATATACACAGATACACACATGCACACACTAACACTCTGATACATACACACACACTGACATACATGTAAATATACAGACACACTGAAAGATACAGACACACACACACACACACACACACACACACTCAGGTGCACATTGACACAGATACATACAGACACACATAAACAGATACACATAAAAACTAAATATAAATAAAATATATGTGTAAAAATGTAGAGAAACAATAATAAAGTAATCAATTCTATGGGCAGATTAACACCAAATAAACACAGCTTTAGTTGAGAATCTCAAAACAAAGAAAGCGCGAGCGCTCCAGCAATATATATATATATATATATATATATATATATAAAAATTATGTATTGCACTAATTAACACACTTTAAAAAATAAATGCAAACAACCGAAAATGGGCCATGCACATAATAAAATATAAGACAGGCTATGCAAGATAAAAACGTACACAACATGGACAGGCAGCGCCAAATAGAAAAGATATACATTACAACAAAGTTACCAAAACAAACTAACAATCTGTTTAAACATTTAAATAGAGCCACAACTAAAACTGAAATAAATGGGGCATATCAACTAAGTAGTGAAAATGATTGTGGACAAAAAGTGTACATAAAAATCAAAAGCACAGACACTAGAAAACCATGAACATAAACGCTGCAGCACTGCTATAAAAAAAAAAATCAAAGAATAAAACAATGACAAAAACATACACTCAGGTGCACACTACCAACCAGATACAAACAAACACATAGATACACACACTGATAGATACATAAATACAGACAGACACCCACACTCTCAGGTACACATAGATACACACACTGATAGATACACAGATACAGACACACACACACATTTAGGTACACATAGATACAGACAGACACACACAAACACTCATGTACACATAGATACAGACATACTGACACACTTTTTTTAAACCACCCTCCTGTTTCTTACCTGCAGGAGGGTGGTCTCTGCTGGCTGGGGCTGATGTGAGTGTGGGTCTGACTCTGTACTCCTCTTCAAACTCCCCTTAACCCTCCTGTTTCTTACCTTTAGGCTGCAGGAGGGTGGACTCTGCTGGCTGGGAGCCTGGGGCTGATGTGGGTGTGGGTGTGACTGTCCTCCTCTCCTCTACACACTCCCCGATGCTTCCTCCCGCGCGGGTGTTAGCTGGGAGGAAGTGAGATCACTTCCTCCCAGCACTGCCAGTGCCAGGATCCTTAAAGGGGCCCAGACTAGCTATTAAAAATCCATGGCACTGATCGGGCCCCTTCAGAGATATGCCCATCGGGTGGCCCTAAATGCATGGGCCACCCGATGGGCCCCCTCAGGTAGTTCTGCCACTGCCAAAACACATGTATATAGCGATAACCGCTATATATATGTATGCACATTGGGAATGGGGGGCCTGGGTGCCTGGGCCCCCCAGGACCGCCGGGCCCATGACAACAGTCATGGTTGTCACCCCCTGATGGCGGCCCTGACTACAGCTCCCACAATACAGCAGGTGGTGTGAGGGCATGCTGGGACATCACAGCAGTATTCACTCTGTTCCCTGATCCCCATTTTGTCCCCATAAATATAAATCCGAAAGCAAGACCTACCTGAGGTGAAGTAAAACCTTAATATGGCTGCTCCTTTTATGGTGTGGCATGTCTCTGGAGCTCCGTTGGTGGTAAGTGCTGATGTCTACTGCAGTTCCCATGCATATAGGGACCTCTTCCTCCTTGCCACGGCATTCAGAAGTCTACAGGTCACTCTGGGTGAATGACCTGGATCCAGATGGCATTCTAATTGGGAGCGAGCGTAACATGGTCTGAGATTATAAGATGGCAGGATCTTCCTCCAGCTTCAGTTTTTCTATAATACAGACCTGCCCTCACTATAGGACGGTGGGGCGGGGAGGCCAGCTTTGTGTGTAGGCCGTGGCACACTGAAACGTGGCAGACACCATCTTGGCTTAGACACAGCGCACAAGTGTATTTTAATGATGTTTGCAGCTCACCTAGCATTTTGCAGATCGATTGATCGGTGGCCAGCGGAACTCGCATTGCGGAGATGAAGGTGAGATCAGTTCTCTGAGCATGTGGTTGGGGAGAAAGGGCTGTCGCCGCAATCTTGGGCCTTGTGCACTGTCAGCTATCGAGGAAACTTGAAGCCCAGCCGCCTTGGATTTAGGTTTTTTTACCCGGTCTGGCTGCCATGCTGGTAACTGCCTCACGGTAAGGTGTAGGGACCCGTTTTACAGATGGATTTGGCTGTGATACACGCTGTTAGCGCTCTGGGTGCCCGGGAGGTACAGTGTCGCACGTCAGCTCACATTGCCATCCAAGCCACGCCCCCCGGGGGAAGAGCAATTCCGCACAAGTGTTTTTTTTAAACCCCTGCAATAACATTCCGTATATTAGACGACCCCCAATTTTAGACAAAATTTCAAAACGAAACAAAACATAGTCTTATCCATTGAAAAAATACCGTAGATAGGCATGAGGGTATCTCCCCTTTAAAATAAAATATTTCATACTTTATAAATCATGTGTTATTAACAAGAACCATGGTATCCTTAGTTTCTGGCCATTTAAATGTCAACGAGATAACTAGATAAAAAAGACTAATAACTTTAGGTTACATTAAGTTCAGCGAGCAAGATTACTCAGTGTGATGCTAACTAAAGGGAAAATTCAAGTGAATTTTAAATTTAATCACAAAATAGCAAAATTGGAATAATATCTAAGTCAGCTATGTTTCTAGTTTGGCAACTTTGGCCTATAATTGTAAATTCTCTGTAAGTTGGACAGCAGTCCACATTCTTAATTTTGGCTGAATTGCCTTTTAGCTCTGCCTCCATTGATGCCATTGTGGCACTTGCTGATCAAAACTATCTCTAGTTTTGGAATAAAGGAAGGAATAGTAATAGTGAAGAATGCCTGTCTTGGTTTACATCAATAACCCAGATACAATGTCCAGCAAAACTTCCAAGTCTTCCCAACTGGTTGGCCAATTCTCATAAGAGCAGTCCAACAAACTATCCATTGGAGAGCAAGGGTTACCAGGTGTCGATCACATTCCGTTGGTTCATCAGTAGATCCATTCACCATAAACAAGTGCCTCCTCAACTTAGGAGAACCATTATGTATGATGCTCTGTCAGATATCAATGTTGTCTAAATATTCCCTTCATCCTCGATTCTCTGGTAACCAGACAAGCTAAATCTGGACTTTTGCTCTCCTGATCTTGCAGTAACCTTACAGTAATAGCCGCCATGCTGTGTGGTGACATTTTAACTCTGTGTCTACTTGCAACATGCAGGGAGGCAATGTGTGCAGGAATAGACAAATTTGTTTGTGAAAATCACAGGCAGCAACGCTGGAAGGAAAGATCAATTCTATTTTTAGTCTTCATTTTGTTTTTCATTGTCAAAAAAAGACATTATAGCACACCATTCTTCTATCCATCCATAATATAAAGATTTGCATGTCTTTAGTTTTAATTGAATTACAATATATATTTTTTTTCCCCTGTTTTAGACAATGCTAAACTGCTGTATATATTTGTTCATGCTATATAATTCTGGAAAAGTAAAATGCAATTAAAGAGGACCCACAGATGCTGTTTTCGCTGAGTTCTTCTACAAAGGAGAACATTACTGGAAGATTTCAAAGTGTCCAAAGCAATATAAATGAAGTTTGAGAACAAAAGGAAACGTGTGACAATTTAATTATCATTAGTTTTCCATCTCCAGATGTTTTCAAATCCCAAAAATCTACATTTCTGTACAGAATTAGTGAAAAACCCCATCTGTGTTCTGCACAGCCCAGTTGGCTAAATGTATTTCATTAACAGATTTTTTTTTTTTTTTAAAAGATTGACACATCAATGATTTTACCTTTAAGCTAGTATAAATATACTTTCAGTTGCATTTATAGAACTGCCAGTCAGTGCTATCGACTGACTTAGAATTATGGGAGATGTAGTTCAACAGAAATCCGGAATGCACAGTGCATCACCCCTGCTCTTACTCTTTAAAACTTGTTTTCCTGGCACTATAGCTCCCCTCTCTGTCAAGGCCCCCTCTCGTGGTGCTTAAGTAGTTAATAACCCCTTCTGTCACTTATATGGGTCCAGCTCTGCCCACGCGGACAGCCACTAGAGGAGGAGTTAACTCTGGCAGGTAATTATTGCAGTTTATAAAAAATTACCACTCTAGGGTAAAGGGTGATAGAAGTTGGCACCCAGACCACTTCAATGAGCTGAAGTGGTCTGGGTGCCTACAGTGTCTCTTTAAATAGTACAGGTCTGACGGTGTAGATTAGCTAAGAAACCACAATCTCTTGTATGTGATTATTAAAAACGTAATCTAATATAAACACATACATACATAACAGTAAACTGCGTATTAGGGAAAATAATTTCATAGAAAGCCTCTGAAAACATCACAATAAACCACGAGACCAAAGGTCGAGTGCTTTTAAATGCCTCCAGAATCTCGAAGCGGTATTTTCTGCCCCTAATACACTCGTCACTGTTATCTATCTTTTATGTTAAAGAGACACTCCACTGCCCAAATACAAAAACACCTCACTATTTAGTAAATATACCCTGAATTAAAAAATACATTAATTTAATTGTAAATTTTTCCATTGTGGTATGTCTAAAAACAGCTTACAAAAGCTGCAGCTCTCTTGTCTGCAGCTTTGGAAAGCCCACCCCTTCTTCCCCAGCCCAGACTTTCTGGGGCTGTCCAATCACAAACTTGTCAATGCAGTTCAGATAGAAGATAAGGCCAGGGACTAATGAAAGTATTTAGAAAATTGGGCAGACTAGATGGGCCGAATGGTTCTTATCTTCCGTCACATTCTATGTTTCTATAGAGTGATATTTTAAATTGGAAAATTGGAATAGAGTTTTCATCTGGATTATGGAGATCCTGTGGTACGTTCTTTGAAGGTAGAATTGACCTTCCTGTATGGATTCAAAGTAATCCAGGGCTTGATCAACCCAGATCTCAGCATTTTGACTGGCACAAAGACACTCACATTACATGAGTTTTATCCCAATGGGGAATTTAAAGGGAACATTGTAAAGCACTTCGTAAAGATTTGTGCACCATATTTACTATTTGATTTAGTGTTTGATAATTATTCAGAGACCATGGCTTTGGACCATATTGCTCCAAATTCTAAGGGAAATTTTTTTTTCTCAAATACAGGAGAGATTTGGAATCTAGGGGAAAAAATTCTGTTTAAGTGGCACTGTTTTTTGTAAATATGCTTCTAAAAAAACTTTTTTTCTTTGTTAGACAATACATAGAAAAGTGATAATATGATTACGAGTCACGGCTCCGTAGCTGTTTATTCTAGTTAACAATGAATAGCAAACTATTTCCACAAACCTTTATTATGTAAATCATGAATTATTCTTCCAGAATCTGATATAATTTGCATGACCACTTTTTGACCTTTTCTTACAGATTTTTTTTTTTATTCACAAATGTTATATTCATCTATTTTGCCTTTGTACTGTACTTTTGCTTTTAATTATTTTTGATATGTAAAAAAAAAAATGAAAAAAAAAAAAATACCCACCAGAAATAGTTTTTCTTCCTTTATTCTGACAGTGTAAATCCTTTGGAATTTCTAGATTTATCTCTTAGTAATACTTATGAAAGAACCACTTTGAATTACTTTTGAAATCCCAGAAGAATCCTTGAAAGTTATTAAAATTCTGGAAGTCTTTCAACAAAAACAAAAGGACACGATACACTTAATCTATCATCTTTTTACATATTGCTGTCTACTTTTGTTTGTATATATCTGGCAAACTATAGACTTGAACATCTCCTGTCTCACGGGACATTTTTATTTTTCTTAAATATTTCTAACGCTCCTTTTTAGCAAGCATTCTTTGTATTCTGAAACACTCAGTAATGGGATCAAAATACAACGTTTAGGGGCTTTGAAATATGAGCAATTTTTTTTCGGTAAATTAAACATTTTATTTAAGCAAACAAGATGAATTATACAGGTTAAAATCAAACAGACAAAAGTTGCTGATATTCAGGAATAAACCTTTAAAGACCTTTAACCCCTTAAGGACACATGACATGTGTGACACGTCATGATCCCCTTTTATTCCAGAAGTTTGGTCCTTAAGGTGTTAAAGGGACACTATAGTCACCTGAACAACTTTAGCTTAATGAAGCAGTTTTGGTGTATAGACCATGCCCCTGCAGCTTCACTACTCAATCCTCTGCCATTAAGGAGTTAAATCCCTTTGTTTATGATACCCTAGTCACACCTCCCTGCATGTGACTTGCACAGCCTTCCATAAATACTTCCTGCAAAGAGAGCTCTATTTAGGCTTTCTTTATTGCAAGTTCTGTTTAATTAAGATTTTCTTATCCCCTGCTATGTTAATAGCTTGCTAGACCCTGCAAGAGCCTCCTGTATGTGATTAAAGTTCAATTTAGAGATTGAAATACAATTATTTAAGGTAAATTACATATGTTTGAAAGTGAAACCAGTTTTTTTTTCATGCAGGCTCTGTCAATCATAGCCAGGGGAGGTGTGGCTAGGGCTGCATAAACAGAAACATAGAAACATAGAAACATAGAAACATAGAATGTGACGGCAGATAAGAACCATTCGGCCCATCTAGTCTGCCCAGTTTTCTAAATACTTTCATTAGTCCCTGGCCTTATCTTATAGTTAGGATAGCCTTATGCCTATCCCACGCATGCTTAAACTCCTTTACTGTGTTAACCTCTACCACTTCAGCTGGAAGGCTATTCCATGCATCCACTACCCTCTCAGTAAAGTAATACTTCCTGATATTATTTTTAAACCTTTGTCCCTCTAATTTAAGACTATGTCCTCTTGTTGTGGTAGTTTTTCTTCTTTTAAATATAGTCTCCTCCTTTACTGTGTTGATTCCCTTTATGTATTTAAATGTTTCTATCATATCCCCCCTGTCTCGTCTTTCCTCCAAGCTATACATGTTAAGATCCTTTAACCTTTCCTGGTAAGTTTTATCCTGCAATACATGAACCAGTTTAGTAGCCCTTCTTTGAACTCTCTCTAAGGTATCAATATCCTTCTGAAGATAGGGTCTCCAGTACTGTGTACAGTACTCCAAGTGAGGTCTCACCAGTGTTCTGTACAATGGCATGAGCACTTCCCTCTTTCTACTGCTAATACCTCTCCCTATACAACCAAGCATTCTGCTAGCATTTCCTGCTGCTCTATTACATTGTCTGCCTACCTTTAAGTCCTCAGAAATAATCACCCCTAAATCCCTTTCCTCAGATGTTGAGGTTAGGACTCTATCAAATATTCTGTACTCTGCCCTTGGGTTTTTACGTCCAAGATGCATTATCTTGCACTTATCCACATTAAATGTCAGTTGCCACAACTCTGACCATTTTTCTAGTTTACCTAAATCATTTTCCATTTGGCTTATCCCTCCTGGAACATCAACCCTGTTACATATCTTAGTATCATCCACAAAAAGACACACCTTACCATCAAGACCTTTTGCAATATCACTAATAAAAATATTAAAGAGAATGGGTCCAAGTACAGATCCCTGAGGTACCCCACTGGTGACAAGCCCAAGCTTCGAATATACTCCATTGACTACAACCCTCTGTTGCCTGTCACTCAGCCACTTTGGATTCCAATTGTTATATTGGAATCCAAACTCTAAGATTGTAGTTTATTGATAAGCCTTCTATGTGCAACAGTGTCAAAAGCCTTACTGAAATCTAGGTAAGCAATGTCTACTGCACCACCCTGATCTATAATTTTAGTTACCCAATCGAAAAAATCAATAAGATTAGTTTGGCATGATCTCCCTGATGTAAACCCATGTTGCCTCTGATCTTGAAATCCATGTGTTTTTAGATGTTCAACAATCCTATCCTTTAACATGGTTTCCATCACTTTCCCCACTACTGAAGTAAGGCTTACTGGCCTATAGTTGCCCGACTCCTCCCTATTACCTTTCTTGTGAATGGGCACAACATTCGCTAACTTCCAATCTTCTGGGACTACTCCTGTTATCAATGATTGGTTAAATAAATCTGTTAATGGTTTTGCTAGTACACCACTAAGCTCTTTTAATAGCTTTGGGTGTATTCCATCAGGTCCCATTGACTTATTTGTCTTTACTTTTGAGAGTTGAAATAGAACCTCTTCCTCTGTAAACTCACGTGTAATAAATAACTCCTAAATGACAGTTAATTGAGCAGTGAAATTGCAGGGGATGATCTATACCAGGCATAGGCAACCTTCGGCACTCCAGATGTTTTGGACTACACCTTCCACGATGCCTTACCAGCATTATGGTTGTAAGAGCATTATGGGGGATGTAGTCCACAACATCTGGAGTGCCGAAGGTTGCCTATCCCTGATCTGTACACTAAAACTGCTTTATTTAGCTAAAGTAATTTTTTTTGGCAAAAAATGTTGGTCAATTACTTTTGACCAATTTTGAAAATTATAGCAATAATTCTATGCACTAGACAATACAAATTATTTTGAAGACTTTAACAACACTCATCCCCTCCAAAAATAACAAAACAATAGAGAAACAAAAAGATATTAAAGAGATTACAGGGTCTCTTCACAAAAATAAAAAAAATTCAGCACATTACAAAAAATCAATAAAAAAAAAACTCATGAATAGGCTAATAAACATGTTATAAACCCCACCAAAACTGATTTCTTGCTAGTCTTCTTTCTTGTACCTTTTTGGTTGTTTTATCTTAGGGATGTCATTTTCTATTAAAACAATTGGTTTGTTTCATTATGATATAGTGTTTTGTATACTCGTATTGTGGGACTGTGATGTGTCATACCCACTACTATTCATAAATATAACTATACATAGGATGCAAGGTCATGTATTTAGACTGGAAGAAAGGAGATTTAGTCTAAGACAAAGGAAATGTTTTTTACAATAAGAACAAGAGGTGGTTTTATTGGAGACTATACAGATGTTTAAACAACAACTAAATTAATACTTGCATAAGCATAATATCCAGGGATATATTTTTTAAATTGTTGGGTAATAGCTTCGTGATCCAAAGAGGTCTGACTGAATTTTTTTTCCTAGTTTGTTGCAAAATTGGAAAGTGTTCTAAAATGTGTTTTTTTTTGGCTGCTTTTGGATCAATGTCAAAACCAGATGTAATAAAGGCTGAACTTGATGGACATATGTCTCTTTTCAGCTTTGTAACTATGTCACGGTGAATTTCTCTGTTTTTAGCATATCTCTGTATGACTACTTATCTTTGAAAAAACTTTCACTGGAATGTAACGGGAAGAAAACGCAAATTACTAACCAATCGATTTGTTCCATTTAATTGCACCTATTTTTATTACCATTATCACTAGGAGCTACCACTTTTCAGAATTTTTACAATTATGTTTACTTATACCGTATATTTAGCAAATATGATTTTGTGAGGACTGGAAAAATTTAATTTTGAAGCCCATACTGCTGTATTTACTTCTGGAATAGAGTGCCTCTATTTTGACTCCCTGTAAAATATTGCTATACGTAAATGTTGCCATCAAATATAGTTAGTGAAGAAGGAGAAACTGAAAACTTGTATTCCCTCCTCGTTTACATTGTGTGTCATGGTTGTGCCTGGACTGAATTGCAATGTGATGCCACTTGCTAAATCTTTATTATCCTGCTGAGACCCAGCCCATTAACTTATGTCCCCTGTACTGGACATTTCATTCATATGCATCTCCTTTTATTCTTTTGAGCTACTCTATCAATTCCTGCTGTATTGTAAAGAGAACATCCCGGGCTTTCTAGTGATATGTCATGTGATAGGCTGGAATGCTGGGAACTTCCTCTTCCTTTACATAAAAAATGGATGGCTTATTGGAAGACAATTTTTTTCATCGGTTCCCAGGAGGATATACATTTTAAAAGAAAATGTAACGTTACATCAAAAATGGTTAATACAAGTTATAGGTCATTTTCAATATTTATTTCAGTGGTGTATGCATTAACAATAAGTAACAATAACAATATGTAACAAATAGCGCTGATAAACACAAGAAGTGAAGAAAGTCTTGCTCAAAACTTCTTATGATCTCGGAAGAAGGGGATTACAGTATATTAGCATTATGTAAACTGTCAACTATTTTAGCATTTCTAACACATCCCTTTTATATGTTATTTTGAATATCAAGTAGATGAGATGTAAGAAAAAACAATGACATAATTCTTATTTTTAGAAAAGAAAATACTGTTTCACAAATGTCTAAAAATACATTCATTGGGAACATATCTTTACCGCAAACGGCATGTGCTGGAGCTGGGTATTTATACTAACATGTGGTCACTGATGGGACGTACATTCAAGAAAAATATACAAAAACTCAATGTTTTGCTCAATAAACATGTAAGTGATGATAAAGGAGATAAGGCTGCCTTCTATAGAAGCGTGTTTCCAAAAACTAAGCCGCAAGCTGCCAAAGAGCAATCAGCTTAGCGAGGAGAAAATGAGAAACTGATTGCAAACGAAAGCAGGACAGAAATATTCTCGAACTATTAAATGGCAAAAGGATAAAAACAGAGAATGTTGGATGCCAAAGCAATGATGAGTGATTTAATTAGTGGATAACATTTGAGACAGAGGAAAGCACTGTCAGCAATATTATTACACACACATAAAATATATACTACACATATGTGTGTGTGTGTGTGCCTAACATTTGTTAGCCTGGATTTGTTGGAGTGCACTTCCTTTCTGTATATGGTCCCCTATGGTCCTACCTTGTTTTTAGCAATCCTTTACACCCATTAAATATGCACTATATATATATATACAGATCAGCCACAACATTAAAACCACCTGCATAATATCAAGGTCTAGACTCCACAAGAACTCTGAATGTGTCCTGTGGTATCTGGTGCCAAGACATTAGCAGCACATCCTTTAAGTCCTGCAAGTTACAAGTTGGAGCCTCCATGGATCAGATTTGTTGTTCCAGAACATCCTACAGACGCTCAATCAGATTGAGATCTGGGGAATCTGGAGACCAAGGCACCACCTTGACCTCTTTGTCATGTTCCTCAAACAATTCCTTGACAATTTGTGCAGTGTGACAGAGGCCACTGCCATCAGAGAACACCATTGCCATGAAGAGGTGTACATGGTCTGCAACAATCTCTAGCTAGGTGGTATGTGTCAAAATGACATCCTCAAGAATGCCATCACCCAGAGTTTCCCAGCAGAACATTACTCAGAGTATAACATTGCCTCCGACTAGGAGTGGATCCAGAGCCTGATTTCGGGAGGGGCACTTGTAGATTATTTAAATAAATAATCCAGGCATAATAACCACTACAGCTCTGTGTTTTTGTGAGGGATGCAGTATGTGTGTATGGGGGGCAGTGTGTGTGTATGAGGGGCATTGTTTGTGTGAGGGATGCAGTATGTGTGTATTGGGGGCCAGTGTGTTTGTATGAGGGGCAGTGTTTGTATGAGGGGTGCAGTATGTGTGCATGGGGGGCAGTTTTGTGTGTTTCGGGTAATGTGTGTATGCGGGGCAGTGTTTTGTGTGAGGGGGCAGTTTATGTGTTTGGGGCAATGTGTGTATGGGGGCAGTGTTTGTGTGAGGGGTGCAGTATGTGTGTATGCGGGGCAGTGTTTGTGTGAGGTGGGAATTTTTATGTGTGTGGGGCAATGTGTGTTTGGGGGGCAGTGTTTGTGTGAGGGGTACAGTATGTGTGTATGAGGGGCAGTGTTTGTGTGAGGCGGCAGTTTATGTGTGTTGGGGGCAATATGTGTATGCAGGGATGTGTCTATCGCAAGGCAAACAAGGCATCTGCCTTGGGCGGCACTTTGCAGGGGGCAGCAAAAAAAGCTGCCCCCAAACACACAGGCAGATCCCTTGTTGGCCTTGTGTCCTGGGGGGCTCAAGAGCTGGCCAGCTGGCCACTTTTGAGCCACCCGAGGCGGGCGACGGGCAGCGAGGGAGCATGCTCATCTGAGCTCTTCCTGCACAGCTGCCTCTGCGCCGCTTAATGAAGCCGGGAGCTGGAATATGACATCACTCCGGCTCCCAGCATCTAAGGGAGGGAGCTGAGCTGTAAGATTAGAGCTCCCTCACCGCCTACTCAGCCCGACCGCCCCCTGCCTGCCGCCCAGCAGCCCCATTGGACCGCAGGTAAGTAATCCACTCCAGCTCTCCCAGGGAGGCTGGGTGGATTTCAAATAAAATGTAATAAATAATAATTTGTGAATGTTGGTGGAAATGTGTGTGTGTGTGTGTGTGTCTGTGAGCGAATGTGTGTGTGTCTGTAAGTGTGTGTGTGTGTGTCTGTAAGTGTATGTGTGTATGTATCTGTAAGTGTATGTGTGTATGTGTCTGTAAGTGTGTGTGTATGTGTCTGTAAGTGTGTATGTGTCTGTAAGTGTGTGTGTGTATGTGTGTGTGTCTGTAAGTGTGTATCTGTGTGTGTCTGTAAGTGAATGTGTGTGTGTGTCTGTAAGTGTGTGTGTGTGTGTCTGTAAGTTTGTGTGTCTATGAGTGAATGTGTGTGTGTGTCAGGCAGTGAGTGTGTATGTGTCGGTCAGTGAGTGCGTGCGTCTGTCAGTGAGTGCGTGCGTCTGTCAGTGAGAATGTGCGTCTGTCAGTGTGTGTGCGTCTGTCAGTGTGTGTACAAGTAATGGTGTCTATGTATGACATTGTTTGTTATTGTGTGTCTGTCAATGAGTGTATGCGTCTGTCAGTGAGTATGCATCTGTCAGTGAGTGTGCGTCTGTCAATGATTGTATGAGTCTGTCAGTGAGTGTGCATCTGTCAGTGAGTGTGCATCTGTCAGTGAGTGAGCGTCTGTCAGTCAAAGTGCGCTTTGATAGGAAGGGGTTGGGAAAATTTAAATGGGGTGGTGCCCGAGCACCATCCTGCCTAGGGAAGCACAAATCCTAAATACACCATTGTGTGTATGGGGGGCAGTTAGTGACTGTGTGTGTGATGGGGAGGGAAGCAGATCAAAGCAAATAACTTTATGTAGTTTAAAAAAAATAATATATATATATATATATATATATATATATATATATATTGTATATTCCGCCACCCTCTTTGCCTGTGGCCTGGGAGGGGGAGACATTGATTTCCATCTCTGGTGGTCCTAGTGGTGAGAGTGAGCTCTAGCCTGCAGTCCAGGCTAGAGTTCACTCTCGCAAGATTCGGAGCATTGATGTGTTAACCGCGGCAACGCTCTGTGCTCGCGAGAGGAGAACCCGGTGGAGAAGCAGGTAACAGCTCCTCTCTCCCCTGCCAGCTGCCAGCAGAGTGCCTGCGGGCCGGGGAGGGAGATCACTGATCTCCCCTCTGGTCTGTGAATTCACATAGCAGGGCTAGCGCTTAGATAGCGCCTTAGATAGCGCCGGCCCTGCATGTGCTGACAGGGGAGAGCCTCAACCTGCCTCCGACAGCCTGCCTTCTTTGCATAGTTCATCCATCTGCCATCTAAACCCCAGGCACATGCACCCAGCCATCCACCAGATCTAAAATAAAACATGATTCATCAGACCAGGCAACCTTCTATCATTTATCCAGGGTCCAGTTCTAAAGCTCAAATCCCCATTGAAGAAGTTTTCAGCAGTGGATAGGGCTCATCATGCACCTTGCTATCATGGTCATCATTAAGTTTTTCAGCAGTTTGAACTACAGTAGCTGTTCTATGTGATCAGACCAGATGGGCTAGCCTTCGCTCTCCACTTGAATCAATGAGCCTTAAGCACTCATGACGGTGAAGCCGATTCACCGGTTGTCCTTCCTTACGCCACTTTTGGTAGGTACAAACCACTGCATACCGGGAATTTCTTACACGACTTGCCATTTTTGAAGATGCTCTGACCCAGTCATCTAGACATAACTATTAGGACCTTGTCAAAGTCACTTAATGTTTTCCTTTGCTGATTTTTGCTGCTTCGGAAACATGCAATTCCAAGAATTCACTTGCATAATATACCCACCCCTTGACAGGCGCTATTGTAACAATATAATTAGTGTTATTAACTTCACCTTTCAGTGGTTTTAATGTTGTGGTTGATTAATGTATATATATATATATATATATATATATATATACACGCTGGCACATATAAGACTCACTGCTATAAAACATGACTAGATTATGGCCTTTATTACAATTTAACCTTGTTGTTTTTCATAAATATAAAATACCTAAGTATTAATCCTGTTTCACCTTGATGCTATTGACTGCCTATGCTGAATTTTTCTTGCGGGGTATGTTATCATCCAGGATGTGATTATTTCTCTGTAAGTTGTTGGACTCTGTAGAGTTCTGTACTCTTGTGACCTTTGGAAACAAAAAACTAATCCGTAAATTGGATTATACACTACAGAAAGGACACTGTGAAGATGATGTAATGGTTTATTTTGTTGAACTGTATTTTTTGTCAGCTTGTTTTACTGGCATGTGATTTCATTTCAGAAGTACATTCCCTGCCTTGCAAAGCATTTTTTCAGGCCAAAAATCAACTTGAGCTCAATTATCAGCAAGATATGTTTGAAATACCATTTTCTTTCTAATTTGATATAGTTTGTATTTTAAGGTACTTAGAGACAGGGTGCTGATTTCACTCTTGGTTTTGGCTCCAACTGAATTACCAAGACATACCAAAATATCAATAACATTTGTCACTTTTGTACGTCTCCAATAAATTAGATGTAAGCTGGCTGGCTAGTCTTACTTAAAGGGACACTATAGTCACCAGAACAACTACAGCTTAATGTAGTTGTTCTGGTGAGTATAATCATTATATCCAGGCATTTTCATGCAAACACTGCTTTTTCAGAGAAACGGCAGTGTTTACATTGCCCCTAGGGACTCCTCCAAGTGGCCACTCCTGGCTCAGGGCTGCAAAGTAAGCAGCTCTGACGTTCAGCGTCTCTACGCTCTGTATGGGGACGCTGAATTTTCCTCATAGAGATGCATTGATTCAATGCATCTCTATAAGGAGGTGCTGATTGGCTAGAATTGCGTTTGGCCCCGCTCTATGCCGTTTTTATCCAATCCAGTGCTTTCCCCATGGAAAAGCATTGGATTGGCAACTATGATGTCACCAAGGGGGCGGAGTTAGCGCAGGCGGGCCCGTGCACCGCTGGAAATAAGGTGAGCTTTATTAACTATTAAGGGCACTGGGGGGGGGCAAGCCACCTTAATGGTGGGTTAAACACTATAGGGTCAGGAATATGTGTTTGTGTTCCTGACCCTATAGTGTTCCTTTAATAATTTTCCTATAGCCTCATTCATTCACAAATTAAATGACACACTAAAAAAGCATATTGCAAGTTAAACACTACATTACACAATTTTTTTACCAACGTTTCCATTCTTAAAGAGCCATTGTCAAATGTAAATATCAAGTTATATACTATTTGAATTGTGTTAAAGATATATTACCCTATGTTAGTTTCCTGTACCCACAGAACCTAGGGACTACATATACAACACAAGAATCCCATCTAATAAGTGCGCAATCACCATTTCTCCATTTTTACCGAGTGTAAACATAGCCCAGACAAGTAGAAATTCACCCTAAGTGAGTGTGAGATGGACTTACCTGGCTTGTAGTGGAGAGTGACTTTTAAGGACTTGCTAGTAACGTAGGACTTGAAACATTATGCCCTGTAAATAATATATAACATGCAAACTGCTTCTCTGCCTCTTTCTTGTAACTGAACGGTTCCCATTCCCTCCTATATTGTGACTTAATATTTAAAGCACACTAGATAGCTTTAAGCAAATAACAATTAAATATACTGCAGAGCTACTTTGCTTATTGTTTGTTTCTGCTATGCTACAGTAACTTGCTTTATGTTAAATGCTCCTGTTAGTGCTACATAAAAATATACAATCAGAAACAAACTGGTTCCTCATTCCTTGTCTGGTGCACATAAGTGACTTTTATTCTGCCTAATGAGTCTGACCTTGGTGTTAATAAATGGGTGTCTATGTATGTGTGCTAGTGTGTGACTTTTTCTGTGTGTGTGTTTGTATGTGTCTGTGTATATCTGTGAGTGTCTGCCTATAGTGGATATCTGTGTGTGTGTGTGCTAGCATGTGTGTGTAAGTGTGTGAATGTATGTTTATTTACAATATGTGTGCCAGTGAGTGTCTATGTATGTGTGCCAATCTCTTTATGAGTGTTATATATATCCCTCTGCTCTGCTATCTACTTGTGGTGATCAATATAGGGTCTACAATCCTATTTTTACTATGGCAGTAGCTGATCCAACCTCCCACAACCTTTGCTGTCAATCATCTCGAAGACATCTGCATTTATATTGGCCATATACAAAAACCGTGCACTTTGTGATGCATGAAATCACCTTTTAGAAATTCATAAGACAAAAAAAAATATATCTAATTTTCTCTCTAATGCTTCATATTTGGAAGAAAATATTTATTTTTGTTAGCGGCACTTTAAGCCCATAATTTTGGTATTTTTCCTTGAGAAGAAACACATATTAATCATTTTAATATCACTTCCAACACATTTTTACTAATCAGTCTATGCATAGCTATTGCACCTGTTAATTGCAGATTATATATGTTTTGTTGTTTAACGCTGTACTTCATTATGCTTTTTTTTATATGGGGGACGGAACGGCACATGGTAACGAGAACGGATCATACATTTATCCTATTAGCTTAAGGTGGCCTTGTTAAATCCTTTCGGTTTCCTTGGCTTTCCAATGTCATGTAGTGAAGTCAATCTATATATAAATGATGAGGTGTTAAAAATAAATAATAAAAAAAAAAATCCTCTAGATTCATTAAATGCACTGAAATGGAACATATTAATTCGGCTATAGTTCCTGGGTTTCAAGCTTTTAACATTTATTTAACAATTGCATATAGTATAGTTATTAATTAAGAAGTACATGCTGGGGAGGATAGACTACTTTAAGAAAAGCTATTAAGATTGATATAGATAAATGTGCTCTTTTTTATACAGTCATTTCAACTCCATTAACCCCTTGAGTGCTAGAAGAACGAGCAATCGTTGCCCTCTCTTCCGGATTTACAAATGATAAAATCTGCAATGCAGCAATTCACCAAGAGTTTATGCACCGCAGTTCCAGCTGTTCTATTGATTGATGAATAATAAATATGGAAACAGAAAAAAAACAAATGTTTCATTACGCATTTAAATATTGTGCAGCAACTTAGAAGACACAATAAATAAAAACGTATTTTTTTTTGTATTCATTTTTTTGGTTTAAACCCAATAAAAAAATATACTAACCGTGTCTGTTTCCTCTTATCTGATCTTATAACAGATTGTAATCATACATTTGGAGTCACGTGACTCATTTAATTCACAGAGATGTTTTTGTCCCATACTTTATGTATTTTACAGCATTTTACAGCAAGACGACATTCTTATTTTTGTAAGAATAAAGAAAGGTATGGGTGCACTATAAAATAAACACCAATAAAGAAGTCTTAGATTTATTCCAAGCAACGTATTTTTTGGTGTTAATAAACTAAAGTTGCAAGTTGGCTATTCAGTAAAGGTAGATTGGTTGCAAATGCAATTATCGCAAATTACTCACCCATCCTGACTTAGTTCAGAATAGGACAGGGCTTTCAATAAACCCAACATGTAGGGCAAGTTAGTTACTAATTTGGCTCTGACTATTAAAAGGGGATTTTATGTTGAGTGACCTCGGCCTATTGATTATGAAAAGTGTGAGTAAACAGTTAAAGCCAAAATATATGCCATCCTCTATAGCAGTGGTTCCCAATCCAGTCCTCAAGTACCCCTTAATAGTCCAGGATTTAGGGATTATCCAGTTGTATCTAAGGTGTTTTAGAAGAAGAAAAAAACCTCTTTATACACAGGGTAATCCCTAAAACCTGGTCTGGTAGGCAGTACTTGAGGACTAGGTTGGGAACCCCTGCTCTATAGGATCCCTGCTAAATGCGGAAGCATCTGCACACCCACAAATAATTGGATAGGCCTGAAAGACCCCTACAAACTCCAATTGAGCCATAGGCTCCTCTATTCACAAGTTTCTGAGCATGATTTGACAAGTTTATATAAGGGAGTTGATAGGCCTGTGACTCCATTCCCACAGCGTGTCTAGTCTAGCCATCCTCAGGTCCAGATGGCTACTTGAGTTATTTCTATACACTGATCAGCCACAACATTGAAACCATTGACAGGTGAAGTGAGGAACATTGATTATATTGTTACAATGGTACCTGTCAAGGGGTGGGATATATTAGGCAGCAAGTGAACAGTCAGTTCTTGAATTTCATGTGTTGGAAGCAGGAAAAATGGGCAAGTGAAAAGATCTGCAGGATTTTGATAAGGGCCAAATAGTAATGGCTAGACAATTGGGTCAAAGCATCTCCAAAACGGCAAGTCTTGTGTAATATTCCCAATATGAAGTAGTTCGTACCTACCAAAAGTGGTGCAAGGAAGAACAGTCAGGCTCACGGGCACCCAAGGCTCATCGATGCACGGGGGAGAGAATGTTAGCCCATTAGGTCCGATCAAACAGAAGAACTGCTGAAACTCAAATAGCTGAAAACGTAATGCTGGTTATGATAGAAAGGTGTCAGAACACAGTGCATCATAGTTTGCTAGTATGAGTCTGTGTAGGTGCAGATCGGTTAGAGTACCCATGATTACCTCTGTCCGAAAGCACCTTTAATGGGGATGCAAGTGTCAGAACTGGACCATAGAGCAATGGAAGAAGGTTGCTTGATTTGATGAATCATATTTTAATTTTGATCAGGTAGATGACTTAGTGCATGTGCGTCGTTAACCTAAGGAAGTAATGGCAGCAGGACACACTATGGAATTAAGTACTCTGGGTTTTATATCCCCAGAGTATCATAAATGTGCAGGTGAGCCAAAATATGTTAAGAGTAACTAAGTAGCCAACAATCAACGGGCAAGCTATTCAAGTTTGGAGTTGTATCGCTATGTATTTTATACATACTGTCCTTGATTTATTTTCTTATTTGATCTCCATCCTTGCAAGATAACATCTGCAGCTTACTAAGACATTTACAAAGCTGAAATCATTTTCTGTTTTTGGTATATTTATTGAGCTAAACGGACTATATTGATCTAGGCTACCTATGTAGGTTGGACCACTGTGATATGCATATGATATTTATTCCTTCTGTGATGGAATATGTGAGTAGATTTGAGTATTTTGTTTCAACTAAATTGTGATTTATCAGAATTGTGTGTGATATATGGACAAATCACAAAACTAACAAAACGGACAATGGACAATTTTTTTTTGTTGTTGTTTGTTTTGTGATTGGAGTTCTGTCTGTGGCGCAAAAAAAATCTGATTGATATTAAAATAAAATATATTAAAATGAAATGAATGATGGCTAAGAAAAGCCACTAAATGTTGGTTTTGTTCACATATCAAGTGATGAGTGACTGTATTCACATATTATATATTATATTGCTTTGCCCCCAAAATATTACACATACAAAAATCTTATGGACGGATCCTGAATCGCCATAAATCGTTTTGTTTTTTTGGACTAATTGATTTGGATGAACCAAATTATTTAACCACGCCAAATTTACAGCTTAATTAGAACAATTTGAGCTAAAACTAGTTTGAGATTTTATGTGAGGGATGTACCCATATGGCAAACTAGCAAGTTTTTGTAGTAACAATTGGTGACTGATTAATATATAACAGATGTCAGACACAATTGAGGTTTGTCATGTTTACTGTGATTCTAAAACACTAAAAGGTACCTGGTAAGTTTGGCTGGAGATTCTGAGAAAAATTAAATAAATATTGGACAGAAACATTTTATGAAATAAAATAATGATACAGTGTTTCTTCTTGTGTGTTAAAGTGCAGGTCCAGAATTATTATTTTTTTTTTAAATTGCGATACTTTCTGAACACACTCGACATGTCATTCGACACATCATTCTGCATATCTCTTGTATATAGTTCCCTATGTAATAGTTGTGGATAAGCCTTTCAAATTATTTATCTACAAAAATATCATAGACTTTAATGGTGTCTTCTGTAGATAAATAATTGCATTTTTTCCCCAAAAGTATTAAATCATTTGAAAAGTGTAAGGGAAAAATATAAAATCATGGCCATAATCAGGTCTCGGATGGCCATCAAGTCGCATGGTTTTACTTTAATAAGTGGTTGGCGGTTCCTCCTTTTTAAGTATGCATCGAGAAAGTTGGCCAGGTGTTCATTGGGCAACGTTAGCCAGCTGGGTAAAGGCTTATTACCATAGTCCTACCTTTCCTCTCGCTGCCTTGCACCCAAAGGCATTAATATTGGGTTCTGCAAAATTTTCCAGTAAAAGATCTATTACAAACATACTATTCAAATTGGATAACATTGTTTCCATTTTAGTTTTTAAATAACACATAGGTAGGTAAGAAATATTTTTTTAAGAGTATATGTATACAAAAATATAAGAAAAGCTAAATTCTTTGGACTCGCGGATGCTTTATTTTTTATTTTATTTTTTACAAAATTCACTTGAGTTTTATTATCCTTCAGATTATAACCTTATCACAAAATATTTCAATGAACTCTTTCTTCTAAGAATGCATTAGGTAGAGGTGCTTAATGTAACATAATAGATTTTTCAGCATTTTCTCAGGGTTGCTTCTGCAGACAAAGCTGGTTTTATGAATCCATGAAATATGCACATTATTATTTCCCTAGTGCCAATCAAGAATGCACAAAAAAGCAGGTATTACAAAATAGGACACGAGAATACAAAATGTTCCCTATAACATAAATGCAAGGAAGAAAATGCATTGTTAATGTCAAAGTGTATTTATTCAATAGTGTTATGAAGCTTGAGCATAGCAATAACATCCTATAACTAGAGGCATTATCATAATTGCGTTCTGAGTTGCTAAGTAGACTGGTATAAAAGAGCCAAAAGCAAAGAGTAAAGTAATATGTGCCAGGTTAAATAGTATGTTAGAATAATTCAGGAAAAGCTCAACCGGGAAGGTGAGAATTACTTTAAATCAATATTAACCTGAAAATTAAATTGCTTTTAATTTTTTTATTTGATATTCTTTATTTTTGGTAGTAGATCAAGAATAGTTAAAAGGGGTGGTCATTATTCATATTGTGGCCATTTGACAGCTTTTTGGGGAAGTCCTACGTTGGAGGTGAAAGAATCAATGTAGGTGTAGCTCATAGGACAAATGGAATGTTGGTTGCAATATTGTGTTGGTGGTTGTAGTGTTGTATATTTGCTGGCAGGGTCTTTGCAGAACTAGGATTCCATATATAGACAAAGTTGTTGCCTTAAAAACAGAGAAGAGATGGGTAAACAGAGCCTAATAAAGCAGTCTCCTTCTGGAACGTTAGAAAAAAAGACCTCACCTCTGGTGGGGCTTTTGTAGACTTTGACTGACACAATTGTCTTCTAGTGTAACTAAAGTTGCCTGCATAAGGTACAGGAGTGAAGACATGAATTTCCTATTGTATGTGTCTGGAGGTGTGTATCTGAAAGAGTATACGTGTATGTGTATATTTGTGTGTGTTTGCCTGTGAGTATATTGTGTGTACGTGGAGGCTGTGCATTGTGTGTGAGGGAAATGACTGTGTATGTGGTAATTATGGGGTGACTGTGTGTTTGTGGGATTTACTGTGTTTATGTGGAGGCAAGTATTGAAATATTTATAGTGGTGGTGGTGTGTGGCCATGGATAACTGTGTCGGGGTTTGAAGTATATGTTTGAAAGGGTGAATGTTGTTGGGGTGACTATGTGTATGTGTTTGAGGGGTGACTACGTGAAGATAGCTGTGTATTTGGGGATGACTGTATGTGGAGAGGTTGTGTCTGTTGTTTCCCACACATTACAACACTGTTAAAAAAAAAAAAAAACTAAAATAAAAAAAATACAGATTTAGTTTTTTGCCCCAGTCCTACTCATCGTTGGGCAAGGAGTTGGTAAATGATTTGATTGTGTCCTGTCGGTTGTGATGCTGCTGCCTGAATTTTCCAGTGGGAGATGCTTTTGGTCTGAACCTATGATGACTACAGATCACTGTAAATACTCTTTGGAGTCTAGAATCTCAAATAAGTATTGCCAGTGATCTGCATCCTCCATAAATATGAACCTAAGACTTGAGAGGATTAACTGTGAAATATGAAGGTGTCTTCCAGAATTACTAAATTCAAACATATTTTTTTAGACATTAGAATTAAATATTTGTTTTGTACAAAACTGCAGAATATGTTGGACCTGTATAAATAATCGTAATTATATTAAACTTGAAGAGTGAGTAACTAAACTAACTTGAAATCTGAAGGTTGCCAAACTGTTGTCATGAACATAATTTGGATCCCTGTCATAAAATGTTGAGAGCTACTGATATAAAGCTATGTAGTAACACAATACATGAAACGTTTTATTAGCAGAGTTAATGGGGCAATTTAATATTCCCAAAGAAGAAACAGGAAGTTATCATTTTTTGGCATCTATATTAATCTAAAAAAATGTTTAACATAATTTTTTTTAATTTCTTGTATTTAATGGTTTGGTTCTATAGAATTCTCTAAAGAAAACAAGCATTAGCCAATAAAAGTGGATGATACCTATTTTTTTTTTAATGCAATGGGGTAATGGGAATGCACCAACCAGTTGAGGAATCTAGATCGGCCTCTAATTTGTGAGTGTCACACTTATCTCATTTCAATGGAGATATTTGTTTCTCCATCACAATATATACATAAATAAACTGCTTGAGTATTCATATTTGGTTAATTTGAATATAGAAGTATCCAACAATTTTATTCCTCCCATCCATTTCTGACCTACAAAATGGAGGAGAATAATTGCAATCCTTTCATAAATTGTCACCATGTTGGGACTGTTCCATGAAAATCCCATCACGAAAAAAATCGATACAATATAGTAGTTCTTCTCACAGAATCTCACCGGACGACCATAGACTTAGGAGAGCATTAAGCTTTCTTTCTAGAAAGAAGTGGACTTCTTAAATATATCCATGGGTATTTACTAAGCTTGCTGGTGATGCTTTAAGAAGAGATTGCTCGATTATCACAATTAAGAAACTTTTAACTTTTACAGAACCAACAAATTCACAGAACCAACAAATTCTTCAATCTCCTGTGAAAGGTAAGTCCATATGCTGTCCAAGATAAATAGTGTTCTCTTCAATGCTTTCTATGTTCATCTGTAAATATTTACATAGAACATGCTATTGTTTCACTATCTTTTTCCTAAATATCAACTTGTTCACTTAGAATTTCTTTAGACAATGTCAAACACTGCCTGTTCATTCAATTACAATGTTTACATTTGGCTAAAACAATGCCTCTAGTGGCTGTCAGTCTGTCAGCTTGCCGCTGAAGCCACATACTCTTTCAGATTCTATCACTATCAAAGGTCTTCACATTTGTCATCATCACACACAGCATGATGATGCCAAATACAGGGTGTGCCAAAATTCAGAGTAGGGTTTGAGGAGTCAATAGCTTTTTAATTATTGAACCAATTTCAATGATATTACACACAACAAATGTTTATGAAGATTTGTTTGACTAGGTATGGACGATGACACCTTTCAAATGAGCTCCATTTGCCTATTCGTAAAGTTGGGCTCTATCAATTGCATTGTTCATAACATTAGTTAATGTTTGAGGATCTAGCATTCAAATTTCTGTCCAGTAACTTCCTGCGAGATCACCCCACACCAGACAGTTCATTTATAGGGTGCAAATGGCACTGATGATTATCAGTGCATTTTCTGTACCCCAGAAATTACAGTTTTGATTATTGATGAAGCCATTTAAATGAAAATTTGCTTCGCCAGGCTAATTTGTTGTTCGTTCGTGAAATTACCCATGATGAAATGATGAATCTCACAAGACTCAGTAATGACATGTACCTGCAACAAAAACAAAACAAAACTGTAATACTATTTATCTGTCAAATCCTATTCAGAATTTTGCCAATCTTGTACAGGAAATGCAATGGAATATTGGTTGACAAATCACAGTGACTACTGTGCATGAGCTATAGAGCAATAATGTTTCTATATAAGAAGCATTTGATTGGACCAGGGATCATCAGGAATGATAATCTTAAAGTGGGCGGATTCGTCTGCAGAAAGGAGACATTCTCTGCACTCCATAAGATATAAGTTTAGTTTCTTTCTGCAACTTTTTTTTTTTTACAAGAGGGTGCATAATCTAAATAAAACAGTAACACATCTAACATAAAAACAAATATAACTAAATACATTTATAATATTAAAAATAATTTATCTTGTTTCATTTTTGATATTTTCGTGCATCCTAATCTATATTTTTTTTATTAAATAAAAGTAAAGAAGTAAACCAAGTAGATAATGAGTCAAACTTTTACCTTGCTCTTAAAAGGAAGAAACAAACACAAAGATAGAATGCTTGCCATTCTCCTTGCTTCATTGAATGGGTTTATGTAGTCAATATCTGCATTGGTAGGCAGTGATACATTGTAATTGGATTACCATTCAAATCAGAATCTCATTATTACCGTTGGATACTCAGTAGGAACTAACATAAGACAAATAGTGAGCATAATATTGATTTAGAAATCCTAAAGCCTAAACTTTTGGAGACCAATGAGTACACCATGTGCTTGTAATGCATTCCAGGCTTTCCAGCCAGATACAAATATAATCACCACTTTGCTGTGAAATATATATCTCTTTGCAGTCTTTATTGTTGCAGTTCACTTTAGTTTCTTTACTTTTCTGAAACAAACAGTAAAGTTTGTTACGCCATTTGCCATATACGCCATTTCCTAGGGACCTTATTCTTTAATGTTTTGCTTGTTTTACAATTGATAAATATAGTAGAGACTAAACAAATCAACAAATCCTAAAGAAACATTTTCACAACTTCCATAATCTCTACAGTAACCAACTGCTATAATTGATCTAAAAAATAAACCCCCCAATATCACCATCAAACGGGCAGACAAGGAAGGAGCAGTGGGGATAATTAACACTCAGGACTATATAAAAGAGGAGTAAACAAAAGGTAGGGTCGCACTCAGTCGCAATATACCAACACAGGGTGCTACTGAGCAAGGGTCAGCAAACTCCAAGAAATATGTAGTAATGAAAAAGATCTCAGGCACTCACTGTAATTGGTTCCAGGCAGATTTATTACAAAGTTTTGACCTATACAGTTCTTTATCACGCGTGGAAAGATAAATACACTGACTACTTAGGGATTAAAATTACAAAATACCCTCTATTTTTAATTGAGTTGAACTATCAATAACTATTAAATGGACTTTCTAAAAAAAAAAACTAGGAGAATGGAGAAATCTGCCCCTATCATGGATGGGCAAAATTAACATTATTCAATCATATATATTATCTAGATGACTCTACAATATGATACTAATCCTCCTTCAACTCCCTTTCTTTTTCTGCACACAATTTCAATCCGCAGTAGAAAAATGTATTTGGTCAAATAAGAAACCAAGAATTGCAAAAAAATTCTATATAGAGATAAGTCCAAGGGGGGCATGGGTTTCCCTAATTTGAGCCTCTATAGTCAACTTTATGCAATGATGCATGTACATGCTTTTCATTCATATTCCTCTAGAACTGAAGATTGGTTCATTATTGAACAAAAAATATTGAATAGCAAGAATTATAATAATCTCTTATGGTTGAATAACTTAATAGCAAAAAAATGTATAGACAACTCTAAAGGGATTTTTGTTATCAAAAACATTATTTCCTTCTGGTGAAAAATGAAGAATAGCATTGGATTAAAAGATAAAATAATACCTCAAACTCACATCGAAATAATTGAATAAAACATCCCAGATCTGAACAAGATGATGTGGTATAACAACAAAGAGGTGATTGACTTTATGGAGGGTGCTCAGTTAAAAACAAACGATCACTTAATAAGGGAATTTGAAATCCCAACAAAGGATTATTATAATCTGATTTGCATAAAAAAATGACATTTCTGGGCATCTCCTAACTACTTTAGATCCCAATGCCACAAAACTGTTACTCTCTTTGCAGCTCATTCAAATAAAAATATTTTTGTTTTTTTAAATTCCTGGAAAAGGAAAATAGAGTGAGAGCCCAGACTGCACGGTCTAAAGACCTTGGCACAGTGATAGACAGCATGGCATGGGGTAATAGCCGGCTAAAGTTGGGAGAGCTACCCACTGTTTAAATATAAAATAATGCATAGATGGCATTTAGTCCCCACTAGAATGCATAAAATCGATTCTATTCACAGTGCCCTGTGTTGGAGATGTGGCCTAAGGGAAGGAACATTTGAACATGTATGATGGTCTAAGGTTTTTCTAATAGTCTCAGATAAAACTCATACCTTCTCCAGAAAAAGCCTTATTACATTTAAAACTTGATGGATTAAAAGAGCGAGGCACGTTTTTGACTTTCCAGATCTGTATGGCCATGAAGTTAGTAATATCAAGAATGTGGAATAAAAAACTGGAAATTTCGATGATGGCTACTTTACGGGATGGAGAAAGGCTATATTTCAGCTCTTCAAAGCTTTGGATCATATATCAAAATTTGGGAGCCTTGGTTAAATTCAGATCTTGAGTGCTATAATATCTGACTTTTCTTTTATTTTCTATTTTTCTCTTTTATCTTAGATTCGTATGGTAAAGGCGGGGAGGGGGTAAGACGACATCCACCAGTCGCACAGACCATGTCTTGTCTTGTTTTATTTTCTACGATTTGTAAGCTGCCACAGAACTTATATAGAGAGGATTTTTTTACATAAACATCTACTCACATAAATTATGTATTGTCTAGGCAGCTTGGATTTGTATAGTTGGAGAAGTGTACTTATAATAACTGTTTTATTGATTAATTGATAAAAAAAAATATATATATATTGGAACAGGAAGTATATATGTAAATTACACCCCATGTACTCTATCTATGATTAAATCCTAAGGACTTGAATATGTGAGAGGTGTTCTCTGCAGGATACTGTTGCCTTAGTGGGATTTTATCTTCAATCTGATGAGATTTAATCTGCTTTAAGCCACTTTATGTGTATTTTCAAAATGCCAGTTCTTTACTGTTAAAGGGAAGGAGGGGTACCTGTGTGTTGTGTGCACTCGTATTGTATTTCAATGCATTACATGCTCAATCAGGTATGTAAATCTAGTTTTCTGAGAATATTTTGAGTATTGCTCTTGAATCATAATGGGGTCTTAACTAAATGAATTGTCAGGAATCGACCAGGGAATTTAACAATTTATAGCTGGAAACATAGGTGTGATATGTTTCCCAATTTGGGCATTTTAGTGTAGATTTTTTAATACTCTGTTCAGTACATGCCTTATTATTATTATTACAGTTATTACAATTCATGATTTAATTAATAATCCTACAAGTGTACCTTGTTATGATGATTCCCAACCCATTCCTCAAAGCAGTGACCAAGGTTTTGTCTGTTTCCTACAGGAACATCACTGGAAAATCAAGAAATGCTGAGTTGTTGGTGTACTTTAAAGGGACACTATAGTGACCAGAACAACTACAGTTTAATGTAGTTGTTCTGGTGAGTATGATAGCTCCCTTCAGGCATTTTTATGTAAACACTGCCTTTTCAGAGGACACCTCAGAGTGGCCACTCCTTAGATGGCCACTAGAGGGGCTTCCTGGCTCAGTGCTGCACTGTAAGTAGCCCTGCCCTAAGGGAAAGCATTGGATTGGCTATATAGTGGCAATTTTGATGATGTCACCAAGGGGGCGTGGTCAGCGCCGGCGGACCCATGGAGAGCTGAAATAAGGTGAGTTTTAACCCATTCTTAGGGGGTTAAGGGGGGGGGGGGGCAAGCCACCTAAATGGTGGGTTTTCACTATAGGATCAGGAATACATGTTTGGCAACCATTGATATATGAGATTCTTAATGGGACATTAAAGGCACGTAAACCATTTGAAAAACAGAAAAAACAAGTTAGTGATCGAACAAGATATAGTTAATATCTTAACATCGGGAACTGAGTGATTTAGAATAAATAGATCATAAAAACAAGTGGTGTGAACGCTCCTGATATATATAAATAGTGTGGATACAAATTAGATAGTAAAATTAACTTTAATTAATAAAAACACGGAATAAATACAATCAAATAGCAAGAGAGACACTCTGGAGGATAGTGTGCAAAGTCCAGGAGCTGACTCGTGATAATGGCTCTGATGGGGTGGTGTAGAATCACTTTGGATAAATTTAAAACTTAAGCAGTGAAATTGGTAGAGAATACAAAAGAATGAAAATGAATTAAAATAAATAAAAAATAAGTACTATGCCTTTAAGATATAAAAGAGGGAATCAGGATGTGGAAATGTAGATAAAAATGATAAAAATAGATATGAAAAAATAAATAAAAGAGGAAGGAAGTTATTGAATAAAAGGGATGTACATAAAAAACAACAGTAGCAAAAAGGATAAAAATACGATAAAAGTGTGTGTAAAAATTTTTTTCTATTTGTTTTTCTATTATTTTACACACACTTTTATCGAATTTTTATCCTTTTTGCTACTGTTGTTTTTTTTTATTCATTTTCATTCTTTTGTATTCTCTAACAATTTCACTGCTTAAGTTTTAAATTTATCCAAAGTGATTCTACACCACCCCATCAGTGTGAGTGACTCAGTGTTAGTTAGACTCCCTCTCCTCTGTGTATTACACTAGGTATACCAGAATTCTCTACTCTCACTAAATACAATCAAACTCCAAAACCACAATCTATTACTGTAAGACTATAATACAGCACTACATAGAGCCTGTGGAATTATAATGCCGTGAAAAACAGCTATAGTCACAGCGTAACTAATGTAGAAAGTAACAAATGAGGAAGAGATTGTATCTAAAAATTAAATAAAAATACAGATACACACTCTATATTAAATTAAGCACTAATGCCTAGGTGGAAATACTTTGTAAAAAAAAAAAGGGTGTCAATCTACTAAACAGTGAAAGATATAAATAAGATAAAATACATATAAACACAGTAATAGTAATCTACTAACTACAAATCTGAAACTCTAAAATCACCCAGCATGATCTGACATTAACAATACATAAGTCGCAAGTGTGCAGATTAACAAAATGACTTATCCGTGGGGGGCCCTCTCCACGTGTTGAAAATGATGCAGTCAGTCAGTGGGGATTCCGAAGCTCCAGATGCCCAGCGAGCTCAACCCCAATTTGCAGAGTGATCATATATATGTACACTCAAAAAGCAGGCTATGCTGTCTAAGTAGGCTGATCTTCTCTCTAATACTCAGCCAGGACGGGGGGGCACACACAGCCGGAGACACAAGGTGAGCCGTGGCCGGTATCTTTAAAAAAAGGCTGCGGCAGCCTTAAAGGAGTAGATCAACTATCCGGAAGTGTTCAAAAAAGATGGACCGGACATCTGCGCGTTTCGTCTCTGTGTCCATCTTTTTTGAACACTGTGAACACAGTTACACTGTGACTATAGTTGTTTTTCACAACATTATAATTCCACAGGCTCTATGTAGAGCTGTATTTTACTCTTACAGTAATAGATTGTCTTTTTGGAGTTAGATTGTATTTAGTCCGTGTTTTTATTAATTAAAGTTAATTTTACAATCTAATTTGTATCCTCACTATTTATATATAACAGGAGCGCTCGCACCACTTGTTTTTATAACCCAAACCACTTGAAGCTCAGTGAAGTGGTCTGTTTACATTGCAGCACTAAGTCTGCCTCCAGTGGCTGTCTACCACACTTCCTGGATCATAATGGACCTTTGGTCTGGTATCTGACGCTGGACGTCCTCACACTGTGCATGATGACATCCAGTGTCAGATTTTCCCTCGAAGGAAAGCATTGATTTAATGCTTAACTTTCCTATAGGGAGGTCTATTGCGCATTTGCCCAGCTCGTAGTGGAACAGAGGAGTAGGTAGAGTAAATAAATGTTTTTTAACACTTTTGGGGGAAGCAGAGGGAGCTATAGTCCCAGGAATACAACTTCCTACCCAGGAAGGTATCCTTCTGTAGTCCTAGACTTTACTTTGTTATTAATGACCATGAGTCTTGCTTTGCCTAATGGTTAAAGGATTACTCCAAGCATCATGACCACAACAGCCTAATGTAGTGATTATGATGTGAAGAGGAACATGGCCACGTTTCCCAGTCACGGGGTAAACCATTGCAAATAGCTCTTACCTGGGATCTGTTGGGTGCCGAGGCAGGTCTGGTGATGTACATCTGGCTTCTACAGAGCTGCACATGCCAGATGCAGATGCTGTCACCACTCATTGGCTAAGAGCTTCAGCTGACCACTCTCAGCCAATGAATGCAACTCTGTTCAGAAATATGCACAGAATTGACATTAGCTAGAAAAGGAACTCTCGTTCTGAGCTGGAAAATGAGGTTCTACCAGCAATGCCAGAGATGTTGTTACACTTACGACACTGAATGGGTTAAAGTCGTTTCATAGCTAAATGCTGCACATACAGACTACAGTCACCATGAACAATTCAAATCACTGAAGTGGTCATGGTATTTGAAAGAAACCCTTTAAGTTCGTTTCGATTTGTTTCAGAATTCGGCTTGCTTCTTGAACTGTGCCTCTGCTCGCTTCTCTTTTATCCTTTCCTCCAGAAGACCTCTGTTTGGCTGCAAAATGCGTGAAGGGTAACCTCATCGGGAGAGTGGTTAAGCTCTGCATGGTTTTGTGCTAAAACATTAAACTACTGGAAACCAATGAAGCATTGCAGAGCCTGACAAACTATTAATCATTTTTTTTTTAAATGGCTGTTATAATATAGAAATAGCTTGAATTGAAGCTGATAAGACACATTTGCCCTTTCTGGAATCAATTAGGTTAAAAGAAGATATAAGCATTTGCAAATGTGATGCTTGAATGCATCTTTCAATTTTGAAACTATTAATTATGCAAAAAAAAATAATACATCCTCTGTTCTCGCATGTTGTTGAATCGGACAATGTTTTAGGTAAGGAAGTGAGTCTAATATTTTCTTCTTTGACTCAGACCAACGGGTCGGCTATATGACCATCAAGACATTTTAAAAAGAACTACTATTTTTCCCTATTTTTTTTTTTTTTGCATTCGGTTTATCTGCTAGCAAGAAATCTTGATATTATATTGTGTGTTCCTTGGCTAGCACAGTACCACTACAAACTACTAAAACAATTTCATAAGTCAGATAAAGTCAGATAAAGTTTTTTTTTTTTTTTTTTTTTTTACTAAATCCCCCCCATCTTGATGATGATCGTGAACGGGACTCATACCTATATTTATCAGAACGTGGTAGGATCCTATGCTTTTTTTTTTTCATGCAGATCACTAGGACACAACTTGTTGATACAAAAATGGTTACTTTTTACAATCCTGAATTGTTCTCAATTGATTTTAAGAGTTGCAAGTGTATATTTTCATCTTCGTATTGAAGTTGTTATAGTGTCTGCAGTCCTGCACCCCTCCCCCTGTCCTACTTCCAAAAACACAACATTAAACTAATTAGAAGGCAAAGAAGCATGGATCAAGCTATACCTCCAATCCCTCGGTGTATGCCAGCATGGCATCTTACTCTGTGACTCTTGTAACATAAATGCCGTGATATCACGCGTGCATGCGTAGTGCTGTCACCGTCGGCCGCAGAGCCTCATTGAATATGATGATTCTCTGTGGTTTCCTGTGCAACGTGCCGCAATAAACTAAATATATTTTCTTTTAAAGTCAGACAGAACTGCAGAGGAACTTAAATGGAAACTATAGAGGAAGGGGGATTTATCCTTATTTTTTAAGAATCTATAAGAAATTTAAATAATGATTTATGCCATCAATAAAGCCTAATAAGGTTAATGGTTTAGAGGCACCACTAGGGGCTCTGTGTAGGGATAATTTCCATTACATGGTTTCCTTATGCCATATGCCTCTGGAAGTGACAACGGAGGCCAGCCTACTCTAAGGAAGTTACCTCCCACAAAGCATCGCAAACCAGACTTTCTCTCTCTTTGACTGTACCCAGGATGTAGATTTACCAACTCTGCGGGCTGGGGCTTTTGTAAGTAATGTGAATCCATTGTTACATCTGGCATCTGGCATAGCCTGTTACTTGTTATTATTATTATTATATTAACCCCTGAAGGACAGAGGCAACTGTAAAAGTTCTCAACAAAATCAAATCAAAGCAAAACACAAAATTAAGGTGTGCTGTAACTTTAAATATCTGTAAACACGCTTAATACAAAGGTACATCAAACATATAGTGCAAAAATAACTTAAAAGTGCTTAGACTTTACTTACAAAACATATTCCATTCATAAAATATATGTAAGGGGAAAAAGCAAACAATATAGTGTAATATTGTAAACCCCAATGATAACCTATATAACCCACTCACAAACAGGGTGCAGATGAAGACTGCTCAGGCTACTGGTGCTCCAAACAAGTCACTTGGGTAAGTAACTCACAAGAATTCCACCAGGCAGTAGCTTTCTTCCACTCATTTTATTAATTAAAATAGGGAGTGGTTTAACCCTCTCTGGAAATCAAGTCCCCCACAGATGGAGTGCTCCGAGGGTGATATATCACCCACGGAGCACTCCATCTGTGGGGGACTTGATTTTCAGAGAGGGTTAAACCACTCCCTATTTTAATTAATAAAATATATTTATTTGGCTAAAGCCACAACGCGTTTCACCCTATTGAGGTTTTATTCCACTTGCTTGCTGTTAAAATTGTGATCACCAGACATTGGAAGGTTGAGAACAATTTTTTGTGGTCAATAGTTGAAAATGCATTTTTATATCACATTAAAATGGAAAAAGCGCTAAGATGGAATCAATCAGATGTATCCAAAAAAGTCATCTAGCATGGAATAATTGCCGTGAGAGAATAAAAGCTATTTTTCAAGGCTCTAGAATGTATTTTTTCAAGGCCCTAAATATATATTTTTTTTACATTTTTGTTACTGCTTGACAAGCCAGACATGCACAGCTTGCCCAGGCTATTGTGGCCATGTGATTGCTCATTCTAATGGCCCACGGGAGCCTGAGGGGTCGGACGTGCTGCAGCGGGACTGCCTGGGCTGTCAGGTAAGGTAAGGTGAGGTCAGGTTAATATTATAAAGTTTTGTGTATTTTCTATCCACATATGCGACCATAATACCAAAAACTATAAAAATCACATTAATGTTGTTACTTATTGCTTAATTATTATGTAATAATTAAAAGATTTAAATTGATCTTTAAGCCACGGTCTCAACTGCATCATATAGATACTGCAATAAAAATGCATGCATAATATGAAAAGCAAAAATTGTATCTTTCCCTGCAAATGCAGTATTCAGTGGTCTTCAGCCTCCAACTTAAGAAAGAGATACAAAAAAAACTACAGAGTACTCTTTTACATAAGACCATAACACCTAAAGAAGATATGGGATTTTAATATCCCCCCCCCCCAATGGATGTTAATAGCCTTGGAATCAGGGTACTCTGGAACTGCCTGGCAATTGATATCAAGTAAAGGCCTTCACATATTCCATATAAGGCTAAATAAACATCTGTTCAACAGAGTCTTTTAATCACTTACTCCAACCACCCACTTCTTGTAAAACTAACTTTTTTTTTAATCTAAGATTTTTCACAAAATAGATTTACATACAAACCAAGAAAAAATAGCATAACATCATCAAATCGATTTACAATCAAATATAATAAAATGACAAGTACAGCCACAAAAACAAACAACAAACAAAATACTTAAATTAACACAAGAAGCTGAGAAATGAGGAGGGAGACATTAGAGAAAGCCACATAATGAAACAAATTCTTAAAGTATTCACATTTTAGAGCCTTGAAAAATAGCTTTTATTCTCTCACGGCAATTATTCCATGCTAGATCACTTTTTTGGATAAATCTGATTGATTCCATCTTAGCGCTTTTTCCATTTTAATGTGATATAAAAATGCATTTTCAACTATTGACTACAAAAAATAGTTCTCAACCTTCCAATGTCTGGTGATCACAATTTTAACAGCAAGCAAGTGGAATAAAACCTCAATAGGGCGAAACGCGTTGTGGTTTTATATTACTCTATTAATAAAAGTATTTTTTGACTACTTTACAATAAGTGGTTAGTCTTTTTTACATTTATTATTTTTATGTTGACTTATACCTGGCAAGGTTTTTATAATCTAAAGCACCAGAATTATCATCAAAAGAATCCAAGGTAGGGATTGTTCCACCCATGCCTGGCACATAGAGGGGTTTGTCTGCTCTTTGTATTGTAAGTATATTTCCTATTACTATTTATACTTACCTGTATAGAGAGCACTATTCTCTTCTTTTATTGCATGTGATCTACACTGCAACAACCACCAGAGGCATATCCTGCAAGTGGGAAGTTTACATGTTGCCGACTCACAGGTTGAATCTGGGAGATGGTACCTTGGGTTATAGAAGTGGTGAGTACTCTGGCACTCAATTTTACCCAGAATTGGGCACACATTCTATCAAAGGCCTGTAGAATTGTGTCACTAAAGGTTACCGGTTGTGGGATGGCTGAGGAGAAACAGGCTGTTGTGCAGCGCCCATATTGGGCAATAGACCCCAATCTCAGGATTCACTGTAGGTTACAATACTGACAGTGTGCCCCAAGTGTATGCCAGTGGGTACTGGGATTACACCCACAGTTCCAGGGAGGGGGGGGGCTGGGGGACAGATCTCAGAAGTAGATGAGTACCAGACCTGGGCAGACTCCCCCACCATGAGCATATTGACAGGCCGCTGAGAGATTGTCTTTGGTCTGTGTCCACCAGAGTCATGCCAAAGCAGGCCAAACACAAGTCGGGATGTTCCTCGGTAGCTATATGCAGGTTTGTGCCAAGAATTTCAGATTAGACTCATGAATCTGGTTTTCCCTAAGAGCTTCAGTTGCATGCGATATTTAACATCTTTCTGTATTGTAATTGTTTTTAATTATTGGATATGTGATATATATTTATTTTATGTGTTATATGTTTTCTGAGATACATTTTTGGCTCAATCTTGGTATTTTACCTTTTCCAGATGTAACGGAAAAACTCTGTTGTAGAATTTCTATCAGGCGTAATTAGAGGGAGCATTCAACTTTCTTTTTCAGATGGCTGGAGGAATGGATAGGTGGATGGATGGATAGATAGATAGTAAATATCTTATTCTGTGTGCATAACCAGGGTTCGTCAACTCCTGACAAATAGTCCAATAAATAAATCACTGGTTTAAGGTCTTTATTCTGTACCAATGCAGGAAGGTTAAGTTTTGTTCCACCTGGATTTTTATCAATCTGAGCTAAAGATACAAGAGGCCAAAAATCCAAGTCATCTATATTACTGCTGAACCTAAGTCTTGGTCTTATAGCTCAAGTTTGTGGCATTGTTTGATGGTTTACTGAATCCTGTTGGTCTGCTCCAACCAGCTATTGATGGATGAAAGTAGAGAATACATGATAGGTGACCTCCATCAGCATGGACTGAGCATCCAGCAATGCAGAAAGATAAATAGAACATCTTTGCCATTAAATATTTCGATGACAAGCAATACCGGGATTTGCCCATTTGACATCTGTAGTGCCATGAAAATATTTAAACATTTCTATTCGACCCATTTTGGAAGCACTCTTTTTTTTACATTTTAAAACCAATCTAGTGCATGTAATAAGAAGAAAACTGAAAAATCACAAGCATTGCCGCCATTATAAATATTTTATTTCAAATGATGAGGGTCATCCAAACGGCAGTAGCATGTCGAGAACAGAATTCTCTGTGTTTTAACTTTAATCTCAAAATCTTAAACTCTGGGGCTACAGCAACAGCTGTTCTAAAGGGTGACACTGCAGCATTGTATATTTGTTATTTCTTTGTTAATGGATTTAGTTTTTTTGGAAAATGTGTCATTGGACATCGCTTGTAACACGAACTGGAAAATTGTTCCAGGATGGAAATGTAAGGTTTCTACATTGTTTTCTTGTGTGTCTTTGTCCTCTATGTATAGTGATGAATGTTTACTCTTTAAATGTGCAAATAAGAGGTTCCTGTGGCTTTCAAAGACAATATTTTACTACAACATTCGTACGTAATGGATTTGCCATATATTTCAAAATACAATCAAACAGTTGATGCGTATGACGTTGGTGGCATCATTTTTTCCCGCTTTGGAACTTATGTTTGTGGAATTTTGCTGTTTTTAGCAACACAAGTAAGCTAACACTGGCTTGAGTTACTCGATATTTTGTATGGTCTTCTTAGGCATTTTTTTTTAAAGAAGGAGTTTACTGAATATAATGACAATAATTGTCCATGTTTTTATAGTAAAATTTTTTTCCCAATATTATTTATCTTGAATATCAAATTTTTTAAATATCTTTTTTTGTGTACCATTGCTTGAGGTCACTTACCTTGTTGATGTTTACATCACAGTGTCTAGGTAATGTCCTACTCCCACCCCCTGAAAGGTACCTGAACTAATGTATGTACGGTTTCTTTCCATATTCTGTATTAGATAAATTCTATGATCAACACACCAAAACTCCTTCTTTAGCAGAAAAAGCTACTAAATAAATTTAACAACAACCATTATTTTAAAAAAAGCAAAGAGAAAGGAATACAACTAGTTTAAAAATTTCTCATTGTGTTGTTAACTGCAGGTGTGACTATGAGTATGGGTGGTGGAATTAATGTAAATGAGACAAAGCCATACATGCTAGTAAACCCAATCTACCGCAGCTTGAGGCTGTGCTTCAAAACCAATTCACAGAGGCAGAAACGTGGATAGCGGTTAACATACTCTTCCTAACATACTCTTCCTAAACACTGACAAAACCCTTACAATGATCTTTGGAACTGTACCTGAATTACGTAAACTACAAAATCAACAAATGTGTATCAGAACAAATTCAAATAGCACACCGACAGCAGTCTGCTCTATTAACTATCTAGGTATGTTGCTAGACCCCAATCTATCCTTTGGCCTTCACATTGAAAAAATCTCTTCAAACCTTTAACCAAAACCAGGTGCCTGTACAGAAACAAATCCTGCCTAAGCCCTACAGTAAGGAAACAGATGATAATGCCGGTCATTGATTATTGGCATATCGTGTATGCACCTGCATCGCAAGTCCACCTTAATAAACGTAATAAGTTATATAATTCATGCTGCCGCTTTGTACTAGAATGTAATTACAAAAATACCAAAGGCTACCACACTCTAAGTGCAAGAAAAAAATATTAAATGCTAATTTATTGACACAACATAGTAATAATAGATAGAGTATTAGTCCATCTCATGCAATGTTAAGTATACATCACAATTTAATGAATTGCCCACCATAGTTAAAGTGCAAAAGGAAACTTAAAGTGCTTAGTGCCAAATCACCTTAAATACAATCTACTTATACATGAAATCTAAAGTGACAACAATATAATATATACAATACTGCCTGCCTTTGTTAAAGCAAAACCTTAGAGGGCGAAGGTTTTCTCAAGGGTTTTTGCTTTAACAGCCTTCATCTTAAAAATAAGAGCATTTCTGGGAAGCTCACACCCTACCTGAGTAGAATGATCTCCCCAGCTGTTCCCACCTCCTATAACCTCCAATCCAGTACTAGCACGATATTTAGCATACCGCAATGCAAAAATAAAGTGGCTCGATCCTCATTTTCCTACAGAGCACCGCAATTATGGAATAACCTCAGAGACACAGTCAAATCTTCATTCAATCTAAAATCTTTTAAGAGATCTATGGCAACAAACCTCAGCACAAAATACACCTGTTATGGTTGAATATATTTATTACCTGTAATGTGTTCAATTTATATATGTGTGTATGTATATGTATTGTTTGTATATTGTATTTTTTTGTAATATTGTATCCTATTGTAACAATGCTCTGCTTTGTGGACCCAGGACTTACTTGAAAATTAGAGAAATCTCAATGTATCCATCCTGGTAAAATATTTTTTTAAATAAATAAATAAATATGGTGGGTGGGGCTAATGTAAAAAATAAGCATGGCTGTACACATGGTGGGTGGAGTCAACAAAAAGTAGGCAGTGGGATGACTATCATGGGGGGATCTAATACCAAATGAGCAGTACTGTGAGTGATGATTGTACGAGATAGCATAAAATAAAAAAGCAGAACTATCAATCTATTTTAATATTTGAAAAGATCATTCTTGAGGGCGTTACATTGTATCTAATCCACTTATTCTGCTACTGTTCAAAGAACATACTCTCAACTTAAAACTTTATATGACACAGGAGAATTATATTCAACTTTTTGTTATAAATATACAAATCTGTGTTGAATGGCAAAGGGGCCCACATCAATACATTTATTCGAGACACGTCTCCAGTATTTGTGTCTAAAATGTATACAGTCTAGAAAATTACTCGAAAATTAATCGTATTCCATTGACAAGCTTTTCTAAGCCTTCAGTAAAATACTATCTCTGTTCATTAAAATCGAAAAGTCAAATTCCAAAATTGATGACAGATGGAAAATAATTATGTCTTTGAGAGTTACGATATCTCTCCATCAATTTGTTCATCTGTCAGTCTACGTTGCAGCAAAAAAAGGTTGACATGTTTTTACAGCTACATTTGATTTTGACCAGCGAGCTAATTTTCTTTGGTTGCAATGACCTTGCTGGATGCCCTGAATATACTTTAATATATCCACTCCAAACCTTCTTAGCCAAGGGTGGAAAAAATTGCCAATTTGTAGAAGTGTTGTTGTTGATGTTTGTGCTGACTCCGTCATTTCATGGATTACTTGCTGTGCAGTTTAAAAAAAAAAAAAAAAAACTTCAATATGTTTCTGGAGTCTTAAAACTGGAGCTTTGACTTAAATAATGAGACTTGGTGCAATACAGTGTACTGGGCTAACCCCTTCACCTTCATGGAGTTTAAAATCAATTACCAAACTGCATTAAACTAATAATAAAGTGACTGAAAGCTGTTAATATCTAATATGTATTCACTTCTTTATTATGTTTTCTTTGTCAAAGTAAATGATTACCTTTAACAAATAAAAAAATCTTACAATAAAAACATAGAGCATCAAGTATTGCCAATATGTTTTGGAATGAAAACCGTTATCAAGGACAGATGTACATGCATACGCCATGTGATGAAAGATAACTATTATGTTTTCCCAGTAGAACATGTGGTAAGTTTAAACCCGTGGCGGTCAAAAATAAATAAAATGCACTTTAACCAGCAAATCATTTTGCTGAAGGCAAAAAACAAACAAACTATTAGGCATACATAATGTTAAAAACAAATAAGGGAGAAGAGTCGTTATTAATCTAGGGCAAAGGCAAATTGTCTAAGGCAAAGGAAAGGTTTTTTATTACTGTAAGAACAATAAGGATGTGGAATTCTCTGCCTGCAGAAGTGGTTTTATCAGAATCCGTACAGATGTTCAAACAGCTACTAGATGTATACTTGCAAAAACAGAATATTCAAGGATATAATCTTTCAATGTAGGGTAATAGCTGCTTGATCCAAGGATAAATCTGACTGCCATTCTGGGGTCAAAAGGGATTTTTTTTCCTTTTTTTTGTTGCAAAATTGGAAGTGCTTCAAACTGGGTTTTTTTGCTTTCTTTTGAATCAACAGCAAAAAACAAATGTGAGGAAGGCTGAACTTGATGGACACAAGTCTCTTTTCAGCTATGTAACTATGTAATATGAATAAGATATAAATTATAAGATCATTGAATTCGGTAGTTCAGTAGGTTATACCTACTGGAAATGTCATCTGGATCTAGTTAACTGCAGACAATGACATTATGGGTTATTAAAAAATAGCTATTCTGGGGAAAATATGGAATAGTGAAGCAAGCAGAATAGTCAGGGTTATGAGATCGAAGAGTGTTGTAGTGCAGCTTTGCATGGTAAACCAGACTCTTATGCCATTGTTAAAGTGACACATATTAAAATTTTATATTAGTATACTTTTAATGTTACAACAGACCATCTCATTTCTTTTTTAATTTCATGTAGTTTAAATTTTTTAAAGAAATCACTTTCCTTCCTTTGCCTACCTTTCCTGCTATCTTTTCTGACAGCCACCTTTGTTCATATTATCTGACCCAGTGCACTGCTCACTAACATCTGTTGCTTTTCAATATCATGTGTGCCTTCTTCATGCCTTCTTCAGTATTATCAGTCAGACGATTTTGAAGCGCAAAAGACAGTTGCAAAATAGTGAGCATTGCGTCAGGTAACTGACAATTCGGCCAAAGGTGCATAAAGATAGATGTCAGGCAAATTATTTCTTCAAAAATAGCAATATACATAAAAAATAAATAATGATATGGTATCTTACAGCATAAAGTTTAAATAGTAAATGCAATAATGACAGTTCAGCTTTAAGGGGTTACTTGTGTAATTACTTGTAGCAATGTTCCCATGTAACATGCATGTGATACAGTCAACATTACGGAACTCTGATTGTGCTAACTCTCCATACCTCTCACTCACTGTAATCATAAGTGAGCATAGCTATTTCCCATCATCCCTAAAGTGATTTTTTTTATTTCGAATTTACAGTATTTGTAAACTGTGCTATGTACTATTTTACAATGAATTGTTATTCAGATAAATATAACAGTACTGATTAATGTGGCAAAATTTATATTTTTTTTATTAGTTATAGTCTCAGCTACATTGTATGCCCTAAGAAAAAATCCAGAGAATTAAGGCAATTCAATGTGTGTTTACAGACACTAAGTCTGTATACATACACCTTTGTTTGAAGTGTTCATTAACACTAGCCTTTCCCTTGCAATGTCAAAGGTTATTGTGTCCTGGGATAATATCAAAGGACCCCAGGGGATAATTAGCTCAACCTAATTTACATGCCTCAGTCAGACCTCTGGTATCCCATCCCAGAATACAACCAACTGGAGCATACAACCACAGTATTTCCTGGGTGGCCAGATAGTCCTCTGCTAAGCAAACGTAGCCTTGGAGTTTAGTTGAGCAGTTAGCGGTGCAGGTTAGGCGAAGAGAACCACGGATGATAGCATGCCTGAACTGGTACACCTTTGGTGCCAAAGACGCAAGGGCCATATCGTCACAATTTGTTCCTTGCATTTAATCATTAGGGCTATATATTTTTTTTTAAATATTAGTGAATTGTGAATGATTAGTTTTAACTAGTAGTATTTAAGAAACTACTCCATGGATGGTGACTCCATGGATGACGCATTGAGTATTTTAGGAAAGATAATATGTCGTAAATACAGTTAATGTAGACCTGATCCTTCTTTTATGAAAATGGGTGTTTTAAACAGATCCATATAGGGATATCTATTTGCTTAAACACTTGTGGGTACATTAAAAAAAATAAATATATATTTATTTTTGGTGTGCATGTAAATGTCAAGAATAATGGTAAATACATATGTACTAATTTGCAAAGCTCACGTCAAGGAATGCATACATGTGGTAAACAGCACATTTTTTTTGTAAATTATAACAAGAGGAACACAGTGCATGAGTAATACAACAAAAGAGAAGGAAACGAGTAGAGCACAAGCACTGTTGTCTGATAAACTGCTCAGAGTATAAGAATAAATCATGTAGCTTTGCTGGCAAATAGTGTAACAGGAGCCATTCCAACCACTCCCACATGTAACATGCAAAAGTCCCCTGGCCGACCAGTCTCATCCGACACCTAATCTGCTGGGCCACTGGGTCGCTGTGTATGAGTCCAGCATATGCTGAGGCCCTGCCAAGATGATTTCCTAGTTTCAGCAACTTGTTGTTTCCCTTTTGAGTGGATAGGGGTGTGTAAGAAGTTCAGACCCATGCTTGATTCCTATCCTCTACAGGATTCGGCTGAAAAAGCAGGAATGCTGTGTAGGTCAGTTTGCACAGCAGCTCTGAGTGGGGAGGGACTGACTGCAGTGATCTGTCTGCACAACTCATCAGGATACAGGAACCCAGCAGGATCCCTCACACTTTCGCTGGTCAGTTTGCAGTAGAGTAGATTTATCAGTGGGCCCCATCTGCATCTCTGCCATGTATCTCAAGAAGGCTAGAAGGACGAGCTTCAGCATGTGAAGGGTAGGTTCTTGCTGTGCCACCATTACAGGCCCACCCATCACCTCCATCATTTTAGGTGCTAGGGGCCTCCGATAGGGTAGGTGCCACGGGTCGCGGGGTCAATCTCCTGGGACCCGGCTAACCCCCACCGGTCCAGAGGGGGAGGGGATGAGGGCCCAGACATGAGTCGTCTGCCGACAGTGGTAGCAGAGCACCGACCATGCTTGCAGGTAACAGGGGTTGGTCAGGCATTTCTACACGAATTCTGGCAGAAAAATTATCCCCATGGGCACCTCGGTTTTCTCTGGCTTGTAGTGGGTAGTATAGGTCCCACACTGCCGCTTTTCTGGAGATATTTTGCGCAAATCGCCACGGTATGCAGGATCTGTTAAGACCTGTGTTCTCTCTTCTTGGCTTCCAGGACTGTGGGTGCATTTCTCAAGACAAAACAGGTGCTATTCTGGTTGCAAACTGCCTCATGTTGAGAGACATTCTTTTGATTTTCATGACAAATGCTAATTATTTAGAACTTTCCCCCAGAATACCACCTGTTTCACCCCCCCTTCCCCCCCAACCACTGATTTTAATCTTTCTCTTTCATTGGTTTGGTGGATTAAGGGATTCCTCTACTTACTGGGGTTCACATACATATTCTCATATATATTTATAACCCTTTTATATATGTATGTATATGAATATAGATTTACATACATACACACACATTTATAGGTCTAATATCCATGCAATTACCATGTAATTGGCAAAGGTAAAACACATGGCCTACGAGTTAAAAAAAATGAATTAATATATAATTATATATAATCCAATATATATATTTATAAAATAATAATCTGTCCTAGAACATCATGCTGCTTCACTATTTTTTTTTCACCATAGATTATTTTGTTTTTTTTATTTCCTTTTAAAATGTAGACTGGCTGGAACTGAGTGGCAAGGAAATGTGACATATTTGGGTCAACATTCCAACACATCAGTAATTTCCAACTGCTTATTATTACAGTAAGTTATTTTTAATAATATATTACCTATCTTGGTTCTTATCACTTTTGTTTTATTTATGGTACATAACCAACACTTTCTCTAATATACATGAATATCACTAGATTCAGAGACGGGTAGATATGCTGAAATATTTATGAGAGCTCTTTGGCTTTGACCTCTTTTTTTTTGCATTTTTCTTCAACTGAGTCTAGGCATGCGTACCCTTTAAATTCTGTCTTCTTTCCTACTCTATACTTATCCTTCTACTGGCTCCCTAGTACACTTTATACAGTAATACAGCAGTCAGGGGAAAGTGGTACGAGGACTAGACTTACAGTTTCTTACTTATAGCCAGTTTAAGAGAAGCACCAATGTTATATATTTAATATGTTTGAAAGTTGATTTGTCTCTGTTTGTAATTTTTTTTTATTTTCTTATATTTAATGGTTCCATTGAATATTTAAAGCTAACCGAATTAAAATGTAAAACCTAAAGAGAATAAATGGATTTTTCTGCAAAAGTTACCTTTTCCCGTGTCAGCAAATTACGAATTATTTTTCGGTATTAGTTAAACCCTTCTGACCTTGTCCAAACTGTTGAATAAAGTCGCATCAATAGATGTATAACTGCGGAATTATTTTGCTGTATCCTTGGTATCCATGTGATCATGGTATGTTCAATTCCATCCCGTTTTCACCTTTTCTATGAATGTTCCCCCATTTACAGAATAATCTCATCTTTTCACTACTGTAATAGAACTATTTCATAATCTGGGGAAAGAAAGTTCTTTGTGCCAGATTCTATGAGAGTTGGTAAAGTCTCTGCTGTAGCACTGCAAGGCACGTTAATAGTATGATTGGCTTTAGCTATTCTTCACCTAATATGCAGTAAGATGACTGGTAATGCAAATTGGGCCAAGGAGGTACGTTTCTGTTAGTCAAAAAAAAAAAAAAAAGCCAGAATAAAAAGTCATCACAACTCAAAACTTAATAAAATAAGACAAGGACATTATTAAAAAAATATAATAAAAAATAAATAAAAATACCCATGTTAACTCAGAAAGGTGGGAATGATTAGTTAGCTTGTTGTGTCTTGCAAAACTTGCCCAGTAAGGTGTATCAATAGTAATTTGTGTGTATGTGACTTGTACATATGTGTATATCTCTGCATATTACAAGACATGCCTTGTGAGAAGCGAGACTTGCCCAAGTGAAGCCAACCTATTACAGGGCTCTCTACTGAGCATTTAAGATCTGGTAGACATTAATTTTTGTCCTTTTTTGTGAATTGGTTCTTTATCTTATTTATATTCCACAGGTGATGACAGCTAAATAAAGTTTCCAATCAAGATATCAAATTGTAACATCCCATCAGTCAGGGTTTCTGAGTTGCCGTATACAATATGATTGTTGGTAATTTTGTCATTTGACAGGTTTTTATGAGTCTTTTAAAGCTGCTTCAGATCTCTCAAACTACAATGTTTCCATTTATACCCTAACGTAAATGAGAAAGTAAAGTGCAAAGTGCATATAAGATAACATAATGCAATAACTAAAAAAAAAACAAAAAAAACCAACATACAAGTTTTCATCAGGTGTATAATTTTTATTTTTTGTTTTGTATTTGGGAAGTGGAATGCCCCTTTAAATATCCTGTTAGGTGACAGTTTACCTTTAACACATGGATATTTTACTTCTAACTATGTATTTTTTTTTATCACTAGAATTTGAGTTTAAATGCACGTGCGAGTCGTGGTCAGTTTCTGACACTCAGTGACAAAACATATGACAGGTGCTGTAGAGCGATCACCTCATCCGGCATGTCCTCGATTAATATTCTGCGCAGTAAAATGAAAGGTCAGAAAAGCTTAAATTAATTATAGATGCGTACTCTTTGCTGTGTGAGTATTTCTGAGAATTACATTTTTCCATTTAAATTATACCTTTTACAGTGTCTGAATAATATCTGGTGTGTCTTTGTTACTTGATTAATAATTATAAATGAATGTTCAAAGGTATTTTATTAAAATAACTTGTACTTTGGTGATAGCACATTCTTATATTAATTTTGCATATGAAGGAAGACGAGTGCATTTTATATTGATTAAGCATGTGATGGAACGAGAGTGCAGTTTTATAGTAATTTATCATGTAAAGGAGTGAGTGTGACATTTAGATTAATTTAGCATATGAAGGAGTGAGATCTTTCATTCCACCCATTACCCATGTAACCTCTCTATTTAATATTTAAATTTGTATTATTTATTACCATTCTATTCTATAATATTCAGTATATTAACATATACTATATGTGTTGTTACTGTTCTCTCTTTTTATCTTTCAGTAGATAGAATAACAATGAGGGATCGGATGGTTAGGTTAACCTTAGAGAAAATAAGGCATATTAAAAAAGAAGAGGTCTCACTGCTGTGATGGAGTTTTATGGTGTGACATTTATTTGAGATCCTCTACACCAGGGGTGCTCAAAAGTTAGATCTCCAGATGTTTTAAAACTACATATTTTATGATGCTTTGCCCTTCTAAAGGCATTCTAAAGTCATGGGAGTTGTAGTTCTACATAATCTGGGGACCTACCTCTTGGGCATCCCTGCTCTACACCAAATGGTCTTAAGGGATACTGTAGTCAACAGAACCACTACAGCTTAATGTAGTGAAAAAAGGCAGAGGTGATATAACATTATACTAGTTAAAACAATACAAATATCTTTCCAATTACCTGTTCATTAGAGGTCATCCGTTGAGACTTGAAGAAAGAATACTTTGCCTACAGTAGAAAGTAATCTTAATACTAAGAATAGTACATATATGCTATTTGCCTAGCGGGGCTGTTTTATAACAATCTGCAAATATTTTTGAACATATACCATGACAGCATACATGCAGGTTATTGACAGCTATTGTATTCAAGATAAACAAATATTACTACTTTGGAGTCAAGAGTAAGAGAGAGAGAGAGAGAGAGTACATAACGATGGACTATTTTGTAAAGTACAATTATACAATGTGTTACTGTAAAACATTTCACTAATAAGTTCTGTAGACATCATAAAAAAGGTCAGAGGTTTACAAATGTCTCCAGAAACCTGAGATGCGATTTTTTTAATATACTTTTAACCGTAGTATGTTACAATTGAAATTAATTTTAGTGTGCCAGGATTGAACTTAGGGATAATGTTATGGTTGAAGTTAGGGTTAGTGTTAAGATTGAAGTTAGGGTTAGTGTTAGGATTGAATTTAGGGACACTGTTAGGATTGAAGTTAGCGTTAGTGTTAGGATTGAAGTTAGGGATAATGTTAGGGTTGAATTTAGGGACAATGTTAGGATTGAAGTTAGGGTTAGTGTTAGGATTGAATTTAGGGACAATGTTAGGATCTAAGTTAGGGTTAGTGTTAGAATTGAAATTAGGGACAATGTTAGGATTGAAGTTGGGTTAGTTTTTGGATTGAAATTCGGGATAATGTTATGGTTGAAGTTAGGGTTAGTGTTAGGATTGAGGTTAGGGTTATTGTTAGCATTGAAATTAGGGACAATGTTAGGGTTGAAGTTAGGGTTAGTGTTAGGGTTGAAGTTAGGGTTAGTGTTTGTGTTAGACCTAGGACTAATATTAGAGGTTGGGGTAAGGGATATGTGTAAGAGCCAAAGCTACAACTGGTGTAGTGTAGAAGTTAAAGTATAGTGATACTGTTAGTGTAGTACATCTACTAATATTTAGTGTAGTGTAGGGGTTTTAGCTATGTGCAGGTATCAGGTGACATTTTGGAGTGTAATTTCAACTAATATTAGGTAGACCAGGACATGCATGTCCGTATTCTGTCCAAGATTAGTGTCCCCAGAATATAAGTTGTTCCATTCATTATTGCCTGTTCATTATGGGAAATAATTGCACAGAGGATTCTAAAACATGATCTGCCATTGAAATAATGGGAAGATCATACCTTTACAATAGAATTTATGCAATGCAATAAACAATCTACATCTCGATGGATGGATGAATGAATTGATGGATAGATGGATGGTTTGATGGATGGATGAATGAATTTATAGATGGATGAATGGTTTGATGGTTGGTTGGATTTATGGATGTTTTGTTGGGTTGATTATTATTATTATTGGTATTTATATAGTGCCAACTAATTCTGCAGCTTCAGTTCATATGGATGGTAGGATGTTTTGATGGATGGATGGAAGGATGGATGGTTTGCTGGATGATTGGATGGGTGGATGGTTTGATGGATAGATGCATGGTTGATGGGTGGATGGTTCGATGGATAGATGCATGGTTGATAGGTGGATGGTTCGATAGATAGATGCATGGTTGGATGGATAGATGCATGGTTAATGGGTGTATGGTTTGATAAATAGATGCATGGTTGATGGGTGGATGGTTCGATGGATAGATGCATGGTTGATGGGTGAATGGTTCGATGGATAGATACATGGTTGATGGGTGGATGGTTTGATGGATAGTTGGATGGTTGAATGGGTGGTTGGGTGGATGCATGGATGGATAAGTGGTTGGGTCGATTTCTAGAGCAGTCTTTCGATCTAAGCCTTTCTGATTTTAATAAAACGAATAAAAACAGAGTAAAGATTTAATGTCACACTATTAACAATGCATATTTAATCTTTATGTAATGAAGCTAGAATACAAACTTACTAATGCAAATGTACTTCTAGGAATGTATGTATTTGGTGTCGCTTTTATAGTGCTCACTTTAGTAATGTATTAATATCTAGGATTTTCTTATAAACCCAATATTTCCCAAGAATATATGTTGGAAATCCTATAAGTCTCTTGTTTGCATAAATTTTCGAGATATAGTTGCAAAGCAAAGGATAAGGGGAATTTGTTCTAAGTCAACCACACAAATCTTTTTAGGCATATTTGCATGCATTTGCACAAAATAAGTCTTCACAAAATGTTTAATACAATTATTTAGTTAGACACATTAGTGTATAATGTGTAAAGGTATATATATATATATATATTTAAGAAGAGTAATTGCAGTTGGTACATTAAGGAACTAAACTACTACATCACCAGCTTAAATAATGTTACATTGTCCAGACAAACAAACTTACTTTTTGGCACAAAGTTTAAAGGTATCATGCACTTGGAAACTCCTGTGAAGCTGACACTATATAAATAACCCAGATTAGCATTTAGGGGAATAAAAACAGTGAAAAAACAGACATTTTTGCATTGCCTGAAAAAAGGGACAGCTTAAATGCACCGAATGTTTTTTTTTTAAGATGAAGTGGTTTAACCCCTTAAGACCGCAGGACGTTCTATGCCGTCCCCATTTTAGTGGGTCTAAAATCCGCAGGACGGCATAGAACGTCCTGCGATCTTATGTACTTACCCAGTCGCCGGCGATCCCACGCCGGCGATCACGGTATGGGGGACTTACCTGGGAGCCCAGGGAGTCCCCCTCCGTCCTCTTCGGCCGCTCAGAGCCATGTGATCGCGAGGTCCTTGCGAGGACCCCGCGATCACATGGACGGCATAGCCGTCCAAGGCAGTGCCAGCAGGGGGAGTGCCTGTAATGACAGGTACTCCCCCTGCTGTCTGAAAATAAAATAAAATCAGTTAAAACAGTGTAAAAATAAGATTATATATACTTAGATCATATATATATTTATTATATATATGATCTAAGTATATATATACACATATACACACATACACATAAATATACATACACTGTCTACGTGTATTTTAATATTAATATATACATAATTATATATATATTAATATCAAAATACACGTACAATGATATTGATTAAATATATATATCATTTTCATTATATATATATTTATATATAATAAAAAATAAATAAATATATAAATACGTAAAAAAAATAAAATAAAAAATAATAAAAAAATAATAAAAAAATAAATAGATAAAAATATATAAACATGCGTAATTTCGTTCTAACTGTATTTTAAAATTAATATATATATATTGATATCAAAATACATGTAGAACGAAATAATATATATATCTATATACATAAGTATATACGTATATATCACTATATATACCTATATATAAATAAAAATAATAAGAAAAAATGATATACATATATATACACACATATATATATAATAATTCTACGCATATATTTATGTAATAATTTTACATAATTAGGTCATTTTATTAATTACAATTTGCAGGACCTGCCTGACAACCCAGGCCGAAAGTTCAGGGAATTACATTTTCTAGCACTATATTTAACCCTGTAACTTTCCAAGACACCATGAAACCTGTACATGGGGGGGTTCTGTTTTACTCGGAAGACTTCGCTGAACACAAATATTAGTGTTTCAAAACAGTAAAATATATTACAACGACGATATCTTCAGTTGCAGTGACATTTTTTGCATTTTTCACACACAAATGGCACTTACACTGACGATATAATTGTTGTGATACGTTTTACTGTTTTGAAACACTAATATGTGTGTTCAGCGAAGTCTCCTGAGTATAACAGTACCCCTCATGTACAGGTATTATGGTGTTTTCAAAAGTTACAGAGTCAAATATAAGGTTTGCGTTTCAGTTTTTTCACATTAAAATTCGCCAGGTTGCCTTTGAGACCGTATGGTAGCCCAGGAATGAAAATTATCCCCATGATGGCATACCATTTGCAATAGTAGACAACCAAGGGTATTGCAAATAGGGTATGTTCAGTTTTTTTAGTAGCCACTTAGTCACAAACACTGGCCCAAATTTTGCGTTCAAATTCGTTTTTTGCATTTTCAAATATTAACACTAACTTTGGCCAGTGTTTGTGACCAAGTGGCTACTAAAAAAGACTGGACATACTCCATTTGCAATACCTTAGGTTGTCTACTTTTGCAAATGGTATGCCATCATGGGGGTAATTCTTATTTCTGGGCTACCATATGGTCTCAAAGGCAACGTAACCAATCTGGCGAACCTGTACATAGGGGGTACTGTTTTACACGTGAGACATCACTGAATACAAATATGTGTATTGTATTGCAGTAAAAGCAAACAGTATTTTGACATTCACAGTTAGAATGTCACGTAGAACTAAAAATTTTTTTCAAAATTCTTATTTTCTCCCATTTTTTTTATATTTTTTTCATATTAAATTATGTTCCATACCTAAATATTTGATGTTAAACGAAAGCCCTGTTTCCCCTGAATAAAATGATATATAATAAGTGTGGGTGCATTTAATATGTAAGAGGTGAATTATGGTTGGACAGACATATAGCGTAAATGCCAGGTTTTGTTTACGTTTTTTTTGGATCACAACTTGTACATTTGGCTGCGGTCTTAAGGGGTTAATATTCTTATATTGTTATTATCGCTTATACACTACTGGTACTTGTTACTTCGCAATTGGCAATACTGTAAAGATTAAAGGGACAGCCTAAACACCAAAACCACTTCATCTTTAAAGAAAAACAAATTCATCTCAATGAAGTGGTTGCAGTGCCTAGACTGTTCCTTTAATCTTTACAGTGATGCTAAGTTGACATATAATTGTTAAGTGTCAAGTGACAAGTACCGGGGATATATAAATAATATTAATAACAACAATATTAATAATTACAATAGCAGCATATCTTCTTACTTGAATTCCATTACAAAGGATAAACTATCAATGTGTTTCAAAAGGATTATCCTTATAAACCAGCCACAAGGGAGACAGATTTTCTTTTTTTTTTTTTAAATAGGGTTATTGATGACAACTAAGTGACTGTGAAAATTACAGACTTCACATAGCAACCCTCTTATAAGTATACGCGCTTACATTAAATTATATGTGATGGATATTTATTTTTTCTAAAGCATAACCCATGTGTCCTTGAAACGTTAGATTGTTTTTATTTTTATTTTTTTATTTAGCTGTTTTTTTTTGTTTATGGTTTTTTTTGCTTATTTAATCCACCTGTCACATTTCAAGTTTGGCTTCCGTTAGAAATATATATATATTTTTTAGCTGTTAAAATAAAAGCTGACCGGTGTGAATACATTTTGTAATATTTCAAGCATTTCAATAATTTTGCACCAATAAGCAGAAAGGGACCATGTCGATGAATGGAAGTCTACAGCCATTAAAAACCTGCACGTTCATTGAGTTCAATTGTATTCATTGATTTATAGCTCCATGAGTGACATTTATGTATTAGATAATGCCCTTATAAAGAATTTCTGATCCTGGCACTCAATGCAGGAAATATTTGCAGTTATTGTCCCAGCTGCTTGCTAGTTAATTTGGTAGAGAGCAACCAAATAGACTAGTGATGTCAGCAAGCTTCTGGCTAAGTCAACTAACATTACAGGTTTTTCCCAAAAGTCAGAGGGAAACTCAAGATTGAACTTAAATAGAGGTTCATATTATACATGAACTATGTTACCATATAGAAAAAAAAATGATAGCAAGCAAACTGCAATATAAAGTTTACTGACCCCTGACACTTCGTATTTTTTACATCATTCTTAAATATTTGTCCCTGTATATTGCTTATCTGTTTTTCTGAAATTATTAAACTTTAATGTCAAACTTGATGACCCATCTCGACCTCCTGAATGACTGCTGCTTTATCGAGCATCAGTCATTTCTCTCTAGAACCCAAGTCATATGGAATGAAGAAACAAGTAACAAGGTACACATATAATCAGAAACGCACGGGGGTGGCAGGAACAGTTATTGGGAATAATAAAACGTTGTGTTTTTCATGAGATCTTGACTTTTCATAAACGCTGCAGATTTAAACCATGTAGGATACTGAGTAAAAACCATGTACAGTTTAATACAATTTACTAAAATGTAATTTATTAGACAAGGGCCAAAGCATATCTTCCAAATGTCCACATAGCAACAGAGCCTTAGAATTATTGGTGCCGGAAGTGAAATGATCCATAAAACAGTTCTCTGTGAACAAATCCTAAGTTTATGACTTATAATTCAACCTGTCAAAGAAAGAATTGCCTTATGCACTTTTCAAGAAGATATGAGGATTTGGTCCTAGTTTGTTCTCTAATTTGCTTGTGTAAGTATTTGTATTTAACCACATGCAATTAGGTTCTGTTTTGGAAAAAGGATAACAAAAACACTGAAACACCAAAATATGTTTATATTTTATTAACATCTACCATAACATCCATAATATATTTATAAACGTTCTATTTTTTTTTTCACTTATATTTACACCAACTAATAAAACATTATTATGCGTTCCACCACGAAAAAGACTGTGAAAATTACAAGTGAGACAGATATTTAAAGAACCAGAAGACGGAACAGTGTTATCCATGCCAACTGAGGAAGCCACTTTTCGGCGAAACGCGTTATGGCACAAATTAGACATTTGTGGACTTTTTAACTACTACTTTATATAGTATTTTATTCTGTGTATTTACTAATAAATTTATTTTGGAATATGTTTCCACCTCTGCTGCTTATCCTTGGGAGGAAACACCCTCACTACTTCAGAACATCCATCAAGGGGGTTTTGGATCACCCTAAAAAGATCCTAAGGAGATCCACACCAGAGCCAGGTCCAATATATCGCTCTATCCTTGTGAGTGTACAGAAAAAAGAAAGGTGTATCCCGCGCCTAGTATATTATATGTGCAAAGAATACATACATACAATTGCTAGAGCATGTAACCTGCTCTAGTGTGGTCAGCTTAGGTGGTATAATCCCCACCAAGGATATACCGGATCCAGGAGGTAAAAAAATGAATATAAAAAGTAACTTTAAAAGTATACTTTAATATTAACACAATATAAACAAAAACCTTAAAAGGTATAAAAAGTAAATGTCCCACTTAACGCGTTTCGCCTCACAGGGCTTCTTCAGAAGTGTGGTGCAACCTCCTCTCAGATCCGTTTTTATATGGTAGTAAATTGGCAGATTTTCGTCTGGTGTGTATCTTCTTCCTGGTTCCGGTGGAACGCATATGGCGCACCGGAAGTGACGCGGCACTCGCGTCGTACCGGAAATGACGCGGTGCCATGGCGTCATTTCCGGTACGACGCGAGTGCCGCGTCACTTCCGGTGCGCCATATGCGTTCCACCGGCACCCGGAACCAGGAAGAAGATACACACCAGACGAAAATCTGCCAATTTACTACCATATAAAAACGGATCTGAGAGGAGGTTGCACCACACTTCTGAAGAAGCCCTGTGAGGCGAAACGCGTTAAGTGGGACATTTACTTTTTATACCTTTTAAGGTTTTTGTTTATATTGTGTTAATATTAAAGTATACTTTTAAAGTTACTTTTTATATTCATTTTTTTACCTCCTGGATCCGGTATATCCTTGGTGGGGATTATACCACCTAAGCTGACCACACTAGAGCAGGTTACATGCTCTAGCAATTGTAAGTACAATACTATCCATTATTTACACCATTACTGGTACTTACTTCACCATTAGCTGCTATTTTTCCTTTTTTCTGCATATACCACGCATATTGCACTTTGGAAATACCTGCATATCCGACATCAACATATCCCAAGACGGGGATTGTACCGTCCAAGCGCTGCACAGCTGAGCTCTGTTATAGCTCATATAAATGTGAGTGGATTATATATAGCTGTACCCACCACCGTCAAAATATTTTTATTACTGTATTGCACTATTGTGTTTTATTCTCTGTTTTTATTCTGAGGTTCTGTTCCTTCTGGATATACTTGAGAACATATGTATGTATTCTTTGCACATATAATATACTAGGCGCGGGATACACCTTTCTTTTTTCTGTATATTATTCACAAGGTTTGGGAATCCTTGTTTGTATACTGCTGCCTGTCCATTATTTGCTATAGTGAGCGCCTATTATTCAATCTTTTCATCCTTGTGAGTGTGTTTCAGTCATATTGCCTTTTCTTATGATGTATTAGGATATCTACACTATTTTGTATATCTCTATCTTTACAGCTACAAGTAAGAAGAGAGAGAAGTATACTTTTATTTATATTGTATTTTATCTTCTGCCTTTATTTGCTCCACCTATTGTTTGTGTGTTTAATAAAACATTGAAAATAACCTATAACACAACTATTTTTTGGTGAAATGCTAAGTTTATTTACTTATTTAATTTATTTATAAGAAAGACTGAGCAAACAACATCAGAATCCAGTCCAGGCACATCCAGTGAACACTTTAAAATGAGCAGACATTGTTTGATTTCTCTGTATGTTTTCTCTATATGACTGCCAGGTGCAAAGGACACACTTATAACATTAAACAACCCAAAGCCAAGTTGGAGACATCCTGTTGCAGGAAAAAGAGGGTGGATTTCTATATTTGATGTGATTTTAATTTAATTTTTCACGTTCCCAAAAACACAATTCTTACAGGATAAGCAAACATAATATTAAATGTTATTAAAAGTGATAGCCACCCTTTAAGCTGATTCTACGTTTAACCTTGCAGCTAAAACACTTTCCTAAATGAATGTTGTAGAGATCATAATTCCAAGTTGGCTGCTTTTTTAGAAATGGCAGTTTAAGAATACCCCATATGCAATTTAAAAATAATGATAATCAACATATTTTGAATCTATTACGCATTTTATTTTTAGCTATAGAACAGTACACATCTTTTAATAAACTGTGACGTTTAACAACTATCCTCAGCCACATATACAAGTCAAGAATTTCAAAACGAAATTCTAAACGAAACCATGTAGTCTGTTTACGGACATTGTGAGTATTGTATTTTAGTTTTACATTTTTTGGTCAAGGCCAATAGATGTTTTAATGTGTGAAGAAACAGAAACAGGACTGTGGCTAATTGTCGGTTTTCTTCCTCTGTTTGGCTTTGCCTAACATCTGTCTGAGTTTCCGGTGCCCCATTTAAAAATATTTTTAAACGTTCATTACTTTTGATTCAGAGAGTGAATCTTATTTAATATTTCAACATTTCTCACACTACTGAACCTTAAAATCTGACCCTGTTTACTGAGTGTGCTTGCATAAATATGATATTTTCATGGCCTTTCAACAAATATTTCTCCTATTAATGTAATATATTTTATTTATAAAAAAAAATCTGTCATGCCTTTTACAAGCGATAAGGAAAAGGCTGGGACTATACTTCAATCACTGTCAAGGACAGCTATACAAATATTCATTAATGCATTTTGTTCTCCTCTTGAGTGACACGTCTAAGTAATTCCAGCCGCACCATGCAAAGGAATTTTGATCTCTTTATGGATACATTTCAAAAGTCCACACACAAAATAACATTTCCCAAAAAAATTAAAGCCTTGTGAATCTTCTTCAATTAACTCTTTATGCAATATCACCTCTACCTGTTCCAAATGGACACATTAGAGATATTTCACATGTATACATAGCATTGCTGAATCCACAAGCAATCACTGGGTTAAAACATCTTATACTCTCTTCCCAGAATTAAAGATACTATTTATTCATTTATTTATTTTAAATAAAAGTCAATTACATTGTAGAAGGCAATCACATTCTACATTTTGTATTGACTAAAATGTTTTCATTTTTGCTTTGGAGGCTAACATTGAAAACTAAATAAACAAAAGGAGCAGTTTGGCTTGGGAAAGTGGTCCAGTTATTATGGAATAATATACTGTGGGCGCTTGGGGACACCCTGGTTCCAGAATATATGGAAATGAGTGGGAAATATAGGAGCCAAAACATTGGCATCCCCTGGCCCTGTACTAAATTTAGATGGCACTGATGTTTTGTCAGGTTCTGAATCCTGCTTGGTCTGTGTAAACATTATTTCTACATTTTATAATACCAATACAGTTTACCAAGACGGGTACTCTGGCTGAGTACCTCCATCACTTCTTAGGTTATTTCGGAATATCCGGTATTGCCTTGCTCAGAAGAAGTATTCGGTGCCATTAGGAGAGCTCAGATGGCCATCTCAAAGTGATCTCAGCAGCATTTGGAGGTGAAATGCAACGTGTGATTATAGCCTTAACCCGATACTCCATGTAGAGCTTAAACAGAACTGACTTTGTTGCAGTGGTTCAAAGGTATTTATAGAAGAGGGTCATTTGCCTACAATAGTGTAATTAACAATACATACAGTTTGTCATCAAATTCTCTTCCCATAACTCCTTGATCATTTTGCTAAAAAAAAAACCTCAGCCCCACCAAAACAAACACTTGGCACCATTTTGTCCATATTACTATTGTTAACAAAAGATTTGCACAGAATACAAAACTCCTTGTTTTCTATTAGGCCAACATGCCCACCAAATACAACTCAAACAACCATAAACATGTATATTCCATGAACACAGCAAATGCCTGTAACAAACTCCCGCCCAAACAAGAGCAACCCCTGCCTTGCAACTGTCAGGATCGGGACAGGGATCCAACACGCAGAGTACAAAGTGTAGTAGGTACGTATACCGGACCTTAGAATGGCCGGACTTAACGTAAGGAGAAGTAGAGAATGGTCAGAGACAAGCCGAGGTCGAGGGAACGAGAAGACAGGTAAGCGAGAGACAAGCCGGGTCAAAGGATAACAGAGATAAGCAGAGTAATACAAACAAGCCGGGTCAGAACCAAAGAGACAATAGACATACAAGAGCACTGAGTGACTAGACTGGCTAGAACCACGACAGGGCAATGAGCAAATGCGGCAAGCTCTATTAAATACCCCGGTTCTAGGAGGTAATCACACCCCCGACGAGTCCTGGTTCGTGTTCAGGGTTTGAGTGACAGGTCGAGCCGGCTTGGCGTCATGACGTCGGCTACTGAGTGTCACGTCATAAAAGGGCGTGGATCCTTCGCGGCCGGCGTGTAACCGACCGGAGGGACCGCGAGGAACGGAGGAAACAGCCCTTCTGAACGGGAAAACGTTACCTTATCAGAGGTAGAGACTACAGGTACCCTGACAGCAACCCTGGGTACATGACACTTGACTTAGCTGGGTTACTGTCTGAACTTCTATTGTAATTTTAATAGCTATACTCTATTGAGAAAACTGTAAGCTCTTCCCAGATTTAAAGGAAAACGTAAAGTTCTCTCTGGTTAGAAGGGCTCCATGTAAGCTCTTTCTGGTTCCTTTAAGGCTATGGGATTTTTCCACGATTTTTATTTTCAAGTGAGGACGAATCACAGGTCTTTTTTGGTAACGTGGGTGATTTCGAAGTCTTTATGTATAGTAATTGTCATGTTTGGTGGAGTTAGGGTTTGCCAACAGCTACTCATTGAATAACGATCTGCCACTCAATTTTCAAATCGAGCTATGCAAACATAAAAAGAAAATAATCCTTAATAAAAAACCTTCTTCTCAGTGAGTCCACCTCCTGCCATTACAATTAGAGAGAAAGAAAAAAATGTACTAACGGTAAAAAAACACTGGGTTTTAGACATGGCAGAAAATTAGCAGAATAACAGATTGCGCATGTGCACTCATCTTTATTCCTTTTTTGTTATTTTACATTTGCAGTTTTTGATACATTTCTGACTCTTACAGCATGACAGACATAAATATAACAACTAAACATGAGAATAAAAAGATTTCCCAGAACATTAATATTCAGACATAAATCATTGGAGGCTTCCTTCGGAAGGTACATGTAAGCACCATTGACATGCAATGTGGAATGCTCTCTATCCAAGTGGAACTGTTGTTTTTTCCATAAACTCGTGTCATTACCTATGTTTGTCTGCATTCTACACACTATGTAAAACTGATGTAAAGTTTGAAAAACCAAAGTGGTGACATATGTCACCGCGTAATTGAAAACTAAGTATTTTCTTTGAAGCTTGGTGCCACACAACAGTTTATTTAGCTTACAGGTACTAGTGCATAATACTTATGGTGTATCATGTCATGCTCAAATAAAGTATACCAGTGGAAACACCTATATCTAGTCCCCATGGGACCAGTGATCTCAGTGTGCCAATATAATGTAGCATAGTAGATTTAGTGTGCTAAATCTACTATGAGTCCTATCATGCTAATACATAGAATGCAAGCACTAAATAGGAATCTTTATAAAAAATAAAGAATGTACCTACTTATTTTTAAAGGGACACTCTAACGTTAGTATCACAGACATTTTTGCTTGTATGAAAGCGTCTCCTGTAAGAATTTTAAAAGGGCACTTTAGGCTGGATTTGATTCTCATTTTTTTTTTTAATTCTTTATTTTTGTAGTGCAGGTGATTACATACAGCTTGTTGTCATGCCACAATAGCATTGAACAAGAAAGTCAGGACACACAGCTTACATGGTATAAGGCATTGAGTTAGTCTTGCACTAATTTTTATATAGTTATAATAAGAGGTTTATAAACAACTTGTGAGATCTATCTAGAATCCGATTACAACATCAACATTCCTGGTAGGTGAGGTTATCTAGATATTAGGTGAAGTGTGTTAATACAAAGGTCATTGCACACATGTTCTTTTTAGTAGTAGCTAGGTCACATGGTGTTCAATCATGTCTAGGGTGTATAGCGAAGCATAAGACGTGATTGGTGTGGATTACATAGACATGAATGAGTATGTGAGTGCGTGACATAAAACATGCTGGTGTAACTTGCGTGTGTACGTTAAACAATTAACAAACAAGTAGCTTGTGCGACTAGCAGGTGTGTTGTTGTAATATTATTTAGCAATCTATCTGAGTTGCTGCCTAGTAGGTGCTGTACATGCTAGTTATCAAGATACAAGGAGAAACTGTATAGACAGGCTAGCACATTTTGCTTATTAATAAAGAGAGTGAACCGGTACATCTAGCAATAGAAAAATACAATGCACATTTTTATGTTGTAACGTTAAGTGTAAGCTTACACATGAGAGCAATGCATAGGGGGTACTTTTCTATGTTCCCCTCTCTAGTGCCAGGGAATCGGCAGTAGCCAGTGTAATCTGCAAAGAACATTACTATAAAAAGCACAGAGTTCCTTTAGTGATAAATTACTATACAACATAAGAGGGTCGGGGGTTGTGTGTCTGCAAACCAGTCTCTTTCAGCCCATGCCGGTTCGTGGCAGGTTGTCATCCGGGGCGAGATGGCTCAAGATGTCAGAGCGGCAATCCTGGGGTGAGGATCCCCTCCAGCCCCAGGCTTGTGTAGAGGGTGGCATGTTCTTACCACTGGCTCCAGAGCTCGGTGAGTATGAGGCAGTCCCTTTGTGGGTGTAGCGGATGCTGCCGGTGTTCCGTCGCCGCAGGCGGCGGGCAGTCTTCCTGCTGGGTGACTGATGCTTCGGAGGCTCTCTCCGTATGGCCCTCAGCCTGGGCGGGCCACGTGTGTGTGCGGTTAGCTTGGGGTATGTCGTTTTGCCCGGAGTAGGGCGCCTCTTCCCCCCGACCACAGCCCCAGACTTGTGTGCTAGCGGTGGAGTCACCCTTTGCTTTCTTTGTTCTCCGGTCATCTTACCCTGATATGGCAGGGTCTGCAGGTTTGCTTTAGGTGCCCGCAACCTTCTCCATAACTTGCGCCAGAATCGGGCAAAGGTGGCTTCTAGACATTGCTGGATGTTGCAGGAACCCTCCAGCTGAGGTAGGAATCTTAAGTCGCTTGTTGCATCTGTTGCCGTCATTTTAAACACTCCATGTGCCCGGCTGCCTTGGTGTTGCCGGTCATCAGGCTGTAAGTTCCGCTCGTATCTGTTACTCCAGTCGCTCGTTTCAGACCGAGATGACCCCCATCGGGCGGAGGGGGGAGGGGGGCAGGGGGGTAGGAGATGAGAGCCCCGAAGGATCCATGTTCAGGACCGTTAGCGCGGGGAGCGGCCGTCTCCCCATCACTCGACTCCCGTTAGGCCTCAGAATGTGATGTGGGGTTCCCCAGGGGTTACATGCTCGTTCTGGGTATCTAAGTATTCCCACCTGTGTCCCTGTCATCATAGCTCCACTCCAGGGAGTAGGTGTGCTGTTCTTTTGGGGGGTTATACCCGAAATGTGTATGTGTAAGCGGGAGCTGAGGTTCAGCACAACCACTCAGCCTGGATGCTAGGCTCCGCCTCCCTGATTCTCCTTTTTAAGGCATACCATATATAATTGATGTAAATGTTGTGGATTTGCTTCTTCTGCAGGGATCTCTCACCTATTAATTTTGGCAATTAATTTCGCCAGACCATACACCAGCTCACTGTTTAGTAAATACAACACATATTGGCAGTCAGTCAATAAACACTAATTCATGCATGAACCTGCTGTATGTTTTACTAGTGTCATTGTTAGCAAGTTCAAGATTCCCTTGGACGATGCAATGTCGGTAAGACAAATCATTTATATTCCATAGTTTGATTTTTGAAACGTCTGGAGAACACACCAACATACATAGAATAGCTGCTGCAAAGTAATTGAAAACCAGTTACAATATATAACCAGGTTAACTAGTTCCTGGGGATTATTAAAATGATTGAGACGTACTAAGTGGTTTATTCATAATAATCAATAATCCTACTATGAGATAAATTATCTTAGTTTTAATACACTGATGAGAATCTATTAGCTTATAAAATATACTGTAGTAGAGAGAAAAAGCAGGAATGCGCATAAGATCAAAGTGTTGATGGTACAAGGAATAAAACAACACTATTTTGCTGCATATCACATCATTCATAATGTAGCCAACACTCATTAGAATTTCATTTTTGACAGACCATGTTTTATTAAACTAAAATAAGCATTTTGGGAGCAAGTGGTTGAATTGCTGTCTAGAACTATGCAGGGCTAACTGAAGCAGGGGCACATTATAGACATTTTTACACAGTATCTTTTTATTTAGAGAATAAAGAGAACATTATTCTGAGCCCATGTACCCAGGGCTCACACAGAACCTCACTGACAGACAAACACTCACTCACTGACAGACACACACAGACATAAACTCACACAGACACTCACTGACAGACACACACTCACTCAGACACTCACTGACAGACATAAACTTACTCACTGACAGACATGCACTCACTCATTGACAGACAGACACACACACACACACACACACACTGACAGACATACACAAACACACACACACACACACTCACTGACAGACATATACTCACTCACTGACACACACACACACACACAGGCACTCACTGACAGACATACACTCACTCACTGACAGATGGACACACACACAGGCACTCACTGACAGACATACACTCACTGACAGACACACACACACTCACAGACACTCACTGACATACATAAACTCACTCACTGACAGACACACACAGACACTCACTGACAGACGCTAACTGACAGACATACACTCACTCACTGACAGACACACACACAGGCACTCACTCACTGACAGACAGACACTCACTGACAGACACTGACAGACACTCACCTGTACCCCCAGCATGCCGGCACACTAGGCGAATGCCTAGTTCGCCTAACGGTGGTGACGGCCCTGCATTTACCTTTACTTATAACTCTTACTGGAATCCATCTGTGTACGACCTTATGGATGGATTTTAACAGCAAACCAGATTCATGTGTCCAAACTACTATCTAAACTTCAACAGTAAAAAAAAACTGATCTGCTAGCTTTGAGCCCTCATTTTGTGTAACAATAACTTTATAAGGGCTGAAATAGTCTTGCCCACTAGCCATTGACAAGTCAACATTTAGCCCTGGTGAGTAGAAATTCTCTCCGTGTGCGTGGACCCTCAAGGCATGCAATGGTGAGTAACTATTAGAGTAGGATATAAAATTCTGAGCCCTGATAATATATCTGTACATTCATTTATTCATATTTTAGGAGACATAATTTGCTTTCCAAATTGGTTATTTGGAAAGAGCCATTTACTACAACTTTTGTCCTCAACCATTTGGACCTACCAGCAGTGTATACAGGCATTCATATTATCCCCTCTCTAACCCATCTCTCCACTAACACATAAAACTCTAATCGACCCACATACCTGGTCTGCTGAGTTATGTTATAACCTGAATTTCCATGGCCTGGAAATGCTAATAAGCACTTCAATCACTTTTTAAAATGCCCCTTATATCCTCTTATATCAACTTAAAATTTCTCTGCAATCTCTTGTTTTTTACTCCATGCCATAACTTGTCAAATTCCCCAATTGCACAACACTGCAGAATATGTTTATGAATGCTAAATTATTAATAATAATAACAATTAAACCAATTTTAATGTTTTTTACAGGTAGGAATTACAGAAATACCAGATTTATTTTCTAACCAAATAGAGCTAGAAACTTGAGAAGTTGGTAAGGACAAAATATATAATTTCCTTCTTTTATCCATGAGTATTAATGAAACAATGTTTCCAACATTTTGGTGCCCTTTTCTTGGAAGAAAGGATGGATGGATAGATGAGTGGATGGATGAACGGATGGATAGATGGACGGATGGATGGTCAGATAGAAGTTAGAAATGAAAATGGAAAAATATGTATCCCTTCGACATACATAGAAGTTATCTCTGAAAGCATTACCATTAAGTGCTACTACTTAGCCTTTCTGATCCTTCGAGTTCTGGAGTCTTTTAGTTTATTATAAATTCTCCTTCCTAGATTACTGGAATAGGATTGAGCACATACACGGAGAATACAGTAACAATGTACATTTCATTTGTGCTTTAATAATGGCAGGTACCACTTTAAATAGTTGCCCATAGAGGGTATATCAATCTCACCCTGCGCAAACATGAATTGATTAAAAGTGCTTGGCCAAATGGAAGAAATCTTTTAATACATTTGATAGAGTTTTCTTTAACAGAGAAGGTTAACAAGCTCAAATAAATCTGGGACGTGGATGTATAATATGTACAGGGAAGGCAATCAGATGAAGGCATTGAATAAAAAAAAAAAAAAAAAACAACCTGATGATGTATGCTTTCACATTTCCACTATCCGCAAATTACATGCAAACTGGCACTTTAATGTACTGACATGCACTTTATATAACTGATTTGCATTTGTGGCGCTTGGTAACCGAGTGATCAAGTCTGCCATTCTAATCGTAACATGTTCAGTCGATATTTTTTCTTTAACCACAAATGAAGAGAGAATGACATTTGGCATACACAAGGTTATGTAGAATGGAACTATTCGATGTAGCTATTTTTAGGCTGAAACTGTTTGTCATGAGCACCAAGGGGTTTTTGTTTGTGATCTGCATTGCTATAACCGATATCTAAATTTCTGGCACATGACACATGCATACCTTGCAATAACAAATTGCTCCCAAACTTACTATGCAGCCAGCTTGTTCCAGCTCTCTACTCTTCTTTGACATTCCTTACACTCTCTTAAAGGTACACTCCAAGCAACATAACCGATACATCTTTCTGTAGTGGTTATAGTGCTATTAATACCCCGGCTCTCTCTCCATTGTAAGGGACAAGACATTTGTAATGGCTTTAGATTTTTTATAGTTTGACCTCTCACCTGGGGTCCACCAGGCAGGCACCATTCCATAGATCCTCTACCAATGGTTGAAAACCACAAGTTCTCCTGAGCTAAATCAATGCAGGTTTTAGCTTGCTGGTTAAGAGCAGTCTGAGTTAATAGAAGTTCCTGCTTAAAAACTTCCAGCTTTCTGATGTTGGTAGTGGCGGGGAGCGGATCACGGATAAGAAATGAAAGTGTTCCAAAATGTTTTGACTCATGCAAAAGAGGTGCAACAGGGCATCTGTAGTGGTTAATGTGTTTGAAGTGTTTCTTTAAAATTAAAGGCACAATCCAGGCAAACTAAAGTACAAGAAGGAACCTAATAGAGCTCTCGACTTGTTTTTAGAGATGGCCGAATTTCAACCATATGTTGTATCGGCTCAGCAGAATTTCGGTAATAAGAAAGCTAATTCAGGAAATGAATTAGATGAACTACAACCGTAAAAAAAAAACGAGCCAATACTTAAAAATATATTCATAGTATAAATATTATGTTTATATTTTTCCCACCATTTGATGCACAGATCTTATGAGAAAATTAACCTATAGTGAGAAAAATAGTAAGAGCAGTATAAAAAAAATCTATATTTATAAAACATATAATATATAAATATAGATAACTTTTACTGTTACTCCCTTCACCTCAGTTGGGCACTTCTTGATCTGTGAATAAAATTGACATTTAGTGATTGTCCCCTAACCATCTTTTTTTTTCATCACACGTCTCTTTTTTGGCACCACGGGTGGCATTGAGAGTCAAAAATCACAATGAACATTCACGGTTACTGCACTTTTCAGTTGATTTTGTAATTTGGGCGCATTCGTTTCAGAGTTCGTGAATTTGAGCGCTTCTATACATTTTCGATATAGATTAGCAGCTACTGCTTAACTGAGAAAAATATGTTTTTTTCTGGGGAACGTAGATAATAATTTAATTATTTGATTAATTAATGAATGTAATCATTACATTAATTTATCATTTAATCTGGTGCTTCTGTTCGCTGTCCTCATACAATGCATAAGAATGTTGAATGTTAAGACCCGAGTCTGACTTTATTCTCACTGTGGAAGCACTGTCTAGTGTCTTTTGTTTTTAGCCCCGTAATAAAATCATCACTGTACATCACGAAGAGCAATATTTTACATTGCAGGAGCACAACGGCAGGACCACTGCTCCCAGACACTTCTTTGAGATGAAATGGTCTAAATTTTGCCTTTAGTGTCATTTAAGTGATAATTACAGTCGTTCTTTGAAAACAATGAAAGGACCAGGTTTTTAGTGAGATCTTTCTGATTTTTGCAAATAACACTGCTGGAAGAGTGGATGCTTGTGATTTGCTGTGGAATACTAAGATATGAGTACATTTTCATAAATTCATGTTTTATGCATTGTCTCCATAATGTTTCTGAACAATGTTTTGTGCCTATAGTTACATAGTTACATAGCTGAAAAGAGACTTGCGTCCATCAAGTTCAGCCTTCCTCACATTTGTATTTTGCTGTTGATCCAAAAGAAGGCAGAAAAAACCCAGTTTGAAGCACTTCAAATTTTGCAACAAACTAGGAAAAAAAAATCCTTCTTGACCCCAGAATGGCAGTCAGATTTATCCTTGGATCAAGCAGCTATTACCCTACATTGAAAAAGTATATCCATGAATATTCTGTTTTTGCAAGTATGCATCTAGTTGCTGTTTGAACATCTGCATGGACTCTGATAAAACCACTTCTTCAGGCAGAGACTTACACGTCATTATTGTTCTTACAGTAAAAAAAACTTTCCTTTGCCTTAGACGAAATCTTCTTTCTTCCAGTCTAAACGCATGACGCTATAAGTTCTATTTCATATTTAAAGCTCCTTCAGATCTCCACAAGTGTGGGATTCAAAACACACTCAGTTCTACTAAAAATATATATTCATTGAGTACAAAGCTCAATGATCCTGCTTTAACAGTACCTACCCAATCTCATTGCCATTTCTTTACTGATACATTAGTTTATATTTTAAAACAATTAACATCTTGATACTGTGTCTTGTTCTAGAGCAGTGCAGATTATCTAGCATAATTATGTGATTTCTCTCTCTTTTTTTTAAATTAAAACAAAATAGTCCTGTTTGTTTCTCATCTAAAAATGCTTGTGAATATTATATCCAAGATTCTCCTAAGCTCTTTTTGCCCCTTCAGTCTCTCAGAAATATTATTTTTAAACATTAGATGAGATACATCCCAGAGTGATAAATAGCACCTGACACTTTCCTTGGTGGATAGCCTAGGGTGAGCAAATGTCCTACTTAGAGAATGAACATTATGGAAAACATATAATACAAAACTATATTAAAATTGGTGGTACCCTGTAGGGATATATGCATGCAGTCAAGTCAGATGTTTTGACCGACATGCATTTTCCCATTTGCGTACGTCTTTCGTTGCACCCTGAAAAATTGATAACTTACTGCAAAGTATGTCTCGTATCTGTTAAGCTCCAAGCACATAAGAAATCAGACCAGTCCTCAGCTACCATCAGTGATCCAGTATTTAAGGATTTTTAACTAGAATATTGATAAAACTGGACTGTTGGTGGCACTAGAAGACTGGATCGAGAACTACTGTTCAAGCATTCAGAGGGATGCTTATTTCCAAATAAGTGTGGATGTCATAGTTACTATAAGCACAACTAAAATGTGCATTGCCCACTAAGGTCATCACTCACACAAATAAAAGAATGATTGCAGCAAATATGAAATTGCACTCACAAGTAAAAGACTCATCTCCTACGGACACTACCATACTCCAATATGGAAGGATCATCTGCAATACTACACTCCTAATTAAAATAATTATTAAGGAAATATGCTGTAACAATGTATTTAATAGCTATTTTACTATAGATATTTTATAACTACAGTTCCAATTATCCTCTAAGATCTTTAGAATTAGAATACATTCTATGGGAGTTTGAGTTTAAGAATATTGGAGAACCACAGTGGAACAACCAATGAGCCTAAACTATAAAAAAAAAACTCACATTCCCTAATTGATTTCATGTTTTATCCAGAATAGTAATGATGAGAGTTCTGCTTCATTAACGTTGTAGCACCGCATCTGACTAATCTATAAAATAAAAATAAATAAATAAATCTAAAACATTCCTTAAAATCTGCCTTAGAATGTTCCAACATCCTCAAAACATTTTGTAATTTAAACTAAATTGCAAATACCTTTTTACGGTGAATTCGTAAAGCCAACTCGTTTGCATTTCCCTCAAATAAATAAACAAAGAACAAAGAAACTATTTTTTTTTTTTTTGTTAACACAACATTCATTCCAACCAACGGGACGCTGTGTTTCCCAAATTGAACTCATTTCTATATTGCCAGCCGGGGATGCAGTATTTCTTGTTAAATTACACTCTAAATTTAATGTATGCTATTGTAAACGAAACCATCAATCTCAGTAGTGCTCTAACATCATGCATTGGAGCGAAACTAGTTTATTGAGTTTGTGGGAGACCAAATACAGCATTTCATTCAATTTCAGTTTACAAGGCTATATCGTGCTGTGTACAATGCTGCTCCATTTTATTAATGTGACTCCTTCTTCCTAATTGACTCTGTATCCTGAATCTGAATGAGGCTACAGATACAAAAAGCCAGTTGGATGCATATTTATACATTTTTTTTCTCACCAGTCATGTTTAAAATTGAATTTATAAAATGTTCCTTGGTGAATATTTGTATGATCTGTATTTAACTGTAGCAAGAAAAAAAAAAATAATCGCTTTAATTTCGTATTTGAGACTCACATGCAATCACTTTTATGTGATCAGTAGATACGAGGCAATGTGCCTAGAGAATAATGAGATTCTTCAATAAATATTTATGTTTATTTTTTCCAAATGGACATTCTATAAAAAAATGAAGGCTTGGACACATTCAAGATGAACATTTTTATGGAGATCCTGGAATGCCTGTCACGGCCCTCGGCTCGCGGCTGCACATGGTCGCACCTGATCGCTGCGACAATTCTGACAGGTTGGAGGAATTACCTGTTCAGCAACGAGCCAGGAGCCCCACTGGGGCATCTGTCCCCTCCACAAGCAGGATCCAAAATGGCGCCAACCATGAGGCCGAGGCCATTTCTAGCTCCGCCTCCAAAGGTCACGCAAATGTGTGTGTGACGTCACAACGTCGACACACACGCACTTTCTGGGGTCAGAGGCCAAGCTCTGATGAATCACAGCCCAAGGAGGGATATTTAAACCCCTGCATATCCCTATCTCATTTCCCTGTCGTGGTTTCCATTCCTGGTTCTCGAGAGTGCGTTTTCTTGTCCTTGTCATTGACATTCTCGGTATTCTGACTTTGGCTATTCCTGACTATTCTGATCTCTGGTGTCCCTGACTTGGCTTTCTTATCGATCTTGTGTATTTCTGGCTTCCTTGACCTCGGCTTTCCCTTGACCATTCTCTGTCTTTCAACGTATTAATCCGGCCATTCTAAGGACCAGTTTACGTTCTGTCTATTTTTCTATTCTATGTAGATGTTACATCGTTTTGTGTGTTGGATCACATTAGTAGTCGTGACAACGGCAGTCTAACATTAGTCAAAAACAGAACGTTGGATATGTTTTATATATCTTCAGAAAAATATATTTCTAGGCAACATTTGGATCTATGTAGCTATGCTACAGAACCTATGGCTAATGGTAACCATGAGAGATTCGTTCACTTAAAAAATAAAAGCTGAGTTAGAAAAATTTGTCAACATAGCAATGCAATAAAGATGCTGTGTAGTCCACCATAAAAAGTCCCTGTATAAAAAAGGACATGCGCGCATGCTATGAGCTTAAGGGATTTAGAGTTATGCTTAGGGTGCATAGACTTATGGAGTATTAGGGTTAAGGTTGACTTAAGACTAACTGGGTTTAATGTCATAAGGGATTTAGGATTAGGGAGTGCATGCCTTCAAAGTACTATGAACCACATCTACTATAACTAATATTAGGGGTACATTCTACCCTCTTTCCTACTTAAACCTAAGACCCTAACCCTATGTTCCACTAATTACTAACACCACAACCTGAATACCATACCTCATACAACTAACAAAAAGTTCTCTAACACTAACCCAGCCCTAGCCTACCAAGCCCACAATGGTTAACCCAACCCTAAACTCCACTTACACTAACCTTACCTTAGTGGTATCATTTTAAACCGTATATATATTCTCAATTTTGCCACGAACATTTTTCCATTCCAGAACTTTTTTTGCAAAAAAGAAAGAAAATCTTGAGAGGAGAAGGCAGATGTATTTTCATTCTTTGTTGCCTTTTGAGAAAGCTTCCACAGCGAAAAACGCATCCAGCGTAGCTCATTTTGTAACCTCACCCCTTTTATGAATTATTTTTTATATATATTCTTTTTTATTTGCTATGAGTCTTCAGTGGCTTATGCATTTCTATGTCTATGAAGCCTAAGTATCTGGTTTGAATTGGTGCCATAACCGTAGGGAGATCCGTAGTGTCATTATGCCCTGTCGGAAGCATTGCTAACTAGAGATTCATCCAGTGGATGCTACTTAGAGATGGAGTGAATTTGATCCCACATGGTTCTAACTAATCACGGGGCCCTAAGAGGCTGCTTTGGCATGCCTCCCAAAATGTCAAATGGACAAAGAGGGATAGTTTAATTTTAGGGTGGGGTTGTTCTAAGAAATGTTAGGTTACTTATTATAAGGACACTATAGTCACCGAACCAACTTTGGCTTAATGAAGCAGTCTTTGTGTATAGATCATGCCTCTGGAGTTTCAGTGCTCAATTCTCTGCCATTTAGGAGTTAAACCACTTAATGTCTATGTTTATGTTTATACAGCCCTAGCTCTGTCTGTGACTGACACAGACTGCATGAAAACAAAATGGTTTCAATTTCTGATGTAACTTACTTTAAAAGTTCTCATCTCCGGTTCTGTAAATTGAACTTTAATGACACACAGGAGGTTCCTGCAAGGTCGAGCAAGCTATTTGCAAAACAGGAGATAAGGAATTCTAAATTAAACAAAATTTGTAATAATGGAAGTGTAAACATTAGATGACTCTTTACAGGAAGTGTTTAGGAAGGCTACGCAAGTGACATGCAGGGAGGTGTGACTTGGCTGCCTAAACAATGTGGTTTAACTCCTAAATAGCACATAATTGAGCAGTGAGACTGCTGGGGCATGAACTGTACACCAAATCGGCTTCATTAAACGAAAGTTGTTTTGGTGACTATAGTGTCCCTTTAATAACAATGTATGGAACTAAAATGCAATATAGAACAATGTATCTTATTTACACAGACTGATTTCTAATTATTGTAGTTTAAAGATACATTACTGTGAGTAATATTGTTATGGAGATCTGTTATACACATCAACATTATGCAGGTCATAGAAAGGAAGGACATTAAGTTAGAAAAGAGGGAAAGATGGATTGGGGTCAAAATAGGGACTGTCCCTCCTAAATAGGGACCTTTGTGAGGTATGGCCTAAGGTCGCCATTTGAATTTTAAATTGCAGTCTCTGATTGACCACATATAACATTATGTAAAATATTTTATGAAAGAAACAATTTATTTTTTTAATTTGTAAAAAAAATGCATTTATTAACCCCTTAAGGACACATTACATGTCTGACATGTCATGATTCCCTTTTATTCCAGAAGTTTGGTCCTTCAGGGGTTAAATCTGAAGATGAATATTTATAACCCGGGCTAAATAAATATTTGAGCATCTGCTGTGCATTATTATTAACATTGTTTTTATTATTACTATTATTATAATTAGTTAATCTAAATAATTTGCTGGAAATTTTTTTTGTTAAAACATCTTTTCATTTTTTAAATTACATTGGCTATATTTTATTGGCCGCAAGGAGTTTAAATAATCAATCTTTTACCCATTGTCTGCTAAAAAGGAGCATGCATTATTTTATACGCATTGATATGCTAATCAGAAATTGTTAAGAAAATTATATTCACAATCCCAGCGATACCAGCGAGAAACAAAATTATCTTATCAAGTCTATCAAGAGTCATGGTTTCAAGTGAGTCACTCATTTCACATATGAATGGTCTCATAGAAATTACGAACCTGCTCTTTATTGAAATCAGAATTATTTCATTAAAATGTCAGTTTTGGGCTAAAATCCCAAATTTCACTCATTTTTGAACACAGACCTTGGCAGTCATTAAACCAGCAGTAAATTAATTGAATGCGGTATTGACGTCTGGTGCTTAATATTCAGTCTCCCTGGGATAATTTGTCGTAGACATCTTTTTAAACTACAAACACAATGTGGGCAAATAGTGTTTTTTACTTAACTCTACCATTCCTCATTTTAATGAGGAAGAAATGTCACAAAATGCTGTGTGCATTCAAAATAATACAATACGTTTCAGGTTTATGTCACAGTAAGTATGTTTTTTTTAAGACCCTAATAATTTTGAATTCTTGACTTTGTTGAAGGAATGTGCGCCTTTGTGCCCCAGTACTCGGCTCTCCTATTTCCTAACTTTAGGAATAAACAGAAAAAAAAAATTAATGCTGTCACAGCTTCATAATCAAACAGACTGTTAGCGCATTTTCAGACTGGAATACATATATACGCATTTTACCATGACCTTCTTAAAATCTATTCATTAGAGTTTTGTGCGATAATGCAGAATATTCTTATTGAAATGTAAATCTGGAGTATCCAATGTAAAATGTTTTACTGGCTGTAAAATACAGGATGGACAACACTTCCATTATTAAATGTGGTCTACAGTTTTGCTATTTGTCTACAATACTGCAGAAAGTAAGAGAGATGCTATATATCAGTGGTTTCCCAACCCAGTCCTCAAATACCCCCTTAACAGTCCAGGATTTAAGGATTACCCAGTTGTGTCTAAGGTGTTTTTAAAAAGAAATACAAAACAATACGTTAGACACAGCAGGGGAATCACTAAATCCTGGACCGTTAGGGGGTGCTTGAGGACTGGGTTGGGAAACCCTTCTATATATTATAATGCGTGTATAGTCTAAAAGAGAAACTAATGCGGCAACAATGATTCAGTTCAGAGATGCCCAAAAAGTAGCTCCCCGGATTTTGTAGAACTACAAATACCATGATGCTTTTGCATTCTTTTAGGATGCCTTTAGAATGACAAAGCATCATGGAAGCTGTAGTTTGAAACATTTGGGGATCTACCTTTTGGGCACCCGTGAATTAGATGCTACTTGCAATTTTTTGTTTTGTATAAAGTTGAGTTTTTAGAGACTTATAACAAGCATTCTACTTAGCATAGTGCTCTGCTAGTTTCAAGGTGAGGATGGACAGTTTAATGAAAAGGAATGAGTGAATTGAGTAAGAGATTTGAGCAAGCAGATGTGGAATGGATGTGGATGGAGCATTGTGAGGATACAAAGTGAATGTGGACTGCATATTGGATGGGCACAATAAGGAGCGGGCACAGGAGAAATGTATGAGAAAAGTAACATAGGCAAAGAAGGAATTGGAGACAATATAGGGAGGATGTAGGTTATGAAGGAAGAAGGTGGCAGTTAACAGAACAATAACAGGGAAATTACTTGGGGAAGGAATGGACAGGGAGATGTACAGCTAGGGAATATTTGATTGAAGGTTTTAGAGAGCTCAGAGCAATGTGCCCGCTCTGAGCCAGCAAGGGGATGGGAAAAGAGAAGGAAGGAAAAGAGGAAGGGGGAATATACTAGCGAAGGGTTTAAGGAGGAGGGAAGGCTACATTCAGTGTGGAAGGGAGGGGAGAGAAGAGATGTTATGCTTGTTGGCAGCATGTAGTGAGCGCTGATGACAGACATACATTATGCACAGAATTGATATTCAGCAGTCCGGAACAGCAACTAGCCTCCATCATACAATTGCCAGGAACCCTGCATGTGCAGTGTTTAATGGACCACTATAGGCACCCAGACCACTTCAGCTCATTGAAGTGGTCTGGGTGCCAGGTCCATCTAGGGTTAACCTTGCAGATGTAAACATAGCAGTTTCCGAGAAACCGCTATGTTTACATTAAGGTTAATCCAGCCTCTAGTGTCTGTCTCATTGACAGCCGCTAGAGGCGCTTCCACGCTTCTCACTGTGATTTTCACTGTGAGAAGACGCTGCCATCCATAGGAAAGCATTGAGAAATTCTTTCCTATGGACTGATTGAATGCGCGCACAGCTCTTGCCGTGCATGCGCATTCGGCGGATGACGTCGGAAGAGGCAGAAGGGTCCCCAGCACCGAGGGAGCCCGGCGCTGGAGAAAGGTAAGTGTTTAACCCCTTAACCCCTCTTGAGCCTGGCAGGAAGGGGACCCTGAGGGTGAAGGGGGGGCCCAAAGACCCTATAGTGCCAGGAAAACAAGTTTGTTTTCCTGGCACTATAGTGCTCCTTTAAAGTTGAAACACTGCACATCCAGACTCCTTCCACAATGACCACTTCAAGAAGCAGAAGTGGCCATGGTGGTTGGAGTAAGTTTTTAACAGGAGGAAACTTAGATAGTTTATGTTTATATCGATCAACTAAGAACAGCAACACCACTTTCACACAGGGTTGTGGGACATTTTTGAAGCTACATGGCCAAACTTCAGAACCAATTTCTGGTTCCAAGACTAGAAATTTGACAGTGCATATAGCTCATTATCCCATCATTATAATAACCCCCATAGGACAAATCATTTTTGCTTTAGAATAATGGATATTTTGCTTCCTTTGGCATGACCCTAATGCTAAGACTTGTAATAATTTTTACTCCATTTGTCACACACATTTTGTGTCAATCTTGTAAAAATATAATTTGGGTTTATTTCTTTGAAAATCTCGCCAGTTGATTTCTTAAACTGGAAGCTTATAATAAGGTACGGAAGTTTAAATACATTTTTTTAAATCTGTGCATTTAGCAGCCTTTTGGCAGGCAGAACGCGTGGGTAGAATTGGCAGCAGTATTTTTTATTTTTATTAATTTTTTATTTTTGCAGTGCATGTAATGAATACAAACTGGCTGGAGGTACCCCAACGGCAATCCTCTAGCTGCTCATTATACGTAACAAGTGGGGTATTCGCTATTCAATGCACAATTTTATGGTGTAAGCAGAAGAATGATAACATGCTGTGATACATTATTAGAGTATAGTGAAGGTACTAGAGTGCATATGCATATGAATGTAAATGTTATGTTTAGAGCTGAAAGCGTGTGATATAGCACGTGTGAGGTAAAACAAACCTTGTATATAGTATAGCAGGCTTGAACTAGTGTTTGTGGAGTACATGAGAGAGTTGTCTGTGTGTGCCTTGTTGAGTGTACTCCTTGAGTTTTAGTACGAGAGATAGAAAATTTATACTGCAGATGAATAAACCAAATCATACTAAACAAAATAATAATAATAAAGTCCTCTGGGGTCCCCCAGGCTTGAGTCCCACTCCACACAGGCCGGCAAAAAGAGAAATGTGCCCCAAAGAGTTCCTGTTATGGCTTTAGGTGCTGTGTGAGGTCTCCCAACCGGGAAAGCTAGTGTCCCGTTTCACCCTGGATGGTTCACCCTATGCCGCGTTGGGGCTGCGGTTGCCCATGGTGCCGCGTTGCGGTGCAGTGATCCGGCGGGTCTGTGTGGGGTCGACTGGCTGGGCCGTGCTGCTGGGGTAGGGTCACCCCTGATGTGGTGGGTACCTGAGGCGATTCTGTGTTTAGCTTCAACGGTCCCCTCCGCCTTGCCATCTGGCGCGGGAAAGGTGAGTGCCCGCTCCTCCGCCTTCTTCTACCTTTTGCTTTCTTGGGCCTTGCGTCTCGCTTCCGTGCTTGCTGTTTCGGGTGAGCTTCACCCTTTTGATTCCTCTGTCTCGTGCGGTGTCTCTCAGATAGCCTTGAGGTCCCAGGGGTCAAAATATCACACACCTTCGCTCTCTGTTAGATCTCCTGGTCGTGGCTTTGAGAGAGACCGCCGTTGGAGCTGGCTTTTCTTGGTGGTGCTGTGGGAGTATGCTGCGGCTTGTCCCTGTCTGGCCTCCTGCTGGGCACACAGTAGTGATGGCTGATGCTGCTCCTCAGACGCTGAGGGTCTCATGCGGGCTTCCAGTTTTTCCCAGAAATCAGCGAAGATGCTGTTCAGCCGCAACTCAGTTTCCTGCCATGCGTTGGGTGGGTCAGCGGAGCAGCAGGTTCCCGCCATTTTAGCGCCCACAGGGACAGTTGGTTTTGGGCTTTGGTGAGCCGGTACAGGCCCGTTGCCTTGCCAGGGGATCGGTTGGGGGCAGACCGGGATGACCCCACTGGTCCAGAGGGGGTGGAACGAGAGCCCACCGCCAGATATCTGGCCCGGTGTTGCAGCTGGGGAGCGGCAGTCTCCCCTGCATCTGCCATGTTTGTAGGCCCCACAGTGAGTTTTGCTCTAGTCGCTTGAGAGGTGTCGTTCTCTTCACCTCGATGCCCACTCTCCTGTGGTGGCCTTTTAATCATGATTGTATGCTGGTGTGGCAGTGAAATTCGGCTTTAGGTGCCAAGTTCAGCAGGAGCTGCTGAGATGAGCGTCTGCACAGCTCTGCAGTTAGGCCCCGCCCCCGGCAGCAGTATTTTATGTGTCCTGTTAATGTAGCAGTGCCCCTTTAATATGAAATGTGTAATATTTAATAATGGTATTAATGTTATTAATATAGTTATTCTTAGAATACATCTGCTGATATACATGCAACGGCACCTAGGTTCATTTTTAGAAGAATTTAGAAAGTTTCCCTTCATATAAAAAGTTCAGTTTTGATAAAACAAAAATGTTGATTGTAGCCACTTCACTGCATTTTTAAATGGAGTTTGAGCTACACTAGATAGACAATCGTTCTCTTTTTTTGTTTTTCTGTCTCAGGACAATTGTCACAATGCTCTACTTAACCATATATTAAATAAAACATCACCTTAAGGATGACTAGTGAGAATCTAAACAAAACATAGATTGCTCAGTTTTTAGTACTTGTCCCAATTCTATTCTGCTATAGTTTATATGAGGATAACATACAATAATGTCACACATTGCAAATAATAATGTGCAACTCTGGCCATATTTGTCATTTTGTTTTGCTTCTCTGGCTGAAGTAATAGCATCCAATGGAGATGATCGCCAAGATGAAATGAGTCTCAGTCTTCATCGCATCTGACAATATAGAAGATAAAAAGCCAGACACAAATCCTGAATTGCTGAATATCCTGAAGGGCCAGACTGGGAATTTTTTTTTGCCTGGGAATTTTTTAATCACAGTGTCCCAGTGAGAAGGCGCCAGAGAGGGAGTTGTTTTATTATCACCATTTACAAGCACGCCTCTCAAAGTGAACATGTTGGTTCCATGCTCTTCCAGGGCAGACCATGCACAGAGCTCTGCTAGAGAGATCTTGCATGAGAAAACGGTCTTGCATTTGTTCTGCACACCACAAGCAAATTTAAAGGCATGCTGGCGCTGTGTTTGCATGTGACTTGTCTCTCTCTGGTGTGTCCATGGTTCCAGAGGACAAAAGGGCCAGGAAAGCATATTGCGCATGTTTTTGAAGGCTGCTTTTGGAGTTGCATGTGTTGCGTGAGCTGATTGTAGAGTGGTATTGTGTGTAAATAGTAACTGTATTTACTGTATGTATTGGGGCTGATGTGTAATATGGTCGTTGCTTCCACCCAAGAGTAGTGGGAGTTTGAGTGTATTTTTGTGATTTTGTGTAAATAGGTCAGTTTCAGTTGTGTTGTGGTGTAAAAGGTGTTGCTAGGGGATGTAGAGTGATAAAGTATTTGTGTATAGGAGGGATAGTGTGTATAGGGGATGTAATAAGTGTGTATATGTGTTGTAGTGTATGTGTGTATAGATGATGTAGTGTGTGTAGGGAATGCACAGAATGTGAGTTTAGGGAATGCAGTGTGTGTTTGCATACAGGGGAACTAGTTTGTGCATAGGTGACCCAGACTGTGTATGGGATCCAAAGTGTGTTTAGGGGATCTAGTGTGTCTGTGTTTGTGTGTGTGTAGAGGATCTAGTGTGTGTGCATAGGGGATCCAGAGTGTGTATAAGGAATGTAGTGTGTGCATAATGGGATCTGGTGTATAGGGGTGAGGGATTCAGTGTGTGTGTGAAGGGTGCAGCGTGTGAGGGGTGCAGTTTGAGTGGTACAATGAGTGTGTATAAATGGTGCAGTGTGTGTGTGAGGAGTGCATAATGTGTTGTAAGGTGCAATGTGTGTGATGCATTATTAGAGGCATGTGCATGGGGAAAGTTTTCGGTTTGGTTCGGCATTCCGAAATTCGGGATTTTCACAATTCGGGACTTCGGCCATTCGGCACTTCAAGACTTTGGCACTTCGGCAACTTTGGAACTTTGGCACTTCAGCACTTCGGAAGTTCGACACTTCGGAAATTCAGCAACTTCGGAACTTTGGCACTTCAGCACTTCAGAACTTCAGCACTTCGGCACTTCGGAAATTCGGCAACTTCGGCACTTCAACACTTCGGAATTTCGGAACTTTGGAATTTCGGAATTTTGGGACTTCGGCACCTCGGGACTTCTCTTGCAGCCGTTTGGTAGATAACTCCCTAATTCCCACGGTATTAGGGAGTTATCTACCAAAAGGCTGAAAGACCTAAATTGGTCATTCAGCCAAATTTACTAATACCGCGAGTAGGGGCATGTCTAGTAAACAATGAGCAGCCTGTGACTGCTCACTGTTTTAAAAAAAAAGTGCCTAAGCGGCGGGTGGGGGCCCTAAAGTAAAATGATGGGGAGGACCTATTGTCCTCCCCCCTGGCCCCCACCCCTGTGCGGCGGGTGGGGGCCCTAAATACTAATAAGGGGGGGACCTAATTTCCTCCCCCCTGGCCCCACCCCTGAGCGGTGGGTGGGGGCCCTAAACAAGAATAAGGGGGGACCTAATGTCCTTCCCTCTGGCCCCCACCCCTGAGCAGTGGGTGGGGGCCCTAAACAAGAATAAGGGGGGACCTAATGTCCTCCCCCTGGCCCCCACCGCTCAGCGGCGGGTGGGGGTCCTAAATACTAATAAGGGGGGGGACCTAAGGTCCTCCACCCTGGCCCCCACCCCTGAGCGGCGGATGGGGGCCCTAAATTGTAATAAGGGGGGGGACCTAATGTCCTGCCCCTGGCCCCCACCCCTCAGTGGCGGGTGGGGGCCCTAAATACTAATAAGGGGGGGACCTAATGTCCTCCCCCCTGGCCCCCACCCCTGAGCGGCGGGTGGGCGCTCTAAAAACTAATAAGGGGTGGGGACCTAAGGTCCTTCCCCCTGGCCCCCACCCCTGAGCGGTGGGTGGGGGCCTTAAATACTAACCCCCTCACCCTAAAAACTAATGAGGGGGGGACCTTTAACCCCTTAAGGACACATGACATGTGTGACATTTCATGATTCCCTTTTATTCCAGAAGTTTGGTCCTTAAGGGGTTAACTAAGTACCTGTAAAAAAAAAAAAAATTACCATTATGTAACTATGTAACCGACGCAATTATAAAAAAAAAAAAAAAAAACGAGCGCAAGAAAAAATAATCCATCTTCACCCGGCGAGGGCTCTGCGCAGACTGACCTCTGCAGGGCGGGGGAAGGCATATAAAGCCGTGCCCCGCCCTGCAATTAGGATCAGAGCTCTCTGATTGGTGTGGAATTTGACTCATAGCACTCTGATTGGTTACTTAATCCACCAATTAGAGAGTTATGAGTCAAATTACTCAGCGTGGGAAAATTCCAAAGAACTTTCCCACGCTGTGTAAAATGACACAGAGCACTCAGATTGGTGGATTTCAAACCAACCAATCAGAGTGCTGTGACAGGTAAATGTAGAGACTTACCTGTCAGTCTCTTCATTTACCTGTCAGACACTCTGATTCGATGGCTTAAACCCACCAATCAGAGTGCTCTGAGCCTAATTGCAGAGTGGGGCAAGGCTTTATAAGCCTTGCCCCGCCCTGCAGAGCTCAGTCTGCGCGGAGCCCTCCATGTGTGAAGATGGATTTTTTTTTTTATAATTGCGTCGGTTATTATGGTTTTTTATTTGGCCTTTTTTGGGGCTGAAAAAATAAGATTTTACAAGAAAGAAAACATCGAATGGTAAGTTATTTTTTTTTTTACAGGTACTTAGTTAAAGGTCCCACCCTCATTAGTTTTTAGGGTGAAGGGGGTAGGTAGGGGGATAATTTTTATTGGGGGGGAGAGGGTGAATAGGTGTTTGGGGACCCCTAGTCACCTGGGGACAACAACATTTTTTTAGGGCCCCCACCCGCCACTCAGGGGTGGGGGCCAGGGGGGAGGACCTTAGGTCACCCCCCCTTATTAGTATTTAGGGCCCCCACCCGCCGCTCAGGGGTGGGGGCCAGGGGGAGGACCTTAGGTGTCCCCCTTTTTAGTATTTAGGGCCCCCACCCGCCGCTCAGGGGTGGGGGCCAGGGGGAAGGACTTTAGGTCCCCCCCCTTATTACAATTTAGGGCCCCCACCCGCCGCTCAGGGGTGGCGGCCAGGGGGGAGGACATTACGTCCCCCCCTTATTAGTATTTAGGGCACCCACCCGCCGCTCAGGGGTGGGGGTCAGGGGGGAGGACCTTAGGTTCCCGCCCCTTATTTTACTGTAGGGCCCCCACCCGCCGCTCAGGGGTGGGGGCCGGGGGGAGGACATTAGGTCCCCCCCTTATTAATATTTAGGGCCCCCACCCACCGCTCAGGGGTGGGGGCCAGGGGGGAGGACATTAGGTCCCCCCCCATTATTTCACATTAGGGCACCCACCCACCGCTCAGGGGTGGGGGCCAGGGGCTCGGGAGGGGGGAACTTATTATTTATTTATTTTTTACAGTGAGCAGCCACTCGCGGTATAGCGAGTAGGGGCATAATTTACTAATACTAAGTAATCTTTTCTTAGTATTAGTAAATTTGGCTGAAATATCAATTTAGGTCTCTCAGCCTTTTAGTAGATAGCTCCCTAATACCGTGGGAATTAGGGAGTTATCTACTTATTCATTCCTGTCATTACATTGACTGGCCAAGTAACTTACATTTTATATGAATGTATGTTACTTGATTGTTGTAAGTGTTGCAAATGCTTACAGCTGAATCCTGGCTATGTTTGTATACTTTTTATTTAAAATTGTTTACAATGTAACATTCTTCTTCTTTCACTGGGTAAGTATATTAGTACTTAGGCAATACTGTGCTTCGGAACTTCAGCACTTCGGCACTTTGACACTTCGGAACTTCGGCAACTTCGGAACTTCAGCACTTCGGAACATGGGCACTTCGGCACGTTGACACTTCAGAAATTCTGTAATTTCGGAACTTTGGAACCTCAGCAATTCGGCACTTCGACAAGTACCCGAATGTCCGAATTGTCCGAAATTCGTCCGAATTCATATTCGGACTGAAATTAATTGCACATGTCTAGTGTGTGATGTGTGCAGTATGTGTGAGGGTTTCATTGTGTGAATATGTTGGGAGGTATAGGCCTATATTGTGTTTGGGTTAGGGGGACAGGTGGGAGCAAATATATACTCACCTGAAAATGCATACATTATAGGGTGCTGCTGGGGCCAATATATGGTTTGACTCAGAACTGGGAAATTGCATTTGGGTCCTGCTGGTTTCATAAGCCTTACAGCAGTTTGTAGCTCTCAGAGTGTACCTTTAAGTTACATATATAATATAAAATCCCTTCACTACAAAAATATAATATATATGAATTAATTTTCATTATAAAGCAATGCAATCTTAAACCTCATAAAGCCTCATTTGTTTATGTTTTATTACAGTTGAAGTTCACATTGTAGAGATATTCTTTATTCTTTCCTTGTTTTTCTCTGTAAGGTGATTTGAAATGTCAGGTGGCCTATCTTCTCTAATCCCACACAGTATGCAAGTGTGAATCAGAAACTCAATTCATGCATTCTAAGAATCGGGGAGGGGGAGGCAGGAGAAAGTGCTCAATGTCAATCTGTACAGAATTATTTGTAAGGTGTTGCAGAATCTTGCATACCCCTGTATAGTACAATAGTTTAGTTTAATCATTATTCTCAAATACAGACATTATTTTTTTACATTTTGTTGGATTTTATATGAAGTTACATTTCTTTGAATACGTCAGGTCCTTTGCTAATACCTCTAAGCAGCATATTTGGCTATTAACATTTATCTGCTTTTATCATACCTTTTGTATATGACAAACATAGTATGTTTTGTATGACAATATATTTAATACTCGAAAACATTGCAAGATAAGGAATGCCTAACAATCGCTAACATAAAAGCTTGTGCTTCAAATGATGTATGTAACACAAAAAGAAAGAAAAATCCAATGGTGGAGTATGTCTAAGTATTTAAGATAGGTGTGGAGAGTCACTTACATGTAATAGAGCTTTAGCGCAGCTTGGGCAGAACAATTGCCACATTGGGATATATGGGTATCTTTTTATAGCAGATGTAAAATATAGAGGTACAACAATGCATTCAATATTGCTCTAAAAGATTTGAGATTTTTTAATTTAGTTTTATTCTTTACCAGAACAAGAATGCATCTTGGGTATTTTTACTTGTTAAAAACAAAACAAAAAAATCTGATGCTGTATGTAAACACAAAACATAATTTAGTGGAATTAAACCAAAGACATAACTAGAGATGTTGCGAACATAAAATTTTCCGTTCGCGAATGTTCGCGAACGGGCAAACCGGGCGAACCGCCATAGACTTCAATAGGCAGGCGAATTTGAAAAACCCACAGGGACTCTTTCTGGCCACAATAGTAATGGAAAAGTTGTTTCAAGGGGACTAACACCTGGACTGTGGCATGCCGGAGGGGGATCCATGGCAAAACTCCCATGGAAAATTACATAGTTGATGCAGAGTCTGGTTTTAATCCATAAAGGGCATAAATCACCTAACATTCCTAAATTGTTTGGAATAACGTGCTTTAAAACATCAGGTATGATGTTGTATCGATCAGGTAGTGTAAGGGTTACGCCCGCTTCACAGTGACAGAACAAACTCCCCGTTTAACGCACCGCAAACAACTGCAAACAGTCCATTTGCACAACCGCAAACTCCCCATTTGCACAAGGTTGGATACCAAGCTAGCCATGTCCCGTTCCTTGTCCTCACTGATGACAACATCATCATCATCACACCGTACGTCCATGTGTGTAATGCTGCCTGACTGAGACATATCCCTGTTATCTACATCCTCTGGCAATAATGGTTGCGCATCACTCATTTCTTCCAACTGATGTGTAAATAACTCCTCTAACAGATCAAGTGAAGCGGCTGTGGTGCTAGTGTTGGTGGTGGCGGCAGGCGGGCGAGTGGTAACTGGAGAGGTGCCTGAAGCTAAGCTGGAGGAGGATGGTGCATCAAGGTTCCGAGCGGAAGCTGTAGAAGATTGGGTGTCCTCTGTTAGCCAGTCAACTATGTCCTCAGAACTTTTCGAGTTCAGGGTACGTGGCCTCTGAACACTGGGCATTATTCTAGGGCCAAAGGGAATCACAGCACCACAACCACGATGGCCCCTGCGGGGTGGCCTGCCTCTGCCTGTCATTTTTTTTCTTCGATTAGTGGTACTATGCGTGCAAGCTACTGTGACAACATGAGTGGCACTGTGCACTGGCAGAAGTTGGCAGAGTAGACGCTGTAGGCCTGACACACGCTTGCAGACAACTAACTGCTATTCAATCTATTACAGTCAAAATTTATTTTATTTTTTTACATGTACACTACTTTTACACCAGATATGAGTTGCACTGGTGTGACACTGTGCACTGGCAGGCCCTGAAACGCACACGTGTGAAGGAAACTGACTGCTATTATATTACAGTAAAAAAAAGTTTTTTTTTCTTAAATGCAAGCTATTGTGACACCAGATATGAGTGGTGGCACTGGGCAAGTGGGCACAGTATACGCTGTGAGCCTGACACACACGCTGGCAGGCAGGCAACTGCAATTAGATTACACAGGAAAAAAGAAAAAAAAAAAGCAGACTGATGTTCTAGCCCTAAAAAGCGCTTTTTGGGGTGCTGTCCTTACAGCAGAGATCAGATGAGTCCTTCAGGACTGTAGTGGACACTGAATACACTAGCCTAGCTATCGATTTCCCTATTAAATCAGCATCAGCTACACTGACCCTCCTCTCACTAAGAATGCAGCTTCTGTGGGGCGGGGCCTAGCTGTCATGGAGGAAAGACGCACTTCATGTGTGCTCCATCAATATCTCACTTTAAGCAGCTATCAACAAGCAAATTTCACCCCAGAAGGGGATGACCCAGCAATGTTGCTCCTACCTGACAGACCCGACATGCTTAATAGCGGTCAGCAACTCGACAGAGTCTTACTTACCTCCGCGTGGAAAGTGTGGCCTGGTGCTCACCGGGCAGGAGAGGCGGCCGATCTCCCGATCCTGGGATGCCCAGGAGCAGTTACTTCCCAGCAGGAGCTCTGTTAACCCCCCCTCGGACCGGTGGGGGTTATCCCGGTCCACCCCTGAGAGGCTGTCTGGAGCTAATGGATGCACAGAGCACAGCCGCCCAGGCTGACATACTCATCTGCGACTCTCCCAATATGGCAGCAGCCGCGTGTCCTCCTGGTACCAGCAAAGCATGGCAGGAGATTGAGTCTAAGCTGGACAGACTCTTTAATCAATTTTGGAAGCAAATAACAAGCAGGAAGCCCCAACAAGCTCCACCACAGCCCCAACAAGCTCCACCACAGCTAAGCGAAGCAGTCCTCATTAAAATCCACCAATGCAAAAGGCGTTGAAGATGGGACCTGAGGCACAAACAGAAATGCAGAGCCTGCCCCACATCAAGCACTCTCGCCTCCACCTTAAGCCACCACAATCCTGCACCGGACGTGAAGCACCACCGGGACAGATCCGACCACCCGACAAAACAAGCTTCCACCACCTCAAGCCGCGAACCCGGCACTCAGCCAGAGACTTGCCTTTGTTGTTCCAGGTATCAGGGACTCCCAGGGTCTGCACCTGGTGCCCAGAAGGGATCGGATGAGCACAAGCAGTAAACAGCAGCCTGCCAAGCATGTCCCACTATAGCCGATCCTCCACACCATGCCTTTGATCACATGAACTGCTCTCTGCACATTAACTAATCGTAAAGTAGCAAGCGTTTAAACATGTCATTATTTCACCTCCTAAAGAGTTTATTGTCGTAGTTCCTTACATGCCTTTTACCTTAACCGTTCATGTATTATGTTATTCACTAGTCTCATCTCATGGGGCGACTCACACTTGATTTACAACTAGTGGTGGAGCTGCTGATATAAATACACAGTTGATAACGTGCAAGCTACACCCTAAACATGACAGCCATCTTTCACAACAATGTACTGCTATATACTCATACCCTCAGTGCAACTAGCCATGATATACGCACGTTTAGCCTAGCATGCTCAAATATAACACACTTCTGTCTAAAAAAAAAAAAAAAAGAATGCAGCTTCCGAATGAATCTAAAATGGCTACTGATTGGCTGGAATTTGTCTGCTGACTGTGAGGTACAGGGTCAAAGTTTACTCAATGATGATGAATAGGGGGCGGACCGAACATCGCATATGTTCGCCATCCGTGGCGAACGCGAACAAGCTATGTTCGCCAGGAACTATTCGCCAGCGAACTATTCGGGACATCTCTAGACATAACCAAAGAAACAAGTATTTACAGCAGGGGTAGGCAACTTTCAGCACTCCACACCAGTGAACTAAAGTGTGACTTTTGGGATCTACTGCATGAAACTCAATTACTTCCTGCCTTTTCAATAATAATCTTCTATGATATTTTACTCAATTTGTCATTAATCCTTCTCAATACTATTTTACCCAATTTCCATACCTTAAACCAGGGGTCGGCAGCATTGAGCACTCCAGATGTTTTGCACATCATCTCCCTTAGTGCCTTGCCAGCATTATGGCTGTAAGTGCATTATGGGGGGTGTAGTCCACAGCATAGTTGTGCCAAAGGTTGCCTACTGCAGATATAGGCTATGCAAGCACAAAGTAATATTTAAAGTAATATTTATTTAATTTAATAAGTCTTTTAGAAACAATGCTGTGGTATTGTTCATATCTGACTGCAAGGCACACAAAGATTTATCTCGTAGTACAAAGAATTGTAGTGAATTGAAACTGAATTACAAAATGTAGGCAAAAAGTCGAAAAAAGCCTAAACTGAAACTTGTTTTTTTCGAATTGGTTAAATTCTGATTCAATTATCTATACATTTATGTTTACCGAATTAACTTTTGTGTTTAAGTATATTTATATATGTGTGGTTCTATGTATGTCTATGCATCTCTTTGTTCATGTAAAACCAGAGCCCTAAAGATACCCTCAAAGTGCAATTAATACATTAATACATAAATTAACCACTCAGCGTATTCCAATTAAGTTAACCTTAAAAAAGAACAGGACAAGACAAATAATAGTGCAATATAGCTTGACAACGTGACAATTTTCAGTGAGATTAATGCAGAGAACTCACTCACATTTTTTTGAGCTAACTTGAGAGCTCTGCTGAGTTGCACATGGGCGGTATAATTCCCTCTGCAGCAGCTGGAATGATAGGAGCTATATATATATAGATATATATATATATTTTAGAAAAAGCAAATAATGAATACAAAAGAAGTGGCGCGCAGTCTACTACCAAACAGAGCGGACATGTAGAGCCTGAGCTCCGGCATTTTTGGCAGATTTGGGGTTTTTAAACCTGACTAATCAGCAGTCTTACCCCTCGATGAGCACTGGGTTGGGGATTCCTGATTGACTGTCTTGAGGCAATATTTCAGGCTACAACCTGCCCGAGACCAGAGAAGCATTGCCATGTCCTAGCTTGCTTTATAGTACTATTTCGCTCGAGGTGTAGACATGTTAGTTTAGCATGTTTATCTCATATAAAAAACAAGACAATTTAATCAGAAGTTTATGTACCAACTGCGTTTTTTTAAATCTTCTCATATGCCCTAACTCCTATTTTTCCTTTCTGTAATGATTTGCACAATGTCTCGATAACAGAAAGAATGACAACAAAAAAAAAAGAATGACAAAAAAGCATAACAATTAAGCATGTACGTATTTGGAGACAATAATGCCATCCTTGTGTTCTGAAATAATTCATTATCCGATTAACCTTTAGTGGAAATAATTTCTCATAGCACACCCTACAACTTTATGTTTATTTCTCTTATTTTAACATTTTTTCTGTCATTGCAGATATATGAAAAAGCAAGAAGACTTTTTTCTGCTTTAGGAGCATCTTTCGCATGCACTGGAATTGTTTAGAAGTGTAAGTGTGCTTTTTGCTCATTTAGATTATTTCTATACATCTCCATCTATCTGTCTATAACATTTGCAGTGTATGAATGAAAGGTACAGGTACAATAATAAAATTGTGCTCCATACCAACATAACTACAAGACAGACAGGAATACAGCACTGTCTTGAGTCTGTTTAACATCACTGGGGTATTTACTCAAAGGACTACTATAGTGCCAGGAAAACATACTCGTTTTCCTGGCACTATAGTGCCCTGAGGGTGCCCCCACCCTCAGGGACCCCCTCCCGCCGGGCTTACCTCTTTCTCCAGCGCCGGGCGGGGAGCTCTCCTCCCTCTTCTTCCGTCACCGGCTGAATGCGCATGCGCGGCAAGAGCAGCGCGCATTTAGCCAGTTTATAGGAAAGCATTCACAATGCTTTCCTATGGACGCTGGCGTCTTCTCACTGTGAAAATCACAGTGAGAAGCACGGAAGCCCTCTTGCGGCTGTCAATGAGACAGCCACTAGAGGCTGGATTAACCCTATTATAAACATAGCAGTTTCTCTGAAACTGCTATGTTTATCAAAAAACAAAAAAGGGTTAAACCTGGCACCCAGACCACTTCATTAAGCTGAAGTGGTCTGGGTGCCTATAGTGGTCCTTTAACAGTGATTTATCAGACATTTAAAGGGGATTTTTTAATTTTAGTGCAAAATAGTTGCACTGAAAATAAAGGTGATTTGGAAAAATGTTCCTTATTGTCCAATTTGGCCTAAATTTTGAATTTTCTGTTGAATTCCTGACAATTCACAATTTAGTAAAGAATGCTGTGTTTTTACATAGAGAAATGCAGGGTCATTTACTAAAAACGTCAATTTATGGGAATCAAATGTGAATTTCAAATGTTAGGCCGCAATAATTGAAGTGGAATATTTTTCCAAATCAGCTGTTTTTTTTGGGCTATTTTGGGCAAAAAATATGAAATGAATGAATAATCCTATATATGAATGATTTATGGAGAAAACCATAAAGCATGTGTTACATATTTTAGCTTATTTGTGCTCTTACTCATAAGCTTTCTCTAAAGAACGTATTATTAATCCTTTGGTTTTCTATGTATCTAAGCAAAATATTAAGCGTTACAATAAAAGCAATGCTTCCTTAACGGGACCTGGAAGAACCTATTGTCCTTTTTTTTAAATGTTTCGTACTTTACATCTCCCATAATGCTTTTAGAGCCACAAGGTTTGCAAAGCACCATGGGAGATGTAGTTCAGAACATCTGGAGTGCCGAAGGTTGCCTACCTCTACACTAGGCCTTGAATATATTTGACAGGACATAAAACTTCACTAGAAGAAACGACCTGACCCTGACAGGAGGTCAGCACGAAGTAAAGCTAAATGTTACCACATAGAGGGGAGCAATAAAACGTTAATGGAAACAAATACATTTTAATATTTTATGAATGCATCATTATCAATAATTCAATTAGTCAGTCAAAAGCTACCATCTCATTCCTGCTGATGTTTAGCTGAAGGCAAATGTGTGTTACTTTTTTAAAAAAGATTTAATTTAATTTATTTTTATGTTTCTTTTTTTCTGATTAATTGCAGAACGACACCTGGGTTTTTCCAAGAAGTTATTAATTAGGATGAAACATCATAAAATAACTCTGTTCTCATTCGAGGCTGGGAAATAACATACAGTCTGTTGAGTTAATAATGGCCTTTTCAATGTGCATGAATGCTTAAAGCAATCTACACATGCCATATTACGTTTACGAGAAGCTGTTATGAAGACAGATGGAGCATTTTTGTGCAGATGCCAAATGCATTCAGGTAAACTGATAATGATATTTTATTTTGGTATATGGGCAAGAATGTTAAAATATGTCATTTTTAAAACAGAAATAAAATTTAAAAAAGTTCTGCCGCCTAAAACTGCCCTACATAAAATGGCTCTTTAATAGGATTGTGAATCACTAAATCTACTAACTGCCTTAAAAGCATTTACATTAACTCTTATCTCCCTGCAACATGTATGCTAATTATTTCACTAGCCAGTGCAGAGCAATTTAAAGTGATACAGTTCATAAAGCCCCATTTACCGCTCTCTTTACTCTAGAGTTACGTTTTAGTATGCAGAGAAACTAATTGAACAGCCAAGTTTCCGTACCATCCCTCTGCACCTCTGCAGATGGACTGTAAATGGCTAACTTTAATTTATACTCTGCAGAAAACTTTGTAGATCAAACTTCATGGTTGCATTTTAATTGCTAGGAAGGAGGAGGGGACCCCTAAAGGATAAACACTAAAGTGTTTATTTGATTACTTGCAGGCTGGAATATTTTTATAGTACAGATAATTGGTATAGCTTTACTTTACTGTTTCTGCTTAAATCTTTGTAACTTGTCTAGAACCTCAAAGCTGTTGTAGACATGAGTAACTAGGAGGTGGCTTAAATAAATTAAAATGGCAAATAGGTTCTGTAATCAAAAACAGTGCTCGATTAACAACACTTTTCACAAACATGACTTTACATACAAGGTCTCGCATTTAGACTGGAAGAAATGAGATTTAGTCTAAGGCAAAAGAAAGTTTTTTTTCTAAAGTAAGTACAATAAGGATGTGGAATTATCTGCCTGAAAAGGGTGGTTTTAACAGAGTTTGTACAGATGTTTAAACAGCAACTGGATAAAAATGTGCAAAAACAATATTTAGAGATATCATTTTTTAATAGGTGCGGTAGCAGCTTACTGATTTAAGTAGAAATCTGCTGCCATTCTAGGATTGTAGAAGATTTTTTTCCTAGATTTTTTTTGCAAAATTGGAAAGCTTCAAACTGTTTTTTTTGCCATCTTTCTGATCAACAGCAAAAACAAATGTAAGCAATGCTGAACTTAATGGATGCATGTCTCTCTTCAGTCTATGTAGCTTTGTAAAATATGTGATATAGGGGCTGATGGAGCTTCAGCTTCAGGCCCATGTTATGAAACATGCCTAGACATTTACATTAAACTGCAGTAAATATTAAACTTGTGCATTTGGGTATCAATGAATTCAATGAAATCGGATAAGTTGTTGAATTTTTTTTGTTATCTGGAGCTCCACTCATTGTGCCATAAAAAAGAGAATAGAGAAGATCATTTTTTAGTACACTAATAGGCTCATTTTCATGTCATTTTCAGTTTGCCTAATAGTTGTTTTTTTTTTTTTAAATATTAAATGAGAAATTAATGTAAACTGAAAAATGTAGCCAAATTAGGATAAACCAAACCAATTTTTTTTCATGAATTGATTCAGATGGACTGAATTTTTCTGCTATGCAGAAGTCTAGTAATATTAATAATATTAAATATTTTTCTCCTCTTTTGCTTACACTGGGTTCGCCCACTTTCAGTGTAGTGACCCAACTATCTACGCTTTGCTTCAAATCTCTTCATGTATTTTGCAGTGTGGGTATCTATGCTTTTTTATGTGTCTCTCCATGTGTTTCGTTGAATGGAATTATTATTTAGTTTAATATTTGTGTAATGAGTGCTTTGCTAGGTGTTTGGATATATTGTGCAATGCGTATATATCCATGTATTTTTCTGTTTCTGTGGATTTCAGAGAGAGTCTCCAAATTTGTATAAATTACGTTGTCAGTCTCCTTGCACACATAATTATATTAACATATAAAATATTCACACACAGGCACACAGTCCTTGACCTACATACATTTATATAAACAGACACCTACACTTGCAAGCATTTATTTATATACAGACCTATAACCCTGCACGCATAAATTCATATACAAACACAAGCCCCAAAACAAATGTTTGCATGCATGTACATAACCTTGTATGTATATATGTACAGACATATAGCTCTAATACACCTATTAACATACATACATATAGCCCTGCTTGAATATATTTACATGCAGACTCATAACTCCCCACAAAATATTTATTTGCACAAAGTGACATAACCATTTACATATGCCTATAAACGTATGCACATGGGTACTAGATGGTTGAAAACAACAAACAAATAATGTTAACACTATAACAAGTTTAAAAACAGAATACAAAGACAGGTTTTTATATCAAACAATGTAATTTTGTAAAAGTTTGTTTTAACAATAGTTCTTTACTTTAGCAGTGGATAGATAGCTTAATCAAGGGGTAATTGAGTGACATTGTGGAATGTTTGGCTGTAGTTCGCTGAGTTGCTGAGCGGACAGCCGATACGTAGCTAAATCGAGATTAGTCCCATTTGACATCTTTGAGAACAAATTTTTAAGCTCGTAAACATCCTGCAACATGGTTATCCCTAATTCTTTTTTCTTAGAACCCTATTTGTTACATAGTTAAAACATTTTATTAGCAAATGTTTGTAGAAAATTATTTATACATCAGTATTTTGAAAAACATCAAAAAGGTTTCAAGTCATCAGTTGATCAACTAATTCCTTAGTAATGTTAAAGGAACACTACAACATAAAAAAAATTATATTCTGGGGGGGTGTGGCAAGCCGAGCAGCTAACAAGACGTGTTTATGTGGAGCTCCTGCTCAAAACACCTAAAAACCTATTACATTGCCACGAAATCACCGCACTGAGACCCCAAAACCAAGATACAATCAGCGCTGATACCCCCACAGAGAGATGGGGCAAAAAAACAAGAGACTTACCCGCCCGGAGGGCTCCTATCTGCCTGGTATCAGGTGATCCTTCGAAAGGTCGCAACAACTACCACAGTCTAAAATGGCACCTGGTAAGCCTCAGAGTACCAGTGAATCAGACGCATCTATGGAGGAAGAGAACCCCCCGATCACACCTTCCACCACCACAGTGTACTGGTCAGAAGATTCGGACTCGGATGACTCACCCTCCACAAAGGGCAACATTAAAAAGCTGCTGCTGGATCTGCGGGAAGTCTGGAAATCCGACATGGATGGTGTGCGAGCAGAGATGGCGGGCATCACAACGCGCCTTGACACAGTAGAAACTCGGGAAGGGGACAGAGACTCTTTACTCACCGCGACCAGAACGCAGGTGGAATCACTTTCCCACCAACTCCAAAGACTCACCCGCACTGTGACAATGATGGAAACACGTCATCGTAAGAGAAACGTGCGCATCCGTGGAGTCCCTGAAGATGTAGGCCCGAAAGCCTTGCTGGAGTTCACAAATAAAGTGGCAATGACCACGGGGGCGAAGAAAGATGGCGAAACATGGCCGATAACAGCGGCTTTCAGGATTTGAAAGGCACCGACCACCTCGGCAGATGCTTCCAGAGACTTTATTGCCATCACCTGTGATGTATCAGTTAAGTCAGCACTTATGGCCCAATCAAGGAAAACACCCACCACAAATGTGAATAACTACCACATAAGAGTCTTTGACGACCTCCCGTTCATGACTCTGATGAAGCGGCGGAAGTTCATGCCGATTACCCTCCAATTACGAGACCACAGCATTAGATATCGCTGGGGGGCAGTGGGCACTCTGGTCGTACCACACAAAGATACAGTCCTGTCACTGTCAGTAGAGGAGATTCTTGCACGACCTACAGCTACCACAGCTTTTATCTCCGGTGCAGGGGAGCAGTAAGACCATGAACGCTACAGGCGGGGAAGAGTAGCAGGAGAGTGGCACCGGTGCGGAAAAGAAGCGGGAAAAGCCGCAACCTCAGAATCCCCCATAGAACTGTTAGAGCAAGAGAGTGTCAGTCACACATCTACTAATAGGGACTGGCTGAGGCCCTCCGCAACGCAAGCCCATGCTAGTCTTGCAACCTTTATCAAGCTGATTGCTATGCCACGTTTGGCTCCTCAGTGACGGGTACTTCACACCCACTAGCTTTCACACAGGGCCCTAGCCTGCATTGCAAGGAATGACTGGCCATACAAGTGATTAACAACAGTAGGAAAGGCAGAGGGGAATGGATGAACATGGCAGACTCGAGGGAAGAGGGGGAACAAGTTTTCTTAATGCGCAATTAACCATCTTTATAGCGGAACCGACTCAAGGGCACACAGAGGAACCAGGCACTCACTGAGACCACCTATTTAGCAGAGTCAACCAGGCGGTCCATGGATCACAATAGACCGGTTATTTAAGGATTGCACCCAGGGGCCCGCTTCACTGGGCAGCTTGCGACCCCGATAAAATTCCTATCAGGGCACTAGATTAAACACGCAAATGCCACCCCCACACGAACAGGGCTCGTATGGCACAAGTGACAGATAGGGAACCTGAGAGGGATCAACCGACTCCTGGTTAGAGGACAGTCAGTAGAAGCGGGGGGGGGGGGGAGGAATGGACGGGCAGGACGGTGAATGACCCGGACACGGGATATAGAGCAGCGATACAGCGGGCAACAGCGTGCACGAGAAAGCATGTGGGAACATGGGGTAAGGAGAACGGATCAAGGAGAAGTCTCAGGGTTTACGACATGATAACCGTGTCTACCGCAGCTATGACATCTTATGCAACGTTTTGATCTTAATTAATTTTGTTACTGGAACTTGAGACATTATTTACTATCTAAAAATGTGGCCTCTTTGAAACTGTTGATTTCATTGTTTTGCTGCTACAATACAAATAAAGAATTAAAAAAGTTATATTCGGTTTCAACAATTGGAGTGTACATTTACCCCTCTAGATGCCAGGCTCAATCCAATACAAAAAAAAAAGTTTATTAGCCTTTTTCTACCGCTCCACTCTGGAAGAAAACAGTGTCGAAATTTGTGAATTAACGGGAGTCAATCAAGATGTGGTGATCGTCCAAAAGAATCCTTCTCAGAGGGTGCTCTCACATATGCTTGAACAATCATTCAGGTGGCGTTAATGAGGAGGCCTTTCAATCTTTGAACTTAACTGCTAGGGTGGCATTCCTAAATATGAATTATGAAGGCCACATATCTAGAATTGGTATTACAGCTACTGAATATAGCGTGGAACAAATGAATAAAGAAATGTTTAAAAAGAAAGAAAAATTGAAAATCTTAACAAATTCATATATGAAGCATTGTCTGTCTCATGCTACATTTTTCTTTAGCCAAATGGATTGTCAATTAGACCACTTTAGACAATAGCAGGAAATATTTGTTTTTTCCTTTGTACATCATTAAGCAGTCATCAACAAAAGCCGTATGAAGATGTTTTCTCTTCCTGCATTGTGAGATACAAGCAGAATACCATCTGACTTGTCTATTTATACTTTCTGAAATAGGACGAGGAGAATCAAATGACAGAACACATTATAATTCAGAACAATCAGATCATTTTCTTCAAATACAGTATACAGTAATGCAGAAAAAAAACAGACACTTTTATTCTCAAATGCTATCAAAACATAAAAATCCTGTATACGTTGAAGAAAGTCGAAATTATTAGGGTGAGTGAAAATGTCAGACCTGAAAGAAAAATTTGCCAATTTGCCTCACATGGGAAATTCTGTGATAATTACCTAAAATGTGATTTTTTTTTTTTTTTTACATTTCTATTTTGATTTGTTTGGCCCTGCACCACTATAATGAACATGTATTTCATTATAGTGGTGCTGATAAAATGGCCTAAATGTTTACAAACAAGAATCTGTGCACATACAAAATGTACAGTTTCAAATTGAACAACATGTTCATACATAGGTATGCACAGCACTAGTGAAGCAAAAAACATATGTGAGGAAGGCTGAACTTGATGGACGCAAGTCTCTTTTCAGCTATGTAACTAAGTAACTATGTAACTATGTCCCGAACGGTTCTCTGACGAATAGTTCCTGGCGAACATAGGTTGTTCGCGTTCGCAACGGAAGGCGAACATATGCGATGTTCGGTCAGCCCCCTATTCGTCATCATTGAGTAAACTTTGACCCTGTACCTCACAGTCAGCAGACACATTCCAGCCAATCAGCAGCAGACCCTCCCGCCCAGACCCTCCCACCTCCTAGACAGCATACAATTTAGATTAATTCTGAAGCTGCATTCTTTTTTTTTTGTATTATTATTATTTTTTATTTTTTTATTTTTTTTGTGTTTGTCTTTATTATACATTATCCTCCATATCCAGTAACCTGTGTTTATTATACATTATCCCCCATAGCCAGTAACCTGTGTTTATTATACATTATCCCCCCATAGCCAGTAACCTGTGTTTATTATACATTATCCCCCCATAGCCAGTAACCTGTGTTTATTATACATTATCCCCCCACAACCAGTAACCTGGGTTTATTATACATTATCCCCCCATAGCCAGTAACCTGGGTTTATTATACATTATCCCCCCATAGCCAGTAACCTGTGTTTATTATACATTATCCCTCCATAGCCAGTAACCTGTGTTTATTATACATTATCCCCCCGTAGCCAGTAACCTGTGTTTATTATACATTATCCCTCCCATAGCCAGTAACCTGTGTTTATTATACATTATCCTCCCATAGCCAGTAACCTGTGAATAATATAATATATATGTTCAGAAACATATTAGTAATATATGTAAATCGGGTGAAAAGGTATTAAAGAAAAACACACTTATTGCATCAAATTTACAAAGCCAAACTTTTAAAAGCTTTCCTCATTTCTTTCTCGGGATGAGAAATATATTGGTTGTAGACTGAGGATTTCCATCTGCCCAATCTTTTAATAATATGCACTGGAGTGTCAGTGTTGAAGGAGATCGAAGCTGCCCCTATTCTAAATGAAAGACCCGAGACATGGATACAACGTAATCTTAGGAGTAGTGTTCTGATGTAGAAGATGAATTTAGCCGTAGTTAGAGGGATTCAGTGAGAGTAGTGGTGAAATGTGTGTGGCATGACTGAGTGTGGGTAAGTAAGAGTCAAGTATTTTAACTGGGCACTAGTTCTAGGTGGGATAAAGTGGTATAGCGGATGGATGAGTAGTTTGGTTTGTTTTAGAGGTTTGTAGAGAAAGTATATAGTGATCATGATTTTTAGCGATATCCAATATTTTTAAGGTGGTCTCAAACAAACATAAAATGCTATATAAAATTTGTGGGAATATCGAATAGTCGTGTACAGTAAATCAGAGAGGGCTCGGAATATCGAACCATCGATCGGTAACCTAGATGAAGTAGGGGGTCTATCTGTTTTATTAAATACTCGGTAATATGCTTTTAATGGGATAGGACGTTAGGAAAGGTGTGTGATTGGGATAAGTAGTTGTGGCTGTATTTACCTTATCCTGGGACCGTAAAAAAAGGGGGGTAAGGTTAGCGCTAATAATATATTAAACAGGCAGCGACCTTTAGAGGGTAACCCTCTAACCCTCTATATAAGAGATATACAGTAAAGGGGAAAAAAAAGGTTGCACCACAGATAAAATGGATCAAATAAAAGTAAAAACAACAATACAATAAAAAAAATAAAATTTTTATTGTATTGTTGTTTTTACTTTTATTTTATCCTGGGACCGACCGGACTCCTAAGCTTGAGCTGCGCATGGCTGGATCACTCCTGCCTCCACACGAGCCGCATGCGGCTTGATCTCCTCTTCTGACTTAGCCACGTGCACTGACCGCAGTGATCGGTCACATGGCCCGCCTGGCACTAGGAGCACAGCTCGAGTCACAAGCTTGCTCTTAAAGGGGCAGTGGGAGCCAAAAGTTTATTCAGGCTCCCATCGGCCCACCTCATTCATGCACCCCCACACACGAACGTTTTTGGGGCGTAGGCATGATGTGGGCCAATCACTGGTGTAACAGTAGTGTACATAAAAAAAAAAAACTAGAAATTTGACTGTGAAATAATAGCAGTCATTTTCCTTCACACGTGTGCGTTTCAGGGCCTGCCAGGGCACAGTGTCACACCAGTGCAACTCATATCTGGTGTAACAGTAGTGTACATTTAAAAAAAAATAAAAATACAGGGGGCTTGTTGTCACCTTTCGGGGACCCTTGGTGTTGTACGTGGCTGGGTGGAGGAAGAGACCTTCAATGACATCAGTGAGGACAAGGAACGGGACATGGCTAGCTTGGTATCCAACCTTGTGCAAATGGGGAGTTTGCGGTTGTGCAAATGGACTGTTTGCGGTTGTTTGCGGTGCGTTAAACGGGGAGTTTGGTCTGTCACTGTGAAGCGGGCGTAACCCCTACGCTACCTGATCGATACAACATCATACCTGATGTTTTAAAGCACGTTATTCCAAACAATTTAGGAATGTTAGGTGATTTATGCCCTTTATGGATTAAAACCAGACTCTGCATCAACTATGTAATTTTCCATGGGAGTTTTGCCATGGATCCCTCTACGGCATGCCACAGTCCAGGTGTTAGTTCCCTTGAAACAACTTTTCCATCACTATTGTGGCCAAAAAGAGTCCCTGTGGGTTTTAAAATTCGCCTGCCTATTGAAGTCTATGGCGGTTCGCAATGTTCGCCCGTTCGCGAACATTTGCGGAAGTTCGCGTTCGCCGTTCGCGAACGGAAAATTTTATGTTCGCGACATCACTACACAGCACACACCATGTATTAAAATGGTATGTTTGTAAAGTAGAATTGCAGTCGCATTCTACTTTACAAATATACCATTTTAAAACATGGCATACAAAATGCAAATATTTTTCTCCAGGATTAGCAGGTCTATGGAAATTATTGGTTGCTTCTTCAGAAACGTGTCAAGCTAACAATAACTCACAGAAAACAGCCAGCAGTGGAATTAATTTTCTTTAATTACCAGTTCCGGAAGGGCAGCCATCAGAAATTTTAAGGCCCCAACTCAGCTCAGGGTCTGGGCCCCTGGGCGTCTGCCTCCAAGCCCACCCACAGTGACCACCTCCAAATCCAGCCCACAGGAATACACACACAGACACAAACACACACACTGATACAAAAGGACACAGATACACACACACAAAGATACACACATACTGACACACACACATAGGCGGCTTTAGACTTTATCAGGCCTTCGGCGAAACTCAAACATAAGGCTCTACTAACACCAAAAGGGAAAAAAAAAATAATAGGGTTGCATTTTATGTGACAGGATTAGAGGCATTAATGTGACAGGATAAGTGTGGCAGGGTTGGGGGGAGAGTGTGACAGAGTGAGAGAAGGTGAGTGTGACAGAATTAGGGGGGTTAATTTGACAGTGCGAGTGTGGCAGAGTGAGGGCAGGTGAGTTTGGAGGGGGTGAGATTAACAATATTAGGAGTGGTTAATGTGAGTGTGGATGTGTAAAGGGGCTGAAAGTGTGGGGGGATGACAGTGTGAGGGGAAGCTTACAGAGTGTGTTAAGAGGCTGACTGTGTAAGAGTATGGTGATACTGCATTGTGGGGGGTGACAGTGTGTGGGGGGCATGACAGTATGTGTGAGGGAAGGTGACAGTATGTGTGAGGGAAGGTGACAGTGTGTGTGAGGGTGGTGATACTGTAAGAGAAGGGGGGTGATAGTGTGTGGGACAGTGACTTGATACTGTGTGGGACAGAGGATTGATACTGCCAGGGAAGGGGGTGATATTGTGTGGGACAGAGGGTTGATACTGTGAGGGAGGGAGAGTGATACTGTGAGGCAGGGGGTGATACTGTGAGGGAGGTGGGTTGATACTATGAGGTGGGAATATTGTGAGGGAGGGGGTAATACTGTGGGGGATACTGTGAGGGAGGGGGTGATGGTGTGAGGGGGGATACTGGAAGGGAGGGGGTAATACTGTGAAGGGGATATTGGGAGGGAGGGGGTAATACTGTGTGAGTGAGACTGGGAGGGAGAGGGTTAATGCTGTGGGGGAAATATTGGAAGGAAGAGGGTTAATGCTGGGGGAGGAATAGTGGGAGGGAGAGGGTTAATGTTGTGGGGGATACTGGGAGGGAGAGGGTTAATGCTATGGATAGAGTTAATGCTGGGTGGATACTGGGCGGGAGAGGGTTAATGCTGAGGGAGGGAAAACTGGGAGGGAGAGGGTTAATGCTGGGGGAATACTGGGAAGGATAGGGTTAATGCTGCGGGGGGAATACTGGGAGGGAGAGGGTTAATGCTGGGGGGAACATTGGGAGGGAGAGGGTTAATGCTGGGGTGGATACTGGGAGGGAGAGGGTTAATGCTGGAAGGGATACTGGGAGGGAGAATGTTAATGCAGGGGGGAGAGGGTTAATGCTGGGGGTGGATACTGGGAGGGAGTGATTAAATACCTTTTTATGCTCTTTGTTGGTCCTGTGGGCTTCTTGGTGTTCTTGTGGCCATGGCCACTGGTCAACAGCTCTGCAGTGTGCAGAGCTGCAGACCATGTATCTCGCGAGATCCAGTCAGAGCATGCTGTGGTAACCCGCGGCAATGCTCTGATTGGTCAGAATTCGCTAGACACATGGTCTGCAGCTCTGCACACTGCAGATCTACAGACCGGTGTCTGCGATGGGAGCTCTCCTCCCGCGCAGACGCCATGGAGGGGCCTCGCATCCAGCAACATATCGAGCAAGCCGCCGGGCCCCCTCCTGGTGTCGGCCTTTGGTCACTGATCGAGGACCTGACACAGTCTGCCCTAAGGTGGTTTGGGGGGATGGTGACAGTGTTTTGGATGGTGACATTGTTTTGGATGGGGACAGTGTGGGGATGGTGACAGTGTGGGAGGTGGTGACAGTGTGGGAAGTGGGTACAGTGTGGGGGGATGGTGACATTGTGGAAGGTGGTGATAGTATGGGGGTGGTGACAGTGTGGGAGGTGATGACAGTGTGAGGGGATAGTGAAAGTGTGTGGGGGATGGTGACAGTTTGGGGGGATAGTGACAGTATTTGGGGGAGATAGTGACACTGTAAGCACCTCGCACACTGTCACCATCCCCCCACACTTTCACCATCCCCTCACACTGTCACCACCTCCCACAATGTCACCACTTTGGCCAGCGTTTGTGATTAAGTGGCTACTAAAAACCACTGGACATACCCTATTTTGAATACCTTGGGTTGTCTACTTTTTCAAATGGTATGCCATAGTGGGGTTCATTTTCATTTCTGGGCTGCCATACCGTCTCAAAGGCAACATAGCCAATCTGGCAAATTTCAATTTGCAAAAACAGAAATTGGCAAATCTTATATTTGATCCTGTAACTTTCCAAAACACCATAAAACCTGTACATGAGAGGTACCGTTGTGCTTGTGAGAAATTACTCTACACAAATATGAGTGTTTTAGAGCAGTAACATTAATAATACTGATGATATCATCAGTGAAAGGACAGTTAATTTGTGAAAAATGCAAAAATAAATAAATATATAAACGCTAACTTTGGCCAGGGTTTGCGAATAAGTGGCTACTAAAAAAGACCCCATTTTGAATACCCTGCTTTATCCCTACTTTTACATATGGTATGCCAAGATGGGGTTAATTTTCATTCCTGGGCTACCAACATACCGTCTCAAAGGCAACATAGGCCCAGCAAAACAATCAGGCAAATTTCAATGTGCAGAAATGGAAAAGAGGATAGTTCCATATTTGACCCCTGTAAGTTTCCAGAAACTCATAAAACCTGTACATGGGGGATACTTCTGTACTCCTGAGACATTGCTGAATACAAATATGTGTATTAAATTGCAGTAAAATCTAATAGTATTATGACATGCACATTTAAAATGTCATGCAACACTTTTCAATTCTTAATTTCTCACACTTCATTAGATTTTATTCACATTCAAGTATGTGTTATATATAAATATGTGACATGAAATGAAAGCCCTGCTTCTCCTGAACAAAATGATATATAATAAGTGTGGGTGCACTTAATATGAAAGAGGTGAATTATGGTTGAACAACATGTAGTGCAAATTCCAGGTTTTGTTTTCGTTTTGATCACAACTTGTACAATTGGCTCCGTCCTTAAGAAGTTAAAGGACCATGATTATTTTTAAAACAGAGACCCAATTTTTATTTACATAGAAATATATGTTAGTAAGCAAACTTGCTACATTTTCACTCATTTGTACTTTTTATGAATTGCAAACATACAGTTATCATACCTCCCAACATTTCAAATGGACAAAGAGGTCCCTAATTTTAGGGGTTGCGAGTGGAGTTGTTGCCAGGGGTTCTGCTGTTCTGAGAAATTTTAGGTGACTTTCCTCTAATTTCTGCAACTAAAAGGTAATTTAGAACAAGAACATATATCTTATGTACACAGACTGATTTCTAAATACCAAAGAAAAAACAAAGTGCTCTGTGCAATATGAGCCCTTAAAACCCAGGTGTATAAAACAACATTTACAAACAAGCAGCTACCACACTAGACTACACACAAAATCACAGATAGAAACATCCAATATATAAATGGATAAAGACAGAAGAGGATTTGTGTCACCTGAGGACACACTTGCCCATGTGATTTGAGCATGTCCTATCTGGCTCTATACCTACCTGGCTCTATAAATCCTTATACACACTTCTACTTACAGACTATATTGCACCATATTGTTTCTTCTTTTTTTTGCATAACAAAAAGGGTAAGTGTTTAATTTTTAGCGCTTTACTTTATGCACTGGTGGTATTGTGGCCCACACAGTACACTGCTTTATATCTATGATTTCTAAACAGTTTGAAGACACATTACGAAGAGTGTTATTGCTGTGGAGCTCTGTTATACATTCGGACACCCCCACATAATGGAGCTCAGAGAAATTAGGTAAATTAGGATAGAAAATAGGGACAGATTGATTTGGGCCCAAAATAGGGACTGTCTCTCCCAAATAGGGACGCCAGGGAGGTATGCAATTGCCCACTTGTAATATGTGGTAGGTCACAGGAATAGGCAACCTTGGGCACTCCAGATGTTTTGGACTATACCTCCCATGATGCTTTGCTAGCATTATGGGTATAAGAGCATTATGAGGGATGTAGTCCACAACATCCTGTGTAGGATATTCAGCTTCAGTTCTTTGATTTGGAGAGCTGTTTTTTATATAACCATGGTCTAAGTAGACCAGAAATATTTTGAGCTCTTTCCACAACCCACCAAATAAGAATAATAAACGTAATGATTCTATGTTTGGAACTTAACATTAAAATGCATTATTTAATGTTTTTCTAAGCTATTGGGACATTTCAAAGTTGACCTATCTGCACAAAAACATTATTTTGTTCTACTTAAAGTGCTTCATGTTTAGAAATGTCTTATTGCCTTGTGACCTTTTATCAGTTAAAAAAAAAACACATAAGCAATAGGTTTTCATGAGCAATCTCTATTCAGTTACTATGTACAGCCTTAGGCAACAGTTATATGATTTTGTTGACAGATTTAATACAGTGTTACTCTCAGCCTCAGCACTTACTACATGAGAAATTTAGTTCCTTGAAATGTCTGTCAAATGTCCCTTGTAGGTGTATCATGACAATTTCTTCATCATCACTGTAATGGTCTTGAATACTCAATAAAATACTTGCACGCTGGTGTTTGTCATCTAAATCATTAAATTAATTACATGTATTAGACTGCTTGAGTGCAATATCTAAACCTTTTTCACTTTTGTATTGAAAGAATATGGACCTATCACAGGTCTATCTAGGTCAGGGGTGCCCAAAAGGCAGATCCTTAGATGTTGTAGAACTATAACTCCCATGATGCTCTGCATGCCGTTAGAATGCTTTAGAATGACAAAGCATCATGGGAGCTGTAGTTTTAAAACATCTGGGGATCTACCTTTTGGGCGGCACCCCTGATCTAGGTCATCAACTTTTGTATCTGTTGTATCAGTCTGAGCAAGTTCCTCAAAGTAAAATGCATTCTGTAACCACCAGGTGCACAAACTGATGTATACACTAACAGCAATTTTCATGGCCTTCAGTGAGACAAAATGTGACAGCACGCGATGCAATTAGTGATAAAAATTAAACAAAAAAATTAATTATTTCAGAATGCACAATTCAGTAATTGTCTACATGCACCAAATGAATAAACCTCTTGGAGCTGGGTAATATAAACACCTAAGTGGACAATATCAGTATATATATATATCACTATTTAGTAGATATACCTCCAATAAAAAAACCTGAATGCATTTAATTATGCATTTTTTCTATTGGAAGTATACAGGGCCGGTGCAAGACTATTTTTGCACCCCAGGCAAGACCAGCTACTTGCACCCCACCCCAAAAGAAAAATTGCAAACTTTGTATGCCTCTCTCTTCCCCCAGCCCCTTTATGCCTCTCATTTCACAACAACTCCTTTGTGTGTCTCTTTTTCCCCTTAACAAACCCCTTCTGTATGTCACTTTCTCCCCCTACCATCTCTGTGTGTCTCTTCCCTCTAGCCCCTTTGTGCGGCTCTTTCTCCCCCCTCTCCCATCACCTTTATGGGTCTCTTTCTCCCCCCAGCACCTTTGTGGGTCTCTTCCCCCCAGTCCCTTTTTGTTTCTCTCTCCCTTTGTGTGTATCTTTCTCTCCAGCCCCTTTTTTGTCTCTCTACTCCCACCAGCCCCTCTGTGTGTCTCTTTGTCCCCCCAGCCCTTTGTGTATTTTTTTGTCATACCCCAGTCCTCTCTGTGTTACCTTTCACCTCCTGCCCTTGAGTCCCTTTTTATTCCCCAGCCCTTTTGTGTGTCTCTTTATACCCCCAGCCATTCTGTGTGCCTCCTCGTCCTCCCCTCCTTCCTTTGAGGTCTCTCCCCCTCCTCTTCTGTGCCTGCTGACCTTCTGTGGAGCATGGCTGAGCAGACCTTGGGAGAGGAGCTTGTTTCCCAGGTAAACCAGGTAGAGGTTACAGAAGCTCCTCTACAGCAGTCTTCGTCTCAGTCACGCTACATGCTGTGGCCGGCAGGAGGGGAGCCAGTGCTGAGTGCTCTGCACTGGGTGCTCTCCTCCTGCCCTGGGTGTATATATAAAAACTTATCTGTAGCATTTGCAAACCCTTCCCTCTATCCCCAGCCCAGACTTTCTGTAACTGTCCCATCACAGACTTTTGCTCTGGGCAATTGCCTGCCTCCCGAGTTTAGCTCCTCTGAGCTAAACAACCAAGAAGTTACAGTGTCAGTTGTCTGATTAACAGCCAGGGATGTAACAATGTTAATTGACAAATGTGCCAATTTCTACTGAAATCTGCACTTTTTGTACAATGAAAAAAAGAGTACACACTTCACACACAGAGCACTTCAGCATGCTAAAGTGCTTTAGGTGTTTGGCATATTCCTTTAATGGGACACTCTAAGCATCAAAACAACTTTAGCATAATGAAATGGTTACAAATGGACATTGTAATTGAGATTAGTTAAAGCTGCTTTGGTGCTTAGAAAAAAAAAAACAATTATTGAGCTGGCAATAGCATGGAAGCAAAGTGTTCTTTGCTCCAGATAACTTGGTGTCCACAAATCTCTAATCACACAGCATCCTAACATCATTGCATTGAACACAACCTGTTGAGCGAATATTTACTGACTTTTTAAGTAGGATGAACCCCTTCATCAGAAATTTGTTTACAGGAATTAGAATGTTCTTTGTCTGCTGTCTGAAACGCGTTAACGTTCAAATAAAAGAGTAATCAAATATTGCAGTCATGGAATTACAATTTGCAGATTTACTGCAATTTAGAGCAAGGGGTCAGCTCTTGTCATTTGTTTCAAGGATGCTTAGCCGATACAATTATCTTTATTCCCGTGCACGCAATAATATGCTAACTACACTCCACGAATACATTTGTCATTTAACAAAAGGCTGGTAATTATTTAAACCATATGCTATAGAATAGTGCATTTACCTAATGACTAGAAAGGCTTAGCATTCAGAAAGCTAGAACTGGTTTACAGAACATGAGCACGTGACAGTCTTTGAAGAGTTACAATAACAACATTCGGGTTTGGAACACAGACATGCATATGCTTATAATTCTATTAGGAATGCTTTATATATTTTAGGCAGGGGAGATTCAATCAGTGTATTTTGTGTGTTGATTCACTAAAATGGTTGAAAACTTGTAGCCCACGGAGCAACGCAGGGGGGGAGTGGGCCTTGACAGGGCCAGAAAGTTGGCAGGTGAACTGGAGGTCAGGGGGTGGGGCCTAGCTAGTGTGGGGAGGAGAGGGGTAGTTTAAATAGCGGCCATTTTAGGTTGAGGCCATCTTAATCTGAGCTGCCCTTACCTGTGAATTGTCCCTCCCACCCTCCCTTTGTGTTATGTTTTGTGGTAGTTCCCGTTTGGTCACAGCGGCGGGAAATAGGGCTTGGGTAAACTGGCTATTTGGGGGTTATGAATGTGTTATGCCAAGTTCTAGGCTGGAGTAGGCCGGAAGTTAAAGTGTTTGGTAGGTTCTAGCCCGTCGGTGGTGACGAACCTAGGGGTGTAGGGGTGTCTGTGTACACCCCTGCAGGTAAACAAATGTTGGGGGCCTCTTTGGTAGGCCAGGTATTATTCGTTATGTATCAATTGTTATGTTTGTATTGTTTTGGTAGGGTCATTGTCAGGGGTATTTGGGATCGAGAGGAACAGAGTTATTACTGTTGACAATGACCCTAAATTGTTAATTTAAATATTTTATAATTAATAAAGCTGTGGACGTTGTACTCCAACAGAATAAGCGGTGTCTGTGTTTTTATTTATAATTTTGCACATGCCGAATAACGTCTGTGCACATGTCAAGTTTATATCAGTGATGTGTTTTTTTTCTTCTTCTGCAGTTAAACAACTAAACAAACAAACAAACAAATATATGATATCAAAATAAACAAATAACTTGGGGTCTGGTTGGTGTTTCCACCTTCCAAGCCTCTAGTTAGAGTTCAGCGCTATACAGATTAAATATATGTGCATATAACTCACCCATCTTAAATGTCTTGTTTGGGGGTGTACATAGAAGATAAAAAAGATATACAAAATAATCGTGCAATATTGTATATACACAGTGCTTTATATCTACTGTGAGTTTAAATTTACTCACATTTTTTAGAGCCTTTTTAGATTTTAGGCTCTAAACTTCCAGGCTTCTGTGTCTTTAAGGTAGACAACTTAACCCCTTTTGTCCTTTTTGGTTCTTTCCTATATATCTCCCCACAATATGGGTATAAGAAGAGAGAGAAAAGGGACTCTAGGTGTAGTATTTTGGAGAGATCCTCTTTAAATAGATATTAAAAAGAAAAAAGGGGTGCTCACCTTTTATAGAGCCTTTTTATCCCCGGCTCTAAGTTTGCAGGCTTAGTGTCAAATTGGGGTGACACCTCCCCTTACCGGAATAAGTGCAGGATGCAGTAATAAATATATTAAATGTATTGTTTACTACGATTAAAATATTAATAAAGTCAACTAACGCACGCAGAGCATCATGGGATTTGAAGTCCCCAGGATGCCGAAATGGAAGTGACGTTACATCACGAAACGTTGGAAGGAACCACAGCCGATTGGCTAATTGGATAACAGGCGGGCTTTTTGGAACGAAGAAAAAACGGAACAAGCAGAATGTAACCCACGGCCAACTGAGGAAGCTGATCGGAGCAAAACGCGTCTTGGCAGAGGAAAACACAGACTACTATTAAGAGTATCAACTTTTGTTTTATACTTTGATTTTTGATTTTCTAGTCACTGTGTTATTTTTTATTAATATTTTAATCGTAGTAAACAATACATTTCATATATTTATTACTGCATCCTGCACTTTTTCCGGTAAGGGGAGGTGTCACCCCAATTTGACACTAAGCCTGCAAACTTAGAGCCGGGGATAAAAAGGCTCTATAAAAGGTGAGCACCCCTTTTTTCTCTTTTTAATATCTATTTAAAGAGGATCTCTCCAAAATACTACACCTAGAGTCCCTTTTCTCTCTCTTCTTATACCCATATTGTGGGGAGATATATAGGAAAGAACCAAAAAGGACAAAAGGGGTTAAGTTGTCTACCTTAAAGACACAGAAGCCTGGAAGTTTAGAGTCTAAAATCTAAAAGGCTCTAAAAAATGTGAGTAAATTTAAACTCACACTAGATATAAAGCACTGTGTATATACAATATTGCACGATTATTCTGTATATCTTTTTTATCTTCTATGTACACCCCCAAACAAGACATTTAAGAGGGGTGAGTTATATGCACATATATTTAATCTGTATAGCGCTGCACTCTAACTAGAGGCTTGGAAGGTGGAAACACCAACCAGACCCCAAGTTATCTGTTTATTTTGGTGTCTTTTGTTTTACGGTGGGGTATTGGGAGTACCCACAGAGTGTTTACAGCAGCTACAAAAAACTGTTACCACATAATTTTCAATAAGCGCCAATCATTACCATACCTTTTTGTGTTTACAAATACTTGATATAACCAGCTTACAGAAAACCAGTTTCCTTAAGGCAGCTGTTTGTAGACATGAAAGCATGCATTAATATTGTATTGATAAAGGAACACTGCAAGCACCTTAATTGCTACAATGTGCTGTCGTGGTTATGGTGCCTAGGTGCCCTGACACCCCGCAGTGTAAGTATTCAATTTGTTTGGTAATGGGTTGACTCAGAGCCGATCCTGGACAGGTGCACGAGGTGCACAGTGCCCAAGTGCTCGGTGGGGAGAGCAGCGCTAAGTTCCACCCCTCGTGTCAGGCTCGCCCATTGTGTTAGGCGCCACCTCTTATGTTTGGCGGCAGGCAACAGAGCTGGGAAGCAAAGATACTGGCATTAGGATGATGCTGACAAGCTATTTGAGGACAACATGGTATTGGTGAGCTATTTGGAAAGAGAAATTGTACTGATTAGCCATTTTGGGACAAACATGGCACTAATAAGCTATTTTGGGACAATTGTGGAACTGATTAGGTATTTTGTGACAAAGATGACACTGCAAAGCTGTATAGGGACAGAGATGGCAACTGGAAGCTGGGCACAAAGATGGCACTGATAAGCTTCTTTGGTGCAAAGTTGGCACTGTAGGAAGTGGGTGACATATTACCTGGTGAGGAGATGGAGTGGACTCAATACAATGTTTCTAAGAGTGTAATTATTAGGGATCTTGGTTGGACCGCACTCCAAATATAGTGAGAGTCTATCCTCTGTCTTTTGTATATGTAAGCAGCCTCTTGCTACACTTTTTAGCATAAAATATTTATATTGCCAATCTAAAAAACACATCAAATCTAAATAAATGCATATATCATGCAAAAACAACTAATAAATAAATATTTGTATATATATATCTTAAATCCTAATTCTGCTATTCCTCTAGTCAACAATTTAGTACATTGAGGGAAAAAAGTTTTTGATCCCCTGGTGATTTTGCAAGTTTGTCCACTGACAAAAAAAATGGTCAGTCTATAATTTTAATGTCGTACAGAGAGATAATAGGTTCACTGTAGAAAAAAGGTAAATGCAGGCAGCAGTAAACAATTCAAGGATTCCTGACCTTGTAAGTGGATAAAATGTAAGAAACAAACAGAGTAAACCATGCCCAGAGTAAACCTGCATGGGTGGTATAATCCCTTTAAGTATTTTATACTGTTTTTATTTTATACTGTTTTTATTCTTTTTTATTCTATTCTATATATATCTTTCTATTTATATATCTATCAACTGCTTCCTCGTACCATCATATCCTTAGGTGGGGATTAAACACCCATGCTGTTTATACTAGGGCAGGTTCTGCTCTAGTAAATGTAAGTACATTACTTTATTTACACTATTGACTTTCCATCAGTACTTACTTCACCATTGGAGTTTCTTTTTCCTGTATTTACCTTTACATATGTCCTGCATACTGCACTTTATTTCAAGCGTCCATGGTGACCACATCACTATATATCCTTAGACGGGGATTGTTCCGTCCATGCGCAATACAGCAGAGCTCTAAGTTAGCTAAAAAAATGTGAGTGGAAGTGACATAAGATTACCTACCACATATACATTGTATATACTGTACTGCACTATTATTTTGTCTTTATTTCTTTATCTTTGAGGTCATTTGTGTATAACTCCTAAAAGACCTATGTACATATAATATTCTGTACATACACTTTGGGCGCGGTTTACTCAGTTTTTTTTCTATAATTTTAATATGTATTTTATTGTTTTGTAAAACAAGGGTGAGGTATACAGAAGAAAAAAAAGGGCGGGTTGGGAGGGGGAAAGTCATGGTATATTGCAAACATCGTGCAATGTAGGTTTCTTTGTTCATGTATAAGTATTTAACATGGGTTGGATGGTACCATATATCTACATAACATTTGTAACAGTGGCTCTGTCCACCTGAAACCTTTATGGGGGGCAGAACCTAGTAACTTAACCACCCAGGTATCATCAGTATGTTATTAGAATATTTTGTTTTGCATGCTCTATAAAGGATTGCTGGGAAGATGAAGGAGGGGGGATGAAGGGGGGGAAGATGGCCGGGGGAGAAGAAGAGAAGTCAACCATGGTCGGCATGTAGGTCTTGTGCTGGGGCGACATCAGTGATGCATAGTGGGTGTGTATTCTTTGGTGTAGTAGGCTACCCAATGGTGCCATACCTTCTGTAGTGAGGTATATCGGTCAGAGGACTCTGCAGCCATGTTTTCACATGTATAAAACTGTTGTATTTTGTCAATCAGCTGAGATTTAGAGGGGCAGATTTTTTACTTCCAATGAAGAGCAATAAGGTGCCTGATGGCCATAAAGATTAGGGGGCCTACGAACTTGGAGTTTCTGGATACGTTTTTTTTTGTGGTAATTTCAATAGTAGGCAAGTGTCTACAGTGGTGTCTGAATCGGTTATTCCAGTACCCTTCAATACCTGTGCCACCTTGTCCCATAAAGGGAGTATGGTTGGGCACGACCACCATATATGTGTCATGGTGCCTTTACTCTGTCCACATTGACAGCATAGGTCAGAGGTCTGGGGAAACATTTTGTGTAGCCGTTGCGGTATGAGATACCACCTATATATTAATTTCCTGTGAGCCTCTATGTGGCATAACATCTTGTGACACCTTTTAAAACATTAATAGCTAAGACCCAATCTGTGGGTGCCATCACATAACCAAGCTCCCCAGACCACTGTTTGCCGAATAGGAAGTCTATCGTGGTACCATTTCTGTCAAGGTGTGGTAGCACTCTGAGAGGGCTTTCGGTTTCCTAGGTGTGGACCAACACCTATCCAAGATAGTGTAATTTTAGTCGAGATTGAGCTAGTGTCATTTCTCAAGTGTACATGTGTTGCAATAACGCTTTTTAGCTGGAGATATTGGAAGATATAGGAGTATGGAACATTGTATTTGCTTTTCTAATTCTGGGAAGGGAATTATGGTTCCCTGATTGCATATATCTGTTATCGAGTTTACCCCTTCCTGTAGCCAGGTGCGAAACATGAACCACGGGGACAGTGCTGCCAGTACTGTAAGAGGGGCTCTTTGGTGGAATTTGTCGCTGTTTCCTAGTTTGGATCTGAAGTGGTCCCATTGTTGTATGGAAAGGTTTGTAGTAGAGAACAGGAACAGGGACAGAATGTAATCTGCGAACATTGATAGCTTGAAGACCTCTTTTCCCAAGTGCAGGGCCGCCATCAGGGGGTGACAACCGTGACGGTTGTCACGGGCCCGGCGGTCCTGGGGGGCCCGGACTGCTTTGGCAGTCCAGGGCCCCACAATTACACTCTGCCCACATATATAGCGATCATCGCTATATATATGTGCAGCCGCGGGCCCCCCGGCTCCCTGTATTTGCAGAGGGGGCCCAGCGGACTGCAGGAGCACTTTCCAGCATTTCCCTGCGTCTAACTCCTGCGAGATGTGCGGTCGGTAGAGCGTTGCCATGGGTTACCATGGCAACGCTCCGCGCGACGCGCAAACCACGTCTCGCGGGAGTTAGACGCAGGGAAATGCTGGAAAGTGCTCCTGCAGTCCGCTGGGCCCCCTCTGCAAATACAGGGAGCCGGGGGGCCCAGAATGCCACCGGACCGGACCACCAGGGATCAAATAATCTTCCCCCCTCCCTGAACAAGGTAAGAAACAGGGAGGGGGGAATAACGTTCATTACATTACATACATACACTAATAAACACACTGACACACACACTGCATTCATTACACTAACACACACACTGCATTTATTACACTAACACACACACTGCATTCATTACACTAACACACACTGCATTTATTACACTAACACACACACACACTGCATTTATTACACTAACACACACACTGCATTCATTACACTAACACACACACTGCATTTATTACACTAACACACACACTGCATTTATTACACTAACACACACACTGCATTCATTACACTAACACACTGCATTCATTACACTAACACACACTGCATTCACAACACTAACACACACTCTGCATTCATTACACTGACATACACACACTGCATTCACTACACTAACACACACTGCATTCACTACACTAACACACACACTGCATTCACTAGACTAACACACACTCTGCATTCATTACACTAACACACACTCTGCATTCATTACACTAACACACACACTGCATTCATTACACTAACACACACTGTATTCACAACACTAACACACACTCTGCATTCATTGCACTGACACACACACTGCATTCACTACACTAACACACACTGCATTCACTACACTAACACACACACTGCATTCACTACACTAACACACACTCTGCATTCATTGCACTAACACACACTCTGCATCCACTACACTAACACACACTCTGCATTCATTGCACTGACACACACTGCATTCATTACACTAACACACACTGCATTTATTACAATAACACACACACTGCATTTATTACACTAACACACACACTGCATCCACAACACTAACACACACACACACTGCATTCACTTCACTAACACACACACACTGCATTCACTTCACTAACACACACACTGCATTTATTACACTAACACACACACTGCATCCACAACACTAACACACACACTGCATCCATAACACTAACACACACACACACTGCATTCACTTCACTAACACACACACACTGCATTCACTTCACTAACACACACTCTGCATCCACTACACTAACACACACATACTGTATTCACTACACTGACACACACTCTGCATTCACTACACTGACACACACTCTGCATTCACTACACCGACACACACTCTGCATCCACTACACTAACACACACACACACTGCATCCACTACACTAACACACACACTCTGCATCCACTACACTAACACACACACTCTGCATTCACTACACTGACACACACACTCTGCATTTATTACACTAACACACACTCTGCATTCACTACACTGACACACACTCTGCATTCACTACACTGACACACACTCTGCATTAACTATACACACAGCATCCACTACACAAACATCCTGTATTCACAGTACACACACTACATCCACCACACATTTAAACATTCTGCATTCACTATTCAGAGACACTGCGTCTAAAACACACACTACATCCACTAAACACATTGCATCTAGTACACACAAAAACTACATCCACTACACAAACACACTACATCCACTACACACACTGCATCCGCTACACAAACACACACTCTGCATTCACTGCACAAACAGTATCTAATACACACAAACACTACATCCATTACACACATTCTAATTCCACTATACACACCACATTCAGTCCTGCATCATGGTTTGCGGACTAGGTAAGAGTCCTGTGGGCGGACTCCTGGGTGGGCCGGGGGGGATGGGGCGAGGCGGGGGGGCCCAGACCTTGTGCTTTGTCAGGGGCCCCAAAATTTCTGGTGGCGGCCCTGCCCAAGTGTACACCTTGTATGTCGGAGTGGTGCCCAAGTTTGGGTGCAAGGGGTTCTAAGCATAGGCTAAACAACAAAGGTGAAAGAGGGCACCTCTGCTGTAAATTGGTAATATGGAAATGGATAAGAAGCCTGCATTGGAGACCCGTGCTGTAGGTGAGTTGTGTAAGGCTAGGATTCCTGCTATTTGTTGAGAACCTGTTGCATGTATTGCCAATTGAGTCAGTTGAAGACCTTCTCCATGTCTAGTGCTAAAAGAAGACCCTCATCTTTTGATGTGTGCATGTGGAAAAAAATTATTCATCACTTTATGTGTGTTATCTGAGCCCTGTCTTCCCCAGACAAAGCCGGATTGATCAGCATTGATTATGCATGGGATAATCCAATGTTTGCGATAATCTTGGCGTAGAGTTTTACATCAGTATTCAAAAGGGAGATGGGGCAGAAGTTGGGGCACGAAGTGGACAGCTCCTCCGATTTTGGCAACGTGGAGATATGTGCCACTAACATGTAGCTCGGGTTTGACCATTTGGTGTAACAGTCATTAAAGAGTTTGGTAAGGTTTGGGATTAGGATGTCTGCAAATGTTTGATAGTAATTGTTCTTTTAGAGATAAAATTATCGGGGCATGGGGGGGGCGGAGCTTAACCACGGAGCTGAACGGTTGCATGACCTCAGAGCTCCTGCAAACAGACACTAAAAAACGCCTGATTGGGGCAAAAAAAACCAGCAAAACCCACTGCAAACACCCAACGAGCAGGGGAATACAGCATGGGTCAAAAGACCAGAAAACAAAAACCGGACGGGCAACGGCAAAGCCTGGACATTGGAGGAGCTGCTGGGCCCAAGATGGCCGACTATCCAGAAGCCTACTCAGAGCTATCAAAGGACTCCTCACTGGAGGAAGAAACGTACAACTTACCAGCCGGGCGGGCACATAAGCCGAAACACTTGAGCTCCGATACAACGCCTGTCACAGCAGAAGTGCTGAATAAACTTTTGGCAGACCTACAGGCTAACATCCACTCTGATGTGGCCAGTCTGCGCACAGACATCCAAGGCCTGTCAGGAAGGCTGAGCACCCTGGAGAACACCTCCGATACCCACGAGGTGCAAATCACATCCTTACAGCAGGAGATACAAGGGCTGAGGAAGTGCAATGCGGACTATGATCGGAGATTTGCAGCCCTGGAAGAGGCGCGCCACGCGAACAACATTAAGGTACGGGGCATAAAAGAAGATATCCCAACAGAGGAACTACCGCACTTGGTGCGCAGGCTCCTGTCGGCGCTGCTCCACCCGCGGCAAGTGAAAAATATAGAGCTGAATGGCACTTTCAGAGCCCCAAAACCAGCAAGCGCGCCTAGCACAGCCACCAGAGACCTTATCATATGCTTCAAACAGAGGAGAGACCTAGTGGCGACACTGGCAGCAGTCCGAGACCACACGCCATGCCAGTTCGAATCAATGTCGCTCACTTTCTTTGCGGACATCTCGGGCGATACACTGGCATGGCGGAGGTCCCTCAAGCCTTTCACATCCCTCCTAACGCAACAAGGGATACAGTACAGATGGCGATCTACCCGCTCCCTCTCCGTCCTACATGACAATGCCAGACATGAAGTCATCGACCTACAGGGGGCACAGAACCTACTAACCACACTGGGATTATCTCAAGCGAGGATGAAACCCGCAGAAACCCGTGGAACACCACATAGATGGAACCCGGAGAAGGCTTCGTTCCACGGCAGAACAACCATGGCTCAAGCACTGCCACCTCCACCTGATGCCTGCAATGTGATCTTAACCTGTAACCTAAGGACCTTTAGCTTTTGCCGCATTCTAGTCACCCCAGCGTACAACATCCTACACATCCCATATGCACAGATCCCCTTAATCGGCGCCCACTGACCCTACACTGCTCTCACGATGTAACCGAGATGGCTAACACATATTAAGAAATCTCCCCACCCCCCGCCAGCTCCATGCCCTAGCAAAGGGAAAAACATACAAAGAGCCTAACCTGGCGGTGTAATTCCACCCATCCAGTACATAGCTGCACGAATAGACCGACGTGCTATACAGGGCCACCATAGATGTACATAGTTAAATGCAAAGCAACCTCGTATACACGTATAACACAACCGCAATAGTTTACGCGCAATACATAACACTCATGCACTTTTTATGCTTTGGATACTCACTTCGCCTATGTGGCGCATTTACTGTAATAATAGGATGTTAAGCCTTGCGGATTGCGACAAAATAAGCGGCAAACACAGTTAAATAATACCAAGCTACGATGTTACTAGTTTTCCTAACTCGTTTATAATATAAAAATTGTGCATGACTCCCCGACCACCCCCTATGTAATACATGTTGAGTTGCCTAAGGAATGCCGTTGGGGTACCTAAGGCTTGCTGTAACCTCTATATGCACTGCAAAAAAAATTATCGGGGCATGGTCAGACCATGATATAGTGCCAATTGTTGTGCCCATTACTTTAGCCATGAGAGGGAATGGAAGAAGGAATCTGTCAATTCTGGTGTTATGTACCATGGAATGGAATGTGTAATCTTTTTCTATCAGGTGTAGTACCCCCCATGCGTCAAGGAAATTGTGATGGTGAACTGTGTGTCTCAATCTAGTGGCGGATGCATCTTGTTTTCTGTTGGTAGTTTGGGATACTGTGTGCGTTGCCGAGGTGTCAAGGGTGTGGTCTAGAAGGAAGTTTGCGTCTCCTCCTATGAGGAGAGTAGCTAGTGCCAAAACTTTGTCCAGGAAAGTCTGCTGGTTGTCATGTGGGCCATATATGTTGATGAAGGTGTAAAGTTCATTTTTTACATAACATTGCAATATCAGGTATCTACCCTCCCTGTCACCAAATTTCTTAACCAGTGAGAAAGAAACAGATCCACTTATTAGCACCGACACCCCTTATTTTTTTTGTTCTAAAGCAGGAGTGGAAGTCATGGGGTAGTGTTTGGAGTAAAATTTTAGCCTGTTCTGTTGCCCCATTTAAAATGTGTTTCCTGGCAGAAGAACACATGAGCATCATGCTTTTTTGCTTCTGACAAAGCTAATGTACGCTTGTTGAGGGAGTTTAGCCTGTTCACATTAACAGATTCAATGTTTAACGTCATTGTTGTGGGTGAGGAGGATGCAAGTCTCGCCCTGTTAAAAGTCGCTGGAGCACTGGGGTGGGGGTTGATAATTTTTTTTGTGTTTTGTGTTTTTTAGTCTATGAACCAGCTCTGTTGCGGGTCTGGTAGGACCACGAGTTTGCAAATCGTTGAAATAGGTGTCCTTTAGCATCTCTGGAATAGGAACATTGTCATGGCGGTGTCAGGAACCTGTGGGGCTGTACACCTTCTCGTCATCCCTCCATATTGCCCCCCGTCTCCCTTTCAGCCCCATAATCCGTACCTCACTATACACCTTAACTCCTTGCGACACAGTTTTAAACTTCTCTGTGTGTGGGATGATTTTGTGCCTTTTAATCCCCTGTGTGGTGTAAACGGTGCTCTGATGCCCCTGTAGAGCTCCGACCTGCGCTGTTCTGTAGTAGAGTTGGTGTATCAGGTCAAACCCATGTGTTGACTTAACGAAAGGGTGGAGAAGTGGTGTTTAACATAAAAGGAAACTGAGAACTATATACAAATGTACGTCTAAGAGAGTGCTAGGGTGCACAGACGGGTTAAACATGGCTCGGAAAGCCTACTGCGGGTGGGACCCCAGAAGTGATATCTCGTCCCATGGTTGGGAATGGGTTGCTAGGCCCATTAGGCATTAGGTTATGTTAAACTTATCAATTTGTGAGGGGGGAAAACACACGTGTAAATTACTGGTGCGTGTCAGTAAACATCTACCCCATATAGAAGTAAAACTTAATAAAGGAAAACATTAAGCAGGAATACATATCTCTAGCACAGCCTATTGTCCGTTGCGGAGATGTGGAGGCACAAGTAGTGGGACACAGTCATTTCACTGCTGCTGCAGTGTGCCAATCGGTGGTGATTTTTGCTGCTTCCGTTTCATTGTTTGGCTTCTCGGTATGGTCACCTGTATCTTCCATTCCTTGAGTGTTCTGTCGCCTTCCTCCAGCGATGTGGTGTATCTTGTCACACCGTTGTGGTTGACAATAATGCGTTCTGGTAATCCCCATTTATATTTCAGGTTTTCTGCTCTCAGGGCTTGTGTGATTGGAGCAAGGCTTTCCCTTTTCAGGAGTGTTGAGGCCGACAGGTCTGTGAATAACTTCACTGCTGCATATTTGCCTGTCATATCTGGGGAGCGGCGTGAGGCTTGCATTCTTTTATCTTTAGCTGTGAAGTAGTGTAGTTTTGCTATCACGTCCCTAGGTAGTGATTGCGGCAGGTTTTGCGGCATTGGCAGCCTGTGTATCCTGTCGAGTAGCAGGTCTCTGTGTAGGAGGTCTGGGGCCAGTGTTTGAAAGAGCTCTATAGTATATGTGGCCAGGTCTTGAGGGAGGATTTCTTCTGGGATGCCCCACAGGCGTATGTTACTTCGCCTGTCCCTATCCTTGTTGTCAGCCACTTTGTTTTCCAGCTTATCCATTCTGGCTAGTAGTTCCGTATAGGAAGCTGCCAGTGTATTGTGAGCTTCAATTATTTCTTACGTTTTTTTTTTTCTAATTGGTTGGTTCTCTCTGCAATGGATTGAATATCTGACCTTACATCCCTGGCCCGTTTGGCAAACTCAGCCTGCATGGATGATTGCAGATCGCGCAGCATCTTTTGGACCGAGGGCTTTGTTGCCGGAGCCTGGTTAGGCATGGAAATGCTTGTACTATCACTGCGGTCAGAGCAGGAGGCGGGAGATCGCGGTCCGTCTGCGGCATTTTGGGAGCACGGTGAGGAAAGAGCCGTGATTTGTAGTGCAGATATCTGCTTTTCTTTTTGCAGATTTTTGTGTCATGATGTGTAGGGGTACTGTGGGACCTCGTTATTTGTCTTTTGCGGGCTTGTGTTCGCTGTCGTATTCACTGTAGGTTAATCCCTCACGGGGAGCAAACAGCTCCTGTGGATGTCTTGGTGAGCTGCTAAACCACGCCCATCTTGGTAGGTGTATTTTAACAGTGAGTGACAGAAAAACAAACAAAATCCAGGAAAGTGCATGTCAAAAAAAGTTATAAAGTGATTTGCATGTCAATGAGTGAAATAAGTTTTTAATCCCCCATCAATCAGCAAGATTTCAAGCTCCCAGATGTCTTTTATACAGGTAACGAGCTGAGATTAGGAGCACTCTCTTAAAGGGACTTCTTCTAATCTCAGCTCGTTACCTGTATAAAAGACACCTGTCCACAGAAGCAATCAATCAATCAGATTCCAAACTGTCCACCATGGCAAAGACCAAAGAGCTATCCAAGAATGTCAGGGACAAGATTGTAGACCTTCACAAGGCTGTAATAGGCTACAAGACCATCACCAAGCAGCTTGGTGAGAAGGTGACAACAGTTGTTGCAATTATTCGCAAATGGAAGAAACACAAAATAACTGTCAGTCTTCCTCAGTCTGGTGCTCCATGCAACATCTCACCTTGTGGCGTTTCAATGATCCTGAGAACTACACAGCAGGATCTTGTTAATGAACTCAAGGCAGCAGGGACTATTGTCACCAAGAAAACAATTGGTAAAATACTACTCCATGAAGGACTGAAATCCTGCAGCGCCCGCAAGGTCCCCTTGCTCAAGAAAACACATGTACAGGCCCGTCTAAAGTTTGCCAAATAACATCTGAATGATTCAAAGGAGAACTGGGTGAAAGTGTTGTGGTCAGATGAGACCAAAATCAAGCTCTTTGGCCTTGACTCGCCCTGTTTGAAAGAGGAGGAATGCTGCCTATGACCCAAAAAGACTAAACATGGAGGTGGAAACATTATGCTTTGGGGGTGTTTTTCTGCTAAGTGGACATGACAACTGCACTGTATCAAAGGGACGATGGACGGGGTCATGTACTGTCAAATCTTGTGTGAGAACCTCCTTCCCTCAGCCAGGGCATTGAAAATGGGTCGTGGATGGGTATTCCAGTATGACAAGGACCCAAAACACACAGCCAAGGTAAAAAAGGAGTGGCTCAAGAAGACCAGGGTTCTCCTGGCACCATCATCACTACGTATACTATAAAGTATTTTACAACATTTTTACATTAAAGTGTATTTGAGGGCCTTGGGCATTTTTAGCACATTCTATTTCAGATAACAGGCAAGATTGATTCATTATGTTCTGGTTTTCTATACGAGTTCCCCCAGCATGTATCCAAACATTGGACAATTGTAGGACACATTGTAGTAAGTGGCTGGATCATATTTTCAAAGCAGTTCTAAGGCACAAGATAAATGACTTGCTATGTGCATTTAATAGGACTATATAGCCCAATGGAGGATTTAAAGGGTCCACTGTCATGGACAGTTTCCTAGAACCATAATGACTACAAGACAATATCGTGGTTAAGGTGTTTGAAGTGTTCCTTCAAACATTGGAATTTTACAAACTGTTTTCCCCATGAAATTATTTGATTTTCAGAATTCAGCACCTAAAACGCAGCATGCAAAAATAGATATGACAAGCAATAGAAATGTGTGCCTAATCACTATAGGTTTAAATTAATGTATGGAAATTATAAAAATGCTGAAAAAAAAAAAATAATCAAGAGGAACAGGTATATCTACTGATTGTATCTCTAATTTATGTTCATTGATATTATGAAATCAAATTTATTTGATCACTTTAGGTTTTCATTTGCTTGGAGGTGACACCTGTTTTCCAATCAATTCATTTTCCATTTTTTTTATAATATATTCCTTGCTTTAAGCAATTAAATAATAAAAGGAAACGAGCATTATAATCTTCAATTTGATTTCTAAAATGTTCTGAATTAACCTTTTGCTGGATTACTTATGTCAAAAAAATCTGCATTTATGAAAGTGAGAAAAGATGCAGAAGTGTTGTCTTCATTTAGTGTCATTTATTGTCTTCAGTTTTGACTGTTACAACAAGCATTATTTTTTTAAAGCTTACCTATCTTCGAGAAGCCTCTTTCCAAAGGAAAATTGTCAAACGTTTGATTATATTAAAAAAAAACTTACCTTGTAAAGGCTCTTGCATTTTGTTCTAATACATACATATACGTAAATACAGATTATTAGTGCATTGCTTGTCTTACGTTTGCTCAGTGGAGGAATCATAATTAAGCCTTCATTGGTTGACCAAAGACATTGCAGGTACCTCAAAAGCTATTGGTTGTTCACCTGATATCAGGCACAAGACCCGAGCATCTCAGAAACCTATTATCATTTGTTCGTTGTTCATGAATTCATTTCATTCAAGAAGTGCCTCTGTTCAAAGAGGAAGCAACAACGGCCTTCCTCATACAACAAGTATAAGCCGAATAAATCAGGGAGGCTTGCAATAGACAAATACAGCGTTATGTGTTATGATGCTTTGGAGATCAGTTCAACAGACTCTCACATGGTGGTAGAAGTGGAGAAAACGAACACTCTAAGCATCATAAACAAGCTATAGTGGTTATGGTGCCAGGAGTGCTCAATGTAAGTAGTCTATCAGTTTTAAAATGGTTTGACCTCTTACCTGTGGTCTGCTGGGCCCTGCTCCCCACTGCAGGCTCTTAGCTAAGCCTGGAAGCAGAGAGCTCACTGACCGAGATAAGCTGAATTGTGACGGTAGTCACCATCACTGGGGACAGAAGACTGACACTTATGTTTTAGTCACCCTGTGCCCATTAAAGGTGCAGGGTGTGTACAATGTATTTGTTTTTGTTAGTTATTTTCTCCCCCTTTCTCCTGTCCTATGGAGGGCATTGTCCTACTGTTTCAGGGGACTGTCCTACTGTTTCAGAGAAACTTCCAGACCATTTCAAACTGGCTGCCCTGCCACTTATTTTAATCCCCCATGTGGTTCTCAATCCTTGTTTTTGTCTGTCCTCATCCTTCCTGGCAATTACTGGGCTCATTTAACACTGGCTGTAGGCTTTGTAAGTGATTGGTTGCTATCCCAAGTCCATACTGTTATTGGTTGGCTTAGGTTGGCTTAGGATATGTAGTGTGATCGGTAACTATCCCAAATCCACATTGCCATTGGCTATCACTGTAACCCTATTGTCTGTAAATGAGGCTGTGGGAGTATAAATAGATGTACTGTTTTTATTAAAGGTTTTTGTTCTCCCCTTCACTAAGTGTTGTCTAGTGCTTGGGGAGGTGTGCTATCATCCTTACAGCATCATTTCTTCCAACCTGAGAGGACTTCAGCGGAGATATTCACTTGGAGTACTGGAGCTCCGCTATACTAATAAGTTCCACTGTAAGGCTCCGCAAGGTTAACAGAAGATCCTAGCAGGAGCCTACAGCTTTCCTGGATGCTGCAGTGGAAGAAAGGGGGAGATGAACCATTAGCATTCTGGTGACTTAAGAGACTTTTTGTAAATCTTAGGTTCAAACAACAGAATTGGGAACAATCCCCAGACTGCTTAAGTTAAAGATTTCCCCTAACTCATCTATGTTAACAAATTATGCAAAGAGGTTGTAAACGCATTAGAAACACTTTAGAAAAACATCAGAAACTGTTAAGTAAAAATATCCAAATATCGCATGGACGTTTCCTTAATAAGTTTGTAAGTGTGTCTTCCTAGCAGTTACATTTTTATGTGCACTTTTGGATGAGATTATGATTGTCACGACATTGCATATAGAACCATTATAAAAAAAAATAAAGATGACATTTATACTAGATTAGTAGTTTGTGAAATTGCTAATATTCTTTTTTTTATTTCTTTTTAAAAAATATTTAAATAAAACGTAGACTATTTACAGTCACATTATGCTAACCTATTATGCCAGGAATTTTCACGTGCATAAGCAGAGCAAGTTGAGCTCAAAATAAAATAATATTCTTGTAATTGCAAGTTTAACATGAATGCGTTTATTTCACAATGATGGTACCATCTTTTTTAAAAAGAATAGAACATTTGAAGGGTTGCCATGGAGACTTTCCTACAATGAAAACGGGTCCTCACTTGTTAAATCTTTTATATAGTGTAGTGCTCTAGCAAACATTAGTCATGATTTCCTATCCTCTTATACTGCCAGAAAATTGCTGGTAACAAACAAAAATCTTGGAAATATTTAAGAATACCCTAAGGGTAATCATATAGAACATTTTAGTGCAATTTCCATGGTTTGCATATGAGTTTCAATTGTTATGAATATCTCCGTAAAAAAATCTGAGTGTACAGGAAGGCAAATTCGCACGTAGAACTTGGATCAGCCCGGACATTGACATTGGTTTAACCCCTTAAGGACACATGACATGTGTGACATGTCATGATTCCCTTTTATTCCAGAAGTTTGGTCCTTAAGGGGTTAAGCATGTCTACTAGATTTAAAAGTGAACTTAGGTGCATCTACAATCACACAAACTCAATCCAACTAGTTTGAGCGTAAATTTTTCTTTAGAAAACAAGTTGTATGGAAGTTGGTTAAAGGGATACTCCAGAACCCTAAAGCACTGTGGCTTGCTGAAAAGCTTTATGTGTGAACAATGTGTTCTCTTTTTTTCATTTTGGTAAAAGTGCAAATTTAAATACACATTGACACTTTTATAAGTTAAAGGGACACTATAGTCACCTAAACAACTTTAGCTTAATGGAGCAGTTTTGGTGTATAGAACATGCCCCTGCAGCCTCACTGCTCAATCCTCTGCCATTTAGGAGTTAAATCCCTTTGTTTATGAACCCTAGTCACACCTCCCTGCATGTGACTTGCACAGCCTTCCATAAACACTTCCTGTAAAGAGAGCCCTATTTAGGCTTTCTTTATTGCAAGTTCTGTTTAATTAAGGTTTTCTTATGCCCTGCTAATTGCTTGCTAGACCCTGCACGAGCCTCCTGTATGTGATTAACCCCTTAAGGACCAAACTTCTGGAATAAAATGGAATCAGGACATGTCACACATGTCATGTGTCCTTAAGGGGTTAAAGTTCAATTTAGAGATTGAGATACAATTATTACATATGTTTGAAAGTGAAACCAGTTTTTTTTTTCATGCAGGCTTTGTCAATCATAGCCAGGGGAGGTGTGGCTAGGGCTGCATAAACAGAAACAAAGTGATTTAACTCCTAAATGACAGTGAATTGAGCAGTGAAATTACAGGGGAATGATCTATACACTAAAACTGCTTTATTTAGCTAAAGTAATTTAGGTGACTATAGTGTTCCTTTAAGCTTGTTACACCCTCCCCGGCTGTCAATCAGACAACCTGCCCTGTTACTTCCTGGTTTGGTTAGCTCAGTGGAGTTAAACTCAAATGGCAGCAATTGCTCAGAGCACCTGCATGCAAATACTTCTCATTGAGCTGCATTGGAAAGTCTGTGATTGAACAGCTACAGAAAGTCTGCGTGAGTTAGAAGAGGGCTTGCAAAGGCTGCAGGCAAGTGTACTGCAGATTTTTTACAAGCTGTTTTTCGATAAACCATAATTAAATGCAGCCGTGTTTTAATTAGGAGTACAAGAACTAAACAGTATGTGTTTTTTTTTTTTATTTGTGTAGGGGAGTGTCACTCAATGTAAGGAGTCAAGTTGTTTTAAAATGGGTTGACTACTTACATGTGCTCCCTGCCACCACTACTTCCTATGGAAAGCTGAAATCTCTGTATCTGAGTGAGGCCTGAGGCTCTCAACCAATGAGCGGGCTTATCTCAAGAAAGCTAACAGACTCTCCTGCTTTGGAGTTTATAGGTCTCTGTAGGAAGTAATAGATACGAGGAGAAGTGCCCAAAGGATCCTAGGTAAAAGGTCAAACTGTTCTATAACAGTTTCACTTTTTGGGGGAATGTTTCATGATACTTCTGGCACCATAATTACTACAGTATTCTGATCATGGTGCCTGAAGTGTTACTTTATATATGCTTATGTGAGGTTGTACATGAGTATTTCTTCTTATTCTCTGCTATATGTACAGGCCTAGTTTATGTCACCATACCTTGCCAGACATGTCCCCTTTTTGGATATGCCTCACAATATGCCTCAGCAATGACATCATACATTGTATCACTGACACACACCTTCTGTGTCATGCTTTCTCTCATCTAACTTGCATTCTACCTAAAATAGGCAAAGGCGTACCTAGACCATTTGGCACCTGGGGTGGGTAGTATTTTTGGTACCCACCACCCCAACTTTAAATGTAAAAAACAACCAAATTTAAAAAAAATATGTATTTAGCACTGAGCAGTGTTTCTGTGTTTGAATATAAGCATGTTTTTGAATGGAGTATGTGCGATGACATCATATCCCGGCTGCTGGCTCACTGCAGGGCGAAAACCGTCAGACACAGTCAGATGCACACAGTCCCACACACATAGTCACTCGCACACAGTCACAAAGTTACAGGCAGACAGTCACACACAAAGTCACAGGCAGACAGTCACACAGGCAGTCACAGGTAAACAGTCACACATACACACACACAGTCACACACACAATCACAGACAGTCATACACACAGTCACAAACAGTAACACAGACAATCACAATCAGACAGTCAGACACACACACACTCACATACAGTCACACAGACAATCACAGGCAGACAGTCACACACACACAGTCAAAGACAGTCACACAGACAGACACAATGACAGTTACACACAGCACACACTCTCTCTCACTTACAGTCAGCTTGGGCTGGAGGAGGAGTGGATTCAGTGAGTCCCTGGTGTGTTGGAGTTGGGGAGCAATGACTCCTTACTGCTTCCCCTATGTGTGCAGCAGTAAGAGGCTGCCTTTAGCTCTGCCCCCGCATCTAACTTGACTCCGCCCCCATGGTCAATCTGGCTCCACCCCAACTCTCCGTGCGGGTCTCCTGCTCCTGCTCCCAGCCCCTGCCTGTGTGAGCTGTGTCGGCTGCCTGGCGCCCCTGCTGCCATGGCGCCCTGTGCTCACAGAACCCCAAGCCTGGCCAGCCCTGGTGGCACCCCCTATCTGGTGCCATCCAAGGCGGATTCCCCCCACCCCCTCCTTTAGTACGCCACTGAATATAGGAAGTATGTTTTCCAAACATTATCAGAGAATTTTCTACATATATAATTTATAAAGATAACCAAAATATAATTTGAGCTCTCTCCTCCTCCTACACCTGTTTTCTTTGATCTTAAATACAAGCATTACAATGAGTTACAGTCAGTTGCTCTCACACATTTTGCATAAAAAATGTAAATTAGACTTTTAATGTGCTTTGCTATTTTAAAATAAATATCAACAGAACATATATAAATATATGTACACAGTGGGCCAAATTTCCCAGTAAGATTTAACAGGTAAATAACGTATTTGTTAGTAGTTAATTCTTTTATTGCAGGTTCATATTATAACTGAGTCTTGTGTTTGGCAAGCAGCTAATTTTAAGACATTCCCAAATTAATTGGCAACCATGTTCTGTCAACCTTTCAGCTCCCAATTACTTCCTGCGAGGATATCTGATGGAGCGGATGTACGTGAGCAGGTCAAAGGGAATATCCATGCAGAAATTCAAGAGCTAGAGCCTCAAACATTAACTAATGTTTTAAACAATGCATTTGAAAGTGCCCGACTTTACGAGGCGTCAAATGGAGTTCATTTAAAAAATGTAATCTTCCGGACCTAGTCAATTATTATTGAAATTCATTCATTAATAAAAAAAAAAGTTATTGATTCCTCAAGTCCTACTCTGAATTTTGGTCCACCTTGTACTATCATAAAGAGGTTATTTTATTCTTTATTTATGTTATTTCTTTTGTTAAACAGATCTGTATTGATAGGCTACACTTTGTATATAGGGTAGTAAGATAATGGGCAATTGACGCATTCTTGGAGTGTGCTCTTTAAGACATGATTGCTGCTTGCTGTATCTCAAATAATGTCTTATGTTCTTTCACAGTAAGGGATGATCAATGGTATGTATCCACTGCTTGAAAACAAACTACTAAGGCTTCAATCGACCAGGATACTTTGCCTAATTCAAAACACAACTCGTCTCATGATTGTGGTTTTCTGATGAGTAGTAATGTGGTCTTTTGATGAAGGGTAATGCTATATGGAGAAGGTTTCTCAGTATAATTTGTCCATTTTATGGGCTATGTAGAGTAGGTGGCTGTTATAATGAGATAAGAATTCTAATTTTGCAATTGAGTGCACTTTGAGTAGACAATTATGAAGTAATACGATAAGCAACTGTAAATTATAACTGCAGAAGAAAGCTGAATTCAAGTCTTCTCTGAAGATTTTTTGTATATTAAAATGGGCATCTGAACCTCTTTTTACACATTTTAGTTCAGGACTGATAAAGAGAGTTATGCCGTTGTATGATTAGTGAAGAGGGAATAACAGGGCTCTCAGAATTTAAATGTAAGTAAATTTAATACTGCAGCGTATTTTAATACACTACTGCCAATAGGAGCAAGATATTTTAGCATGTTTTTGAATGGAGTATGTGCGATGACTTCATATCCCGGCTGCCGGCTCACTGCAGGGCGAAAACCGTCAGACACAGTCAGATGCACACAGTCCCACACACATAGTCACTCGTACACAGTCACACAGTTACAGGCAGACAGTCACACACAAAGTCACAGGCAGACAGTCACACAGGCAGTCACAGGTAAACAGTCACACGTACACACACACAGTCACACACACAATCACAGACAGTCATACACACAGTCACAGACAGTAACACAGACAATCACATTTAGACAGTCATACACACACACACACACACACACTCACATTCAGTCACACAGACAATCACAGGCAGACAGTCACACACACAGTCAAATACAGTCACACAGACAGACACAGTCACAGTTACACACAGCACACACTCTCTCTCACTTACAGTCAGCTTGGGCTTTACTTAATTTAAAAGTAAGTAAATTTAATATTGCAGCATATTTTAATACACTACTGCCAATAGGAGCAAGATATTTTCATAATGGCAAACCTTTACTATGATGAAGACACGTTTAAGCAACCTAAAAAATAAATCTCGTGTTGTTTTCTAAATCTGTAAGCAACAAAACCACTACATCTTAATGTAATTTTGTCTGTTTTTGTTTTGTTTAAAAAAAAAAAAAAAAAAAACAGAGGGGGCAATGCACGTCAAGCTGCTAACCTGTATATTGTAAAATTCAATAAGCACAAAATAAATTTGCCATTTCACATGTTCTTTAAGGACCCGATTGCTATATTGGTGAAGTTAAGGTCAGGGACTAATGAAAGTATTTAGAAAATTGGGCAGACTAGATGGGCAGAATGGTTCTTATCTGCCATCACATTCTATGTTTCTATGCTCAAATTTTCTTGGAAGGGTAAAGGGACGATTGATGCACACATATGTTATCAAATGCCGTTTTTAAACCTAAACATAGCCAAGTACATCTGTGATATAGAGATAAATATTTTTTCCATATTTAGGTATTAATAAAATATTTTTATTAAAAAAATAATAATAAAATAATTCCATATCAATAAGGATCCATTGCTGTAAGCGACTAATCTGTACAGATTGCTGTAGATATCATCTGTAGAATCTCTTGCCTCTGCTAGTTTGGAAAGCAACCAAATATAGACGTTTTATGCTGCATAACAGCTTCTGCGGATTTACAGCCATGAGAAAAATTAACAGAATTTAGATTTTTCTTTTGTGTAATGCTTACCTTTTTTTTTTTACTATGTCTTTTTAGGATTACCACTAGTCATTCTTAAAGGAACACTACAGGGTCAGGAATACAAATGAGTATTCCTGACATTATAGTGTGAAAAACACTATCTAGGGGGGCAGCCCCATCTTAACCTCCCTTAAAAAGGGTTAAAAAAAAGCCTTTATTCTAGTGTAGCATGGGTCCATCGGCGCTTGCTCTGCACCCACCCTGCCTCCTTGGCTGAGATCATCAGAATTGTGATCTCAGGCAATCCAATGCTTTTCTATAGGAAAGCAATGGATGGGCTGTGATTGTCAATTCTGATAATCTCAGCCAAGGAAGTGGGGCAGGGAGGGGAGCCAAATGCCACGCTGGCCAATCAGCATCTCCTCATTGAGATGCATTGATTCAGTGCATCTCTATGAGGAATTTTCAGTGTCTCCATGCAGAGCGTGGAGATGCTGAATTTCAGTGCGGCTCAAGCGAAGCACCTCTTGTTGCTGTCTGAGGAGTGGCCACTGCTTGTGTCCCTAGACAGTAATTTAAAGGCAGAGTTTACATGAAAATGCCTGCAGGGACAGGCTATAGACACCAGACCAACTACATTAAAGGGACACTTCCGGCACCCAGACCTCTTCTGCCCATTGAAGTGGTCTGGGTGCCAGCTCCCATCACCGTTAACCCTGAAAGTGTAATTATTGCAGTTTTTATAAACTGCAATAATTACCTTGCAGGGTTAAGTTCTCCTCTAGTGGCTGTCTATCAGACAGCCACTAGAGGGACTTCCGGCTTCTTAAAACACGAATAGCATTTTAATTGATGCTGCCATTGCCGTGCATGCGCATTAGATCTCCCCCGCCGGCTGACGTCGGCAGGGAGGAGCGTGGGCGGAGCCTGAACCAGTGCCGAGGAACATCAACGCTGGATTCAGGTAAGTCACTGAATGGGTTTTAACAACATGTGATGGAGGGAGTGGGAGGGATGGGGGCACTGTAGGATTCTGCAGTTCCAGGAAAACGGTTTGTTTTCCTGGCACTGGAGAGTCCCTTTAAGTTGTAATTGTTCTTGTGGCTAATGTGTCCCTTTAAGTAAATAAATTCCTATGATTGTAAATAGCAATAGTATAGTATAGTATTATATATGGTTAATACCTACCAAAAGTGGTGCAAGTAAGGACAACCGGCTCATTGATACGAAGACTAGCCCGTCTGGTCCAAAGAGCTACAGTAACTCATATGCTGAAACACAGAATGCTGGCCACGATAGAAAGGTGTCAGAATACACATAGCATTGTGGTTTGCTGCACATGGGGTTGTGTAGCTGCAGACCAGTCAGAGTGCCCATGATAACCCTTGTCCATCACTGAAAGCACCTTCAATAGGGATGTGAGCATCAGAATTGGACCATGGAGCAATGGAAGAAGGTTGCCTGGTCTGATGAATCACATTTAATTTTAGATCTGATGGATGACCGTGTGCGTGTGCATCGTTTACCTGGGTAAGAGATGGCAGCAGGATGCACTATGGGAAGAAGGCAGGCCGGCGGATGCAATGTTCTGCTGGGAAACCTTGTGTCCTGGCATTCATGTGGATGTTACTTTGACACCACTTACCACCTAACCAGAGATTGTTGCAAACCATGTAAGCCCCTTCATGGCAATTGTGTTCCCTGAATGTAGATACCCTCAGAGTTAACAACAGAGAGTTAACAGCCTTTGCTTAAAGGGCCAGCACTTTTGAAAATCTAACATGTATAATGGTGCAGTACATCACCTAGTCCTCAGTGAGAGTTAAATTAATTTTATATGTTTCTGTTTAATATTTCCCATATCACACACACCACTACAGTTTATTAAGATGAATACAACATAAAACATTAAAAACTTGAATGCAAGTAAACATATACCTCACACACACAAAAAAAACCTTTAAATGAGCTTTAAATGTGATTGAGACGTTAGTTTTTCAGCCAGTCGAAGGGCTAATGGAATGTGATGAAAACATATATTTTTCTCCATGCTGTCTTTTATGCATAAATGCTGAACTTGGATATTGGCACCAGTCATTATAATAAGTGCCTTTGGATTTATCCATGCAAAGGACTGGTGTTTCACACATAATTTATTATCCGTGGCTGTCTAAAATTATTCCTATAATAGTGTGGATTCATAGACTATAGAATAAATGTTCTACTTACAGTTAGTTCTAATATGTTCCCTTGCAGGGCTTGTTTAACTGGGATTGGAAAAGGTGTAGAACTAAGAGAATTATTGAGATAATATCACTGTTATGGCCTGGAATTACTATAAGTAGAATTGCCTCATAATAATTTTAGTGATAATTAACTGCTTTAATAATATTACACTTTAACCCCTGCAGTGGTGGACTGCAAATTATATGCTAGGTGAATATACAGGTATTCGCCCAACTCTGAGTCCAAGACAATATGTATCACAGAAAATTAGGTGTGCAGACATGGGTATCCACAAGGGGAGGTAAAAGGAGGCACTGCCCCGCCACCCCCCGCATTTTTCATCATGCTCCCTCCCCACAGGTAATTTTCCCTCTGACTGTAACAGTTCAGTTCGAGGGAAAGAAGGATGGATGTGCTGTTCCTGGAAAGATATGCTGGGGGCTGCATTTAGGTTGCCAGGGGGATGGAGGGAGCACTGTGAGGCTCCCTTCCGAATCCCAAGGAATTTGGTGCCTCTATGCTCCTCCTCCACATCCAGGCCCTACCTCCAGTATACAAGCTCTGCCCCTCACAAGCTCTGCACCCGCACTCACGCTGCTGACCTTGCTGGAAGGAAGAGGACAGACTTCACCTCCCAGTGCTCCCAGTCTCCCACAGCCTTCTGTGACAGGTAGGCTTCAGCCCATGACAGCGATTGATTTTGTGTGTGTGTGTGTGTGTGTCTGATAGTGAATGAGCTTGTGTGTGTGTGCCTGATAGTGAGTGAGCTTGTGTGTATGTGTGTATGTGTGTGTGTGTGTATCTGATAGTGAGTGAGCTTGTGTGTGTGTGCCTGATAGTGAGTGAGTGTGTGTGTGTGTGTGTGCACCTGATAGTGAGTGAGCTAGTGTGTGTGTGTGTGTGTGTGTGCCTGATAGTGAGTGGGCTTGTGTGTGTGTGTGTGTGATAGTGAGTGAGCTTGTATGTGCCTGATAGTGAGTAAACTTGTGTTTGTGTGTGCCTGATAGTGAGTGAGCTTGTGTGTGTGCCTGATAGTGAGTGAGCTTGTGTGTACCTGATAGTGAGTGAGCTTGTGTGCACCTGATAGTGAGTGAGCTTGTGTGTGCCTGATAGTGAGTGAGCTTGTGTGCACCTGATAGTGAGTGAGCTTGTGTGTGTGTGCCTGATAGTGAGTGAGCTTGTGTGTGTCAGTGAGTTTGTAGTGAACATGTGTGTGTCAGTGAGCTTGTCTGTGGTGAACTTGTGTGTGTGTGAGTTTGTAGTGAGCATGTGTGTGTGACAGTGAGCTTGTGTGTGTCAGTGAGCTTATATGTAAGCAAGCTTGTGTATTTCATTGAGCTTTTCTGTAGTGAGCATGTGTGTCAGTGAGCATGTCTATAGTGAGCATGTGTATATGTGTCAGTGAGTGTGTGCTTGTCAGTGAGCTTTTCTGTAGTGAGCATTTGTGTGTGTCAGTGATCTTGCCTGTAGTGGGCATGTGTGTGTGTTCAGTGAGCTTGTCTGTAGTGAGTATGTGTGTCAGTGAGCTTGTGCGTGTATGTCAGTGAGCTTGTCTGTTGTGAGTTTGTGTGTATGTCAGTGAGTTTGTCTGGTGAGCATGTGTGTCAGTGAGGTTGTCTGTAGTGAGCATGTGCATGTATGTCAATTAGCGTGTGCGTGTGTTAGTGAGCCTGTCTGTAGTGAATTTATGTGTGTCGGTGAGTTTGTCTGTAATGAGCATGTTTGTCAGTGAGCTTTTCTGCAGTGAACATGTGTGTGTGTCAGCTAGCTTTTCTTCAGTAAGCATGTGAGCGTGTCTGTAGTGTGTGTGTTGGTGAGCTTTTCTGTAGTGAACATGTGTGTGTTTGTCAGTGAGTTTGCCTGTAGTGAGCATGTGTGTGTGTGTGTGTGTCAATGAGCTTGTGTGTGTCAGTGAGCTTGTCTGTAGGAAGCATGTATGTGTGTGTCAGTGAGCTTGTCTGTAGTGAGCATGTGTGTGACTGTAAACTTGTCTGTAGTGAGCATGTGTGTGACAGTAAGCTTGTCTGTAGTAAGTTCGTGTTTTATACCAATGAGTTTGTCTGTAGTAACCTGTAGTAACCTTGTGTGAGTGTCAAAGTTTGTACTAAGTTTGTGTGTGTGTACCAGGAAGCTTGTCCGTATGTGTCAGTGAGTCAGTGAGATTGTCTGTCAGTGAGCCTATTTGTGTGTATCAGTGAACTTGTGTTTCTATGTCTACTATGGAAATTTAGAATTTTTAAACAAAGATATTTTCCATGTTTTAAGTCACCTGTGATAACGTCTGAGCTCCAAAGTTTTGTGGAAATAAAGTTGTGTATATTTCTAAAATGGAAAATTTTCCACCAATCTCTGCATATTTTGTTATAGGATATATATTCATACAGAAGAAAATATTCCATTTTATGTATGTTATTTAGGTATATCTAATAATAATGCTGTCGGTGCACATAGACAGAAGGACTGACAGAGCTTACTTGGATTATTCAAACATTTCACCACAGGTAGTGCTATTGATAGGCTTGTACATGTTATTTATATTATCAAGTAGACAATAAATCAGGTACTTTTACCAGTGATTGCAAACAAATGAGGGATCCGCACTCTCATCAATTGTAGACTTCGGAACACTGTACTTTAACCAATGATCTTACAAAAATATGATGGAAATATTTATGACAGAGTACTTTAGATCCAAGGTATGATACCATGGTCTTACAGTCTCACCAAAGACGAGTTTTTATGATCTAATTTGTTGCTTGATCTTATGTAGCCTTGTGCAATATAATCAAGTATTGTCATGTTAATATGAAGACCTGAGGTTCGGTCAACAGCTAGATCAAAAAGCAAACACAAATAGAGATTTTGCCATCCACGAGAGTACTCAGCTCTGGGTTCTCCACTCACCACAACAAAAAAGTAAAAGACCTAATCTTGGTTCCCTGGTGGGAATAATGATATAGACTTGAATGTGTTGCACATTGCATGGGGGCAACAAAGGACTAACGTTAAAGTGTTTTGTACTTATAAGGAACTTCCTCTGTCTCCATGCAATGTGTTAACATTTTTCCTTTTTTTTATTCCCCCAAGCACTATGCTTTTTTAAATCTAATTTTTTATGCAAAACATCATTGAGTCCACATCATTATTCCTGTCATTGGAACCCGGAGTAGATCTTTGCTTTATTTTTATAATTCCATGGTTGTGCCAGTGTCTTGCTCATCCAGCTGTCGTTCTACCGTTGCGATTTATCTCAATCTATCTTTTAATCAATTGCTTTTTAAATGTGACAGTATTTTATTATATTCATCTCTACGATTGTAAGAATTTTTAGACATAATACATGCTAAGCAGCAAGTTTAAACAATTATATGGACATGAAATCAAATTATAGAATTGATATAACCTTGTGGGGAGAAAAAAAATGAAATGTGCCTCTTTTTTTCTGTAATGTGATTCTCAAGTCTTGTGTCACCTAATTGTCAACATTTTAATGCTGAACTTCACAGCAGAGTTTCTGCTCCTGTCAATAAGACTTCATTATAAATGTTGTAAAAAGGTAGTGATTGGACGCCTGATAGACAGGAAAGAGAGCCCTGCTACACATACAATTGGAAATTAATGCATCTTTCAAAGCTAAAAAACATAAAAAATGTATATGCTTTCTCTGCGTAATTGGAGTGTGTTAAAATATATAAATATATTGATGTATATGGTAATGACTCCCTATACTTAGTATAGTTGGTTATAAAGCATTAAACACGGCAGCTTGTCATAAGAAAATGTGTGTAAAATGTTCTCCATAATGTAGATTTTCTGGACTGGAAAGAAACCAAGTACTGCCACCTAATTATAAAAAATCTAAAAAAAATTTTTTAAGGTGAACAACAATTCTCTTAACCCATGCAGTTGTGATTTTTACACAGCCTGTCTGTTATGAAAGCTGGTATTGCAGATACCCGTTCTCCTATTTCCTCCCGAACTGCTGAAGCCTGAGGGATTATAGCTCGCAGTTCGGGTGTAGATTCAAACGTTTCCCAGACGAATGCAGCATCCAAGGAGATTCTCCACAGCTAGTAGACAGTTACCCAAATATCAGCCTAGACTAGATGAAGGGTACTACAGGAAAGATTTATTTCAGGCTAACTGCATGGCTTTTTATGCAAGTCCCTAGCCACGGGGGTTTACAATAACATATTCCAGGGTCAATCCCCACTGGACCTGAGAGGTCACAGGGACAAATCACATACTATAGTTACATTGGCTCTCAGGTCCAGGATACTCCCACATAGAATACAATAAACCTTCACCTTCGCTTAGGAGATAATTGAGTCAAGTATTGTACTCAACTCAATTATCTCCCAACACAAAAACACATATTTTCCCAAAACCCCAAAAGTACCTTAAACCCAATTGGAACTCCACAAAAGTCATACCCCTTGATGGCCCCAATCTGGGGGTCCAACATATCCAAAAATCACCTAGATCGGTTCAGGGGTTTGGGAGTTCCATGGAAGTCATAACTTGACCTACCACAGACGGGGCTCCTGCCCAGACAGAGTTCCATGAAATCAGGCTGTGCGGTTGGTCTCTTTGGGGAAGTCCAAAAACCGACCAAATCCACAAACTTTTCCCCTGGCTCAAAGGTAGCATTTGTTCCCCTAGTCGTGGAAACAATCCTACCTAGCAGTGCTCACCTGGCTGGTCAGTGAACAGAAGCAGGCGTTCGCGAAGTTTGACCGGCGTTCGGGAAGTCGAGTGCACGATTTTAGTTCCAGACACTCGACGACCAAGTCCCGCTGCCCCTGTTCGTGTGACAAGATGGCCACCATTTTCTCCAGCACGTGGTGCTCGGTTATACGAACAGCAGCCACACAGAGAGAGCGCTTAATTCCCTGTTCTCTTTGAAGTTAATGAGCCGGGGGGTGGTCGGTGTTCGGTAGTTTCAACTAATGAAAGTGGAAAAGTCAAGATACCAAATAAACAGGGTAGTTTCTTTACAATGTCTAACTAAGGGGGGAATCTAAGTGACCACTAGATATATGTGCAGCACATTCTCCTGTAGTAGAGCCAGTTTGGTGAAATGGTTAAATCAAGATTGTGATTAACCACAGGATCTTTGGGACAGAACCCTTTTTCTCAGAGGGTTTGAAGAAGTTGAAGAACCCTCCTATCACCACCCATTTAAACAAATTATATTATCATCATCCACCCATCCATCTATCCATCCATCAAGTTGAAAACAGATTGCAGCTACACTCTAAATCACTGAATCAAAGTTGGTGTAGATGGCAGTGGCTAGGCACAGCAGTGTGACGGGTGGTGGTCCGAAGACCGGGATCCCCTGTGTGCCTGATGTAGATGATAGGAGTCTCCGCCTAGAAGTGGACAATCAGGGTCTGGTGCAGGGTAACCACACGTCCCCTGGTGTTGAGCACCAGCATTTATGCGGCCACATGCAAGAACCCTGATGCAACTTAGCAGAAGCCAGGAGCTGAATGTTATGCAGATATCTATCCAGTACTAGAAATAAGGTAAGACTAGAACAGTCATCAAACAAGATAACAAGACAAGACTAGAAGCCTAGAACCGGAGCAGGACAGAAAGCAGAACCCAGAACATGTACACAATACATGAGGGAAACTTGAACAGGACAGGACAGGACTGTACATGAACTGGGAATACAAGACAAAATAAAATGAGACAAGAGATACAAGGCAAACCAAGAGGAGAGATAAAGTACTATATATGTAATAATCATTGTAGATTTAGACATACATAAATGGCCAAGATGTATGCAGCCCACCACTGCGCCAAAGTACTCCAATTATGGTGGGTCCTAACTGCCTAGATATGCATGACTAAATAAACAACAATAAAACACACACAGTACTTACCTGCAAAGAAAGGAGCAGCGGAAATGAAACCACTGCCTGCAGGAACAGACTGAAACAAAAAGGATTAATGGCAAAGGAAAGGGTGTGGCAACAAAAACCAAACATTTAAAGGTATCCAGGAGACTGGGAATTCCAGGAACGGAATAAAGGAATGAACCAAGAAAACCCAGCATAAAGAAAAACAGACATAGAATAGAAAACCAGAAAAACCAAGAGAAACTAAACAAGAATTGTAAAAAGAGTACTGGATATCAGAAGCCAGGGCCAGAAATAACCATAGAATGGAACAGGACTAGTGATGTCCCGAACGGTTCGCTGGCGAATAGTTCCTGGCAAACATCGCTTGTTCGCGTTCGCCACGGATGGCGAACATATGCGATGTTCGGTCCGCCCCGTATTCGTCATTATTGAAGAAACTTTGACCCTGTAAATCACAGTTAGCAGACACATTCCAGCCAATCAGCAGCAGACCCTCCCTCCCAGACCCTCCCACCTCCTGGACAGCATCTATTTTACATTCATTGTGAAGCTGCATTCTTAGTGAGAGTAGGGACAGTGTAGCTGCTGCTGATTTGATAGGGAAATTGATAGCTAGGTAGTATTCAGTGTCCACTACAGTCCTGAAGGACTCATCTGATCTCTGCTGTAAGAACAGCACCTCAAAAAGCCCTTTTTAGGGCTAGAACATCAGTCTGCTTTTTTTTCTGTGTAATGTAATTGCAGTTGCCTGCCTGCCAGCCTGTGTCAGGCTCACAGCGTATACTGTGCCCACTTGCCCAGTGCCACCACTCATATCTGGTGTCACAATAGCTTGCATTTAAAAACAACTTTTTGGACTGTAATATATTAGCAGTCCGTTTCCTTCACACGTGTGCTTTTCAGGGCCTGCCAGGGCACAGTGTCACACCAGTGCAACTCATATCTGGTGTAACAGTAGTGTACATTTAAAAAAAAAAATAATTTGACTGTAATAGATTGAATAGCAGTTAGTTGCCTGCAAGCGTGTGTGTCAGGCCTACAGCGTCTACTCTGCCAACTTCTGCCAGTGCACAGTGCCACTCATATCTGTTGTCACAGTATCTTGCACGCATAGTAACACTAATCGAAAAAAAAATGACAGGCAGAGGCAGGCCACCCCGCAGAGGCCGTCGTGGTCGTGGTGCTGTGATTCCCTTTGACCCTAGAATAATGCCCAGTGTTCAGAGGCCACGTACCTGAACTGGAAAAGTTCTGAGGACATAGTTGACTGGCTAACACAGGACACCCAATCTTCTACAGCTTCCACTCGGAACCTTGACGCACCATCCTCCTCCAGCTTAGCTTCGGGCACCTCTCCAGTTACCACTCGCCCGCCAACACTAGCACCACAGCCGCTTCACTTGGTATGTCAGAGGAGTTATTTACACATCAGTTGGTAGAAATGAGTGATGCACAAGCATTATTGCCAGAGGATGTTGAAAACAGGGATATGTCTCAGTCAGGCAGCATTACACACATGGACGTACGGTGTGACGATGATGATGATGTTGTACCCACAGTCAGGTGTCTGTCAAGGACATGTTTGAGCGTAAGAAGCCAATGTCACAAAGTCACCCCCTTGCCCGGCATCTGACAACTGGCTTGACTGAACTCTTAGCCCACCAGCTTTTACCATACAAGCTGGTGGAGTCTGAGGCGTTCAAAAAATTTGTAGGTATTGGGACACCGCAGTGGAAGGTACCCGGCCGAAATTTATTTGCACAAAAGGCAATCCCCAACCTGTACTCGATTGTTCAAAAGGAAGTAATGGCATGTCTGTCACACAGTGTTGGGGCAAGGGTCCATCTGACCACTGATACCTGGTCTGCAAAGCATGGTCAGGTCAGGTATATCACCTACACTGCGCATTGGGTAAACCTGCTGACGGCTGCCAAGCATGGAATGCGTGGTTCTGCAGAGGAGTTGGTGACACCGCCACGACTTGCAGGCAGGCCTGCTGCCACCTCCTCTACTCCTCCTACTCCATCCTCTTCCATAACCTCCTCAGCTGAGTCCTCTTCTGCTGCTGCGTCTTGCTCCACATCAACGGCATCATCCCAGCTCCCCAGGTACTATTCCACATCCCGGATACGGCAGTGTCACGCCGTCTTGGGGTTGACTTGCCTGAAAGCAGAGAGTCACACCGGACCAGCACTCCTGTCCACCCTTAACGCACAGGTGGATCAGTGGCTGACTCCGCAGCAACTAGAGATCGGCAAAGTGGTTTGTGACAACGGAATAAATTTGTTGGCGGCATTGAATTTGGGCAAGTTGACACATGTGCCGTGCTTGGCACATGTGTGTAATCTGATCGTACAACGCTTTGTGCTTAAGTACCCAGGCTTTCAGGACGTCCTAAAGCAGGCCAGGAAGGTGTGTGGCCATTTCAGGTGTTCCTACACAGCCATGGCGCACTTTTCTGATATCCAGCGGCGAAACAACATGCCAGTGAGATGCTTGATTTGCGACAGCCCGACACATTGGAATTCAACACTCCTAATTAGTGATGTACCGAACTGTCCACCGGCGAACAGTTCCCGGCGAACTTAGCGTGTTCGCGTTCGCCACGGCGGGCGGACACATGCGCAGTTCGATCCGCCCCCTATTCGGCATCATTGGGCAAACTTTGACCCTGTGCCTCTCGGTCAGCAGACACATTCCAGCCAATCAGCAGCACTCCCTCCCTTCCACACCCTCCAACCTCCCTCCCAGCATCCATTTTCGATTCATTCGGAAGATGCATGCTTAGTGAGAGGAGGGAAAGTTTAGCTGCTGCTGATTAGATAGAAAATTGATAGCTAGGCAAGGGTATTCAGTGTCCACTACAATCCTGAAGGACTCATCTGATCTCTGCTGTAAGGACAGCACCCCAAAAAGCCCTTTTTAGGGCTATAACATCAGGCTGCTTTTTTTTTTTTTTTTTTTTTCCTGTGTAATGTAATTGCAGGTGCCTGCCTGCCAGCTTCTGTGTGAGGTTCACATTGGATACTGTGCCTATTTGCCCAGTGCCACCACTCATATCTGTTTTAACAATTGGTTAAGCTTTACATTTAAAATAAATATTTTTTTTCACTGTAATAGAAGAGCAGTTGCCTGCCTGCCAGCTTCTGTGTGAGGTTGGATGCCTTGCCCATTTGCACAGTCAGTGCCACCACTCATATCTGTTTTAACAATTGGTTAAGCTTTAGATTTAAAATAAATATTTTTTTTTCACTGTAATAGAAGAGCAGTTGCCTGCCTGCCAGCTTCTGTGTCAGGTTGGATGCCTTGCCCATTTGCACAGTCAGTGCCACCACTCATATCTGTTTTAACAATTGGTTAAGCTTTAGATTTTAAATAAATCATTTTTTTCACTGTAATAGAAGAGCAGTTGCCTGCCTGCCAGCTTCTGTGTGAGGTTCACATTGGATACTGTGCCCACTAGCCCAGTGCCACCACTCATATCTGTTTTAACAATTGGTTAAGCTTTAGATTTAAAATAAATATTTTTTTTTCACTGTAATAAAAGAGCAGTTAGTTGTCTGCAAGCGTCTGTGTTTCAGGCCTACTTCAGCGCGTGCTCTGCAGACCTGTGCCAGCGTGCTTTGACAGTTGCCACTCATATCTTGTGTCTCTATAGCGTGCTTTTACAACCAAAATTTTGTTTCCACTGTAATAGAAGAGCAGTTGCCTGCCTGCCAGCTTCTGTGTCAGGTTGGATGCCTTGCCCATTTGCACAGTCAGTGCCACCACTCATATCTGTTTTAACAATTGGTTAAGCTTTAGATTTTAAATAAATCATTTTTTTCACTGTAATAGAAGAGCAGTTGCCTGCCTGCCAGCTTCTGTGTGAGGTTCACATTGGATACTGTGCCCACTAGCCCAGTGCCACCACTCATATCTGTTTTAACAATTGGTTAAGCTTTAGATTTAAAATAAATAAAAAAATTTCACTGTAATAGAAGAGCAGTTGCCTGCCTGCCAGCTTCTGTGTCAGGTTGGATGCCTTGCCCATTTGCACAGTCAGTGCCACCACTCATATCTGTTTTAACAATAGCTTAAGCTTTAGATTTTAAAGAAATAATTTTTTTTCACTGTAATAGAAGATCAGTTAGTTGTCTGCAAGCGTCTGGGTGTCAGGCCTACTTCAGCGTGTGCTCTGCAGACCTGTGCCAGCGTGCTTTGACAGTTGCCAATCATATCTGGTGTCTCTTTAGCGTGCTTTTACAAAGAAAAAAGGTTTCCAGTGTAAGCTAATAGCAGACAGTCAGTGTCCTTCAAGCGGCTCTGTCAGGCCTTCCTTCAGCGTGTGCCCTGCACAACCCTGCCAGCGTGCTTTGACAATTGCCACTCATATCTTGTGTCTCTATAGCGTGCTTTTACAACCAAAATTTTGTTTCCACTGTAATAGAAGAGCAGTTGCCTGCCTGCCAGCTTCTGTGTGAGGTTCACATTGGATACTGTGCCCACTAGCCCAGTGCCACCACTCATATCTGTTTTAACAATTGGTTAAGCTTTAGATTTAAAATAAATATTTTTTTTTCACTGTAATAGAAGAGCAGTTAGTTGTCTGCAAGCGTCTGTGTTTCAGGCCTACTTCAGCGTGTGCTCTGCAGACCTGTGCCAGCGTGCTTTGACAGTTGCCACTCATATCTGGTGTCTCTTTAGCGTGCTTTTACAAAGAAAAAAGGTTTCCAGTGTAAGCTAATAGCAGACAGTCAGTGTCCTTCAAGCGGCTCTGTCAGGCCTTCCTTCAGCGTGTGCCCTGCACAACCCTGCCAGCTTGCTTTGACAGTTGCCACTCATATCTTGTGTCTCTATAGCGTGCTTTTACAACCAAAATTTTGTTTCCACTGTAATAGAAGAGCAGTTGCCTGCCAGCTTCTGTGTGAGGTTCACATTGGATACTGTGCCTATTTGCCCAGTGCCACCACTCATATCTGTTTTGACAATTGGTTAAGCTTTACATTTAAAATAAATATTTTTTTTTTCACTGTAATAGAAGAGCAGTTGCCTGCCTGCCAGCTTCTGTGTGAGGTTGGATGCCTTGCCCATTTGCACAGTCAGTGCCACCACTCATATCTGTTTTAACAATAGCTTAAGCTTTAGATTTTAAAGAAATCATTTTTTTTCACTGTAATAGAAGATCAGTTAGTTGTCTGCAAGCGTCTGGGTGTCAGGCCTACTTCAGCGTGTGCTCTGCAGACCTGTGCCAGCGTGCTTTGACAGTTGCCAATCATATCTGGTGTCTCTTTAGCGTGCTTTTACAAAGAAAAAAGGTTTCCAGTGTAAGCTAATAGCAGACAGTCAGTGTCCTTCAAGCGGCTCTGTCAGGCCTTCCTTCAGCGTGTGCCCTGCACAACCCTGCCAGCGTGCTTTGACAGTTGCCACTCATATCTTGTGTCTCTATAGCGTGCTTTTACAACCAAAATTTTGTTTCCACTGTAATAGAAGAGCAGTTGCCTGCCTGCCAGCTTCTGTGTGAGGTTCACATTGGATACTGTGCCTACTTGCCCAGTGCCACCACTCATATCTGTTTTAACAATTGGTTAAGCTTCACATTTAAAATAAATATTTTTTTTCACTGTAATAGAAGAGCAGTTAGTTGTCTGCAAGCGTCTGTGTTTCAGGCCTACTTCAGCGTGTGCTCTGTAGACCTGTGCCAGCGTGCTTTGACAGTTGCCAATCATATTTGGTGTCTCTATAGCGTGCTTTTAAAACCAAAATTTGTTTTTCACTGTTATAGATTGAATAGCAGTTACTTGTCTTCAAGCGGCTCTGTCAGTCCTTCCTTCAGCGTGTGCTCTGCAGAACTGTTCCAGTGCACATTGCCAATCTTATCTGGTGTCTCTATAGCGTGCTTTTAAAACCAAAATTTGTTTTTCACTGTTATAGATTGAATAGCAGTTACTTGTCTTCAAGCGGCTCTGTCAGTCCTTCCTTCAGCGTGTGCTCTGCAGAACTGTTCCAGTGCACATTGCCAATCATATCTGGTGTCTCTATAGCGTGCTTTTAAAACCAAAATTTGTTTTTCACTGTTATAGATTGAATAGCAGTTACTTGTCTTCAAGCGGCTCTGTCAGTCCTTCCTTCAGCGTGTGCTCTGCAGAACTGTTCCAGTGCACATTGCCAATCATATCTGGTCTCACAGTAGCTTGCACGCATAGTACCACTAATCCCAAAAAAAATGACAGGCAGAGGCAGGCCACCCCGCAGGGGCCGTCGTGGTCGTGGTGCTGTGATTCCCTTTTGCCCTAGAATAATGCCCAGTTTTCAGAAGCCACGTACCCTGAACTTGAAAAGTTCTGAGGACTTAGTTGACTGGCTAACACAGGACACCCAATCTTGTACAGCCTCCGCTCGGAACCTTGACGCACCATCCTCCTCCAGCTTAGCTTCAGGCACCTCTCAAGATAGCACTCACCCGCCTGCCGCCACCACCAAAACTAGCACCACAGCCGCTTTACTTGGTATGTCAGAGGAGTTATTCACACTCCCGTTTGAAGAAATGAGTGATGCGCAACCATTATTGCTAGAGGATGTAGATAACAGGGATATGTCTCAGGCAGGCAGCATTAAACACATGGAGGTACGGTGTGATGATGATGATGTTGTACCCGCTGCTGCTTCCTTTTCTGAGTTGTCAGATACAAGCGAAGCGGTTGATGATGACGATGCGTCCATGGATGTCACGTGGGTGCCCGCTCGGCAAGAAGAAGAACAGGGCGAAAGTTCAGATGTGGAGACAGAGAGGAGGAGGAGGAGACGAGTTGGAAGCAGGGGGGGTCATCGCAAGGAGCTAGTGGCACAGTCAGACAGCATGCATCGGCACCCGGGGTCAGCCCGACAGCACGCCAATCAACGCATGCTGTGTCCACCACCAGAATGCCGTCATTGCAGAGCTCAGCAGTGTGGCATTTTTTTTGTGTGTCTGCCTCGGACAACAGCGATGCCATTTGCAACCTGTGCCAAAGGAAACTGAGTCGTGGGAGGTCCAACACCCACCTAGGTACAACTGCTTTGCGTAGGCACATGATCTCACATCACAAACGCCTATGGGATCAACACATGAGTACATGCAGCACGCCTACTCAAAGCCGCCATCCTCCTCCTGGTCCAGCATCTTCAGCCACGTCAACCACTGCTGTCCTTCTTGCCCCCTCTCAACCATCCGCCACTCCGTCTCCCGCCTTGAGCAGTTCCCGCTCATCTGCCCACAGTCATGTGTCTGTCAAGGACATGTTTGAGCGTAAGAAGCCAATGTCACCAAGTCACCCCCTTGCCCAGCGTCTGACAGCTGGCTTGTCCGAACTATTAGCCCGCCAGCTTTTACCATACAATCTGGTTGAGTCTGAGGCGTTCAAAAAATTTGTAGCTATTGGGACACCGCAGTGGAAGGTACCCGGCCGGAATTTCTTTTCACAAAAGGCAATCCCCAACTTGTACTCGATTGTGCAAAAGGAAGTCATGGCATGTCTGGCACACAGTGTTGGGGCAAGGGTCCATCTGACCACTGATACCTGGTCTGCAAAGCATGGTCAGGGCAGGTATATCACCTACACTGCGCATTGGGTAAACCTGCTGACGGCTGACAAGCAAGGAATGCGTGGCATTGCAGAGGAGTTGGTGACACCGCCACGAATTGCAGGCAGTCCTGCTGCCACCTCCTCTACTCCTCCTACTCCATCCTCTTCCATAACCTCCTCGGCTGAGTCCTCTTGTGCCGCTGCTTCTTGCTCCACATCAACGGCACCCCCCCAGCTCCCCAGGTACTATTCCACATCCCGGATACGGCAGTGTCACGCCGTCTTGGGTTTGACTTGCTTGAAAGCAGAGAGTCACACCGGACAAGCACTCCTGTCCGCCCTGAACGCACAGGTGGAAAAGTGGCTGACTCCGCAGCAACTGGATATCGGCAAAGTGGTGTGTGACAACGGAAAAAATTTGATAGCGGCATTGAAGTTGGGCAAGTTGACACATGTGCCGTGCATGGCACATGTGTGTAATCTGATCGTACAACGCTTTGTGCATAAGTACACAGGCTTACAGGACGTCCTGAAGCAGGCCACGAAGGTGTGTGGCCATTTCAGGCGTTCCTACACCGCCATGGCTCACTTTGCCGATATTCAGCGGCGAAACAACATGCCAGTGAGGCGCTTGATTTGCGACAGCCCTACACGTTGGAATTCAACACTCCTAATGTTTGACCGCCTGCTCCAACAAGAAAAAGCTGTTAATGAATATTTGTATGACCGGGGTGCTAGGACAGCCTCTGGGGAGCTGGGAATTTTTTTGTCACATTACTGGACGCTCATGCGCAATGCCTGTAGGCTCATGCGTCCTTTTGAGGAGGTGACAAACCTAGTCAGTCGCAACGAAGGCACCATCAGCGACATCATACCATTTGTTTTCTTCATGGAGCGTGCCCTGCGAAGAGTGCTGGATCAGGCTGTAGATGAGCGTGAAGAGGAAGAGGAAGAGTTGTGGTCACCATCACCACCAGAAACAGCTTTATCAGCATCGCTTGCTGGACCTGCGGCAACGCTGGAAGAGGATTGTGAGGAAGAGGAGTCAGAGGAGGATTGTAGCTTTGAGGAGGAGGAGGAGGAGCAAGACCAAACACAACAGGCATCCCAGGGTGCTCGTTGTCACCTATCTGGTACCCGTGGTGTTGTACGTGGCTGGGGGGAAGAACATACCTTCAATGACATCAGTGAGGAGGAGGTACGGGAAATGAGTAGCTCGGCATCCAACCTTGTGCAAATGGGGTCTTTCATGCTGTCCTGCCTGTTGAGGGACCCTCGTATAAAAAGGCTGAAGGAGAACGACCTGTACTGGGTGTCCACGCTACTAGACCCCCGGTATAAGCAGAAAGTGGCGGAAATGTTACCCAATTACAACAAGTCGGAAATGATGCAGCATTTGCAAAATAAATTAAAAAGTATGCTTTACACAGTGTATAAGGGTGATGTCACAGCACAACGGGAATCTAACAGGGGGAGAGGTGGAAGTCATCCTCCTCCTCCTCCTCCCACGACCACGCCGGCAAGGACAGGACGCTTTAAAGACGTGTTGTTGATGGAGGACATGCGGACCTTTTTAAGTCCTATGCATCGCCACAGCCCTTCGGGATCCACCCTCAGAGAGCGACTCGACCGACAGGTAGCAGACTACCTCGCCTTAACTGCAGATATCGACACTCTGAGGAGCGATGAACCTCTTGACTACTGGGTGTGCAGGCTTGACCTGTGGCCTGAGCTATCCCAATTTGCGATAGAACTTCTTGCCTGCCCCGCTTCAAGTGTCCTGTCAGAAAGGACCTTCAGTGCAGCAGGAGGTATTGTCACTGAGAAGAGAAGTCGCCTAGGTTAAAAAAGTCTAGATTACCTCACCTTTATTAAGATGAATGAGGGATGGATCCCGAAGGGACTGACACTGGGCGATACATTGGACTAAAAAAGGCCTGATGAGGGGGACGTAACAGGGTGTCGCAGGCTGCCGGCCTGCCGCATGATATTTAAATCCCTAGCTCACCCCAGTACCATGCCCTGTCGTGGTTTCCTGTTCCTGGTTTCCTGAGAGTGCTTTATCATTGTGAATCTGATTTCCTGGTATCCTGATCTTGGCTTTTCCCTGGTTATTCTGAATTCTGGGTTTCCTGACTTGGCTTGTGTAAACGGTATTGTGTATTTTCTGGCTTCCTTGACCTCGGCTTTCCCTTTGTCCATTCTCTGTCTCTAGCGTATTAGTCCGGCCATTCTAAGGTCCGGTTTACGCTCTGTCCTTTTATTTTCCTTTTCTTGCCTATGTATATATTTATGGACTGTTTGCGGTTGTTTGCGGTGTGTTAAACGGGGAGTTTGGTCTGTCACTGTGAAGCGGGCGTAACCCTTACACTACCTGATTGATACAACATCATACCTGATGTTTTAAAGCACGTTATTCCAAACAATTTAGGAATGTTAGGTGATTTATGCCCTTTATGGATTAAAACCAGACTCTGCATCAACTATGTAATTTTCCATGGGAGTTTTGCCATGGATCCCCCTCCGGCATGCCACGGTCCAGGTGTTAGTCCCCTTGAAACAACATTTCCTTCACTATTGTGGCCAGAAAGAGACCCTGTGGGTTTTAAAATCCGCCTGCCCATTGAAGTCTATGGCGGTTCGCCCGGTTCGCCCGTTCGCGAACATTTGCAGAAGTTCGCGTTCACCATTCGCGAACCGAAAATGTTATGTTCGCGACATCACTAAACAGGGCGTGACAAGTGACAAGCGGTAACCAATTTCACACTAGGATTATTGACCCAGGCTATCTCCCGCTCAAAGTTTGTGTAGGTGGCATCGACATTGGCTAGGCACAGGCATCTCCAACTCCCACACAAGTCCATCAAGAGTAAGATCAGTCAATCTTTGTTTGTTTGTTTTTTCTCCCTCAATAGCTGAAGTCTATGTGTCTAGAAGAATCATGCTTGTATGTCTAGTTGTCTGCTTTCCTTTTTTCTGCTCTATTGCTCACTTTACTTGATCTATGAATGAACTAACTGAATAACTGAGTAACTGTCCTCTAACCATCAATCATATTCTTTTCCACCTCTGGATTAAACAGGTGATACAGCCAACATCATTGGGAAGATCTCTTGCTCATCATGGCAAACTATGCTGCTTAAATGCCCCTCCCCCAACAAAAAATGTTTGTTTCCATTCCCACTACCATTTTCTGGTTATCTTACCAGAACTCTGAATCACAAAACAAACTAAACTGTTGGCCATTGCGTAGGTTATTCTTGTATATCATGATTTGTCCATATGGCTCTTCGTGGTTTTGGAAATCAAGCGACCCATCAATCGGCCAATATTCAGACTATTTGCATGTCCTTTGGAACCAAATGTACAAGTCTACTTGCCATACTGTTTTGCAAATGATTTGAACTACAGGTCAAACCAAAAGGAATAAAGGGACACTCCAGGCTCCAATACAACTTTTTTTTTTGGTGTCATGTATATGTTATATTTTTACATACTCAAATATTTATGCTTTCTGCATAAAAAATATATATTTTTTTGTTTTGCAAAATGCTGAACCGTATATACTTCGACACTCTCCGTCACTTCCGTAAAATACTTCCTTATCTAATGTATGCACACAGCTCTGCCACTGACATAATGAGCGGAGACTGAGGGAGACATATAATTACATATCACTACCCATTTATAGTTCCTCTAACTGTCTGCAGCCAGAATTAAAAGCAGCTCACTACGTGCTGACTATAAATGAGTTAAAGTTGTAAGCTGCATAGAAGTTCCAAATCACTCACAGACTTCAGACCCACAGTTTGCACTTTGTATCCTTTAAGTTGAAGTTTATAAAGAGTCTGCAATAATTCTTAAAATTTGGACAGTAAGCAAAAGAGAGAAAAAAATGACAAGGTCAAATCTTGGCAAACGAGTGCATTCAGCCCATTAACAATAACAACCTTTTCTGCACATAGTGCACGTTATTTGCTATGTTAAAATAACACTTAGTCCTTGACAGTGTTTCACTTATGGCACTGCCTTGTGCTCATGGAATGAATTCTTTCACTTGAAAAATAGCTCTCCTTCTTTCGGGAGACAGTCCGGTTTTTGTAACAGGGCCAAGAGGTTCTCTAAGGGGAATTGATTTTGCTGCCACACAGGGCTTTTTTTTTTATCTCTCTGGAAACAAATACATTTATCTGGCCAATGTTAAAGGACAGCTCTTCATACAACAGATCCAGTAGGTGCTGAGAGCATAGCACAATGATGATACACCAGCAGTCCATGACATTATTATGCTCCAGGGAGGTCTATTCATTAAACAGTATGGTAAGTTGGCAAACAGGCTGCAACATTTAGGCTACCAGAGTTGCAATTTCCAAGCTAGCTGACTTTCACACTGATATAGTGGTGGCAGAGAATCATTAACATCTCCAAACAAACCTCCTAATAGTCTTGCTCTTTGTGGGAAAGTTCTGATTACAGGCTCCTGTCCCGCCATCCTGCTCTAGTTCCATGGTGTCCCGCATTTAGGGACAACAGAGAGCTGTCATAGTTCTGTCGCAGCAAAGTGCGAGAGCAACATTAGATGTGCTGTAGATGTGCAGCTGAAACTAGCACCATGCAGGGGCCTGTTCTGAGCTTGCTGGCACAGTATATGAGTCACTTACTGGTGATGCCCCTTCAGGGTTCTGCCCACTCCATCTCAGTTACCCTTCCTGACTGTTGGGAGTAATGTCACAGGACTCTAGGCCTTGATAATGGATTTGGGGCACCTGGGCTGGATTTGCCATAAGGCCACCAAGGCCACATCCTCAGGGCGGCAGGCAGGATAGGGGCGGTATGGCCGGTGTGGATATCAAAGATTCCCCTACTACAGCCCTGTCCTCTCAAATACTGTCCCTGTCCCCTATTATAGCCACTATACCCCCACTATAGCCACTGTGTCTGCACTATATCCCCGCTCCGGTCCTCCTGATAAACATGGATGCTTCAAGTTATGGGTGCAGAAATGTTTAAGAATATATATGTGGGCGGATTACCACCTAAAAGTTGAGGGTAGCATCTCGAGTTGGCTCATGAGACTACTCAAACCTATTAGTATGCCTTGCTGCATTACAGTTTTGAAATGTCTTAACCTAACCATCTTAAACTTTGAGCAGATTAGATCACACCCTCTTAGATCTCCAGTTCAGTACAATACTTTCTGAACCTGTATACCAGACAAATAGCTTTAAATGCTCACCTAATTGCTTTATCACAACGCACTTGGTCGGCTTACACCGGGACCCGCTGTCTCGTCTAAGGATTTATAAACCTCTCCTAAGTACAAAAGGATGCTAGTTAAAAACCTGTTCTGTGACGCACTTAAGTATGATTACCATTATATCTAGTTCGCTAACGGTGACACACTTTTGCATATACTCTAGACACGGTAGATAAGCCCGTGACTATGCTAATTCCTATAATAATGTGTGCAGTAATCATCTCTGCCATATGTATGTAAAACTATGTTCTCCACCTTTCTTGTTATTGCTGTTGTGGCATTACAAGAGGATGTACCCATTGAATGCACCACAAAAATAAATAAAAAATAAAAAAAGGAATGAAATAAAACAATTTTTTTTCCCAGTTTAAGCTACATTTAAGTCTATAGAGCAGGGTTTCCCAATGAATTTTTCCCTTGGAACCCTTTAACATGGTATAGCAAAACTTTGGAACCCCAACAAAAAAAATGTGCGCCGTAGAGTAGCGCAGCACAAACCTTTCAATGAGCAGAGTGTAATGTTCTCTTTTGCTGGTAAATTCTTTTTATATCTGGTTTAATTGTTGACAATTGTATTTGCATGTCTGCAGTTGCGTCAAGTCGATTTCCATACTTTGTTCTTGTTGCAGAGTAAAGCAAGAATAATCACATTGTGATAGCCAACAGAGCTCTGAATGCAAAAGCAGAGCAGAGTGGTCACTACCCATATCTTCACATATAATTTTAAATAGTCCTGACTGTAATGGTCGACTTTTTATAAAATTATTAATCTGGACCGATTTGTCTACTGTCTAGCACAATTTTAAGTGAGATTGAAATATTTTTAGTTACCAGTGCATGTCTGTGAAGAACACAGTGAGAGCTGGTGCTCTTTTTTGCTACATTCCTTATTCGTGTCATAGCGCCTGCCACTTTCCCAACCATTGCTTTGGCGTCATCACTGCACACATCTACACATGTGTCCCAATTTATACTGTGTGTGTTCATGAACTTCTGGATACAGTTAAAGATGTTCTCACCAGTGTTATGAGTTTTCAAAGTTTTACACAGAAGCAAGTCTTCTTCAATCTGTTTGTCAAAATTATATCTAACAAAAACCAACAAAATTGAAAGTCCTGCAACATCTGTGGACTCGTCTAATTGCAGTGAGTACCCATCACTATGATACAGTCAAGAAATTAGTTCAGTATGGATGTCATACTGTTGAACTTAAGTTGGATTTTTGAGTTAGACTTGGAGCAAAAAGATTTGAAAATGAAATGACTAAAAAAAAACTAAAACCCCGAAGGAATTATTACAGGCTAATCTTTTACCAATATTAAAACCTAACAAAGATGCTAGGGATGTTAGTACTTATAGACCAATTTAATTAATAAATATAGATATGAAAATACATGCAGCAATTCTAGCATCCAGATTAAAATCACTTCTTGAGAAAGTTATTTATCCTGACCAGGTTGGTTTTATTCCAGGTAGATTTTCAGAAAGTTGTACCAGAAGAATTCTGGATATACTGGACAGATCGGAGCGTCTGGGGATTCCGTTGCTGACCCTGTCATTGGATGCCGAGAAAGCCTTTGATAGGGTCAGCTGGGGATTCCTTGATGCTGTTCTGACTTCCTTTGGTTTTGTGGGTTGGAGCCGTGGAGCCATTATGGCTCTTTACTCTGAACCAATAGCAAGAACAGTTGGGGTAAATATAGTATCTAATTGGTTCAACCTATGTAATGGCACTAGACAGGGCTGCTCTTTATCCCCCCTTCTCTACGTTTTGTCGCTAAAACCGTTAGCAATCAATATTAGAGCAAGTCATAAGATTAAGGGATTTTCAACTAATAAATTAGAAGCCAAAATATCATTACATGCCGATGATTTTTTACTATCTCTTTCATCCCCAGAAATATCTTTACACAAAATAAATAAGTATAGTGAAGTATCAAATTACAAATTAAAAGTATCCAAATCAATTGCTTTAACTAACAAAGTTGAAAACCACTACTTAAATTATCTTAAAGAAAAATATAACTTCACGTGGTCTAAGGATAACTTTAATTATTTAGGGGGTGATAATTCCGATACAGACTGCTAATACTATGGAAATAAATGTCCTAAATCTTTTAAAATATACTAATATAAAACTAAAAGAGTGGCGCACTTTGGAATCCTCATGGTCTGGCAGGATTAACATTATAAACGCATATATTATCCCAAAATGGTCTTATCAGTTCAGAATGCTACCCTTCCAGATGCCAGACAGTTGGCTAACCATGATCCAATCCAGTTTCCAGACGTTTATATGGAAAAAATAAAAAAAACAAAAGAAGCTCTAAGGTACTTACAATAAAATACAGTCAAGGGGGGTTGAATTACCCCGATATAAAAAATGGCTATTTTTCTAATATTATTGGACATATATATAAGCTACAAGTAGAGTCTTTTAAAAGAGACATGTGGTATATTATAGAGTCTGAGGCAGTAGGAAGAGATAGAGTAGAAGTATATTTATGGTTAAATAGTAATAAAAAAGTTACTGATCAATTAAAAAGTAAATCTTTAATATTATCACAGACCATCCGGGCTTGGGACATATTGAAAAAACTTTTAAAAATCTCCCACAAAGTAATTAATACATGCCATTTGGCTGTTTTGGAAGATAACATGCAATATATATCTTTAAATAATTGGCCTAAACACCAATGGAGTATTAAAGATGTCTAGCAAAAAGATCAATTAATACCCTTTGTTGACATTAAATTCAAATTACATTCATCTAATAAAAAACTTTTCTCATATTTGAGAATCAAGAATTTCTTAAAAAAAACTCTATTAAGAAATACATCTAAATTAAATTCTTTAATTCTATCAATTTTTAATTATAGTAGAGTAAATAAAATAAATTCCAAAGCAGTCAACTTAATAACTCTTTCTGACAAAAAAACGTTATATATCGTTGAGAAGTGGAATTTTTTTTGGATATAGATATAACTGAAAAAAAAAATGGTGTTACACTCTTAAGAATATACAAAAACACATTCACTGTTTGAACCCAAAAGAATGTCAATATAAGATAATGTATAAATGGTATCTGACCATAGGCTTTCTAAAATGTATCCAGATCAAAATCCTCATTGTTGGCGATGTGGAGGTTTGGACGGCTCTTTTTTTACATATATGGTGGTACTGTAAACTGGTAAATCCCTTATGGTCATGGGCTTATGACTTACTTAGATCTCGATTTAAAATACATTTTAAAAAAGAACCTGCGGTTGCCTTACTACATCTAAACTGGACTATATCACAATAGCCAGACAATGGTAATCACATTTGCCCTTTTTGTGGGGAGAGAAAGGGAGATTATCTACATATATGGTGGAATTGCGAAAAAGTGCCCCCTCTTTGGCAAATAGCTCAATCCATCCTAAGCAGATTGGGTAATATCATAATAATATCTAGACCGGAAGTGATGCTGCTTCACTTAGGATGGCCTAATAAGAAAAAGCTAGAACAAGTGTTGATATTACACTGCCTTGTAGCTGTAAAAATCATAATAGCTAGAAATTGGAAGAAAATACAAGCATTTTCTATGTTACATCTTATTCAACAGGTTAAATTCCAGATTCAAATGGAAATAGGTGTAAATAAAATTAGAAATCAATATAGGGACATAGACACGTGGTTAAATTGGCTAGAAATATTAGAACAAGAAGAAAAGGAATTATTATTGGCAACATAATAAAATTTAGTACGAAAATAGGCAAAAAAAATAAAATAAAATAAAGGCTTGTGGATAAATTCCCCCACGACTGAAAACATTTTAATATTTACTGTACTTATTGTTTTGTTTTTGGAAGAGATTTAGTTGTTTTCTTCTTTTTCTGTTGTTCTCTTTTTCTATTTGAATTTGCTGAACAGCCAAATATGAATGGCTTCATAGATATTATTATAATAATGATAAATATCGGAAGGTTACATGTCTCCTTTATCTATGCTAATATTATAGAGAAAGAATAGAGACAGGTTAAGAGAGGAAATAGAGAGAAAGTAAAAGAAAAAAAAAACAGATGAAATATTGATGATGACAAATATACCAAAGCCTTAAATAAAGAAGTATTCCAAACTTGTCTTAGGCTGGTATAAGTCTGAAAAAAAAAAAAAAAAATAATTTCCCCATTTTATAAGAGGCATTTAAAAGACCAATTATCATATCAATTGCACATGGAAAGAGATCTGCATGGATCTTCCTTATATTCTTTAATTAAACAAGAATATTACAATGAATGGCTGGAAATATTAACAGTAACCAACTAAAAAGTATTGATCTGACTGGAAACCTGTGAACTGACCAAGGATTTAGACTAATGATTTAGACCTGCATGTTTGCACTGTTATGTCCATTTACCTAATGTTAGTCTTTTTGGGAAATATTGTTAAATGTAACAAATGATATTCTGGCTTGGTAATTTTTTCCCAACTGTGTGGGGTTATGTTGTTAATGTAAATTTATTTATTTACTTTTTTGGTTTTTTTTTACTATTGTATGATGTATGTGTTGTTTATATAAACTAGTAGAGAATTTCAATGCCCCTGACAGAGCCTTTCAATGTCCCTTACAGAGCCTTTTAATGCCTGAAATATTATTTCAATGTCCCTTACATAGCCTTTTAATGTCCCTAGTAGAGAATTTCAATGCCCTTGACAGAGCCTTTCAATGTCCCTTACAGAGCCTTTTAATGTCCCTTACAGAGCCTTTTAATGTCGCTAGCAGAGAATTTCAATGCTCCTGACAGAGTCTTTCAATGTCCCTAACAGAGAATTTCAGTGTCCCTATCTAACAGAGCTTTCTATGACAATAACAGAGCATTAACTATCAGCTCCACTCTCTATCACTCCTCTACCACGAGTGATAGAAAATGTCTCATGGCAGGGCTGGCTGGCTGACAGCTGGGCGGGCTGGCTGACGGCTGGGCGGGCTCTCTCACGGACAAGCTAAGTCTAAGTAGCTGGCTGATGGCAGGGCGCTAGGGTGGGCTTTGACGGCAAGGCGTGCAGATGGCAAGGTAGGCTGACGGCAGGGCGGGTTTAAGATAGCGCTCCCGCAATCTCTTATGAGATCGCGGTTGCACGATCTCTGCTGTTTCTGACCTTCCGGGAACAGCAGATATCGGCCGCCATCTTGGATGTGGCAAAATGCTGCGGAACCCCAATTTTGTTCTCATATTGGAACACCAATATGGAAATACTGCAATAGAGGGATGCTGAGTCCATTTAACGTAACTGTAACCCGATACTAATAAATTAGCAGTGAATTCCTCCTGTTATGTTCAAATGAAAGAAAGAAAGAAAAAGAAAGAAAGAAAGAAAGAAAGAAAGACATAACACAGTAGTTTCTTCATGAAATTCTAAAAATAGTGAAGTTAGCTTTTAAAGACTCAGCCAAGTTAGGAGTACCAACTAAGTCACTAAATAAATTCTAGAAGATAGTTTGCTATACTCAAAGCTTTAGGACCCGCGTTAATGTTCTAAAACTTGAAAAGAGTAAGGTTCACTGTTAAAAAAAAATATTTTTGTGCAACTAACTTTTCTGTTTTCAGTAGTTGACCCAATTTCCCACCAGCAGAGTAACCAATGATCCACGACAATAGTCATTTTAATGGTACCAAAACCTCTGTTATATAGACTCGGGAGAGTGTGCAGGTAATAAATATAATGGGAAAAAAAAACATGGATATTTATAAATAAAAACTAAATTGAAGTAAGAAACTGTTTGCATAAAAAGACAGCAGTAAAACTCAAAATCATGGTTACTAAATAGTCTAAAATGAATGGTCAAAAACAGAGTAGCGCTATAAATAAATTATTATACAGAAACAACATGTATAAAAAATAGTATCTAATATAATTTTATATAAGTTGTTTTTGTATAATAAATTATTATACAAAATATAAATAAATATATATATAATGTGAATATTATTGTTAAACATTGTAGCAGAAACATTTACTAACATCCTAGTTAACAAACAATAATGAGTACAAATACACCTGTGTGTAGATAGAAAAGACACTCAGTGGGTAATAGGTAAAGAATCACAACAATTACCCTTAGTTAACAGTAGTGTTGATGAAAGGACTACTCTTAGGTCCTCAAGACAATATAGACAAAAATACCCAAAGGCAATCTACAATACAAAAGTAATAGAGACAGACATAGGGCAATAATGCTGCAGAATATGAGTAATAAATATAAATAGTCACACTCACAAACCCATATTGATTGAAGGCATATCATGGATAACGATGTAATCACTTCATGACTTTTGGAACATCAACATTCTAGATGTCTGTGTGATAGGCCAACTGAAAACAAAGTCCACATAAAAGTCAAGAGCCCTTGACATCTTGTGTTCTATCGTCAGCCCACGGTAGGCTCCAAATCCCCAAGCCATTCTAGGAGCAATGTTATATTTGCACTGCACTGACGAGCAATCACTGTCTTTCTAGGTGTGACAAAAATTAAAAAGATAAACAAACAGTTGCAAGAACTTTATGCTGTTGATACTACCGGAGGTAAAGTTACACTTCTGGCAGCATAGTCAAATATATCTGTACCTGCAACGTTTCTTACTGAAATACTGCTTATACAGACTCCAAGGACAAAACGCTGAAGTGGTCATGGTGTTTGGATTACCCTTTAAAAAAATGTTATTAAAAGTTAATTACATATCTTGACCTTGGCTAGATAGACATTATTTTTTCTAAAATATAGTAAATACTTAATCTGTAGACGCTATAAACTATATGCATTTGTCAAAATTAGCCACAGCAGTTCCCTTTACTAGATAAAAACTGTTTCAATATATTACCTGCATAGAAGTTTATACTTCACTTTATCGAAAACTGAGTTAGTTACATGTAAACACAAATACTAAGGCCCTGGGATTATAGCTCTGCTCAGCAATGCGTGCAGGTTTCAGTTACCCAGAACCCTTCACTTTATTTTTAAACCTATCAAAGAACCAATTCACAAATGACTTCCTCTGTGTACTGTATCACTGATTGTGTATGTATTTTTTGCTATAAAGACAGCATATACATTATTGAATGTTCCTTCAGGTGTCAGAATTCAGTCATATTAAAAATAATTATGTCTGGCAAAGTTTCACCATTTATTGACAGCCAGTGCAGACAAGTTAAAATATTTATACCAAGCAACTTTCAAGACCTATTTATTTCCATAAACGCTTATATAGACAACTGTAACAAGCTGGAAGATAACAAACAGTTCGACAAAATATGCCAAGTGAGTTTTATTTAAAACTCAGCATTACTTGTGGTGTCATTTCAGAAATTGACAGCTCTCTCGGCACACAGACACAGTTGCTAAATTGTTAGTCCAAATCTAGATTTCTAATGGTGTATTTTCAGGAGATATTAGGAGATATTTATTGTAATTAGAATTGTACTTGGGAGTTAAAGTATAAATAGAGAAAATGTAAAGCTAACTTTTACTGTTAAAAAAAAAAAAAGAAAAATTCATCCCTTTCTGAGCCTGTACGTATAAAGGAGATTCTGTAAAATGTCTGTGCCAATATCTATGGCTTTTAAAAGAAAATCACTAATTCTTAAAATAAATACTTAGTTTGATTTGTTTATATTGTATAACAGTTCTTAAAAGAGTTTACTTAGCCCCCAAGTGATGGTTGACATGAAGGGTACATCACCACTACTTAAAGTCCCACTTAAATGTTTCTATCCATACAAGGATTGTTGGTCTTTCCATCTATAATGCCTTAGTAGATGCTCTAGTCAAGGCAGTTAATTTATATGGCCACAACTCTAAGATGCACATTATCCAAGGACGAAATAGGGAGGCATTCCAATTCCTGGCACATATCAGTTTTGCTGTGTTCTGGCTCTTCAAGCATGTTAGAATTGTTTTATTATACGAGTACCCCAAGGAACGAACTCCTCATTTGGTAAGACCACACAGGCAGTTTGCCCTAGTCCCTGGCCTGTTTTTATGACTATTAGATCTATCTATTTTTTAAACATAAATCATCTAGCTGCCAAATGAGGTAAATCTGAAAGTAATAACTAAAAAGCCCCTTTGAATGCCCATGAGAAGACCACTGTTTGAAAAAATAGATTATTCTATTTCCTGCTAAGTGATGTATAAGACAGGGTGACAATGTTTCACGTCTAAGCTGTTAATAATACAAATATTCTATTATTCTTCCTTCCCCATAAAACTTTAGGCTGTCACTTGTCCCTTACGCACCCATAAAGCAAACAGTAGGAGCTTTGTTTATCTCAATTAATTGTCCAAGTATACATAACTCAAGGAAGCTCATACACTCGTTTGTCTTCTGTTCTGGGAGTGAAGGAGTGAGATTAGTTATTGAAATTCAGATTTGTAATAGAAGCTCATACTAATATGTAACTGTCACCAACCACCTAAATTAATATTTATTTCCCAAAAGATCATTTAGAAATTATAGCTAAGTCCTTGCGATAAACTATAGAAGAAGAAAAACACTCAACGGCACATCTGAGTCTCTGAGCGACTTCCCACGGCTCTAGTCTCTAAAATTACAGATGATATCCAATTAATTTGTAAATTAGGTGTATGCACTTGTTTGTAAATGAATTGGTTAGTGCTTTAGTCTCCCAGATAGAATTTTGCAAATGAATAATTTTTAGTGTTTAATACGCAATACAGGAAGATTTAAGAATGGCCGTTATAGTAACATGGTAATGTAGTGGCATAGGAAAGACTCATGTTGGGCCTTGTCATCTAAATTCTTTAGAAGTGAATCATCAATTTGACCTATCATGAGTTAAATTGTTTGCATTGTGGTAGAAGTAATTGTATTTCATTTGTTTGTTATTTGTCATTGAAAAATATGGAGAACAGCAGATTTTATGTAGATGGGAGGGGGGGGGGGAGAGGGGCATTATGCTAGCCTTGAAATGGCATATCTATGGCATTGGTGCCAATGGCAATTCTAGTTCTTTATAGTGATTCTACACCACCTGCAGTGTAGTCGCCAACCCTGGACATCACAGTAAATTTAGCATTTCTTGTGCCATGATGTCACTGTACTTATCCACCACAGTTATAAGTGGTATCATCAGGCAGTTTAGTAGAGCAGACGCAAGCGTAAGATACATTTGGAGAATTCCCCTTGGAAATAGGGAAAGTTCATTGTGGAATGCAGATGCCATGTTGGGAAAGAACTAGGCAAACTACATCATCAAATCAGATTGAAAGTCACATACATTTACACAAATACTCCGATATACACATACACCAACACCTGACAGTAATACACATGTGCACATAGACATTTATTTATTAACATATTCATATCTGATTTTTTAGATAAGTCACATTCTTATAACTTAATGTTTATTGCTTCTTTTATTTACGATGTGGACATTAAGATGTTACATCCTGTATTTCAAAGTAAATATGAATTCCCTTGTCTTGAGCTTATTAGGGAACAACTGCCTGATGTTCATTTGTGCAGGTATATGTGATGAGTTTTCTAGATACATTCACTGGATGTATACGCACTTAACGATGAGCTAAGATATCCACACACGCAGATCTGCACTTTGCAATTCATATTCCCTGGTAATTGGAAATTAAAATTGCATCCCATTAGCATTTTTTTTTTAAATATTATTTTTATTTCATTGCATCTGTTTTTGTGTCTGTATCTGATTAGCTGATTTCTTTCTGCCAGGTTCAGATCGTAAGATCAGCGACCAAGCCAAGTCAATAAACCGAAACATGATTACACTTGTATTAAACTTCAATTACAAAAGAAATTAAACGAGAAAATAGAATGCATTTTGTGCAGTCATGTCTAAGCCAAGTTCGTGAATATTTTAGGTTAAAATATTACAAGTGCTGGGAATATAGAAAAATACATTGAGGTGCCCAATGCAATTACTTTTTTTTCATCGAAGCCCAGAAACTGGAGACTTATTAAATCTGTTGCATTATGCATCAAGTAGGAAAGAAATTGGCAACATTTCTGCCAAATTATGTTACGCGGAATAATTTGAAATATTGCCCATTAAATATCTGACAACCAGAGAAGGGGAACCAAACAGCCACAAAATATATCAAATATATGGTGCTCTTCAAATAGATAAATAAAATTGATGGGATACTGTGCTGGCAAACTCACTAGTAAACATATAGAGAAGGATGAATCGTTGGAAATCCAATGTAAATTCAATGCATATTTTAATTTTAAGACCACAATAGCCAAACTTGGGGAAAAAAAATCCTGTGTCCGTATGCGCTCGGTATACTTACCGTAAGGACCACCTCCATCTTTCCTGAACATCACCTCCATCTTTCCTGAACGTAAATGCTGCTTCTGTTGACATTCTGTGCAGCGCCGCCCCCGGCAGATCAGAGTTTTTTTAAGACTCTGCCTCCTCAGGCAAGGTTGATGACAGGGATGTGCGTGCGTCATCACAAAAAGGATGCACATGCATGTGATTACTTCATATAGGTGCTCTGCCCAATCTCTGCCCACTTAAAGCTAGATATATGCTCAGTTTCTGTTAACCTGTGCCCTATTGTGGTTTCCTTCTTCTGGTTATCAAAAGTTATCTTGTATATGTCATTAAATTTTTGATCCTAGGCTGGTTCTTCTTTTTATATCCTTTGACCTTTGTATTGTCTTATCACAACTTGTCTTATTTAGTGTCCCTCACTTTTTTTGTTTGTTTTATATAACTCTACAGCATATAACATTGAGTCAGTCCACTCTAAAGCCCGGTAACACACTTTATTATTCAGGTCTAGTTCAGCTGTTACCTCAAGTACTGAGTGTTGGTTCTTAGTGCTTCCTGACACTGCTTCTAGTTCAGTACATCCTGCTTGATGCTTCTAGATCAGAAACTTTGGTCTTACATTTGAAATTCACTTGGAATTCACTATGGATTACCAACAACTCTCACTTTTTAGAATAAACCTGTTAAACTGAAAGATCTATTTACGTAAAAGTCATTTTAATCTCCACCAAGTCATATATCCTTTCACTGACAAATGTTGTGCTTGGCATCCACAATATCCAGCATGCAATGTTCTACTCGGGGGATGCCGTGAGCAGTATTGAATAAGAAAAGGTGCTCATTATAAAGGTTCTAAGAGGTACCTTAAATAAGGACTTGGAGATTGACCTTGGAGAATATGTAAATAAGGACACAGCTCCACTTTCAGCATAACCACAGTCACAACACGTACAAAGGGTGGTTGATTGATATAAGAAACGTTATATAGGATACCTTTGATAACTTTATGTAACATAGTTGAAATATTATTTATTATCTCTATTAAGTAGCTGGCATTGCAAACTTCTGCAAGGAATGAAAAACTTTTGTTCTGCATGAAGAAAGAAGTTGATTATGAGTCTATACTTCCATATTGCATTGGCAGACCTTGTCAAGAGACCTTGTCAAGAACTTAATGCACCCATGCAGGGCCGGACTGGGAAGAAAATTCGGCCCGGGCATTTTTTAATTAGAGGCCCACTAAAAAGGGGGCGGGGCCAATAGGGTGTGTTTTGTCATCACCAATGACAAGCACACCCCATCACAATGTGAGCATGTTGGTTCAATGCTCTTCCATTGTAGATCATGCGCAGAGCTCTGCTGAAGAGCTCTAGCACGACAAAAAGACCCTGTATTTGTTCTGCACAGCGCAAGCGACTTTAATAACATGCTTGCACTTTGTTTGCTTGACATTTGTCTCTGGTGTCTCCATAGATGGGATACCAGGAGACAAAAATGCTAGGAAAGCGTATTGTGCAGTGTGTGTGTAAGGGGTGTAGTGTGTGTGTGTGTGTGTGTATGTGTGTGATGGGTGCTGTGTTTGCGTGAGGGTGCTATGTGGGTAAGGGTGCAGTGTGTGTGTGTGCTGTGTGTGATGGGTGCTGTGTTTGCGTGAGGGTGCTATGTGCGTGTGAGGAAGCTGTGTGTGAGGGTGCTGTGAGTGTCAGGGGAACAGTATGTGTGAGTGATGGTGCTGTGAGTGTCAGGGGTGCAGTGTGTGTGGGTGCTGTCAGTGTCAGGGGTGCAGTGTGTGTGTGGGTGCTGTCAGTGTCAGGGGTGCAGTGTGTGTGTGGGTGCTGTAAGTGTCCGGGGTGCTGTGAATGTCAGGGGTGCAATGTGTAGTGTGTGAGTGAGTGTGCTGTGAGTGTCAGGTGTGCAGGGTGTGTGTGAGTGATAGTGCTGTAGGTGTCGGGGGTGCAGTGTGTGTGTGTGTGAGGGTGCTGTGAGTGTCCGGGGTGCAGTGCGTGTGTACCGTGTGAGTGAGTGAGTGAGGGTGCTGTGAATGTCAGGGGTGCAGTGTGTGTGTGAGTGAGGGTGCTGTGAGTGTCAGGGGTGCAGTGTGTGTGTGAGTGAGGGTGCTGTGAGTGTCAGGGGTGCAGTGTGTGTGTGTGAGGGTGCTGTGAGTGTCAGGGGTGCAGTGTGTAAGTGAGTGAGGGTGCTGTGAGTGCCAAGTGTGCAGGGTGTGTGTGAGCAAGTAAGGCTGATGTGACTGATTATTTCCCCCCTCCCTGCTTACCTTTAGCCTGGGAGGGGGGATCCTGTTGCTGGCATCCATATCTGGTGGTCCTAGTGGTGAGTGAACTATAGCCTGTGAGGCTAGAGTTCACTCTCGCGAGATCCGGAGCGTTGCCATGGCAACGCTCTGAATCTCATGAGAGGAACCCAGCGGAGCTGTAAGTAGGAGCTCCGACGGGTCCTCTCCTGGCTCCCTCCCTCTCTCCCCCGCCGGCCGCAGGATACTCTATGTCGGCCAGTGAGGGAGATCTTTGATCTCCCCACCGGCCCGCCGTGGACTACTGCAGGGCCGGCGCTCGGGTAGCGCTGGCCCTGCAGGGGCTTGTGGGGATATTTATGGGATAATAATTGTAAACAGAGAGAATTGCCCACGATTTCAATTCTCAGATCCTTAATCGTTATCGTGTTAAATGAAATGTATAACCATATACCGGTAATTAAAATTTCAAATTTGTTAAAAAATAGATATTTATTTCTTAACAACTTAAATAATAATGATGAGTAACATGCATGATAATAATCAATGGAATTCGAGTATAACATGAATATGCAATACAATATGGTAATTTAAAACAAACATTTCCTAATGACTAAGACGTAGTTTAAGTCTAAAGCATTAGGTGTCAAGATTGATTTACGATGGGCTTCACAGAAGGAATGTGATGTTTCACACACAAAGCTACAGTGTAGGGCAATAGAACTTAGCTAGCAGTTAGAAATAACCCTTTCAATGCTGGCTAGACCTCTTCTAGGGATTTAAGATCTACTCCTATGTAATATTAATAAATAACATTTAACCAGTCATCAACCATTTCAACATTTCCTTGCATCCAATGAGAAAATCTACTATGTTCTATAAGCTGATATTTTAATTAATTTGTCTAAACAGATATTTTATTTTATTTTAGAGCCAATCAATACAGCTGGATAAATGGTCATGATATGCTAACGTGATATTAATCACACAAATACATTAATGGCTATATTAATCCCAGCTGCAGATGGGATGCTATAACCATATATATATTCTTTAATAATTAAGATTTCTAAATATGAAATCAAACATGATTTATCCAGTCATATATCATGCTATTAATTTTAATTAATTTTAATTAATTAATTAAATGTCTGTATATTTACCAGTTAAGTAGATATTTTCTCATCAGATATCCTCAGGTAGCTAAATGTCATAGATCTCTTTCTCTGCATGGAGTGTGAGAGTTTCTTGGTTACTCTGGTCGCCCGATTCTGCCTGGATCTCTCTGAATCCCCAGAGTGTCGTAATGTCTCTCTCTTCAATCTTTGAATCTCCGAATTTCCCTCTCTTTCCTTGTCTTAACTTTTTAAAGGGAAAAATTCCTTAGGTGATAGCCAATCACAAATGTGGGGTGTGGTTCCCTTCTAGGTAACCAATTTAATATTCAGACTCTAGATGGCAGTATTGTTCCACTAGACATACCTATCCAGGAGAGAGTTAACTTTTCCTGGTGGCTATTTTTGACGTCATTTACGTTATCTTTATGGTGGCTATAACTTAAATCTTCTGTCAGATCAAAAGAATTTCTTCAGACTATGCGTCTGCAAATTCTGCTATAATTCCTAAAATTGATAGTTTGTGAACTAAGTTTCACCTTAAACTATAATGGGACGTTGTACAATATCGAAAGTAAAATTTAATTATTTAATCTCCTCTGTCACCTAAGTCTGGGAATAGAATTTATACATTCTGTCCATCCCCCGTTCTCAATGTCTTATCTATTTGGTTTGGTTATATACACATTCCATTCAGCTTGGGCAAAGCAGTCAGTCAAAGAGAAAGGATAGAAATGTTGTGTCTCTTTGTTAACTTGAAGATACAAAATGGAGTCAGGTCTATTTAGATTGACTTCAGAATATACACTTTGTATTTCTATCATAGCACAAATGTCTGCCGATATAAATACCCTGACAGGCTGGCAGGGGAGATCCTGTGATCTCCCTGCCGGCCTCGGCCCATGGCCACCATGGCCCACCGGGCATTTGCCCGGTGTGCCCGATGGCCAGTCCGGGCCTGCACCCATGTTTTTGGGGGTCAACCAGAAGCTCCGGGGTCTAACGTATGATAGTATGTCATATAAGTGTACTAAATCTTTCTTAAATTGAACCTGTCTTGCCAGATATAGGTTTGCAAGGACTATTTTTTTTATTATTATTATTTTTTTAAAAATTTTGCTCAGTTTTAGAAAACTACATAACATTGCTGTAATAAAAGGTGTACATTGAAATACAGTCCGCATATGATATAATTTAAAAACAGTGAATAACAGTGATAATGATGTCGATGTTATACAGTACAATAGAGCCATATACATAGTGGCCAGATGTCAAGTGCTAATTTAAGTGTTTAGATAGAGTTGTGGTTACCCCTCAGGGTGGGTGTGCAGTTTGTTTTGGTTATATATGTACGGAAGTGGTAATGTTACACTTTCACAATCATGGTTACATATGACAGACAAGGCATTTCCACCAGGAGTAATGAGGGCTCAGGTGGGTGAGTGAGAACGGTGGGAGAAAAGGGGAAAGAGAGAGAAAAAGAAAAGAAAAAAATTGAAAAAGGAGGGAGGGAGGAAGTTTTATAGAACTGAGGAAGACCAGGCAAGGGGAGGATGGGTAGGAAGAGCGCGCCCTTCTCCCCATATGCCTTCCAACAGAGGTCTATGTCGGAGTGATGCATCTGCTTAAGTATGAGGAGGGTTATGTACCAATGGAGCATGGTTTTATATGCTTGTTCTTTATGATTGGTACATATGGACACTGATGCGGAAAAGTCTTTTTTTAACTCCTGATTTTTTTTTCATTTAAGATTAAGTTATTTTTGTCACGACACGTACCCTTTAATATTTCTTTCTTCTAAACATAAAATACATTTGGGGGAAGCCTTGTCAAATCTAGGTGCCAAACACAACTCTTCCAACTATTATTTAATAACCACTCCAAAGTAATTTTAATCTGGCAGACAGGTAGGAACTTATTTCACAACAAGTGCTAGATAAATTTACTGGGACGACCAAGGACTTTAACTCACTGACCTATTCTTCATTCATCAGAAATATGTGACATTTTTTAAACTAATTATTTACTGTGATGCTTTACAGAATATATTCATGTTTTACTTTGTTTGGGGAAGTTGTTTATGAAATTCCTTCAAAGAATATCGCCTAACAAACATTGCCGCCCAATATTCTTTGCTCTTTGCTTTCTGTCAAGCGTAGATGAAATGAATATGTCAAGATAAAACAGGATCAGTAGCATTAAAAGCATCAGTTGAAGCTTCAGTTTCTAGTCATATTTCTTTTTACTTGAACATTTTATTTTACTATCTGTCTTGGTAACTCAATAGCCCGAAAATACCACTTGAGAGAAAATGTAAATCGTTGAGTAAAAGAGGCTGAAATTGATCTAATCATCTTACGAAATTAGTCATTTGTTTGCGAACGTGCTGGATGCCGCTATTGAATACAGCTTAGTAAATGTAAATTATACATTTATTTTGGAAAAAAATCTATTCCAGGGACATGAAAATAAAATAAAAAAAAAACACTTTTATTTAAAAGACTAAAAATTAGTCTTGTCAGTCTTTGGGGAATGCAACCATTGATTAGAGAACACAAAAATCATTTGTATATAAGTACTTGTCATATTTCTGTAAATTGAATGACTATGCTCTTTAACTTCAACTCATATGTGATATTATTAAATTTACAGTGGCAAACTCAAAACAGAAAATCATATGGATCCATTCATAATAATTTGGTGGCTGACATTTTGAATAAGTTGATTACATCTATCGAGACTTGACTAGAATTTCTATTAATTTGCCTTCACGGGGCTTTAACAAAAAGTCACACATTGCTTAAAAGAGCATTCTACGCATTATAATTATTACAGATAAGTACAGAGACCATGGCACAAAAAATCTATAAGTGCCATCTCATGGTTTTTGTTGAAAAGGTTAGAAATTCCTTATTTTCTTTCTTCATCTGCATTATCCAGGAAGCCGAAGAGCAAGTAGCCTAAGTGACTCCTAATCGGCATGCTTTTTTTTGTCAAATGGCTTCTAAAAGTGTGGATGGATAGACGGACATACAGAAAGATGGAGAGTCAGACAGGTAGGTAGATAGATAGATAGATATCTGTCAGTCCCTACATTGGCTTCCTATAAAATATAGAGCTCAATTTAAAATTCTGTTTCTTGCTTTCAAATCTTCACAATGCTGCTCCCACCTATCTATCCTCCCTAATACACAAGTATGTCCTGTCTAGGACCTTTCGCTCTGCTGAAGACATACGTCTATCTTCTGTCCGTATTCCCACCTCTGATGCTCGCCTTCAAGATTTCTCGATGGCTGCACCATTCCTGTGGAACTCGCTTCCCTCCTCCATTAGATGCTCACCCAGTCTCCACTCCTTCAACAAATCGTAAAAAACCCACTTCTTCATAAAAGCGTATCAATTAAACTGTTAATAGCTCCTGACTGATTCCTCTTCTGCAACTGTCACTAGTCTAATACTATCCTTACCTTTTTGTGTCATTTTACCCCACTCCCTCTAGCATGTAAGCTCATTGAGCAGGGCCCTCAACCCCTCGGTTCCTGTGTGTCCAACTTGTCTGGTTACAACTACATGTCTGTTCGTCCACCCATACAAAGCTCTGCGGAATTTGATGGCGCTATATAAATATAATAATAATAATAATAATAATAATAATAATAATAATAATAATAATAATAATAGATAAACAGACAGAACCAATGCCTGAGAAATATATATGTTTTACATGCTTCACATAAAGAGCACACTTTCTAATCAAAAGTCAGAATAGCAAAAATACCTCTTGAATTTTTTTTTAATTTTTTTTTAAATATGATACTTTACATTGCTTGGGAAAATGTAGAGAAAATATATGAACTTTAAAATATAATGTACAATTTAGAAGAAAAATTGCATTAATCATGGCAGATTTTCATTATACTAAGATATAACTATGATAGAGCTAAAAAGTCATGGTAAAGTGCTTTTTAAGTTAAAGTGCAATAAGAGTGTAACTCTAGCAGATGGCAGAGGCATGCTGGGAGGTTGGATTGTTACTATCTTCTCACATTATTTTCTAACTACAAAAACACAGATACAGCTCGGAAAAGGCTTTTATTTTTTCAAACAAGAACCTCAACCTGTTAGTTCCTAATTACAGTGTCAGTGAACCTTCAGCTTCCACACTCCACTTTTAGGTCACGCCAGCAGGATGCAATTTTAATTACATTTGAACTAAAAAAAAAAAACTGATATATCCATCTGTTCATAGAGAAAAAAAAACCTTCTAGGTAAGCTGTACAATAGATTCACGCTGGTCATTGAGATAGAAAATAATACGTATACTGATGGCAACTCAGGCCGGCTGCCGTCTGCTTCTATACATCCTGTATAGCAAGCATTTGCTTCTCTTATTGCCTACAAAGGAAATACTTTTATTTCTCAAAGACAAAATAGAATGTCTGTGTCTGATTCACTCAGGCAAATGATCCGTGTTGCTCAAAAACAAACCAGCACGATTTGAGATAAACACTCAAATCTATCGTAGCTACAGGAGTGAAGCGCTATAGAATAAAATAAAGGGTATACACTTACCCAAAAATGTATATAAGACTGAAAGGATGAATAGACACATAAAAGAGGAAAAAGGAAAAAACCATATAGTGTAAATCTAAATAAAAGGTTTATATCAAATTTATAACACATGTGTGTCAACTCACATGGATAAGAGCCTTTGGGGACAGTCTGAACTTACATCAGTGCTAGTGTCGTATGGTGTTAATATATACCTGTATTCATTTTATCCCCATCACACACCTCTATAAAATGTAATCTCATAATATATTCAGACCGTGCCAAATTATATTGTACAGATAGATATTGGAATATAGTGATGGTCTCCAGTGCTAATTACACTAAGGGAACTGCTAAATCTGCTGGACTTATCTTATATCTAGGAGAGCCTTATGCCTATCCTATTACATAAGTAAGCCGAGTATTTTTAAATATTTGCCAGATAGCTTTAGTAAATATGAAAGTTGCCAGTGTGATTCGAATTCAGCCATTTCCACCAGATTGTATGCATCTGAACAAGACCCAGTGTTTAGTGAACAACCCCATTAGATGCAGACAAAGCCAGATTTAGAATGCAGAACTGACAGATGTAAAACACATTATTTCTGTAACGTTTCAGGTACTGTTATAATTTCAGTCTTATAAATATCCCCACCATTTAGGTTTATTAAAAGAAACGCTGACTAGAAAATAACAGCTGGTAATATTAAGGATGAAAATATGTATTTATTGTTTTTACGTACATTTTCATTTGAAATAGTTTCTGAATATATGCACCTAACTTTGGTTCTGTTGTGCATGGAATAGTTTCACATGCAAATACCTCACCCATATCAATGTGTACTTGGGGCGCAATCCATCTATCCATTTCTTTAAGAATAATTTACCATAGGCAGCATCAGTCCAGGGTAATAAAGAATCCGTGAAATAGGTTTAGATGAGGAATGACAAAAAGCTGAATGGACGACCTTGCAGGATAGTGCACACTTGGTAATCTGTCTCATTTCTTCTGTTCACTTGTACCAATATAAAGGACCAGTTTCCACAAATATATTGGACTGATCCCTTGTCTAAACATTTGGAACTATTAGACCATCTTTTTTTGTTTGGGCTATATTCATGGTCGCCGCTCTATCACGTTTGACCCACCCGCCCTAACCTTTGCCCCTGTACCCATGACTCTCACCTCATTCTCCGTTCCCCATCTTCTTGGTGCTTTTTGGTTATAGTATCTCTCAAACAGACGTACAATGCTTTATTGTTTTGTTGGGTTGTATTACTTCTAAAATTCACTTTGATATTTTGTACACCAATTTGTGACGTGCCAATGTTTGTCTGTAATTTTGGTTAAAAAAGACTATTTTAAAAAAATGCCATTGTGTATTCCCAAGAATCTCAAGGTTCCTCGGCATTCAAGACCAACACAAAATCAATAAAGATACAGAGTAAACACTGGAACATTTACGATAGCCTACAGTAGTTGCCAGCAGAAAAAAAAATAGGACAGGAAACATCCAATTGAGGAAATATTAGTCATTAATGAAGAGAGAAACAGACAAGGACAAGAAAGACGGAGTGGGATTATTCTTGTAACATAATGCAAGCCTATCTAACAAACTTTTATTTTCTGTCAGCAGCAGATAGATGATGTGAAATATTTATACAGTTTAAGATTTGTGTTAGAAGGTTTTCTGTTGACCTTTCAGTGGGTCAGCTTGATAGATTTTCATGGATATATCTCAAATAACTCTCTTAAAATGTAGGTTTCGATGGACTGTACAGATATTAATGTCAGCGATATGCTCAGTAAATCATTCTGACGGGCTGTTTTCACTACTAAGGTCCCAGATTCCGAACACATCGCTTGTCTGCTAATAAACTAGTTAAATTGTTACAATTTAACATATAAAAACAATTATATGGCATGGTAATAAGTTATTATTACATGAAACTACTTGAATGTTTCAATAGTAAATAGATACACCCGTCAACCAAAGCCACAGGTATTATCTGATTATATAGCTATCGGATGTTTGTACCACTGTTGCCATTTTATTATTTTTTTCATTTATTTATTTTTTATTAATATTCTATGGATTTAGGGAATGTAATTATTCTGTTGAGGAAACTTGACAATGTTTTTTAATTATTAGTTTTCCTATAATTTCTTTATTTCATTTTATCATTGTTTATTCCCCTCTGTCATTTCTATTTCTACAACACCTGTTAAGCTGGTATTTGACCTGTGAACGGTAGAAAAAAATGTAAGTTCCAAAAATTTGGTGACCTTTGACAGTTATTCATTTGGACAGATCCATTTGTGCAAATATTGTCCAATAAAAATATTTGGAAAAATGATTCAGACCAACAAAAAAGTGCCTGCAAAGGGAAAATCACTGAACTGTAAAAAATAAAATACATTTTCTCACCCCTCATGGGTGGTATATTTTATTGCTCATTCTCGGGTCCTCTACCAGTGTTTTGGGAGTCTGCGCAGTATCTTAGCTGTTGCTAGAACTGCACTCTTTTGGACAGCAATCTCAGATATCCCACCTGGAATCTGTTGAAGCCACTACCCAAACTTGGGGTTCATAGCCCCTAGACTTGTCATCATATTTCCCTGGTTCCCTACCATCTGACACAGACCTTGTAAATCTGGGCAATGTCCAAGCAGGCATGACTCTCTTGGTTCGTGTTACTCTCATATTATTGAAGTGGCCAGGGTATATAACATTAGGTGTCTTGCCAAATTACATTTACTGTTTTAGTGGTTGGACCGGTATTCTAACCTGGAGTTCCCATTATATATATATAATGGATACAGGTATATATTAACACCATACGGCACTACTACTGATGTCATTTGAGCCTGTTCCCTAGAGGCTTTTATCCTTGAGTTGAGTTGCAGCCAAAAGGATGCATTCAATCCCAAATGTCTTAATAACACTGGTGCTTTGTGAATATTCCATTTCCTTTACTTCATTTAGGGTTCAGATGTGAAAGCGCTGCTTCTAATCCGGACTCTGAATGCATCTGGGTGATTGTTGCAAATTCACGTAACGCAACCCGAAATATGACTGTATTTGACTTTAGTAAATAAGAGAATAACCAATGATGTTGGATTTTGGCCATTTTCACTAGATTTTGGTGTTTAGTGTACAACCCTGTTGGCAATGGTGGAAGAGAGAAGTGATTGTGGTCGCCAGAGGGTTTCTTTAAGTATATCAGCCATCATTTTAATCGAGAGACCTCATAAGAATTCTGCACCATCAATGCATGATATACTTATGAAATATCTCACATATATTTTTTTTGAAGTCTTAAATAGAATATAAAAAAATTGCATCTAGATGTTGTGGATTGATTAAAAGAAATGTGTTTTATAAGACCACTTTTTCGGCTTTGAGTTGCTATTGATGTTGTAAACCATTTTTCTCACTTTATAAATGATGTTGCCATTAAGCTTTTCTTTGTTAAATGACGTCCGTTGGTTTGTATAGCTTCACGTTTTCTTTGCTTCGACACAAACAGTTTCTCTTATTGACGGAGCGTTTCATTTTCCAGGTATGAAGTTTACAAACAAGAATACCGTCTTTTCGATTCATACTAGCAATTGCGAGATTTGGAGAACCGCTGTCTATGTAAATACTTTGCATTTGCAATCAATCTTTCTTTCCTTTAGAAATGAATTTAGGAGAATCTGCATAATTGGACATGTTTAATAGAACTCTGATGTATGATGTTGTCTACAGACTTGAAGCTGTATGGAATCATGATGAGGTGTTCATGACTGAAAAGAAAAAAAAAAGAAAACCACTCTCAATTTTTCTTTCATTCTATAGGTCCATATAAGTATGGAGAAAGCACGAATAACTTCATAACTTCTTGTATTCTAAAACCAGTAGAAGATAAAACAGCCAGTTTGTAAAAGCTTCTCAAATGAGGTGTAAAAACTCCATGAAGGAATGGAAGTAGCTTCTCTAATATTCTAAAAAAGCTCAACTGATAGCAAGATGTAAATTATGGGTTCAATATAATACCTAGTTTTTGACCTCATGATTTTCATTATGCCTATTAAGGAAAATTGCATCACTCTTTTGCTGTAGGACATCTGCCCCACTTACCTTAGTCAACACTCATATCTGATTATTAGGTATTGATTACTGTTAATCGTTTCTATGTCGGGTTTATTGTTCCTTTGATACATGCTCTCATGGTCAGAGGTATCTCAAAATATGATCAATTCCAACTCATCCCTTAAAAGTCAGCCAGTACATTAGTGAATATGACAGGAAATTAAGGTTCAAATATCTCAGTGAAGAATTACATCATAACTATTATTATAATAAGTATAATAATGAAGATTATGTTTGAATGAAAATATTAAATGCAGGTAAAAATCTGTTCATTTCAGCAAGTATAAAGTACTTTTAAAAAATACTTTATAAAACCTTTCTAATAAATGAATAAAGTACACATTTAAAATACACCTCTAAAGACACACCAGGGCTGCGAAGGAGAATTATAGTCTCAGAATTGTATCCGTTAGTTTGTAAGGAATTGATTTGTGATTTATTCATGATTCTGTAGTGTTGCACCCTCTCACTGTTCAGACCTTATGTTGCAATGTGTTGTTGATAGAACAGATTGACAAATCAGAGAATCTTGGAACGGGTAAATGGAGTATGCGAATGGAATGGAACAAAACTTGTGTAGACTAACTGGCAATAAAATAGTTAATGTAAAGCTGGATTTGTGCACTGTGCTGCTTTAATCTATTTAAAAGCCCAGAATTGTTCTGTTATCATGTGACAGTACAACAAACCCCTTTCTACTGTGACATGCAGTACATCCACCTCTTTCTCCCACCCCCCAATCCCCAGTTGCTGAAGGGGTGAAAACCCCTTTAGTGACTTACCTGAGGCAGTGACATGTCCCACGTCGCTGCCTGCTCCTCCCCCGACGCTCCACCTTCTGCCTACGTCGGCCGGTGGGCGAGACTGATCCCGCCCACCGGCCGAAGAGACCTAATGCGCATGCGTGTCAATGCCGCGCATGCGCATTAGCGCACCCCATAGGAAAGCATTGAAAACTATTTTCAATGTTTTCCTATGGGGAATTGAGCGATGCTGGAGGTCCTCACACAGCGTGAGGACGTCCAGTGACGCTCTAGCACAGAAAACCTGTGCTATAGAGCAGGAAGTTCCCTCTAATGGCTGTCTAATAGACAGCCACTAGGGGAGGACTTAACCCTGCAAGGTAATTATTGCAGTTTATAAAAAACTGCAATAATTACACTTGCAGGGTTAAGGGTAGTGGGAGTTGGCACCCAGACCAGTCCAATGGGCAGAAGTGGTCTGGATGCCTACAGTGTCCCTTTAATGTTTCTCATGGCTTGGCAAAATATATATTTGTTTAGAGTAGGAAATTTGCAGTGCCCTTTTTCTAGATGTCTACAGGGAGGCTGTTACCGAATTTCCACTATATCTTTGAAATCTTGTTCAGACCCAAGTGCCTTGTAAAAAGCACTTATCTTACACATCTAAAATGCATTACATTCATCTAATTCAGCTGTATAGTATTAGTTATTTGTATGGAAGTGAGAGAGTTCAGATTTCAGATATCAGATATTTTACTTCCACCAGATCTAAAAATCTTTTCTTCGAGCCTACAGAGAAATAGGGTTTAAGGGTTTATGTAAGAGTTTCCTAAACATATGTGTAGCTCTCTTGCCAATTTTTTTTAACCCGTTCCTTTCCATTCATGCATATGCACAGGCAGGCAATCATGTCTCTTGACCTTAACCATTGTGAGTCAAAACAAGTTTCAATATAAAATCTTCTCTGCATCCTTTCTATCCCGTGAGATACACTGTTCAGTATCAGAACAGCCCATGACATTTGCACCGTCGTTATTCGGCATGTGCTATAAACTTTAACTTAAATAATACATGGACACGTTTAATACTGTTGGAGTATAAAGTCCACAGCTTTATTAATTATGAAACAAATTAACATATTTAGGGTCATTGTCATTACTGACATTACATTACTATCCCCCCGCACAATACCCCTGACAATGACCCTACCACTTGAACAATAATTAACATTCCAATAACATTTAACTTGTAACACACGGCCTACCAAAGAGGCCCCATAACCATACCGTTAACTGTAGGGGTGTACTCAGACACCCCTACCCCCTAAGTTCGTAGCCACCGAAGAGCTTGAACCTACCAACACTCATTTCCATCTGGCCTACTCCAGCCTAGGCCTTGGCCTATCCACTTCCAATTCCAGCCAACTTCTGACTTTACCACGCCCTGTTCCCGCCACTGTGACCAAACGGGAACTCATCACAACACCTACGGGAGGGTGGGAGGGACAATTAACAGGTGAGTGAAGCTCTGATTAAAATGGCCGCTCTCTGAGATGGCCGCTATTTTAACTCCCTTAACCCCAACCCCAAGCTCCATTAGCTTAAACCAACCCCTAAATAACTGCACATGCCCACTCTCTGGCTCTGTCAAGGCCCACTCCCCTTACTTCGTTGCTCCATGGGCTTCAGGCTACCTGCCCACTTAAACATGTTACACATTACTCAAGGTCAAGGTTATTCTTTGAGCCCTATGCAAAATTCGGGGATAATTCCACAGTATTCCCAGTAATCACAATTCAGATATTTATTAAATACAATTCAGGGGTTAATTTGAAGAATTGTAGAGAATATGCTTGCCCTATTAGGAGAAAATCAGTGTTTGCTAAAATATTAAAATATTTATGAAACACTGCTAATTTACAAAATGACCTGCAAACTGTCACAGTTGGAGGCACATTTAGAGATTTCAGTATGCCTGCTTTTTATAAGTGAATGGACAGAAATACATATCACCTCTGCAGCCAAAAGGCAAACATATAATAAAAAATACAATGAAATAAATAAGGCTCCACGGACCCCTTATAAACCAAGAGGAACCAAATGATATAGTTCCTCTATTCTCTCAAATCATAGATAGTGTTATGAAGGTTAATAAAAGATTGCTCCTTCCCCCATCCCATGTGTGGTGGGGTGGGGGTGAATATAATTATGATGGCAACCCAAAGGTCAGGACCCTTTCTTACACATGCATTCATTTAATAAGAGGAATGGCTCCAAGAATTGTTTGGGAGGAAAATAAATGTAATGGACCACCTCTCCGGTTTATTCTGAAAATTAAATTAATGTATCCTGCTCTGACTTTCAATTAAATTATAAGAATGACTTTCCATGACTTAATGACACCCATACTCTGCTATGTTTCTCAAGCTCCTTGGTGATGAATGGGTTAAAAATGTCAATACTCACCCTCTGTATTGCAGAATGCCAGTCTGTGATTTGGAGTAATAAACAGAAAACTGGTTTGCTGAGCAATGAGCAATGAGCAATGGGCACACATATTGGCTAGCCAATGGTGATGACAATTTAAACATTCTTGCAGATTTACAGGTCACCTGCTGTGGATAAGTGCCAAACAGATCTATATCTCCCAATTCATTAAAGTGATATAGGAATTGTCGTTGGAACTTAATACAGCATCTAACTTTTAATAATTACTTATATCCCTGGTTTAATTCCATCTAAAAAACTAAGCAGCTTTAATTATTTTTCTATAACCGAGTGCAAGGATTAAATTATCATTATCATGTAAACAATATTTATAACTGTATCAAGCACGATATATATTGCATTTAATTATCTGTTAGATTTGATTTTAAGTATAGAATGGATTGAGGTTATAAGGGTTTATATTGTACCAAATTCTTTATCTTTGAAGACTTTCATGAAATAATCACAACTATATTTCATTTATTTGCCCAAGCAACATTTAAAAGAACACTCTGGCGTTAAACAAGAATACATTTTCCCCGTTTTTCTTCTCAACGCAGCTCAGCTCTGTTTCACTGCAGCGCCTCTCCATTTTCTCATAGAGAAGCACACAGGGCATATATGTGGCGATCTCTGTGCTCTATCAGCAATGTTTCACATTGAGAAGCATAGAAACCAATGATTCACTAAAAGACAAGAAGAAGAAAGCAAGTCTTTGGGTGTCTAGATGACAGCTGGGAGGGGATATCAAGTGGGTTTATAAAAGAGCCGACTTCTCTTTAAATTAGGACTTTTATAAAATAAGAAAAAAGGGGGCATGCTGTTAACCCCTATAGCACTTCAGCAATCTGTAAGTGTTTCTTCAAAGAAACAAAATTAACTCTCCACATAATACTTTTTTTTACGTTCAAAACACCTCTTTAGAAAATAATATACGGTATATATTTTTTTGCACACAAAAATGAAATTAAATAAATAAAAAGCTAACAAGCAGAAGAAAATGATATATATATATATATATAATTTTGACTAAATCCTCAAAACCAAAGTGGGGTCCAAGAAAATACTGACCTAACATCTTACACATGATTAATTCACCAACCACATATAAACACACGGGACATACCTATATGCACACACTCACACACAGACATTTATTCCTTCATACACTAATCAGACAGAACATTAAAAGTACCTGCCTAATATTGTGTAGATCCCCTCATGCTGCCAAAGCATCTCTGATGCATCGAGTCACCGACTCCATAAGACCTCAAGATGTATCCTGTGGTATCCGGCACCAAGACATAAGCAGCAGATCCTTTTAGTCCTGCAAGTTGTGAGCTGGAGCCTCCATGGATAGAATTGTTGCAGCACAACCACAGATGCTCAATTGGATTGAGATCTGAAGAATGTGGAGGCCAAGACAACACCTTGACTTCTTTGTCATGTTCCTCAAACCATTCCTGAAAAACTTTTGCAGTGTGAAAGGGTGCTGAAAGCGACCACTGCCATCAGTGGACACCATTGTAATGAAGAGTTGTATGTGGCCTGAAACAATCTTTAGGTAAGTGGTATGTATCAAAGTGACATCCACATGAATGCCCCGACCCAAGGTTTCCCTGCAGAATATTGTCCAGAGCATAACAGTTCCTCCACCTGCCTGCCATCTTCCCATAGTGCATCCTGCTGCCATCTCTAGCACATGTACCCAACCATCCAACTTATCTAAAAGAAAAGGGACTCATTGGACCAGACAACCTCCCTCCATTGCTCCATGGACCAGTTTTGATGCGTTTGAAGACACTTTTGGCGGTGGACATAAAGGACAATATAACCGGTCTGCTGCTACACAGCCCCATATGTAACAAACTGCAATGCATTGTGTGTTCTGACACCTTTCTGTCATGGCCCAAATTAACTTTTTCAGCAATTTGAGCTAGAGTAGCTCTTCTGTGTAATCAGACCAGGTAGGCTAGTATTCACATCAATGAGTCTTGGGCACCCATGACCCTGATGCTGGTTCACTGGTTGTCTTTCTTTGCACAACATTTGGTAGTAACTAAACACTGTATACTGGGAACAACCCACATAACCGTTTTGGAGATCCTCTGACCCAGCCATCTTGTCATCACTATTTTGCCCTTGTCAAAGCCACTAAGATCTTTTTGATTGCCTATTTTTCCTGCTACCAACACATCCACACATATTCACTTGCTGGCTAATATATCCCACCCTTTGACAGGTGCCATAGGTAACAACATAATCAATGTTATTCACTTCCCCTGTCAGTTGTTTTAATGTTGTATCAGTGTATATGCATGTACACATACATAGACACTTTTATTTCTAAGTTTCTAGTTGAATTGACTGACTCCTTAATGCCTCAAGTGATGTCTACGTAAAAGGCCCACTTTGGCCTGGCACTGCATTAGGATTTTTGCTTTAGTGTGGAAGAAAATTAACAAAAAAGAAGATAGTGATATTTTAATATTGTTCCCAGCCCTTCCTTATCAATATAAAAAGAGAAGTTAATCAATACAATCAAAACATAGAGATGACAATCGATAAAGTAGTAAAGATATGCAAAGGAAATGCACGAGGAATGCAAAATATTAAATATGGTACATGGTGATGAAGGACACACAAAAAAGTACTTAAAAAAATAAAATTATTTTTTAGTGGGAAAGAATCCGAGGTAGGTATCCTTGCATCACAGAATATATAAATGGGAAATACTTAATCATTTAATGAACCAAACATGAGGAATATTAGAGATCTGTATGACGAGTATGGCCTCTCGTTAGGGTGGCTCTGATTAAAACACCTCGTTGTCATGACAACACAGCTCTTCTCACTGATTAGAGTGTGATAGTAATATGTTCCTTGCAGAGAGGTAGCTCGGCTTTGTAAACACAGCTCAGCTGCTCGTGATGCGTGCAGAACAAGTGCTGAAACTAAGTAGCAATAAATCGATAAGATTGACTTAAAAATGGTTGTGAGAGTTGGTAAAGTCTTGAACGTGCCTAACAGCTGAAAAAAGATCAAGGATCAGCTTTCGTAAGAGCCATCTTGAGTATGTTCCTCTTCCTGTCCACTTGTTGTTCTCTAGAATCCTGCTGGAAAAAAAAAAAACACGTACTCAATATAAACTGTTGAAGCAGATGTCTAATAATCTATATAAAAACAAAAATGGAACTTTCGAGTAAGACGTACGTGACTATCCTAACTCAACCATCTGGCTGGACAAGTCATCATCTATTCTTTTTTGAAGAACATTTTACCAGATAAAAGGCTCATACATTTCTCCATATATTTTACCTGGAGACATGTGTGGATCAGACCTCTAAGATAAAATAAGATTTCGTAATAACGGGGTACTCTGAACCTAAATTGGAAGAAAGCTATAAAGGAATACTAGAGGCATAGAGAGATACACTTTTAAATTATAAGGAAAAAGACATACAAAACAAAATAAAAGATATGCCTATTAAATGGTATTATACATAGTTACATAGTCTTTATAGTTACATAGTATAGTTATATTCAGAAGAGTTGACCGTTAAATATGATTTTTATAAAGGAGTGTCACCATATACTGACATTAAGGTGTATAGACTTCAGAGCCAGGTATTTTCCAAGGCTCTGAACAAGGTGAGTATTATTTTTATCTTGTTGCTTGTTGCCCATACCACTCACAGAGACAAACTGCACTATATGTCTCCTTATCTCTGTGTTTATTATTTGATTGATATTCACATTGTCCAGTAGAGAGGTCCGGTGCTGCGTAGCAAAGCACAACTTCACATTGGATTTGAGCCAGTCATTAGTAGGCTCTATAACAAGTGAGTTTGCCTCCTCTATATTATTTCAATTCACTGCTCATCATTAAAAGCTGCACTATTATATGTTTATTTTCTTTTTTTCACGTGTATTCTGACACTTACGCATTCCTACTCAATGCACTATACATGGGGTAACCATTGTCAAAGCTCCACTATATGCATTTTTAGTGTTTCTCCAAAATACGTTTACTTTTTAAAAGTTTTTCAAATTATTTAATATTTTTGGGTAAGCTTTTGAAATTATTTAATGATTTAATATTATCTAAAATATTAAATATTCAGTTTTTTGTTATATATATTGATATTTTTTTTATAAAATCATATATTTTAAATATTTTAAACTTTTGAAAAAATGTTTGTAAAAGTGTATCTAAAAATATTAAATCATTTGAAATGCAAATTCAACAATATCAAATAGAGGCCTTTATTACTTTAGTAATTTGCAATAGAAACCCATTATGTCTTCTATATGCACTAGTACAACTTGAGTTCCAACTTTTCAAACATAAAATATCTGCAATTATTATTTTTATCATTATGTTATTATTTATATAGCGGCAACAAATTCCGCGGCGCTTTACAGTGGGTGGACGAACAGACATGTAATTGTAACCAGACAAGTTGGACACACAGGAACAGAGGGGTTGAGAGCCCTGCTGAATGAGCTTATATGCTAAAGGGAGTGGGGTAAAGTGACACAAAAGGTAAGGATAGTATTAGACTAGTGACAGTTGCAGAAGAGGAATCAGTCAGGAGCTATTAACAGTTTAATTGATACGCTTTTATGAAGAAGTGGGTTTTTAATGATATTTTGAAGGAGTGGAGACTGGGTGAGCATCTAACGGAGGAGGGAAGTGAGTTCCACAGGAACGGTGCAGCCCTCGAGAAGTCTTGAAGGCGAGCATCAGGTGGGAGTACGGACAGAAGATAGACGTAAATCTTCAACAGAGCATAAGGGCCTAGACGGGAGATACTTGTGTATTATATCACGAGTGAATATATTAAGAAGGGCTGGTCCCAGAATTTACATTTTCTTTACTGTAGGTTGGAATTTACATAGTCTATCTTAAATGCATTATACAGACTATACCCTAAAACACACATATATATATATATATATATAGATTATCCACAACATAAACCCCTTAAGACCCCAGGACGTTCTATGCCGTCCCTATTTGGATGGCTCTAAATGCCGCAGGGCGGCACATGGCCGCTGCAGATCGTGATCGGGGGGGGGGCATGCCTTGCCCCCCAGGCAGCCCCTTGTGCCCGGGGACCGCGGTCTGCAGCTTCCGATCGCAGTGACAGGCTGTCACTGCGATCGGTATTTACCATGTGTTAGCCGATTTTAAAATCGGCTGACACATGGAGCCGCGGCATTTTCACTCTGCAGATCGCGATCAGGTAACATGCCTGGCCCCCCAGGCAGTCCCCCTGCAATCAGTGACCGCGATCTGCAGAGTCTGATCGCAGTGACAGACTGTCACTGTGATCTGATCGCAGAGACAGCCTCTCACTGCGATCTGATCACAGTTACAGCCTGTCACTGCAATCAGAGTTACTATGTGTCAGCTTATTGACTGACACATAGTAACTGCAGGCAGGATCCCCCTGCAGATTGCGGTGGGGGGCATGCCTTGCCACCCAGGCACTCCCCCTGTGGCCAATTGCCACGATCTGCAGGAGGTGATCACAGTGACAGCCAGTCACTGTGATCACTGATCCTGTGTGTCAGCCAGTGATGTGAAATCACTGGCTGACACTGTCTCTGCCCCTCTCCTGTGAAAAATAAGATATTAGTTAAAAATAAAATATATTACAGTTACAAATAAAATATACTTAGATCATATATATTATATATATGAAACGTGGGGGATGGTTGCACTCACCTGAACATGCTTAAATGGGGTGCTGCTGGGGGCCATATTTTGTTATATATTGTTTATTATATATATATATATATATATATATATATATATATACACATATTTACACATACACTAAGTGTTTTTTAATATTAATATTTATAATTCTCTCTCTCTCTCTATATATATATATATATGTAGTAAGGCCTTTTGGCCTGTGTTTGTGGGAGGGGCGTATGACACACCCCTTCCCTACTTAAGGGACACCCCTTACCTGGCTCCTTGCCTTCGAGGTCAGCGTTGCATCCTGAATCCACTTCCGGTTCACGGACGGCGCCATCTTGCTTTTGGAAACTCTGCGTTTTTCTTCAGTGTCAGCTGTGTCCAGGAACTCCTTACAGGTCTTTCCACGGCCAGCCACACACAAAAAAAACGGTCTTCTTCGCTGATTGAGTCCTCAGGACTTCTAAAACGTAAGTCCTTCGCCCGGATCAATTCCCACGGCGTTGCAATCATTATTCAGCCTTACTTTACGGCCACACGCTTTACGGCCAAGTCTCAGGCGAATTTAACCCTCTGGTTTCCGGAAACCAACGTACTGAGTATGTAGCATTCGGATGCTTTGCTTTTCTCCCTCCTTCACTTCAGTTTTGCTATTTACCATATTATAAGAGTTTTTAGTGTCTGATATTAGTATTATCCGTTTTTAATATGCAGTTTATAGTTCATTGAGTACACAGACTGTATTTTATATACATATAATGATCAGAGCATACACTTCCTAATTTGTGCTTTCATATTCATTAATTATACTTAGGTTAGGGCTCTCTGTATTATTAGATCTTGATATTAATCTTGGTATACATATACATAGTCTTGCTTGATTAAACTTTACATTATTTTGTGTACCTCTCACCAGCACTTAGAAAATGTTGTTTTAAACAACGGGTTTTGTTCCGGTTTCAACACACCATGTACACTTTCATTACATGGCACGTTTTCATATGCTGACTTTTTCTTTATGTACTCAAATTACATACACAAGAACTCAGATAATTAATCAGAAATAGGTATAGTATATATATGTGATAAGGTTTCTCTAAGTTATTTGTGTATATTACGTTGTCACAACCATGTACACCCGATTACATGGCACGTACAATTTCTGTGTTTTCTTTCTGTATGTACTCAAACGATATATCGAGTATACAAGAACACGGTCCCAACATCACACACTTTCGGGGTTGAATCACACTTTTGGTTTAACCTCTCATACGTCAACTTTTTCTGCATATGGTCAATTTTCATATTTTATAACTCACCCAAACCATCTGTCGTTTTGCACCCAGACTTATATAATCCATACCGGATAAATCACGTAATACTCCCTGCACTATGATTACTACAGTAGCACGGCCATATATATATTTTAAATTGGTCACCATGTATACACATTATACGTAGCCACTACAAGCTAATCCCTGCGTTACGTTTTTTTACTCCATAACAAATCAGGCTGGGTACTACCATACTCTAAATAGTCCCCCTTCAACACATACGGTTAATAAAATCAACTACAGCATATCTAGTCTACGTTAGTATCACAGGATCCATTTCTCATACTATCTTATCTATTTCTACCCATTTAGGTTTATCCAGGTTTTCTATACCTTACGCATCATATACGTATACATACTATCAGGTACATAAGCCTGCTCATGTATCACATACGTTCTCCCTAAATAGGACATAGAGTACTGGCAAGTTAGGGGTATAGGCCCAAATAGGTATCTCCCCTCTTGGCATACCGCCTATAGTTTAGAGGTCCGCGAGGCCAACACCCCGCCTCAACGTTTCGGAGGCAAACACCCCTCGAGCCACACGTTAGTTAGCCGCCTCGCAAAGTATAGAGAGGGCGTCACCTGTCACTCCCTTCCCCTGTTTTCTTTTATTGTCACCGAGAGGCCTACGAATTCCTGCCACTACGATGGGTGGCCTCAATATCCCCTCGCGCCAATGCATAGATAGAGCCTCTCATAGCCACTTGGCAACTAGCAGGGCCTCACCTGTCACCAAAGAACAAGATTAATTTTTCGCCTTACACGGCATAATTAGCCCGCCAGTACATCCCCTGGGGTTCAACACTAACGGTATATTTTCTCATCTAGTATGTCTCAAGAAGGGGTAGAGGATTTCTCCATCCCGAGCACTCCGGCTAGACCAAACACCCCATCACCGGAAGAAGACATGGCTAGTCCTGCATCATTCAGGTCCTGGACAATCCCTCGCATAACCAGCGAACTCAGGAGGTGACATATTCCTTTCCCCGCTACGGCCAGGAAAGCTGAACTGTACAAATTGTTGCACGCCTCAACCGATAACACTGATGCAGGGGAAGGGACTAGCCATTCTAACCCGACAGATATACACGGCATGCTAACATCCCTCATGTCATCCATGGGCAAGGTCAACTCCAGGCTGGAGAAACTGGAATCGGTCACCACAGCCCTTACCTTGGCTGGGTCAGCCACCGCGACCCCTCCGCCACTGGTCGAGTTGCCACTAGTTTCTCCAGCCACCACCTCTGACGTGCAGGAGGTTAACCCTGCCCATATGATACCTGAGCACCTTAAGAAAGACATCCTGGAAGGTAAAGATGTCAACTTAGCTTCACTACTTATTGCCTCCCAGGATGTAGTGGAGCATAAAGCTTATGCGTATGAGGATATTTCTGTGGTGGTCAAGTCCAGGGATGCACGCCTAAATAGGAAACTCACCATCCCGGAATTTGTGTTGGCCTTTGGCATCTACCGGGATGTCATATGTGCCGTTTACCCACACAGGCGTGAGGAATTCGACATGTATATGCACAGGCTGGTGGACCTGGGCAATAAATATGGTGGATCGGCATTCTATGATTACCATAGATCTTTTTCTGCGAAAGTGTCAGGCGCCTTCTCACAGTACAGGACAAGGTCCAACTGGAGCAAGATTGACACAGTGATTTTCTGCAGACACTTTGCAGGTCTAAGGACGCCGGCTTGTGCATACTGCTCCTCCATGTCTCATTCCGCAAATTTTTGTCCCACCACTGCTAATGAGCATACCCACTTGCAAGTACCTAGCTCCGCTGGTCCTATGGAGAAAATATCTAAAGACAAACTGGGAAGGCCTATCAAGTTTCTGGGCAAATCCCAGATATGTAATAACTTTAATGTTGGAACATGTAATTACAGCGGTTGTCGTTTATTGCATATATGCTCAAAATGTTTTAGGGCACATGCTAAAATCATGTGTCCCAATAAAATGTATCCTAAACAATACCTAACGTCTATAAACATATCCCTACTTGCGACATTTCTGTCACAGCATCCATCTACACATTTAGTAGATTTCATAATCTCTGGTCTATCAGAAGGTTTCCACACGGGTATCATACATATGCCTTCAGGAATCCTGGAATGTCCAAATCTACAATCCGCCCAACACAACCCTACAGCTGTCGACACACTCATAGCTAAAGAAGTCACAGAAGGTTTCTTATTAGGACCTTTTCTATCCCCTCCTTTCACTACATGGAGGACAAACCCTATCGGGGTTGTCACAGGGAAATCTTCCAACAAGCAGAGACTTATTATCGATTTATCCGCACCACACACCTCTACCACTCCTAGTCTTAACTCCCTAATACCATCGGAGGAATTCTCCCTGCAATATTCCACCATAGATCACGCCATTACGGCTATCATTCAGGCAGGAGTTGGTGCATGCTCAGCAAGACTGACATAACGAATGCCTTCAAACTACTACCAATCCACCCCACACTGTGGCACCTACATGGCATCAAATGGGCAGGGAACTACTACTTCTTCTCACGCCTAACTTTTGGTTCTAAAAGTAGTCCAGCCATATTTGACACATTTGCCGAAACCCTATGCTGGTTACTACTCAATATATCCAGATGCCCTACAGTCATACATTATCTGGACGATTTCCTACTGGTCGAGGAGAATTCTTCCCCTCCCAGTAGCCTCAAAGAAACCGTCAGCCTATTCAACCAGTTGGGGGTCCCAGTCTCCCCTACCAAAACCGAAGGCCCAGATACCATCATCACATTCCTGGGCATCATGCTAGACTCGGCCAACATGCAAGCTAGCCTGCCACGCACTAAGGTAGAAAACATCCTGACAAACATCAATCTTTATATACAACTACGCACTTGTAACCGCAAAGAATTACAATCTTTACTGGGGTCACTCAATTTTGCCATGCGTATTATACCTCAAGGCCGTGCTTTCATCTCACGTCTCCTCAGCTTGCTCCCACTGTTTCTACATGATGCACACAGATTATCTCTAGATACCCAAGCCACGGCAGACCTACTCATGTGGAGAATTTTTTTAACCACCCGGAATGGTAAAAGCATGTTCCTCCCTCCATTGTCTGACACCTCTCCTACTGTTTGGTCAGACGCGGCATCTACCACAGGTTTTGCAGCGATTTTTGGGAACGAATGGCTTTGGGGCAGCTGGCCTTCAGAGGTTCAGGACCTGGAGCGTTTTCCCTCTACCTCAGCTCTGTTTGAGATATATCCCATAATGGCGGCTGCCGTGGCATGGGGCCATCTATGGACAGGTTCATCAGTAAGGTGTTACTCAAACAACCAAGCAACCTGTTACATTATTAACAAAGGTCGCTCCAAATCCTTCACTATCATGAGATTTCTGAGGAAACTCACTTGGTTGGCAGCATGTCATAATTTCTTCTTGCATTGTGTTCATATTCCAGGTATATGTAACGAGGCAGCTGATAATTTGTCTCGTTTTAAATTCCAGGCCTTTCATCAACTTCTCCCGTCAGCCGCACTCACAGCCACGGCCACTCCACTGTTCCATCAGCTTGTAATGGACTAGACGCAATCATGCAACATTGCAGAACGTTGTCCCAACTAGCTCTGTCTACAAATACCCAGAAAACCTACGACAGAGCTTTCATTTTATTTAAAAGATTCCTTTTGGAACACAACATATTACAACCGTTCATCATGACATCATTTTTAGGTTTTGCCTCTTTTTGCCACATCAAACTCAAACTTTCTTACAACACAATCAAACTATATCTTACAGGCATCCAACATCACATGTTAACATTACAACCCAACAATTCAAGTTTTATGTCATCATACCAAATTAAGAACATCCTTAGGGGTATACAAAGATCCGAACCCCTGCATACAGCACAGAGGCTTCCTATAGATTTTCATATCTTTAAAGAATTATCACAACTACTAGATCTAAAACCCTTTTCCACCAGCACAACTCTAGTCATCAAGACAGCAATTTACGTAGCTTTTTATGGGTTTTTGAGACCTAGAGAATTTACTGCCATCAATACAACACAATCCACTCACCTCCTGCTTCATTCGCACTTAACCAAACATATGGACTATTATATCCTGACACTACCTCATTCTAAAAACAATCAACATGCACCACCAGTAGAGGTTAAGTACTATCCGACACACAACAGATGGTGCCCCGTCCAAATACTGGACTCGTATACAGAGAATAACAAGGCACCGCCATCACAACCACTTTTCGTGCTACGAGGTTCAGTACTCACTACTACCACCTTCATGACCAGGGCCGCCATCAGGGCATGACAACCGCAACGGTTGTCATGGGCCCGGCGGTCCTGGGGGGCCCGGACTGCTCAGGTCGTCCGGGCCCCACATACAGTGGGAACATACCGGGTCGCAGGGGGCCCTGCGACCCCGGTATGTACCCACTGGGCCAGCCTCTTCTCCTGGGGGGCCCAGCAGCCGGTCACCTCAGGGCCCCCCAGAGGCTGACCCTGCTGACACCCGGCGGGCGCGCGAGGGAGCACTCTCCTCTGAGTGCTTCCTCTTCAGCTCCCTCGCGCACCGTACTGATGTCGGAGCCGGAAGATGACGTCATCTTCCGGCTCCGGCATCAGTACGCGGCGCGCGAGGGAGCTGAAGAGGAAGCACTCAGCCAGGGAGAGTGCTCCCTCGCGCGCCCGCCGGGTGTCTGGACATTTGAGCGAGGGGTGGGAGGGAGGACATTTGAGTGAGGGGGGGGGAGGGAGGACATTTGAGTGAGGGGGGGGAGGGAGGACCTTTGAGTGAGGGGGGGGAGGGAGGACATTTGAGTGAGGGGGGGGGAGGGAGGACATTTGAGTGAGGGGGGGGAGGGAGGACATTTGAGTGAGGGGGGGGGGAGGGAGGACATTTGAGTGAGGGGGGGGGAGGACATTTGAGGGGGGAGGACATTTGAGTGAGGGGGAGGGAGGACATTTGAGTGGGGGGGAGGGAGGACATTTGAGGGGGGGGAGGGAGGACATTTGAGTGAGGGGGGAGGGAGGACATTTGAGTGAGGGGGGAGGGAGGACATTTGAGTGAGGGGGGAGAGGGAGGGAGGACATTTGAGTGAGGAGGGAGGGAGGACATTTGAGTGAGTGGGGGGGAGAGGGAGGGAGGATATTTGAGTGAGTGGGGGGAGAGGGAGGGAGGACATTTGAGTGAGTGGGGGGGGAGAGGGAGGGAGGACATTTGAGTGGGGAGGGAGGACATTTGAGTGAGGGGGGGAGTGGGAGGGAGGACATTTGAGTGGGGGTGGGGGGAGACGGAGGGAGGAAATTTGTATGAGTGGGGGAGAGGGAGGAAATTTGAGGGAGTGGGGGGTGGAGGAAGGAAATTTGAGGGGGGAGAGGAAGGAAATTTGAGGGAGGGGGGAGAGGAAGGAAATTGGAGGGGGAGAGGAAGGAAATTGGAGGGGGAGAAGGAAGGAAATTGGAGGGGGGAGAAGGAAGGAAATTGGAGGGGGGAGAAGGAAGGAAATTGGAGGGGGGAGAAGGAAGGAAATTGGAGGGGGAAGAAGGAAGGAAATTGGAGGGGGAGAGGAAGGAAATTGGAGGGGGAGAAGGAAGGAAATTGGAGGGGGGAGAAGGAGAAAAATTGGAGGGGGGAGAAGGAAGGAAATTGGAGGGGCGAGAAGGAAGGAAATTGGAGGGGGGAGAAGGAAGGAAATTGGAGGGGGGAGAAGGAAGGAAATTGGAGGGGGAGAAGGAAGGAAATTGGAGGGGGGAGAAGGAAGGAAATTGGAGGGGGGAGAAGGAAGGAAATTGGAGGGGGGAGAAGGAAGGAAATTGGAGGGGGGAGAAGGAAGGAAATTGGAGGGGGGAGAAGGAAGGAAATTGGAGGGGGGAGAAGGAAGGAAATGAGAGGGAGGGGGAGAAGAAGGAAATGAGAGGGAGGGGGAGAAGAAGGAAATGAGAGGGAGGGGGAGAAGAAGGAAATTGGAGGGGGGGAGAAGGCAATGAGAGGGAGGGGGAGAAGAAGGAAATTGACGGGGGTATGGGGAGAGATTGACATCCATCACACACACACACAATGCACCCCTTGCACACAGAAAAACACACAATGCATTACACACAGACACACATACACAAGCAATGCATCCCTTACACACAGCAACAAACAATGCACCCCTTCCACACACTCAGTGCATCCCTTACAGACACACACACACTGCATCCCATACATACACAAACTCACCTTGCAGCCCTTACACATACAAACACAGATTCACACAATGCATTCCTTACACACATCAGGACATCCCCCCCCCTGTGTAAAGGGCCCTCAAAAAATGGAGCTGTTTCCCATTCTCCCAGAACATTGATTTTTGTGACCACAGTTACAAACCGCCTCCAGAGAGCCTGTTCTACACCAGACCAGTGGAGCCAGACGGCAGCTGAAGCCCATCATCATCCTCATCTGGTTGTAAGTAGGCAATCTAGTATATTATTCGTGGCACTAATCTCTAATTTACCTCACATTAAAGGGACACTATAGTCCCCAGAACCACTGCAGCTTAATGTAGTGGTTCTGGTGTCTATAGCCTGTCCTTGCAGGCCTTTTAATGTAAACACGGCGGCACTGCAGCACTGTGTTAGTTAACAGGGCAGATCATATGGGGGGCGGCAAACTTTACTTTTGCCTAGGGCGGCAAAAATCCTTGCACCGGCCCTGCAGACACTGCATGCCTGTGGGCGGACTCGGGGGGGGGGGGGGGGGGGGACTCGGGTGCAGGCGCCGGGGGGCCCAGACCTTGAGCTGTGTCAGGGGCCCCAAAATTTCTGATGGCAGCCCTGTTCATGACCCACGTCAGGTCATTACTGACACAGCTGGGACTCAAGCCAGCTAACTATTCAGGCCACTCCTTCCGCATAGGAGCAGCCTCCACAGCCTCCAGTGTAAACATGTAAACATACCGGTTCATGTTATCACACAAGTAGTAAGGCCTTTTGGCCTGTGTTTGTGGGAGGGGCGTATGACACACCCCTTCCCTACTTAAGGGACACCCCTTACCTGGCTCCTTGCCTTCGAGGTCAGCGTTGCATCACCCTCCCACCCACTCCTCTTTATCAAACTCCTTTTTATTAAATTTCTTCTTGGTGGGCCCTCTTTATTTTCAGGCCTACCTCATCGTCGGTTCCGGCACACCACAACCGACTTGCTACTTTTATACCATCCTACACTTATTAAGGTCTTATTACTCTATACCATCATGAGCCCTTCACACAAATATATATTAATATCAAAATACATGTAGAATATATAATATTATATTATATATAATAAAAAATGTAAATACGTTAAAAAATTAAAAAAAAAATATATGTGTGTAATTTCATTCTAACTGTATTTTGATATTAATATATATATATATATTGATATCAAAATACATGTAGAACGAAATAATATATATCTATATACATAAGTATATACGTATATATCACTATATGTAAATAAAAATAATTTAAACAAATTATATATATATATATATATATATATATATATATATATATACACACGTATATATATAATAATTTTACATAATTAGGTCCTTTCATTAATTACAATTTGCGGGACCTGCCTGACAACCCAGGCCGAAAGTATAGGTAATTAAATTTACTAGCACTATATTTAACCCTATAACTTTCCAAGACACCATAAAACCTGTGCATGGGGGTACTGTTTTACTCGGGAGACATCGCTGACCACAAATATTTGTTTTTGAAAAACTTAAAATGTATTACAACGATGATATCTACTAAACAACGATGATGACTACTAAAAAAGACTGGACATACCCCATTTGCAATACCTTGGGTTGTCTACTATTGCAAATTCTCATTCCTGGGCTACCATACAGTCTCAAAGGCAACGTAAACAAACTGGCGAATTTCAATGTGAAAAAAATGAAAAGTGTAACATGCTATAGTTGACCCTGTAACTTCTCAAAACACCATAAAACCTGTACATAGGGGGTACTGTTTTACATGTGAGACATCGCTGAATACAAATATGTGTATTTTATTGCAGTAAAAGCAAACAGTATTTTGACATTCACAGTTAAAATGTCACATAGAAGAAATAATTTTCTCCCATTTTGTTATATTTTATTCATATTAAATTATGTTCCATGCCCAAATATTTGATGTTAAATGAAAGCCCTGTTTCCCCTGAATAAAATGATATATAATAAGTGTGGGTGCATTTAATATGAAAGAGGTGAATTACGGTTGGACAGACATATAGCGCAAATGCCAGGTTTTGTTTACGTTTTCTTTTGATTACAACTTGTACATTTGGCTGCGGTCTTAAGGGGTTAAAATAATTAACAGATGAAATGAATAACATGGATTATATTGTTACAATGGCACCTGTCAATGAGTGAGATGTACAGTATTAGGCAGAAAGTGAATCTTGAATTTCCTGTGTTGGAAGCAGGAAAAATGGGCTAATGAGGAGATCTGAGCGACTTTGACAAATAGTCAAAGTCACTGGTCATCAAATAGTGATGGCTAGATGACTGGATCAGAACATATCCAAAAAGGCAAGTCTTGTGGGCCGTGGGCACTCAAGGCTTAGTAATGCACATAGGGAGTGAAGGCTAGTCCATCTGGTCCAATCACACAGAAGAGCTAGTGCAGCTCAAATTGATGAAAAACGTAATGCTGGCCATGATAGAAAGAAAATACATTGCAGTTTGCATTAGCATGGGAAGGAGATGCCAGCAGGATGCACACTATGGGAAGAAGGCAGGCCCGCTATGTTATGCTCTGTGCAATGTTCTGCTGGGAAACCTTTGGTCCTGGTATTTATGTGGATGTTACCTTGACCCATACCACCTATCTAGAGATTGTTGCAGACCACATACACAACTTCATGGCAATGGTGTTCACTGATGGCAGTGGCCTCTTTCTGTAGAATAATGCACTCTGCTACACTGCAAAAAATGTTGAGGAATGGTTTGAGGAGCATGACAAAGCATTCAAGGTTTAGTCTTGGCCTCCAAATTCCCCAAGTCATAATCTGAGCAATTGTGAGATATGGTGGAACAAGAAATCCGATCCATGATATTGAGGGAAGCGTAGTATTTTTCCACACTTTAGCTATGTTCAATTTCACAACTTGCCTGATGGGTATTGTAAGAATTCTATCGTACGAGACCATAGCAAGAGGTGGAATGTCTGGTAACATTGTTTCACAAGGGAATTGTATCATTGTATAGATCTCTCTCCATTTCCTGTGGCTGGGCCATCACTAAATATGAATCATAGTTCCATGTTAAGTACAATCCCTCCAGCAACTTGAATAGAAGGCTGGAAAGAACTGGACCAGTCTAGTAAGAAACAGGTGCCAGCATATTAACATCATTGTGTTATTTTCCCAGTGAAAGAGACATCTGGATGCCCAGAAGCGATTATGTTTCTGTTTCCAGTGAGTGTCCCTGTTCCCTTCCTTAAGTCACCATATATGGTAATTTAGGACTTGAGGGGGTTGTTAAAAGTGACTAGCAGCAGACATGTAAATCCTTGTGGGACTTACGTATGGTGCAGTAGGTGGCAATTTTGGATGAAGGTAGGCAGACAGGAATAATTTACAGATAATGTATTTAACCCTTTCGATGGTAAGTATTTCCTTTGAGGAAAATAACTTGTATTTCTTAAACTAGATTCATTTTGCATCCTGTCTTCCCTATACTTCTAGTTAAATATATTTAGTTGACAAGTGAATCATCTTCAAATTAACATCTCCTTGCTGATAGCAATCTAATGAGCAATTATTAAAGAATTTAAAGTGAAACACAAATTATATGTGACAACGTGATTTTGACCGTACAGGAGAGGCACAATTAATCCTTCATAAAAGGCCTGTGTTCTGCATGCTTCTTAAGGCATCTGTCACTTTGTTATTTCCAAGGGTCATCTGTGCCTTTCAGGGGAGATGTTGGAAGTTAGAGTTATGGACAAAAATTCTGACTCTAGAGAATGTCAAATGGAAAAAGGGAAAACGGAATACGGTATAGTTTCAGGCATGGAAGTAGAAAACAACAGAAAAAATGTGCGACAGAAATTTCATTATAAAAAACCCTGACACTTCCTACTTTATCGACATATCATGCCTAAATCAAACAATACAGTTTTGTACAGACAAAGGTACACATTACACCAGGGGTGCCCAAAAGGTCGATCCCCAGCTTCCATTATGCTAAGGCATTCCAAAGGCATTCTAGAGGCATGCAAAGCATCATGGGAGTTGTAGCTCTACAACATTTGGGGATCTACCTATTTGGCACTCCTGCACTACACTATATGAAATGAGATAGGGAGGAAAAGGTTTGTGTGTGTTGTGTGTGTGATAGGGAGGAAAAGGAGCGTGTACGTTTATTACACCAATGTAGCACCCATAAACCAGGCAAAATGGAAACGGCGTTAGAACTGGAGTGAAGGTAAGTATTTATTAACTTCTAAAGAAAAAAAGTACAACATTTGTCTATGATAAAGAACATTTTTCATAGCTTAAAAATATATCATCACCTAAAGTAAACCTGCCATGACAGGTACGTTTTAACATTTTTATCTTTTTGTATTACTCTATCTTTATAGAGATATCATTTCAAAAATGTATAAACAATAAAGCAATAAATTATCCTGGCTTCTCAAAGCACCTCTGAACTTTTCAGTACTGAATAGGTCAACCATTGGTTGAATGTCTGATATACATCACATTTTCCCATGATTTAAATTTATTACAGCTGGCATGGAGAATGCTTTATGGTAAGCCCAGTACAGGCCAGTATTGAAACATTCGTCTTAAGGCCAAGACATCACATTCTATTTGCCTTAGGGCAGGCTTAGAATTTGCCGAGTGAACTCTGTGAAAACCTTTAAGAGCAGCATTTATTTTTTGTTTTCTGATAGTGGTTTGAGAATTGCTTTTTGTCCTAAAAGCTTCTTGGCATTTTGAGATACAGCATTCTCCTTTGCACTCATCTATCCATCATCTGTGAATATTAGCACTGGAGAAAAGTAAAGCGTATGATTTCATTCTATATAACACTTCAATGCGCATGTGATTCATTGATGTTCATGATGAATTCTTCTCGAGAATGTAGATAATGTTAGCAATAGATCCTCTTGTTTTGATGAAACATCATACAAAGATGTCATGTCCTGAGTTCTGTTTCTAGTTGAAAAATAATTATTCTAGAAAAAACAAAACAAAAAAAAAAACAGTTCCGATCTGGTTGTGAATGTCCTGTTTGGGGGGACATACGTACAGCTTGTTGACTAACAGTCCTGATTTTCTTGAAAGCTGAAGATATGAAAACAGAGTTATTTAAGGTAACTAACAAAAGGTTGAAAAAGAGCTTGGAACGAAGGTAGAGAGCCAGATAAACAAGTTATTCATTGTAAGCTCAAGCAGGGCCTTCAAATACCCACTTTCTATCATTTCAAAGTGCTGCAGAAAATGTTGATGCCATACTCACCTGCCTGGCTAGAGTCCCTGGAATGAAAGCTTATAGAAGTAGGTGTGACCATTGACCATCAAGGATTGGGGGTTGCACCTATCAAGTGTCTTTATGATTTTTCTACATACTGCACTGATGATTTTTGTTCTGTGTTTATGTTTTACATTTCAGCTATATCCCCAATAGTTTGCTTGCAACATTTAAGCCATCTTACTTTTATTGTTTAGGTCACAGTCGTACTTCCAAAACAGCTCTGATGTGTTGAGGCATAGACTTTACAAGACCTCTGAACATGTCCTGTGGTCATGGCACCACCTTGACGTTTTTGTCATGTTCCTTAAACCATTCCTGAATTTTTATTTTGCAGTGCATTTACCTGCTGAAAGAGACCGCTGCCATCAGGGAACATCATTGCCATCAGGAGGAGTATGTGGTGTTCAACAATCTTTTGGTAGCTTGTACGTGTCAAGTAACATCCATGTGAATGCTAGGACTCTCTGTCTGCCAGACCTCCTGACCGCCCGCCTAGCTGCAGCCAGCCCCACTGGACCACGTGGAAAAATCCACTCCAGCATTTAAAAGGCTGGGTGGATTAAAACTTTTTTTTTTATTGTGAGTGTGTTCGTGTGTCTGTTGGTGAATGTTAGTGTGTTTCTGTTAGTGAGTGTTAAGACAGAGTGGGTCTGTTAGTGAGAGAGAGTGTGTGTGTGTCTGTGAGTGTTAGTGTGTCTGTTAGTGAGTATGTGTCTGTTAGTGTGTGTATTAGTGTGTATCTGTTAGTGAGTGTTAGTGTGTCTGTTAGTGAGTGTGTCTGTTAGTGAGTGTTAAGACAGAGTGTGTCTGTTAGTGAGAGAGTGTGTGTGTGTGTCTGTGAGTGTTAGTGTGTCTGTTAGTGAGAGTGCGTGTGTCTGTGAGTTTTAGTGTGTCTGTTAGTGAGTGTGTCTGTTAGTGAGGGTTACTGTGTGTCTGTTAGTGAGTGTTAGTGTGTGTCTGTTAGAGTGTGTATGTGTTGGTGAATGTGTATCTGTCACTGAGAGTGTATATGTGTTTGTCAGTGAGTGTGTATGTGTGTTTGTCAGTGAGTGTGTATATGTCTGTCGGTGAATGAGTATATATCAGTTAGTGTATATGTGTGTCTGTCGGTGAATGTGAGTGTAACGGCACCCCAGGTACAAAAGGGTTAAAGCCACCAAAAATATTCCCTTCCCGAATGCAGGATCAGCTACCGAACACTCCAAACAGCCGAACAGGAAAATGCACAAATACATTTGAGATGAGGCTCTGTATTGACGGTCAAGCAGGAATCTGTTTAATCTGGGCTACCTGCCCGGCTTTTGTGCAGGTTCCCCACCAAGTGGACACTCCCCTAGGGGACCTGGTGGAAAACTGTGACAATTTCTTACAGTAACCAATCACAGCAATACAGGTATAAACACTCCCACCTGAACAATACAGGACCCCCTCTCTATCCTGAAGATAATTGGGAAGTAAGTCAATTATCTCCGAGGATAGAGCATAACCTCCATTTTAAACATAATAAAAATACATAAAACTCTATAATTCACAAACTACCGAAAGAAAACCCCACATTCAACATATCCCCAGATAGCCTGGATCTGAGCGTATGATATTACCGAATGGCGCTCAGATCAGATACATACAGTTCAATCGCCATGGAGCCAAAGTCTTTTACATAGTTTATTCATTATACGAATAGGCTCCATGGGATAGTTATCTGGGTGGCTCTGTTAATATAGAAATGTTTCATATGAACGGGAAACAGATGAAGGGAGGTCGGCAACTTCAGCGGTGTTCGAATTAAAATAGTGTCCGTTTTTAGTTCCATGGAAACGTCGACGAACACCGCTGGGTGTTCGTATGTCCAAGATGGCTGCCGCCTTGTGTTCGTTCATACGAACGACGACCACCCAGCCAACCTTTCGACAATGGGAAGTGTCAGCGGTTATCCACAACGTTCTAATGAGGCCAAGAGGTTAACAAGCAACACACTTCCCTACTGGGTGGCCGGCTGTTCGGCAGTTCTTTCGTCAAAAAGGGGAATAAAGCATAGGAACCGTACGGACAGAGCAATACACGAACAGACGAACCAGCATAAAATAAAAGTAATTCAAAGACAGAGAGGTCTGTCACAGTGAGTGTGTGTAACTGTGAGTATAACAGAGCGAGTGAGTCTGTATGTCTGTGAATGTGTATGTTTCAGTGAAAGTGTGTGTTAATTAAACAATGTGTCTGACAATGACGGTGTATCTGTGAGTGTATGTCAGTGCATGCATCAGTGAGGGCGTGTGTCTGTCAGGAAGAGAAATTTGGAAGGTGGGGATACCTAAGTTTTTTCATGCCTAGGGCAGCCTAAAATCAGAATAAACCACTGACCCTGACACCGGTTCACCGGTTGTACTTCCCTGCACCACTTTTGGTAGGTACTAACCACTGCATACCGGTACAACTCCACAAGACTTGCCATTTTGGAGATGCTTTGACCCAGTCATCTATCACAATTTGGCTCTTGTCAAAGTCACTCAGATATGTTCGCCACAGGTGCCACTGTTTGTTCAGTTTATATAGATTTATTTTAACTCTGTGATATATGGCAATGAATGTGTTATTGCATGTTTATACACTCATAACATAATGTACTGCAACACATTTACCCAGAGAGCCATCATTCATGGTGATACATGCTGTATAAGTTGAAGGTTCTTTCGAACAGTCCCTGGTATCTCTGATGTCTGCTCCGAGCCCAGTAACCCACAGGTGCTGCGGTTTGTTCAGTTTTCATCAGCTCATATATCTGGCAATTGCTCTGCAAATCATCCATTGTGCCAAACCTGCTGAGTGATTGCCTAATGGGATTACTTGGGTGGCAGACACAGATCACTGGTATTGGATGACAGGTGAGCACACAGGAAAATGTAAAGTTACAGGAGAATGTTAAGCAAACATTAATACCTTCACATTACTTTTAAACTGAAACGGAACATTAAGATACTTTTCAACGCTGTAAGAGAGGCAAACCTTGTCAAAGGTGCATGTGAGACCTCCCATTCCATTCAATATCTACATTGTTTATTCAGTGATAGAATGACCTCTCCCTACATGTAAATCATGCACTTCCTCATACAAAAACATGAATATGATATGCAGTAACACATTGGTACTTTACGTAACGATATTAATAATCTGCATGGGAGATGCTGTTTAGAAGCGCGTAAATTTGTGGTCAAAACTAAAGGAAAACACTGCCAGTGTGTGCATCTCCCTTTCCGCCCAACGGAGGATATACAATTATGTTGCTTTGCAAAGTAACAGTTAATACACTAAAGTGGGGATTGTCAGGAATTCAATGTAAATTCAAAGTGAATTTCAAATGTAAGGCCACAATATCCAGATTGGAAAAATTCTAGCTTCCAGCTTAGCTATTTAAGTCTTCATTTTGCAATTCACTATCAATTCACTTTGAATTCCTGGCAATTCTCATGTTAGGGAATAAATCCCCATTTGCCCTTACCTGGGACAACATGTCTGTTTACTGGAATCTGGACTGCTTACACTATACTGGAATCTGCATGTTTTAAAGAATCTGTTATTACATAAACTTTTTTTTTAAATTCTATTTTTATTTTATTTAAAACAAATTTCCATTGTATGCAAGAAGAATGGAATTTGTGGTTCTACATTTATATTTTGAAACCAGAGCAAGAAACTTTATAGAATGCCTAATGTGTATCAGTCCTTGCCTTATATCTACTAATCTTAGTCAAAGGCTTGGTATGAACAACCTGCATGACATAACCACGTAACACCAGACACAAGTTTAAAGAACCAATAAAGGCACCCAGAACACTTCATCACAATGAATGAATGAATGCATAGTAAAGCTTACATTGAGGTTGCGGGAGGCAGGACAAGTAGCTGCAGGTACTAGATCTAGGTGCCGAAAAAAAAGGTAAGTAATACCTTTTTTTCCCCCAAATTTTCATTTAGATATAGGGGAGTCCTGATCCTGAATCTAAATAAAAAAGGAGAACACTATAGCATTTATATTCCTATCGCTATAATGTACTTTTAATCATTCACATATTGATAAGGCGTCTACAGCTTTTGTTTTATTGTTAATTAATGGATTAAATATGTAAATAATATTTACAACGAAACTGAAGCCACTCACTACTAGATCAACGGCCGTATTAAGAAAAATTCAAACTCCCCAAACACCATCTTGCAGGAAATAGTTAATGTCAGAAAGATTTGACTTTCACGTTGCTGAAACCTTTCTTTGAAACGTTTAAAAAGGTATTCAATCCATAGTATATAATGTTTTTGCCAACCTCATTATGAATTTATTCCTAGAACATTTTGAAATCATCTGATGAGTTCTGTCCTCATTAGAGAGTAATTTGCTTGTTTACCTGCATTATCTTTTACAGACTTTACCAAATGAAAAAATACAAACAACTGGAGAACATCAGAGGCGGGTGCAGGGAATAAGTTAAAGTTACACAGTACGCCAAATTTCTAAATTTGCAACACACTATTTGGAGGAGATATATAAAAGTATTTTGCTCTGAAAAATGGTGCAAATTATTAACAGTGGGGCAATCACCATGGAAACAATTGAAAACAGAAGGTACATTCTCTTGCAGGGTTTAGCTTAGGAGAGCTAACCGAAGTTCCTCAGGAGCTTCTGGGTCTCCGGGTTTAATAGTTGGAGTGGGGAGTGGCATCTAGCGGACACCAAGGATGAAGTTAAACCACTCAAAAAAAAGTTTTACTTCTTACAGTGGAGGGAACTCCTGGGACCATAACCACTGCAGTGAGCTGTAATGCTTATGGTGCTCAGAGTGTTTCTTTCATTTCTAATTTCCAAACCTCCAAACCTGAATATTTACACCAACTAATTACAAGGCTGAATATCTAAACTTGTAGTTTTCTGCTAACGTAATGAATGAATTAGGGCTAGGGAACCTGCAATCCTCTAGCACACTGGGCACCATGTTTGGTAGCAGACATGATAATATGGCTAATGACAATCGATAAAACTTGGTTATTATTGGAGTTCAGAAATGGAAGTTGTTTGTAAAAATAGTAATAAATGAAGAGCTGTAAGTTTCAAATTCTTGCATCAGAGTGTTTTATTTTAAAATACATGTGATATATGTCGTTTACATATATATATATATATATATATATATATATATATATATAAAAGAAAATATACAATTTCTATTCATTAATCTTGTGTTCAGACTTAAATCTGAGAGACTGTATATGTTTTAATATTTAATATCTTACACAGTTGTTGCAGGTTTTCCCTTGTGTACGCAGCTCATCCAACTGGGGTCTCGTTTTCTGCCTACAATGTATTTTGTCAGTTACCAGAGTAGCTTAATTGATCCAATTATCTTGTTTACACCTTATCTGTATCTAGGTTTTAACTCTGTGCACATGTTCATGCATCATTAGTACGCCTGGGAATCCTTATGCAATTAGGAAATAGATATATAAAACTATATATATATAAAAATAAAGGTGCACTATGGAACCATTTATTATTAGAAATAAATGCTACCTAGCAGTTTTGGAGGCATCATATCATAATAATCCATCAGACCATAGGACTGAAGGTCAAGTGGTTAATTAAGGTCTCCTAAACGTCTACATTTATATTGCTTAACAAATAAAATAAAACACAACATATAAAATTATACCTGCACAACTAGGTGACTAACATACAACTAACTAAAATATGAGATTAGCTAGAAAATACATTTAAAATTCACAAAAATTTGGTGTACCTCCGTGCACATTGCCGAAGTGATGCCAGTAATCAGAGGTTCAGTTGATGCCAGTAATAAGAGGTTCACTTTAATTTTAAGGAGTGAAGGATTATAAAAAGCCCTATATTTAATTGACTACTTTCTCATACCTTATAGCATTAGGCGGTATGGACGTAGGATGGACAGATAGGAGGACCAGAAAGCGGTGGCATCAATGTTATCAATGGTAGTCTTGTCTGCAAATGGTTGTGTCAACCTGCTATGTGTGTATGGAAAGCTTACTGACAGCCTATCTGGAAGTTTCACCTGCAGGGTAGTATGTTTGAAATGCTCTAAGCATAGGCCAACAGTTATGTGTATAGTCAATGCAGTGCATGATTCTAATGATGTGCTTCTTCTACATTGATTGTGGAAATTTGGAGGACACAAGGGAACTAACCCAAGACATATAAAACCCTGAATTCTGAACAGTACTGCTGGATCCGAGACAATTTGGGGATATTCTTTCCTTCTTTAGGATAAAAAGATTGTCTTACTTAGCTACTGGGCTTGAGAAAATATTTAAGCCCTTCATTACGTCAATGAAGGTCAGTATCATCTACTTTATTCAAAGGGACATTCCTATCATCAAAACCAACCACAGCCTACTGCATTGTACTGGGTTCTTGACTCTGGGATCTCAACTTGGATTCTGAAAATATCTGCTTTTATAAAAATATGAGGCAATATATGTGAATGTAGGTGAATCTGGCTAAATGTTATATCTTGCTGTGCAGATTATTTAAAAAAAACAACAACAATATAAAGATCTGTGGATTTTATTTCCATTGCTTTCATATATCGGACAATTATATTTCAGTGGTTTATCTAGGAGTTTTTATGTTTTAGTAAATAGTTCACTGGACATGAAAAAAGAACACTTATTTTCATACATTCGTCTTCTACCTTTTTCCCAGTAGATTAGTTCTCTGCAGTTCTAAAGGTCTCCGCTCAGCATAATGTTTTGTACACGTTCATGCTACACTGTCCTCATCTGCTGTAAAGCAAGTCATCTGAGTCTCCCTCAGTGGGCTTTGCCATCAAATAGAGATTTATGGTGGAAGATGTCGGCCCGCATGATAGCAATCCTTCTTTTGGATTCCCTGTAGAAGATAAGCTAATATTGTTATTTTGTATACAACTCAAGCCAACATTTGTGTTTATATATTTGATGTGAAAATATAGAATCATTCAGCTAAACATTTCAAAATGTACAATATAGTTTATATGATTGAATGTGCTTATAATACACATATTTGTATATATACAAAATATTGGGACAAATACTTTATTAAAGTAAGAGTTTACTCTGCTTATTGGAAACCAATTATTTCATCGATATCTGTGGGAAAATAGCTACTCAGTAAAATAGTAAACCTTTACTCTGATAGCATATTCCAGCCCATAGGGATACCATAAACTGCAGGAAAGACAAGGTAAGGGTTGTTTAAATTTACCCAACTGTCAGCTAAGTGTGGTCTGCCTACTATGGACCTCTACTGCCCGGGGTTTCAAAGGTTCACAAGGTTTATATTTTTAATAAACCATAACTTCAATGGTCTATTCTATCTCTATGTCTAGTTATCAATATTTCAGCAAAGTGCAAAAGCAGACATTGGTACACTACCAATCCAAGCTAACAAAAGATATAAAACATATGCTGTAATGGAAACAGGGGTGACTAGCCCTTAGCTTGGAATTCAGCTGTGTCCTACAACATTTTTTCTTTCGTTCTCCTCTGTCACCTGTAACCCAGTAGAACTTCCACAGGGATTCTTCAAGGGATGGAATTGAAGTTTCAATTAAACTCCAACACGGGGCCCCCTATGATAGGTAGGGGATATTTATAGGTTCCAAATCCCTCCCCTAAATACATGCTAAATAGTCTTGCTACCAGCCACAGGAGAGTGAAAATGTAGCCCTTACAGGTGAGTGTGACATTGATCCTCCAAGCTTGCATGAGTAACTGTTAAAGCCTAGCAAGAAGCAAATTAAATTTTAAACTCTATAATTGGTGTTGTTGGTGCGTTTGCATGAATATTTGGGGCTCAATATTGTTCCCCACTTCAAGCCTAGAAGGTCTAAGGCACACTCATCAGGGTTAAATACCTGCTCACCAATTTTCACTTGCCATTGGCTAGTTAGCGAGTTGAAATTTTGAGCCAGGTATATATAATTACATTCCTCTATTTCCACATCATGCAATATCTATTGCCCTTTCCATTTTTTTGTTTGGTGTTTTACTTATGAGTAAGATTATACAACCACAGTGAGTAATCCTGATGTTTCCCAGGATGCTGGGATTTTCTATGTGTTTCTTAAAGTATATAAGGAAAGGAATTTTTAACACGCTCAATATGTGACACATCACATGAGTCTAAACTTAAGCATAGCATAGGATACGGTCCCTTTGAAGAAATCCCTCTTTATGTGTAATATTTCTTCCATATTCATTTGGTAGATATAACTACCGAACAGAGACCACCCCCTGGCTCGTTAAACTTCAAAGAATGCTTCAATTGAACCCTCTATCTGTGCGCCCAGCGTTCGTACTACCGAATGCCACGAGGCTGAGAAAACGGTGGCCATATTTTTTCAGGTGAACAAAGGCAGCGGGACTTGGTCGAGTGTCTGGAACTAAAATCGGACCCTCGACTTCCCGAACACCGGTCTCAACAAGCAAACGCTGGATCTCTATTTCCCGAATAGCTAGAAGAGCGCTATTCGGTACTTTTGTGCATTCGAATGAGAGGAACAATCACTGCTAAGAGCCAGGGGAATCCATGCGTGGAATTATTCGGTTTTTGCCACTTAACTGTATTCGGTATTTGCCACTTAACCGGCAAAACCACCCAAACTCCTGGAACTATTTTGGGCAGCCACCTCACGGTTAGCCGGTCACAAAGGACTTCCACACTTTTTGAGAACCCCTGAACCGATCTGGGTGAAATTTGAATATGTTGGTCACCCAGATCGGGGCTATCAGGGGACATATTATTTGTGGGGATACCCCATGTCTAAAGGGGTGTTCTGAATATTGAGATAATCAAGTTATTACTTTATCAGACTCGATTATCTCCAAGACTAGGGGAGGGAATTGTATGTTTGTGCTGGGTGTGTTTTACTGTTTTCCTGTAACTGAATGGTTATACTGTGTCCCTCCCTGTGGGATGTCCCCTTGCATAAAAGCCTGTGTGTGGTCATTAAAAGCAGTTCTGTTGTACCATTCTTCTTGACTTCGGCTGATGTTTGGGGATTCGTATGCTTTATTAAAGGAATTATCTTGTAAAGCTATTTGTATTCGTATGGATTTCGTCTATTCCATCTACCGAACGGAGAGCTATACTCACTGATGCTCTGGTGGTTCGGTAGGAAACTACCGAATGAGGATTGAATATACTAGATTTCCTTACAGTGCCTTTTTAATTATTCTACAAATTGTGCTTCTTCTCGGCAAAATCATTTTACCAGATATCCATTGCGCTAGGTAATTAACACCTTTACATTCAATAAGCACAGAAAAAAGATACAACATATAATTCTAATATATAAGAAACATAAAATGACAGATTTCACTATTTGCAAATTGACTGGCTTATATTTAGTGGCTTTATTTATATTTATATTTGATTGAAGTGTTACTTGCAATAGTCAATTACTGGAATAAAAACAGGAAAAAAAATTAATTGGAGGACGGGGCCTGGCCACCAAGCAGACTGGTCGCACTAACTGAGAGCTCCCCACGAGCTATCCTGCAGGAAAACGTTGAAGCGATTTGGACCCCCGTTTCCCCGCCTACCGGTGAGGGATATCCCGGCACACTTAATAAGCTACCAGGCTTTGCCTTGAGACGACAAGCGGAGCCAGAGAACTTACCCGATCCAGATACAATGCACTGCAACATAGTCAAAGACAAGATGGCTACTGTGGTGCTGACTATGACGACACACGGCCTGCTGGAAAACTTTAAAAAGCGGCTGGACGCACTCTTCAGCGACTTCTGGCAGAAGCTCTGGTGCAGAGAGGCACCGGCTAAGGAGAAGCGGAAGCAGACCGTGAGGCGGCAAAACTCGCATTCCGGCCGTCTGAATCACAAGGCTGGTAGGCCTCGGAGCACTCGACCAGCCCCCAGACCACAGAAGCCGGGGGAGAAGAGGGCCAGCTTGAAAGCCACATCCTGTCCCGAGTTGCCCAACACTCGTTACTGCCTTTCAGGGCTGAGAGCCCACAGGGAGAAAACCCGGGTGCATGACCTACATCTTCGGCAGGAGCAACCTCGAGCTCAAGTGGCGAAAGCACCTTACAGAGTCTTTGCTCATAGTAGCATGGGAAACCGGAGCAGTGGGATCCGCACTGAGGCTCTTGAGACGGCCTGGGGCTGGCAGAGCGACCAAGCATGGACTGCACAGGAACTGTATCCATACTGGACTCATATGGTCAGCACAAGTATTGGGTGAAAGCTGGCCAGAAGAGTGAGAGACGCAAGCCGAAGACCCGGCACAATGTAGCTGCATGCCACCCTCTCTCACGGAGATTCATCACCCTGGCTCTCAGCAATCATAGACTCTAAATATTTCATTACAGCCTGTTCTACTTTATTTTACTTGTCGGTTAGCATACTCATTCCAGACAGACAAGCGGGGCAACGTGTTATCATAAAGCTAAACTTCTTGCCAGGCCTCCAACTTTGGCAGTAACTCACATAGTTTACGCGCACATCACTAAATCAAGCTACACATGTCCAACAGAGCTCTCTACCCACATATATAGCGTGTCACATAGTTAGTGGAATCACTATGAATTATTTAGGCTACAGCTACACCAAACGTGTTAACTGGTTGAGAGTAGTCTTATCTAGTTAACTACTGCTGATGATGTACAATACAGTTAAACAGTACTCTTGCATGCCATTCGATTATAAGTTTAGAGCTGCATCATTAGTATGCCTATGTTTCTGTTATGCCTGTTTACTTGCAGTTAGCAGCCACAGTGGACTCACCTGTACCGTATTACCCCGACACACTTTTTCACACAAGCGCAAAGCTTTCCATTACCTACACACTGTTCCTACAAAGCATGCCTGCTAATGTTTTAACTCTACTCATGTCTTACCTACCAAACAAATTATTTTAGCGTGTTTAAATTTTAATCACTTCAAAAAATTAGGCATTAATATCTAGGAAATGTTAACCACTGTTGTGATATCCCTATCTTGTATTGTATTCAACTCGTGCATTTCCTTTTCTACATTCTGTAACCCAACTCACATGACTTAAAAAAAGAAAGAGTGACAAAAAAAACCCCATAAATTAGCATTTGATTAAATCTAATTTTTGAATAAAATGAGCTCTATCCTTTTGAAATAAATTGCAGTAGGATGTAAAAAATTCTATAAAGTATAGAATGTGTAGGACACATTTATATGCTCATTCACTGAAGAAAGAATTCGAAGTGAATTCAAAATTAATTTCAAATTTAAGATGTTATCCAAACGGAAAATATATAGCTATATTTCTAGTTTGGTTACTTTAGCCTTATATTTTAAATTAACTTTGAATTCTCACTTTAGTGATTAATCCCATTAGAGATCTAAATTATATAAGATGAGTTCAGAAATAGGGTAGACTTACTCTATAAAATCTGTTCTGGATCTTTGTATACCCTCTGTATGTCTCAAAATGTTAAAGTTTAGTAGATGAGGTCTATTGTGATTGTAGGCAGCACTATCTTAAGGCAAAGAGCTCAAAGCATTCATGTAAGTCTATTCAAAATATTGTACTCAATGTACTTCCCTTTAATGCTGCAGTAACTGTGTTTTCGGAACATGGATGTAGCTACAGAACAATACTTCAGCATGTTCAATTCAGCTTATACAGAAACTTAGAATATTCAGACTAGATCTGCAAAGCACATTTAGCTTATGTGCAGATGTGGTATAATTTATTGTGCCCTCTTCTCTCTCAGACCTCTTCCTCTTTATTGTCTATATGGTATCACATAACTCACTTCTTCCTGTAGACTCTACAATTCCAAACACAAGGAACTTCAATGGTTTTACCACATTAAAGTAAGTCAGTCCAGGAGTAGCTTGATGTGAGTATCTCTGAGGGACCAGACATCTTCCCTCGTTGTATTTCTTTCTCTGTTGGTCTATTTCTAAGTCTGTGGTATTATTATTAGTTATGTTTGCATGCTATGTTTAATTGTGTTTACATGCTATGTTTAATTGTGTCACTTTATACCACTTGTTTGTGAATGTTAATTGGGAATAAATTCAATTGCCAACTACATAAATATTTTATCTTTTCAACGTCATATATTGCATGAGTCTTGGTATCATTTTAGGGAACACCTTGTGTTTAGTAACAATTTTTCTATGTGTTGTAATCACATTTTCTGCCCTTCTCTTGTTAAGATTATAAACCTCAATTACTGAATTTGACACCACTGATAGGAGGAATATCAATGTTAGCAAGCCTAGAAAGTTAAAGTAAACAATGAACTCATTTTTGTTGAGGGAACATAACCTTTAAAAAATTCTGAAAACCAATCTCCGTCTACCACAAGATGGTGACACTTATTGTCAAACCATTACTCATGCGGTAGTTTTCTAACAAGGGCATTCAACATATATTGGTTTCTCAGAAGACTGTGCCTAAGTGCTCTTACTGATAGAGATAAAAACAAGTAAACAGCCTTTGATCCACAGTTCTGAAGTACCAGAGAAAAATCAATTATGATACAACACAACTTGAAATGTGAAGCACTCTTCTTCTTCATTATTGCACTGGCATCCAAGATAAACTTGGTGTCAGTGGACAGTAAGATTGCAGCCTGTTTGGTGGGAAGAAGGAAAAGATCATATAAAACATAAAGAAAAATCCTACAAAATACATTTACGAAAACTTAAAGGAGAATCATGTCTCAGAATTTTCATACTATGATTGCTCGTTCCTTCGTTTCATATAATAATCAACACTGCTGTATTTATTTCTGTCATCGAACTGAGCGTTTAATCCTCGACGCGCTGTCAATCACTGTTATAAGCTCTTTTTTGTCACTGAATATAGTAAGTGGAGGAAAAGAAACACAAACGATGTTTGCCCTGAGATAAACTGCTAACTAAATTAAAACTAAATTAAACATCACATGAAAAAAAGGTTACCATAAAGTATAGTGCATGTTCTTTGTTTTATTTAACTGATTCATGACAAATGGCATGTTGTAATCATTATGATATTTACTGGTGGGACTACTAGCATTGACGCCTGTGTGACTGCATCGGGGCCTGCTAGCAAAGGAGGACCATTGGGTGTCCCTCACACTTAAGGACATGGAGACCAAACGGGCCTTCCTGATCAGAGACGTGATCCGGCAGCTCTTTAACAGTTCATCAGGACCCTTGTCAGATTGGCAGATTCCCACCACTATATATATATATCTTATTTTTGAGCATATTCTGCTTTACTTTTTATTTTATTTTCACCTTCCCCTCCTGTTTTAGGTTTGCTAAGTATTTTTATCTGCATATATAGTAAAAGGTATGTTTTAATCTTACTTGAGATACTCTTTACAAGGACAGTTCCCGTCTCTCCTTTTTTTCATTGCACATTGGTGCGAAGGCTAACCTGTCAGGTCTGATTACACAGAAGAGCTATGTAGCCGCAGACCGGTAGGAGGGACCATGATATCCCCTGTCCTTTAATGGGACGTGAGCATCAGAACTGGACAATGAAGTAATGGAAGAAGGTTATCTGGTCTGATTAATCTTTTAGATCAGATGGGTGGCCGGGTGCGTGTGTATTGTTTACCTGTGGAAGAGATGGCAACAGGATGCACTATGGATAGAAGGCAGAGGCACTGTTATGCTCTAGGCAATGTTCTACTGGGAAATCTTCCCAGAAATGTTCCAGAAATGTTCCCCGATGGCAGTGACTTCTGACAGCGGGATAATGTAACAATTGTTCAGGAATGGTTTGAGAAACATGACTAGTTCAAGCCTCCAAATTCCACAGATCTTAATCCAATTGAGCATCTTTGAGATGTGCTGGAAAAACAAAACCGTTCCATGGAGGCCCCACCTCTCAACTGGAAGGACTTAAATGATCTGCTGCTAATGTTTTTCCATATACCACAGGATATGTTCAAAAGTCTTGTGGATTGCATGCATTGACCCATCAGAGCTGTTTTGGCAGCATAAGGGGAACCTACACTATGTTAGGCACATGGTTTTAATGTTGTGGCTGATCAGTATACATTTCATATTCAATCTCTAATTTATGGTAAAGTTCATTTTGTCTGGAAAAACAAGCTTTAAACTTACAGTTTTTGCAAGACATTTGCACACTTTAGGAGACATCACAATCCCTTATAGGTAACCAAGAAATACAATTTTCTGGCTTTTGGTTTGTCACAAAGTGATAACAATGCAAATTTCATAAATCATTTATCTACTGATAACACCGCCCTAGTCAGAAAACATTATTGTATTAAAATAGGCCTAACTCTGGATTGCATTGTTAATTTCACAAAGTCAACCTTGAGAGACCAGTATCACAAAGCTAATGAGAAAAATAAATTGGCATCATTATGAGATTTTCATTTATATAACAGATTAAAGGTTACAGATAGACTACCAGATAAGTTGGCATTAAAAGGATACTTCAGGCACATTAAGGGCATGAACACAACTTAAGTGTATTTCATGTATTTGCATAAAAAGTAGGCTAGGTGAAAAGGAAAGATAAAAAAAACCTTTTGGATTGGAAGAAATGTCCAGAGAGGAGCAGGAGGGACACAAATACAGGTAGAAGCAGTGGCAGCTGGCGAAGTTTAAAGCACCATCCCCATGATTTGATGGGGGTCTTCCCATTGAACACCATGAGATACCATACCCTGTTCATCTCCAGCCAACAATTAAAGGGTGATGGAAGCTGCAGATATGATCAATGACAGACACGTGTTTTCTATCACACACTTCTCATTATTCCTTAAAATGCCAATAGACTTTTTTTTTGGTAACTAAAACTGGGGGGTTGCCATCCCACCTGCCCCTATGGACCAGCCTCTATTAGATAAAACCCTGTCACTCATTCTGACATTGAGCACACAAAAAAAAAAACTGAAGATCCCGAGTCCTGAGCTTAAAGGAAAGGGAGGACTAATAAACAAGGCTACATTTTCCTCATGCCAAATCCTCGTCATTCACTCTTTGCTAGGGATATAATATTTGCTTACTTACCAAGTTGGTAAAGACAACTGTATGTGAATGTTAAAGTAGACTTCAGTGAGTGGGAAGAGAAGATCAGATGCACGTATGCCCAAGGAGGCCATGATGAGCCTGCCATGTAGAATAGATACTACTGATCCAGTGACCATAACTCCCTCAAAGTATAGCAATACACCTCAATTCACTGACAATGTTAATGGACTTTCAAAAAAATTCTCATCTCCCTTTTGGAAATGAAAAATTAGAAGGTCAAATGTTATGCCCATTATATCTCTAAATCTATAAACAGATCTTACAGCATGCTCCACAACAGTCACGATTTTGTCAGGACAGTCACAATTTTTGGGTCCGGTCCCGCTGTCCCTGCTTTGTTCACTGGTGCCCTGCAAAATAGTCATTCATCCAAAATGGTATCTCACATTGCTCTGATAGTAGTCCACAGAAGCCTAATAAGCCTGGTTTCACCCACCATCTATGCCGGACCTAGGTATAACAAAAGAAAAAAAGATAAAAAAAGTTAAGTTAACCATTTTTTTGTTAGATATTAATAACACCATAACTGCAGTTTGCTGAATTATATTTGTAATACTCCAACCCACAAGATGCAATTTCAACAGGTAAATATACAAATGTTTTCATCTATTTTATCATTTTTAAAAAATACATATATAAAAATGTAAAATAAATCAATGTACTGATTATGCTACTTCATTTGACTTATCTTCTGACTTGTAGTAGGAATATATATCTTATCATGTATTTCATGTGTTCAGCCATTTTCTGCTAATAAAAAGCATTATGCTCATTGTTTATGGTAGGGTTTGTCTAGTCGTTCCCTTATTAATTAGTGGGGCCTTGTAAAATCCAAGCTGTATTCCTGTTCTCTAGAGATAATACCTTGTAATGTCCTGTATTATATAATGGAATAAGACGAAAACACAAAAAACAATCACGCCTTACGATAACCCTCACTATACAAACAACACAATTAGTGATTATTATCAATTTCAAAGAAAATCAATAATGTTACTTTCAATTTAAAATATCTATATGAAAGCAGATTACAGCTATTTCTAATAAATGTTTTTCTCAGAAAGGGGTACTGACATGAAACAACATTGGATCAAGGTCAAATAACTACGATTCTGGGTCTCCATTTTAGGTTGTGACGACTCCATTCAGTCCACGGACGCCATGTTTGTAGACTTTCCTAAACTCCAAGGCTTTCTTGCAACTAGAATATAATCTGCTAAAATCCATAAAGATTTAAATGTAATGGAAAAATATTAATCTGCAGTTTCATATAGCAAAATTGCATATGAAATTAATTAATATATTTGTTTATTCGTTTGTGTCATACATTACCTGGAGCTCCATTTGAGATGGCAGCTGAATAACTAATAATAACTAATAATAAGACCAATAATAAGTAATAAGTAACGATTTAAATTGATCTTGCTTTAAAAAGTGCTATTCGGTAACTGGAATAGCTCTGCTGTCACGCCAAATAGTAATGGCGTCCAACTGAAGTGTAAGAGTGTAAGAACTCCATAGGAAATCAGTTAAATAACTTCCTATTCATTAAATGCTGTCGCAATTTCAAGGGCTCAGAAAAAAGGCAAACACCGCCAGTACTTAACCCTTTCAGTGCCGCCAGTACATCTTGGTCCAGTGATTTTGGTGCATATATTATGTCACTATATTATCAAAAAAGGAAAAAAATATATACATTTCTGGGAATAGTCAATGGTTTGTCCCCAATCAGGCCTCTAATGGCTGTAAGACAGACTCTTCCTTTTTAAGAAAAAATATCCAATATCATCAAAAATAGCATAATGATGCCGAATGTAGCTACTGGTTCTAAAAGAGCATCAATAGATTCAGTACATCTCTGCATTCAGATTTGGACTAATACTTACGAGTATTTGGCTGAATTTCAGGCAATTCGTTCATATGTTCGAAAGCACAAACGGATGGATTGCATGTCTAACGAGACAACCGAAGAACAAATGTATTGTTGGATGAAAATTCGTCCAAGCTAATGGCTCCCTCCTTGTAATTAGATTCTTGAGAAAAGCCATTCAACAAATGTGCTTTGGAATCAGAAGCTCTTTTGTCAGCCTTTTTTAATACCTATCCCTGTTCTTAAATAAAAGCATATGGGGAGGCAATGTGATCACAGGGGTTTCCTTCCCACAAGCCATTGTGTTTTAGAGATAATTGAGCTGCAATTACGCTAATCCAATTATTTCTCAAATAGGAGCACTTACATACAATTTATACATATCACAAAAATACATGACAACAGCATCGGACCCCACAATTATATTCCCGAATAGCCCCGATCTGAGCGCACAACATATTCAAAAAGTGCTCAGATCGTTTAGGTAAAACAAAAGTTATGTTCGTGCATTTATGAACTAGCAGCCTGGTAGAGATGGTATTGTCAATTTCAAAAGGGGTTAATTTGATTGTATGGGAGGTCAGAGCTTACAACCTAAATTCCTCTTTGAAGCTTGGACCCCAGAAGAGCTACTCTGTAAGGTGTGAGTCAGAAGTGGCCTGGAAGTCTGGGACATAATTGGGTCAAGACATGAAAACTTAATTTCCTGTTGGATCCCAAGACACATAGCACAATAACTTTTACATAATATAAGTAACACAATAGCTTTCATCCAGCTCAACATTTTACATAATATCTCAACATTAACACAATGTACCCCCATATCCTATATATAATTTTAAAGTCTGTGAACAGGCCCATAGTCTGTGGGCAGGAGGCTAGATGTTATGACTCTCCAGCAGGCTATGGCATGACAAGCGCACAATAAAAAAGCGGGTTTGAATATAAAGAACAAAACAAACACCCTAAATATTAAAAATACATATGTTTATTGCCAAATTTAGAGCCTTCCCTTAATGACCTTTTAAATGGATACTATAATGGCAGGAATACAAAGCTGTATTTACTTACCCTTTTCCCAGTGCAGATGTTTCCCGGCTCTAGGTTAATTGCTCCACCCCCTCCTCCTTCCCACGACGAGCGGGATCTAATGCGCATGTTGTCAGGGTACCTGAAGTCTCTACCTCGGAGGAGGTTAGACTTTCAAACGGCCGTCCTCTCAGGGGGGCTGATTCACCCAATCCTCACAGCTCTCATAGCCGTTTACACGCCGGCCGCGATAGCCCCGCTTCCTTTTATGACGCGGCGCTCAGGAGCCGACGTCATGACGGCAATCACATCCCGACCTGTCAATCTAGTTCCGAAAAACGAATCAGGGCTCGGCAAGGGCAGAGTCATCAATTAAAGAACCAAGGTATAAAATAGGGATGTGTGTAATGGTTCATTGTCCTGTCGTGGTTCTAGCTTGTCTGGTCACTCAGTGCTCTTATTACTGTTTGTCTTTTTGGTTCTGACTCGGCTTGTACTTTCGTTCCTGCTTAACTCTTGTGTCCTTTGACCTCGGCTCGTCTCTCGCTTACCTGTTCTCTCGTTCCCTCGACCTCGGCTTGTCTCTGACCATTCTTTGCTTTCTCCGTACGTTAGTCCGGCCATTCTAAGGTCCGGTATACGTACCTAGCTCCTGTTTGTATTCTGCGTGTTGGATCCCTGTCCCGATCCTGACACATGTGGGGCAAATGCTGCCGACGCATTAGACCTCCCCATGGGAAAGCATTGAATCATTGGGAAAAATCTGATGCTGGAGGTCCTCATGCAGAATGTGAGGACTTCTAGCGTCAGATACCGGACCAAAGATCCATTTCAATTCAGGAAGCACTCTAGGAAGTTTCTAACAAAAACTGGCCAAAATTAGCGTTCATATTAGTTTTTTGCATTTTTCACACACAACAAATATGAACGCTAACTTTGGCCAGTGTTTGTGACTAAGTGGCTACTAAAAAATACTGGACATACCCCATTTGTAATACCTTGGGTTGTCTACTTTTGCAAATGGTATGCCATCATGGGGGTAATTTTCATTCTTGGGCTACCATACGCTCTCAAAGGCAACATAACCAATCTGGCAAATTTCAATGTGTATAAACTGAAAAATTTGACCCTGTAACTTTCCAAAACACCATAAAACCTGTACATTGGGGATACGGTTTTACTAGTCAGACATTGCTGAATACAAATATGTACTTTATTGCAGTAACAGCTAACAGTATTGTGACATTCACAGTTAAAATGCCATGCAGAACTAAACAAATAACAAAATGTATTAATTTCTCATTTTTTCAAATATTTTATTCATATTAAATTATGTGACATGAAAGCCCTGTTTTTCCTGAACAAAATGAGATATAATAAGTGTGGGAGCACATAATATGAAAGAAGTGAATTACGCCTGAACAGACATATAGCGCAAATTCAAGGTTTTGTTTACATTTTGTTTTGATAACAACTTGTACAATTGGCTCAGTCCTTGGGGGTTTAATATTGCAGCACTAAGAACAACAAGGACACTGCACCCAGACCACTTCAATGAGCTGAAGTGGTCTGGGTACCTACAGTGTCTCTTTAACTCAAAGAACACAATGAATTGTCTTTAAGTACAACTTTCAATTTAAGAGTCAGATAATTTTCTTTCTATTTTGAACAAAAATACATTAACCTATATTATAACTGTGTGTACGTTATTTCTATTTACTGCAGTTTCTCATATTAAAAATAAAGCACTCGGGGGCGGGGCTTGACCGGCATGGCGGACGGTCGCAGCATGCAGGAGCTCCCTACTAACCTACGATGTCAAGCGATTTGCTGGGACTCCTGCCGCTCACATCATGCTCCAAACGGGTACCCATCTGCCGCAGACGTCGGCTGGAAAGTCCCGAAGCGGAAAGCCGAGACGCTGACAGGAAAAAGCCGGGTGGAACAGCTGCGGCCTAGCGGGGGCTGCGGGCGGGAGAATCGGCCGATCTCCCGTCCCTCTCCTCCCCTACTAACGGGTCCTCACAAAGTCCCGTTCCCCCCCCACAGGGCCGGGGGGGATATCCCGGTCCACCGCACACAGCATGGGACTACATCCAACCCATATACGGGAGCCCAGACCGGCAGCAAGACAGCTGGGGGAACGCCGGCCACGTGGAAGTCTGAGGAGGCACGGAGCGAGCTGGGATATGAGGCGAGAATGGACAGAATTCTCCAAAGCTTTTGGCGCAAACTGGAGGTACTAATGTCCCGTCCAGCCCAGACCCACCTGAGGGCCGAGGCCTCACACCACCAACGGCCTGATTCACGGCGACTCAGCGAGCAACCTCTCACTCACAGACCTCATACATGGCAGTGGCATGACACACGCCAGGCTAAGGCGGACGGCGAGAAGGGACAACCGCGAACCCACAAGCCAAAGGTGCCTCAAACTCGAACCAATAGGCCTAACTCAGCCAGCAGTGTCCCAGTCAGGCCCAAAGTCTCACCTCAAGGCCCAAAGCTTCACCTGCAACAGCGGGGGCGAGGTACTGTCACACTGCGACAAACCGCCCGACTACTCACTCACTTACCAGAAGCCTCTACCATAGGCCGTCTACAACGCCTTCCCAGGCTGAAGACCGCATGGAGTCCGACTCCAAGACACCAACCACACCGCCGGAGGCTCGCCCGCCGCAGGCGGCGGCAGAACACCCGAGCCCAGCATGGCGCCCGACGAAGGGACGACCCGGCCTCTCTGAGTAACCGTGTCGGTGGGAAACTGGTGAAGGCCTTCATAACGACCTGGGGCCGGCCGACGGCCGACGCCAACTCGCACCATGCCGTACCCCGGTGGCTCATTCTTCACGACGGTGCCAACCTCCCCACCGTGCCCAGCAGAGGTATTGGCTGAACAGACCCCACTAACTGGCGGCCCCACCATCACGACTCTTAGCTGATAGCCGCAGGGCTCTAGCCTGAATGACCCCCATGGACTCTCCTTACTGGACTCCCACTTGTGCATATGCCTCCCATTTTGCCTACTCGTATGACTTTATGTTGTTATTATTATTTTATTTTAAGCTCTGATACTACTAAAAAGTTTGACGTTAATGCGACGAATGTTAAAGCGACAAAAGTTAGAGCGACAAAGCGACAAATGTTAGAGCGACAACTATTAGAGTGACAAATGTTAGAGCGACAAATGTTAGAGCGACAAAAGTTAGAGCGACAAATGTTAGAGCGACAAATGTTAAAGCGACAAATGATATCTGATCTCAACAAATACACATACTCTTTGCTATGGTAATTAGTCTGCATGCTACTGTTACAGCGACACATGTTAAAGCGACTAAGGACAAAGCGACGAATGTTAAAGAGACAAATGTAAAAGCGACAAATGTAAAAGCGACAAATGTTAAAGCGATGAATGTAAAAGCGACAAATGTAAAAGCGACAAATGTTAGAGCGACAAATGTTAGAGCGACAAAAGTTAAAGCGACAAATGTTAAAGCGACAAATTATATCTGATCTCAACAAATACACATACTCTTTGCTATGGTAATTAGTCTGCATGCTACCATTCGGATCATATGATCCATATCTTATACTCTCAGCACTAGGCCAACGACAAAATATTAAATAACAAATAACCTGTTTAGCTTGTATAATACTACTGTTGTACCGTTTATAAAATGAGGCTGCTATTCTAGGGATTACATGTAACCATTGTACAATCAGTTATACATGTCTTGCGTCATTCATGCATTAACCCCTTGTTTTTCTTTCTGTACCGAACCATCTTATGCCTCAATAAAAACAAAGATTGACAGAAAAATAAAGCACTCATTTCTGCCTGATTCATGTTGTAAAAATAAAGTTCATGTTAAACGGATGTTAGCGTACGGTTCATTATATCACCAGATGGCAAAGTCTAAATGAGAAAGAAATATTTAATTCCTCCTTTGAAAAAAAAGTGTGTTTGTGAGCTGCAGAAACCAATCTCTGGAGCTTTATTCCAGTATGTGCGGTGGTAACAGAGAGGGGGGGAGTTGGTGGTGGTGACTTTATAAACTATAATGATAGAAACAGAGATTAATTCAAAACTAGGCTTTCTTTCATTTTTGTATTGAGATCTCTCTTTAACCCCCTAAGGACCAATGATGGAAATATACATCATAAAAAAACATGTATTTGGGAGCTCAGAAAAAATTATAAAAATGTAGAAATCCACACCTCTTTATTCTGCAACCGGGTATCTTCGTCTTATCTCCCTGTCAATCGTTGCTATAAACTCTGTATTGTGCAAATGGCAGTCATCAATGAGAAATCACACTGGGAAGAGCTGAAGTTAAACCATGAATCTATTTATTCTCGCCATTTACAATGTTTGCACTGGATTTGCCCTGATTGAATTGGATTTGATGTAATTCTTAAATATTTGTTAAAAGAAAACGGAGCGTCTCATAAAAGCAAGGTTAAAACAAGCTATTGGCGATTTTTCAATTTTTGTTTTCAATTTTTTTTTTTTTTAGAGGTGTTATTGTTTTACAGAAGCGGCAGTTCCCAGATTTGACTCCCAAAGCGCTTATAAATGGGGTACTTAAGGGTTAAACTGATTTGCCTAAAGCTGAGATATCCGACCACTTATCAATAGAAAAAAAAAAAAACTCCCTTAAGACATCTGTTCATTTTACCGACTCCGAAACTATAAATATTGGTCGTACGCTATAGGTTAATGGTTAACTGCAACAGATGATGATCTGCGTTTACCGTGTGGTTTATTGCTGAAGACAATAAAAAAGTCACCTGGAGAAAGAGAGACTTACGTTTACTGTTCTTTGTTTGATTAACCTAACTAGATAATATATTATAAACCCTTTTGCTAATTACAGATTATAATCAGGGAATCAGGGAAGAACAGGTTCGGTTCACAAATAGAGCTGAGATAAGCACGGGATGACCTTCATAATAACTCCTTTATAAGCGTATTGTTCAAACAATATGTGCACCTACTTTGACTATGCAAATATTATATTGCTGACGCTAGGTAACTGCTAGAAATTGTTTCATTATTTTGTGTCAATTACACTGTAACATTCTGCTGTCAGAATTAGTAAATTATGTTTAAAGATGTTTTAAAAAATGTAGAACTGGAGATTTTTTTTCTACGAACAGATATTCTAGTTTACAAAATGGATTTGAGTGAAATAAAGATGAACGATCATGGGGTCATAAAATAATTTAAAGCATTTTATACTATTAGCATATATTCTTCCATGGGATAGGTCTTTCAATCGAGATTCTACAAACAAAAGCAGATCCATTGATTATGTAGAAATTCTCTGAAAACTGCATACCGAATGAGATATTTCCCATAGCTTCTCTGTGATCAAAAATAGACCTGAAGAATAAATCTTCCTTCATTAATACAGTATAAGGGACAAATTATACAGAAATTTGTATTGGTTTTCTCTAATCTCTGTGTGATGAGAGGGGAAGATTATCATGTGCCATATGTTTCTACACAGTAGAATATGTATCACTGCTGTAGGCTATTTTACATACATCTCATGGTATTTGAACCAAATGAGTTTGATAACTTATCAATTTCTAATAGAAAGATTTGCTTGGTAATAGATAGGATGAAATAGACATGTACACAACCAGCTGTGGGTAACCTGGTGCTGAATGGAGAAACAAGTTATATAGACGGGGCAAAACATCATCTAAGCGGGAACTATCTCATATAATGGGATATAATAACATTTTGTTGATGCCCAGTGGCATGGCGGAACATGGCAATCCCAGCCCAGATCATGACATCTCAGTTGAACAGATTCTCGTAAACGGTATCGAAGAAAGAAATATGTGGCTGAAACTCCGAATTTATTTTTGGAAGCTAATTTGGCCCAGGTGAGATCTTAATTGTCAATATGATGTCAGTGTGGAAACCTTTTGTTCATGCCTAATGGCATCATGGACTCAAGCATAGTCAATAACTTTGAGAGATATTTTAAGGATGTGGTTAAAGTCCACAATGAGTATTTTAAAGTCAATTACACCAAGCTTCTGATTTTGTTCTTAATGCCAAGATAACCTTAGCCCCCCACTGAGGAAATGGGAAAACTTTGTTTTAATTCCCAGGGATACAGTAGAACCAGTCAAGCCAGGGCAGTTCACGACCTCCTGCTGAATATTCATGCAGCATGGGGTATTTTAGGGGTATACTTATGGATCCGGAGCCTAAAAATGTTTTTTTAAATGAAACCGAGTAGGTCACTGGTAGCAATTTATCTAGATTTCAAGAAGTGCAGAACCCTCTCAGGGCTTAAACTATATATTTTTTCTAAATCAAGTGCACTAAACATTAATATATTTGGTTTGGATTTCACAAGACTAGACAACGGCACATGATGCCAAATCATTGTCTTTTCCACTAAACTCCAAATAAAAGACTGCCTGTTAATAATATCTGGGTGTGCCCAGATGTATGTAGTTGTTCCAACTGACTTGTAAAATATCTTCCAAGAATCACATACTGCACAATAATATTTAGCCAGATGCTTCTGTTGGCTAGAATACCATTCTTTCAACAGCTTGGAGTGAACAATCAAAGCTTTAACCCTCAGCCCTTCTATATACTGGCACACTTATCACAATGGCTTGTCGACCAACCCTTACTTGTCTTAACCTGTCCAGTCAAGTTCCCTAGGGCCTTTCTTTGTTGTTGGAGTCTTCTTGAGTGTGGAAGTAATTTTATGCTTAATCACTACTGATCCCCATAATCATCTCAATAGAGTTTCCTGTTTCAGCCAGCCCCACCTCATTTTTTTCCTCTCCTTCTTTATTTTTTTCTTTTATATTTTCTTTTCTTCCAACACACAAACATCAACATTCCTCAGTGGCCATATCTTTATATTGATTGTCCTTCTTTGGTCCTACTTACAAATTTGGCCAATTTCTAAGAGAACTTGAGTTTTCATGGTCATAGGATCATAGCCATTAGTACAACAAGAGTACTCGAAATAAACAATTTTTTCCCTTTCATATGTACATTTTTATCTAATGTCTCTGGATTTTTTTAAGTTTCATTATGCTACGGCTAATGCTTTGGATGATTTAATTAAATAGAAGCAACTATTACACAAAAATAAGCCAAAACATACAATGATAGTATTTAAAGCAAAGTTTTAAATTTTTTCTTGCTTTATGTAATACTGCACTTAAAGAAAGGTACCAGAATATCAAGAATTTATACCTATGCATTTTTTAAAAAACAAAAAATGCATTTTCTTCCTAATTTATGTGTTATTTCCTAGAAAACCAGCAAAACACAACCTATGATTGAAAGCTAATGGCTCTTTTGTGTTGACTGTTAATAGACCTACAATCTCCGTATCCCTGTGTGTTAGTCATTAACATTAACATTAATCTCCGTATCCCTGTGTGGCTAGTCATATGCTAAGTAGCACTCTAATGTTACATGAAATGATGATTTCACTATGTTTATAATTAAGAAAAATCATTCTTAAAGGGCCACTAAGCAGTACACATATATTGTGTATTTCGTGCAGCAGAAAAACATTGTATTGATTGCTGTAAAAATTAATCTGCGTTTCTTAAAAATACAATGCAGTTTTACAATGAGCCCTGCTCACAACTGATTAGAATTTCTTACACTCTGACAGTACTAGCACATGACTCTTAGCCAATAAAGGCTGGTTAGTAGATTTTGAGGAGTTGGTAGGGACATTTGCTTTCATCAGTGAGTGATGCCTTAGAATTAGTCAGTAGAGAAAACATTTCTATTTTTTTTTTTAAATGTTTATTTATTACTGGCATTTATAAAGAGCCAACATATTCTGCAGCGCTGAATATGAAAATGAAAGTCATCCAATATGAGAAGCATGTGGGTAGGAAGCAGAGTGCGATCCTCTTAGAAAAATTTGCAGGAGGACTCATAGTTGATTGATCCACCAAACTAACGGGCCAACATTACAGCATTATAGTACCAGCAGGGCACTAACACAATTGAGTCGCTGTCAATATCCTACTGAAACTATGTTGACATTGCAGGTAGTTATTTCAGAGCAGGTAGTTGTATTTCTGAGCTGCATCAGGTTTAGCATTACAGACGCATAGTCATCTCTCGGCATATACCATAAATTATCTGAACTTACCCCTTTCCCAATAAGACACAGACACTAAATGAAAGTTGGTAAATGTAACGGCTTTAATAATTTATAAATATATATTTAACACAATGGGTCAGACCTAACTCTTTACATATCCCATAAATACATCCAAACATCCAAAACAACTATACCCACTGACAATGACCCATAACATAACATAACAGACATAATCAATGACAGTATTATAATGACATAATACAACACACACAGCAGGCAACATAATTTAACAGCTTTAACATTGTAGGGGTATACCGAGATACCCCTACACCCACAGGTTGAAAGCCACCAACAGGCTCCAACCTACCAAATACCAAATCCAACCAAGTGAATATTGGTACCGAACTTACAAGATCCCAGCTACCAATCCTACCTACCCCCTATATTTCTACATCCCCTGCCACAGCTCAGAGCTTGAAGCCTCAAGCTATCTGAGCACCCCACCCACGCATAAACAATGCTCGCTGTAAGCTTTCCGTGAAACCCATGTTCAGGAAATCATTACTAATGTCGGAGAGGTGCACCCCATCCCGCCTGAAATAACCCGGAAGCATCAATTCCAAGTCAACATGCCTGACTACCACACCCTCGATACGTCTAATAAAAATTGACACAATCTTGTTTACCTTACCGCTTATCTTGGCTACTGCCCCCAGATCCCTAGCATGCCGCCAATGTAACCGAGGTACCATCTTCAACCAAATAATAGTAAAACTAGACAAGGACAAGACACCTCAACCTTTCCACATCCCGTTTCATACGTTGCACCAGTTCCCTCTGTGGCACTTGACCTAACTCATTCCCCCCTGTGTGGATCAATAACAAATCAGGGGATTTCCCAGAACCTATCCTCCTAAAAACCTCACATCAAACCTCCCTCCAACTGAATCCCCTAAAGCCAAACCAACACAATTGAACCAAGGCTACTGCCCCCAGATCCCTAGCATGCCGCCAATGTAACCGAGATACCATCTTCAACCAAATAATAGTAAAACTAGACAAGGACAAGACACCTCAACCTTTCCACATCCCGTTTCATACGTTGCACCAGTTCCCTCTGTGGCACTTGACCTAACTCATTCCCCCCTGTGTGGATCAATAACAAATCAGGGGATTTCCCAGAACCTATCCTCCTAAAAACCTCACATCAAACCTCCCTCCAACTGAATCCCCTAAAGCCAAACCAACACAATTGAACCAAGCACCGTGGAAAGCCAAGCTGTCCTCCTTGTTGTCGAACTGCAGCTCTCTCTGGCGTGACAAATGGATGTATGAGTGGCCCACCAACCAGGCAACCCAACCTACAAAAGAAAGAAACATATTACCAAATACAAAACAGAGGAACCTAACGCCCCCTTTTAAACTAAACGATATAGCCTAACAAATGACCTGAACCGCACAGACTCCCACCAACCGACCAAACTTTTTACTAATTTGTCTCCCAAATCCAGGCATGCCACCTCTGTCGCAGCCCCAATCCTAAATGAATGCATCCCGAACTGCAAGGGATCCAACCCCAAGCAGCACAAGCTCAACGGAAAAACCAGGAGAAATTGATATTGCGACAGAGACGACCCATCAACATGAATCAAGAAGGAACCGCGCACCTTGGGACAAACTTCCAAATATGCAGAATCACACAAAAACGGACACAACAATGAATCCAGTAACCTATGAAGATCCACTCAACACCCTTTGCCTAGGACATCTATTTTTGACCGCCATAGCCAAATGGACACCCGGCTGCGATCCATCCAACTCCACATCCTCCAATTGAATACCCCCCCACCTGCTCGATAACTAATGACCAATTCATTCACCCTAAAAACCCCAAAGAAAGCCCAGACAAATGCCAGAGTAAACAACCGCACCTCATGATGAGAAAAAACAAAGATCCGGCTCAGGATGCAAAAGGCACGTAACCAGTTCCCAAACGACTTCGGTATCTTACGGTACCTCCGCCGTTTTTATTCCTCCTCCTTTTTCTCATCTTTCTTACTCCTCTTTCTTCAAATCTAAGTATTCTTCCAGCAGGAGAAGCAAGAAAATAACTCACCCCTTCAGATCCTTTCCTTGAATTACGGCTTCAAGTGACAGCCCAGGAGGCCGGCAAAGGAAACATGCACGTTTTGCCGTGCCGCATACAATATTCCACCTGCCAATTCCTCGCGTTTTGCTCACAAATCTCTACCCGCGGACGATGTCGCCGTGACACTTGTGCTGTTAACAACCAACCCCGGCACCTGTACCCCCTGCGCTAGACTCCCACACTTGCCCACAACCACTCCGATTGCCCTGTGCCCAAATTATCAAGACAATTCCCGAAGACCCTGTAAAAGATCCCCGGAAGGAGGAGCAGAAGATGACTCACCAGTCGAACCCTCTGGAGGTAACACTCGTGGAGCTGCAATCTGCACCTCGCAGACCTGCTTGCCCCCCCCAATGGACATGACACTAGGGGATCCCGTGTTGCGGTCCTGGGTGCAGCACGATTCGCCCACCCATACATCAGCCGCCCTAATGAGTTCCCTAGCGTTTACCCCTCCCGGGGACCAACTGCTTCTGTCCCTGACCCCCTGTTCCAACCGAGCAGGGTGCATGCCCTGTTTCAGGGGCCATTGCTGCGGCTTCCCAAGCCCACTTGTGAAATCAGCATGCTGCTCCTGTGCCTGTAGCCCTGCACCCAAACCCCCCTCAACAGATGTACCTGCAACAACGTTCCTGGAGACCCCTCACCCTGACTTCCAGCCTGCCTGACTCCTCCCGAGCCATGCTGATCCTGTGCAGACCTCCTAACATGCTGACCAGGGGGCAAGGGTGGGATCTTAACCCCTGCTGTGCTGCCCAAGTTAATAGAAGGGGAACACTCCAAGAGCCTGAGCCCCCCTTTCCATGGTGTCCTAACTCACCAGTTGCTGAACTGCTTCCCTCCACTGAAATTCCGGGCCTGGCAGCACTACTCGGATCCCGGAAGGCGCGGCGTGGAAATCACTGCAGTCCTGTAGTCCACCATACAGCCAGATTTTTGGGTCCGTCAGCGGTCACGCCAGACTCATGAGAATTGAGGTGCTGTGTGCCTGCGCCAGCCTGCCTCACCCCACCGCCGGAACCGGACCTCTCCTCACTGGCCGCCTCCACTCCTGTCAGAGGCCCATCCAACAAGCTTCTCCTCATTCTACACTGGGAAATGGAAGCTGAGGCAGCCTAGTCCGCCTCGTGGGCCGGCACTCCTTCACTCCTGAAGGCCCTGGTACCAGAACATAGAAACATAGAAACATAGAATGTGACGGCAGATAAGAACCATGCGGCCCATCTAGTCTCCCCAATTTTCCAAATACTTTCATTAGTCCCTGGGCTTATCTTATAGTTAGAATAGCCTTCTGCCTATCCCACGCATGCTTAAACTACTTTACTGTGTTAACTTCTACCACTTTAGCTGGAAGGCTATGCCATGCATTCACTACCCTCTCAATAAAGTCATACTTTCTGATATTATTTTTAAACGTTTGCCCCTCTAACCTTTGCTCCTCTAACCGCAGCTCCTGCAGCCAGGACATCTCTCTCTCACGCACAGCAGACCTGACCCTCTCCATCAATGACTCCATGCTGGGATCCATCTGAAAAAAGTCCTGTTTAAGTTTCCTGGTGTACAACATCTGCAGGCCAGACCACCTGTGAGTGGGAAACTAGCCTTTTTTTCTGGGTGGGCCCACCTCCTATACCTTATAAGCATTGCTAGTGGCGTGTTCATGTCACTGGCGATGTCCCCTCGTTGCCATGCTGACTATGTCAGATCGAATGTTGGGAGGCATTGTGGTTTGTTCTAACTATTAGCAAAGTAAAAGAATGGAATGGTGGCCATTTCCATTACCATGCAAAACTCCTCCCAAAGATTTTGTGGGTTAGGGCATTTATTATGCATTTTATTTATTACCCTGCCCCCCCCACCCCCCCCACACAAAAAAACATACTTGAGATTTCTACTTCCATGGCTGAAAGCAGTGACTCACTGTCTCTGACCTGATCAGAATTCATGCTTCTTAATTCATTATGGAATACAAGATGTAGGCAAGTGGAAAAAATGACAAATCATTGAAATATTAAATGTGATTGTCTCCACATTCGGCAAGCACCAATTTTAATTAAAAAATGTTAGTTCAACATTAAATTAAATACAATTATACTATCTTAATTTTAAGGTGGTTGGAGGCAAGTCAGCCATTTGTCCGTGGCCCCTTTCATTGGGGGGGGGGGGGGGGGGGGGGGGGGGGGGAGTGAACAGGGTCCGTAGCTCAAACAATGACTGAAATAAATGACCTTCTCATGTCAGTAAGTGATTTGAAATGACTTGAAATCCAGGTTTGAATAAGAAGGTAATCAAACTCACTCAACTCCTGGAAGACATCAGTACAGCAAAAGAATTAATTGAATCTATTGTTAATCTATTTATTGTCTTCCTATAGAATCCCATGCTTGCAACTCGGTATGACAAAGAATAAACCTAGTTCAGCACAGTTCATGTCAAGAGATTTTGTTGCAAGATAGTTTAGTATTGAAGAATATAGCTCGATTAATTCTGAGAACAATCAAAAAGCAACAATAAAGACAATGAGCGTGGTCCAAAAAAAAAAAAAAAAAACAACATATTTTTGTAAAGTACATTTAAGAAATGCAAATTGGTGGCATTATCAGTAATTCTGGAAAATGCTCAATTGGAACCTTTCAGAAAACAAACTTGGGAATATATTTTTTTAATTCTTATTTTATTTAAATGTTAAAGCAATTAAAGAACATGCTATAAAGGAAAATTGATTCATTGAAAAACAGGTGTTGGTTCCATGCAAGTGAAAACCTAAGATTAAAGTGTACTTTTTAAATGAATATTTGATATGCAATTAGCAAATGTACCTGTTGGTATTGATTTTTATAGCTTTTTTCCATCTACTTATATTTAACTTGAACGTAAAGGATAATATAGTGACTAGACATTTAATTATGCTTCTGATGCTAGTTATAAGTTATATGCTGATTTAAGTGAGGCTCTTGTAGCACCTGACAATTTAATGGATGCCAGACTGAAAATCCAACCATTTAATATGGTGGGAAGTTGTGTTATATGCTATTCATTAACCACTTCATGTCTGACAACATGTATAAACACCCTATCATTGAAGGAAAACACAAAATTAAATTAAACCCACACAGCCCCACCTAAGTCCCCATTTGCTCCAGTGTTCACTATGCACAGTACAGATAAATACATTTGTCTACAGTGGCTTCATTCATTTTATTTAAATTAAGTAGAAGAACAGCAAATGACATGCCCTTCTCTGCTTCACACTCTACAGCAACCTTTGTAGATCAAACTTCATAGATACATTTTAGAAGCCAGAGCACAATGAATACACTACAGTGAATCTTCTCAGGTTGCAATAACAGTCTGCAATGACCTGTATTCTAGAAATACCTGATGAAACCGAATTACACTACATGGGTCATTTGCCCAGATAAAGAAATTACTTTTACATTACGACGTAATCTAAGAACTATGAGGTTTCTTACAAATTGCCATGGCCCCTGGTCCACACACATGCTCCCAGATCCCATACCTCCCAATTTTGGTAGATATGGGATGTGGTACGTTTTTTTTGTATAAATGGCTCTTTCTTGCCAAATGTCCGTGGAACAGTTGTCCCCTGGACAGTTACCTAGTTAAAAAGAGACTTGCATCCATCAAGTTCAGCCTTCCTCAGATATGTTTTTGCTGTTGATCCAAAAGAAGGCAAAAAAAAAACTAGTCTGAAGCGGTTCCAATTTTGCAACAAACTAGGGAAAAATTCCTTCTTGACCCCAAAATGGCAGTCAGATCTCTTCTTGGATCAAGCAGCTACCACCCCACTAATTAGAAATTGTATCCCTGTATGTTATGTTTTTGCAAGTATTTATCCAATTGCAGTTTAAACATCTGTATGGACTCTGATAAAACCACCTCTTCAGGCAGAGAATTCCACATCCTTAGAGTTCTTTCTATAAAATAATTCAAGCTGCAATTTTTTTCAGCTCCTTCACAATTACCATTGGACTATTTATTACTTATCTAGGATTTGTTCACAAAAGTGAATTGTAGAGAATTGGTAGCCAAATTGAGGTAAAAGAGCAAAACTGGAAAAATGCTTAAACAATGTAAGTACTTGGTATTCATTCCATTCTAAAATAACTCTTGGAATATACCGAGAAATGGAAATGATGATAAAAACTTTACAGGTTAAACACAATTTTATGTATCCGAAAATTTACTTGAAACATCATGTAATAAATAATGTGTAAAGAAAGATCAATCTCTACAAGGAATATTCCATACTATGTTCTAACCTGGAAATTTTCTGAGGCTTCATAAAACCAGGCTTTAACTATTTATCATGCTGGGTAATACAAAAATGCAGTTTGTAAGATATAAAACTGTTTTGTTTTCATTTTCTATGTTTTATAGCGGAATCAATGTTGCAGAGAAAAGATGATTCGAAATCCTGCAAAATGGCTTCCAGCAGTATGAAAAGAACTCAATTCAATGCAGTAGACTCCAAAATCTGTACCAGAACGAGAGAGAGAGATAAAAGGCAGAAGACTATTCATTAAGCTGATAATGCGGATAATCTGACAAAGATGAAAAGAGGGTCATTTTTCATTTCACTGTGGCTTTGCCTAAGTATATGGGACTTCCAAGATCAGGGACATTTATTTCCACTAGAATAATGAGATTCATTGTCGTTAAAACAAGCTTAATTGTTAGCAGTCACATTTAATGCTAAGACAAAGATTCCACCAGGGAACGATGCAGAAGGAGAGAGCAAATGACTCTTTGTATCTTCACAGGTGCAAAGAATCCTCAATTTATACTGGAGTCAGTGACCACTCCCACTAATTACTCAGGGGAGACCTGTCAATTATTTAGATGATACTCAACACAGCTCGCATTTATACTTTATTAAATCTTATGACCCTAAGACTTTCAGCTCGCTTATGCAGATATACTACTGTATCAATTTAATTAGAAAATTAAAATTCACAGTCATTTCTTTTTTTTTTAAATACATTACAGAATATCGAGATTAAATTCACTTCTCTACTTGAAAACAACAAACTTGTGCAATTTATAATTATATTAACAATGCAGAAAGATAAGTCATGCGCTCACTCCCATCACTGGGCGGCAGCAATGACTACAGTATACATAAACCCCAATATATAGTAAAAAAACTAAGAAAAACAAGTCACCTGCGCTCTCTCCTTAATCCCTGTGTATTTTTAAACAAATGGAGTTTTTTTAGTTACCTCCAATGGCCATGAGAAGATAAGCCCACCTGCCAACGTCAAGACAGACCCCTCCAGGTGGGTCCCAACTCTAACCATTCACCTTGCTTCCTTGAGCTTCTGGCAAAGATCTCTAATGAGACAGAAAGGAGTATTTTTTATTAGTACAGTTTAGTGTTGACGAGTGTTGTATTCAGGATCCATTCTGCAAAGATGAGATATGTTTGCTAATGATAGGTTACTAAGTTACAGAAGCTCCTGATGATACTGAACTAGAAAAGTGCAAGAAAATAAAACGTGCAGTATGCAGTTAGGAGATAAAGAAAAGACTGGAAATAGATATACTGCTGGATGCATTTAAAGGAACATTCCAAGCACCATAAACACTACTGCCCACGGTGGTGGTTGTGAAGCCAGGATGGCCCTGGAGCCATCCAGACTAATAAGTCAAACTGGATAGCAGTGGGGTTGTCGCCGCGCTTCAGATAAGCAAATATGTAAAACAAGAACGAGAGAGTCCAAGGGTGGAGTATATTTCACTGTTTTGACTAGAATAAATGTGGAGAGGAATTTACATATAATAGAGCTCCAAACCTGCTCTAGGATATATCTTGCGGGTGGAACAATCATTATATTTGTAATGAATCCTCAGCAAAACATGTAATGGGAATGTTTAGGTTGGTGTAATCAGTAATATATGTGAATACAAAACAACAGCCATGAGGTGAATATAAGATTGCTACTTACATTTGTCGGAGCAATTTGTGGTATCGCTCAATCCTTAAGGCTTTAGTGGATAGTATCCCTACCGAGGATATGGTCAATGTAGAGTAGTAATTGATGAAAGGGCACCCAGGAGCAGGATACAAACTTGGCTTTATTATAAACTGATATAAAAAAAAAAACAACAATAAAATGTAGTTAAATATACAATAAAAACACTAATGTGTTTCGCCTTCTCAAAAGTGTGTATATTTATTTATTTATTATACTATTAAATGCACTTATTCTCCTCCTTTTCCCCATACATCACACTTATTTTAAAAATTTCAAGTTGGATCCTTTCCCCTTTGAGCTATGATGTTGTAGGTCATTGATTAGGCCACATGGCCTCATTTTGGCACCACATTTGATTTGTTAAGCGTCTAAATAAGCAAACAACTTCCACCAGCCCTCCGTTCACTTTGTTCACTTTGAAAAAGTCCTTTGAGAAGGTGAAATGCACAACTTGAATTCTATGAGATAAAAATGGCATATTTGGAAGATAGATCACATAATTTTAGAATGAGGGGAATACCAAAGACGGTATTACAAGCAGAATTGCATACTGATGTCTCTGACCTCCCAACAGAAATGCTCCTGATCGACAGAGCTAACTGACTTGTGAAACCCAAGTTTTCTTTGGCTGATACCCTATGGGACGTGCTTTTGAAAATGTACTAATTCCACATTAAGGTAGAAGTAGCAAAAACGAGCAGGTCCTGCTGCAACCTTGCAGCATACCATCACATTTAACTGTTTCCTGATATCTCAGCTCCCACATTGAGAAGGCATAAGGCCTTCAAAGAGATCAATGAGACACTAAAGAAACAATACATACCATACAAATGTATGGTGAAGCTTTTAATAAACAGAAATGGAAAGACTACACCAGCCGGGACCCAGGAGAAGAGAAACAGATTAAAAGCTTTACACATTACTCCAATCTCAGAACATATATGATGTATGATGCACACATATTACACAGAGTACACATGTTTTTCTCAGGTCCACAACTCATACTTCCGTATCGATGAGTTTTACATAACCGGTTCTGATATAGACCAGGTGTTGGACTGCACCATTGGTTTGATTCCTGGTCAGACCTTGTACTAGTCACACTCTCTCAAAGACCAATATGATTTTAAACACAAAAGACAATACATGCTTAATGAATCCCTTTTCCAGGATGTTACTTTTTCTAGAGATCTAAACCTACACATTAGATAGTATTTTATGGCCCACAGAGCCATCATTAGAGGGTTGTTGATCCGAAGAGCAACACAACTAATTTCTCAAACACAACTAAAAGAATGGCAAACGTTGTTACATGACTTAAACACACAGAATCAGAAAATCCCTCTTTAATCTTGAAGGAACAAATACGAGATGTTTCTTGTAAGATTAATGAACATAAGCTAAAAGGTAGACTACAATCTTAACAAAGCTAAACACTTCTAATTACGCTCAAGCTAATTGAGTGGCAAAGTTACTATCACATATATTGAACAATAGAAAAGAGCAAAACAAAGATTTCATCAGCCGGAGTTGCCATACCAGAAGAGGGGTGAGGAATTAAAATACAACACATATTGGGCGTAACGAAAGTCATCCACTCAACCACATAACCCAAGCGATTCGACCCAGTTCACGGCTATACGCCCATAAAGGAGCCTGGATGGATGAAATTCACATGAGGACCCTCCCAGCAGCCCTCGCACCCGAACCATATAATTTTAGCCCTCACCACCTCTCCACAGATGTAATAGAAGCCCTCACAGAGAGCTTCTGAGGATACAAAATGAAACACAAATCAGTACACCAGACCAATTGTTATAATTGTTAATGGGAATGTCAAATATTGTTATGTTTATATTCTTCCTCTTGTGTGTTTTAATACTAGAAGTTCTCATGACTGTACCACAGCTCTGCCATAGGCTGGAAACACTAATTACCGAGTGGCCATGGCACTTAGCCATTGCGCTATATATTTGGACCAAGATTGTCACTGTATGATACTTTAAAAGATTCACCAACTGCTCTGTTTCCTTTCTGTAACACTGCTTTTACATGAAAATACACAGACTTGAAAGAGCAATACAACTTGCCATCTATTACTGTTTTCTTCTATCTGCAGATGAAATCCAGTCCCTCTTTGCAACAGAAAGAATAACTTTTATCTCCCTTCAAAAAAATTGTCCACAGCTGAGTACATATAGAAAAGTAGGCTTAGTGCCGAATTGACGAAGTGCTTCTGCCTATAATCTCATTTATAGGATTTCCTGCTACTTTACTATGTCCAAACTCACCAGTAAAGAACTAAACAGTAAAGAACTAAACATTAACTCTGGCCAAAGTCTCTTATCTGACCTGATTGAGACCATGACACCCAGGTAAATTGTCAAACTGTTCTCAAATGGTTTGACTACTTACTCTGGGGAAGCACCAGGCTTCATTTTAACTACAGTTGCATCTGATCTTTGGGAGTTTTAACAAAACTATAACATTAAATATCACCTTAACACAAAACAGTAGGACAAATGTAGTGAGTGATGTTTAGGGTTAAGAGAAAACTTACCATTATTCTTCATCTGTTGTCTTCATCAGCTGTTCTAGATATGTCTTTTCAACTACAAAAACTGTTTAGTTCAAGTATCAATATTACAAAGTGAACTTTCTCAAGGGAGTACATGCTATTAATAACTCTTGACCTAGTGTTGCTAGGGCTATCAATTATATCCTTAATTTACACTGTACAAAGCTGATGGCTTATTAGAAGTTCAAGAGGCTTTTTGTTAATGAGATGTTAATTGAGTACACCTGTAGTTGGCGAAAAATTGTCATGGACAATTAAGTCTGTCATCTTACCAGCCACGTCCTGTATGTTTCCCTAGGCTTTTCATGTACTTGATGAGCTACTGTTTAAATGAATTTACAAGATATCTACCATGTGCATGTGTTTAAAGATCCATAAAAATAAAAAAAAGGGTTCTTTCAGCAGGGAAACCATATAATATTCAGGATTAGGAACTTTGATAAAATTCTGTCATGAAAATACGATATCCCACAAATATTTGAATAGCCTATACCATGTGGGACAGCAGCTTACTAAAGTGTTAATTGCTGGGATTTCAAAGTTAATACAATACGAATTTCATATTTTAGGCAAAAATAGCCAAATTGTGAATATTTTCCCGTAAAATGTTAAACTTCACTATGAATTCACTCTGATTTCCCCACAATTCCTACTTAAGTAAATAACCCTGTGTGCATTGAGGTAAGCTGACTTACGGATTCAATGCTTCTTTATGAGATGCATTTGATAGGTGGAGTGCAGTGATTGCCGAACATATGCCCTATGTCTTCAATGCTTCTTAAAGAGAAGCAATAGATTGACCAATAGTCATTAGGGCAGATTGGTTCACTGGAGGCAGAGTGGCAGTGGCAACTATCCTGGCTCTGGATTACAGGTGTGTTTTACAGTGGATTTCGCAAACTTTGGAAACACTAAGGAACGCTACGGAACATATTTATTCTTAATGTTAGTGTTCCTTTTGGGGAACGTCTGACAGGATAGGATAAGGCTTTCTCTAGTGCTGCCATCAAGTATGAATTGGTGATGCCATTCAAGCAGTAAACAAGCCAATAAGGTGACAGAAGATTAGCTAGAAACCAATGGAAGCAACACTGTCCTAAAAGTTAATGGTACACAATGTTGGGTTCTGAGAGACTGATGCTAAGTGGACTGCACTGATCATGACAGGGACAAGTGCCTTAGTTACATCTTGTGTTAGAAATTGGTGAAGACAAGCAATACGTGAGGAACCGGCACTTCTCCAAGTATTACATAATTGTATTAATTATGTTCATGTGATGCTCACTTTTCTTTCACTTTTGGATTAAACTTTTAACAAATTACATAACAATCCAAGTTAGTCCAGGCACAGCCAAGGGACACATTGCAAATATGGAGGAGGACAGAGCTTATAACAGTGATGGACAGGGAACGAAGATGCATGGTGCCCAGTTGCAGGATAAAGAAGTGTGGGTTTTCCTTCATTTTATTTTTCACACCTTTCAAATACATATTTGGTAAGTGTAGGAGATAAGTAAAGATAATATGTAAAATCATAGAAAGTGATAGTTTCCCTTTAATGTACAAGTTACAGGCTTTGGAGGCAGACTGAATGTGAGGAGTAAATGTGAGAACTGGGTGGAAAACTTACAAAGAAGGCATTTTTGTAAGTTTGGGAGATAGTTGATCCATTTACATTTACATCCATATACTAGAAGGAAGAGCAATAACAGAGGAAATGTAAGAAGTCATGTTATGGAAAGACTAACAGGTTTATTCACTAAAGTCCGAATGGTTCCATATCGATAGGGGCAAAACCATTCAGTGCTCTACAGGACCGAAATGCAAGATCTAGTCATTGGTCAAGCTATTTACAGGGAACCTGCCACCACTTACCTCAGCCTCTGCTTTCCCGCCACAATCTTATTACATGATGCCAACATACTGTTTTTCATTTTGCCAGCATGATGGTGGATGAACACAATTACATCAGTCACTCTGTTCCTAATTTTCCCTAGTCAGCGCAAACAGGGCAAGCTACGGAGTTACCATGGCAACCAGAGCGCATGTGCTGTGGTTGCTATGCATGGGAAGAAAAAGGACAGCTTGTGGGTAGTCTCTTCTGCTCTCCTTCATCAATCAATTTCTTGGCATAGAGACTATGCAGAAGAACTGATTGACAGGTGTGATAAAAACCTATTTTTAAATAGTTTTTTTTCACCCAACCTATATATTTAGAGCAAAACTGCTCGCCAAATGCATTGATGATATTTAGGGACTACTTTGTCTTATGTAGTTTTCCTACGCCTAAAAGTCATCACAGCCTCTGTCTAGGGAGGATCCTGCAGTCTCGCAAGTTCCTCCATAGAGCTCAATACTGTACTCTCGCTACAGCAGTGACATTGGTGCTGAAGCACCAGGAGCTGAAGAGGGCCTTCCAGGAGAAGATGGTGGTGTCTGCGAGTACAGGTTAAGGTAAGTAGAACTCACCTTTCCTCCACCCACCCTCGGCCATTGGACCCCCTGGGGTGATGTCACCATTGGGGGCATCTTGGCAAATTCTGTAAAGTCCCCATATGGTTACAGTGCAGCTTTAAATTAGTCTTGTTTTCTTTTCTTTTCATCAGTAAACTTTTTTTGAGTTGATTCAATTGTCTTCTAAGAAACAATAGCTTAAACTAGGTATTAAACTGGATATTTAAACAGCAGGCTTTGTGTAATTGGGACATTTCTTGGCTAATGAAACTGAACACAGAACATAGTTAAACTGGGTGCATTTTTTTTTTAGGAAACAGATTGAGTTCATTTGGCTGGATAATGCTTACTAATAAATATGCTTTCATCATTAGCTGTGTGAATGTAATATATAACAAATTATTGCAATATACTGTATGTATTTACCAAGCTTTTACAAAATACAGTGTTTAAATGCATTTAGCTAAGAAATAAAATGCACAAATTGGGGACAGGAGTAAAAATGTAGAGTGAAAGTCAATTGTTTTTAAGGAAATTGAATGCATTATTTATTGTGAAAACAAAGCAACAGGGACGGATAAGCGAAATTGATGCTGTTATTTGTTAACCTCGGGTTATAAAAAACATGTTCTCATTTAATGATTTTTTTTCCCAAACTGCTGTCATTCCGGTGGCTTCTATAGCTAATTTTCTGTAATATTTATAAGAGCATCCATGGATCAATGGCCTGTAGCCCTTCCCTTTGATAATGAAATTCTCTCATTGGGTTGTAACAGGTCGATACACTTGCCCAGTTAGGTTTTCTTGGGGTGGAGAGTCAGTTTGTGCCCCTTTAAGCAATATCAAAGTTAAAATGATGCCTAGAAGTTACTATGAACATTACAGTTTAATAGGTATGAACAAAATATTCCTGCAAAGTTAACATGGAAATTTTCTTTCACATGACTAATGTGAAGTGCATTAAAATACCTTGGGATGGCAGAAATTAACAAGTTAGAGCCTGAGCCAGATTACCTGTTGGGCAGCTGCTTTTTACCTAACCTCAGAAAGGGACCTGGGGGTTCCTGTCTGGGCATAGAGCTCTGGCTGGATTAAATCTCCTTGACAGTGGTAGCTCCACTCACTGTCTAGAATTGTCAGGCGAAGGAAAAATACTGAGACAAAATAGTGGCTACTTTGTCTCAGTATGCCTCTTGACTGGGTTGGAATTTAGGTGAAATTACAGCACAGTAAAATCATAAAGATTTTATCTTGGGTGGTGGAGAAGACACTTGGAAGTTGGAAGATTGAGGAAAGGGTAACACATATGGGGCAAGAGGTGACACTGGGGTGGAGGGAGGTGACACTTTAGTAAATCACCCCTTCGCTTGATGGGGTGAGTCTGGAAGAGAGATGTAACCACCTAAACCTTTTATAGCAAGCATATGTAATATGTAGAGCATTGCAGGTTGTCATTGCTTTCTGCTAGAATCCTGTTCTTTGACACCCTCCTCCTTTCTCAACTATAGCTGCTAAAATGTGATTGTGAAGTTTGACCTTCAAAGGAAGCTGTGCAGTGAGTGAGGGCTGCAATTTACACTGTCTTTATAAAGATGAAGAGGAACATAATTAAGCCCTGTTGGAGACAAGGGTAGCTGAAACTAGAGTTTCTAACAAAGGGTAAATGGGTTTTATGAGTTAAATTGTATTTTTATTATGCTATACATCTGTATTAACTGGTCTGTGGGAAAAGGGGGTTAATACAACACTATTGCAATATAGCAAAAAAAATTAGTTGTAATGAGATTGAACTCATTACATTCCTTGAGGGGAAAAGCAACAATATCACCCTAAATTAAAGTGGATTTGAATTTGAAGAAGGAGAAGAAAAAAACTACTGCTGTGATTTGAACAATTTCCCCATATTGTTATAGTTAAAAAAAAAATGCAACATTTGCAGCTGTTGTATAATCTTTCAAGCAATGGACTAGACACATTTGCTAGAATAGGTTTACAGTATTTGGTCATGCACTGTGCAGACTTATGATAGCTTTTCTATTTCTCTTCTCACCTCTGTAATCAGTGCCACAGGGTTCAGGGGATTAAGGTTCTATTATTGAAGGTTTTTCAAGTTCGTATGGTCCACCGAGTTTGCAGTTGCATCACATGGTCCTCCGAGAAGAATATCTCTTCTGAATAATCTATGCATTGACTGCATAAAACCTTTGGAATTGATCCCATGATAAAGTTGGAGCAAACCAACAACGCGTAAAGAAAAATATTACCTGATACACAGTACTGCTATAATTTACAGTCTAAAGATAGAACGTCTGTAAAGCGTAACCAAAAATATAATAGACTTTTTTTCCCACTGATTTTTCTATCTTGGAAGTATATTGACTGTAAAACTATTAGACATATAGTTGGTTGCAAATAAATAAATAAACAGACCCATGAAGTCTTTCTTTTCCACTTAATAAATTAAAATTGTAAAAAGATTTCCAGAATGAAGTGTAGTAAAAATGAATCCATCAAATCAGTAATTTTAACCGCTAGCCGCATAATTTCTTAAGAGTTGAATTTATTACATGTAATTGCAGATGTAGATTGAAAATTAACCTGTTCGTGTTTATTATCATCTGGTATTTCTACGGTCTGATTTTCAAGTGCTAAATTTTGAATTAGTATCTGGTTTAGATAAAGGATAAAAGTAAACGGGATTGATATCCTTTGTGTATTTATAGAAGCCATTAATTAATTAATAAATTGTTTCACATTACTTGTGTATTGAATACATAAAATCACCAAACAAAACTGATGAGCTAACTGCATGAGTCCATGTTGAAATCTACAACTACATTCATGAACAGCAATATAAATGGAGCTATTGGTAAGCTGATAGAACATGTTGTAGCTGCTATCAGCTTGGCAACAGTTTCATCCATTTCTGTCAATGAATAAAATAGCCATTACTACAGAATTAAATAAGCAAAACAGCCCCAAGCAATCTTGCTTTTAGATTTATAAATTAATACTGATTCTTTCTATTCGTAAGTAATGAGTGTGATAGTTAACTATTAACCCCCCCTTTTTAACAGAATTTTGTTCACATTATAGAGATCTAGAAAGATGTAAATCTTTTATAGTTTTATAACTCTTTAAATTTCCACCCTTAAACTCATTGGTTACGTTACAGTTCTGCAGCAATTGATTTGGGTTGCAGTATCTCTCGTGCAGAGGGAACTTGCAAACATTTTGGATCTGGATGGCCCTTATGGGATTAGGGTGATATGCAAATGGTATAGGTTCTCTCTGTAATGGCACAAGTGAACAACTAACTGAAGGGCAAGCTATGGAGGCATTGCTAAGCTTTTGGCCATTCTCTGAGTTTTCATATCATCTGGTTTTGTTGCAATGCATTTACTTAGGCTATTCCTAAGTGAAAAGGATAATCCAGATGTGGAGACACTGTGCCTAGAGGGTTATCAGCTACACCTCGCTGATGAGGCCCAAAGAAGGCGGAAATGATTGTTCGGTGTTGTTTTATCGCTTGTGCAGGGGGAACTTGCCAGCATTTTGGCTCTGGACAGCTCTTGTGGGTGAGATCAGTCTGAGATGCAATGGTATAGGTATAGGTTCTCGTAGTAATGGCACAAGTAAGCAAAAACATTTTTGAGACCTGAACGGTGACTATGAAGAACAAGCTACTGAGTTTTGCCCTTTCTCAGAGCTCTCATATACTCTGTTTTTGTATTTATTTCTAAGGAAGCATGCTACTGAGGGACCGTTATACTGTACAAAGCATAGACAACATATCAAAACAAGAACCCTTTTTCAGTAAACTCAAGACCAGGAAAGGTAATGTACTGTCCCTTACTGACCAATGATTAAAACTTTTCTTTGATCCGCCACTAAGTGATCTGACTTTAAAGGTACACTAGAGGGTAAGGAGCACAAACATGTATTGCTGACCAAATAGTGTTAAAACCACGATCTAGCACCCTGTCCTCCCTAAATAGCAAAATCTTACTTTTATTACAGTCTGCTGCTGAAGGCTCTGCCTCTGACCTGTCTGCTTGGCGGACATCATCAGAAGTGTTGATCTGAGCCAATAACAATGCTTTTCCAAAGGAAAGCATTGGATTGACTGAGCTTGTCAAGGAGGCAGATTAGGGATAGAGCCTGCACAAGCCAAACACAGCACTGGCCAATCAGCAACTCCTCATAGAAATGCATTGAATCAATGCATTTCTATGATGAAAGTTCAGCATCTCCATGCAGAGGGTGAAGACACTGGATGGCAGTCATACTGTGCAGCTTCAGGAAGCACTTCTAGTAGTCATCTGTGGAGTGGCAAGTGGAGGTATCAGTAGGCTGTAATGTAAACACTGCATTTTCTCTGAAAAGCCCGTGTTTACTGCAAAAAGCCTGAAAGGAATGATTCTACTCACCTGAACAAATTCAATAAGCTTTAGTTATTCTGGTGACTATAGTGTCTCTTTAATGATCTCCTCTGTCGGTCATCCTAACCTTGCATTTCATGTAGTCAATCACTGATTTATTGATAGAGCAATTTACAGTTGTTAGATAAATATACTATTCAATTACATTTTTGCCCCAATCCTATATTTTGTAATGACCAAGTCTTGATTTCAGGATTAAATGGAGAGCATTGAGTAATGGCTGGTACACAGTATGTCAGTGTGACCAGGCTTCGAGAAAATAATAAGCTATTTCATTATAAAGTGCTCTATGCCTTCTTTTGCCATATCTTGATTGCACGGCAACATGAGCTAGCTAGTCTTTCCAAAATATCTTCAAACTTATATTTTCAGCTGGTGAACAATGAAGGCTTGTTCTCCCAACCCAACAAATATCAAAAAGCGTTTAGTAAATTCTGGGAACAGAACAAAGACTAAATGTGTGCATGATATAGACAGGGCAGTAAAATAAAATATTTTGGTATGAAAAGTGGAAAATTAGCGGGTAAGGATTAATAAATAAATATATTCCACAAGTGCCCCCCCCCGACCAACCCCAAACAATATATACTAATACGTTAGGCAACTGACATAATTTTTTAAACAAAAGCTAAGTTTTAGTGTGTTGGGAAATTAATAATTAAAATGTAATAGAAAATATGATAAGGAGGAATAATAAAACAATGAACTGCCCGTTTGAGTTCTCCCCAGAGTGGCTCGATGATATTAAGGTGTGATGGCCACCCCAGAACCTTCCCCCTTTTCAGCTGTAACCCCTAGAGGGTCAACTTGGCCTTGTGCTTAGGGTAATTGCAATGCTGGAAAGTCCAAGAGCATCACATGCACAGCCTTCATGCAGAAGAATGCAAATTGTCTGCCAGTTATTTCTGATAACATGCTGCATTCATCTTGCCAGAAAATTGTGCCTTGAGAGCTCACACATTCTCAAAACATCTGTGAGCCACCACCATGCTTCCCAGTGGGGATGGTATTCTTTTCACTATAGGCCTTGTTAACCCCTCTCCAAATGGTTGTGACCATAAAGCTCTATTTTGGTCGGTTCACTCCAAATTACAGTGTGCGCAGTGTCAAGGTATTGTCAAGCATATTGTAACCAGGCTTTTTTTGTGGCATTGGCACAGTAAATGCATCTTGCTGGTACCTCGACCCTGCAGCTCATTTTTGTTCAAGTATCGCCGTATTGTGCTCCTTGAAATAACCACACCAGCTTTTTTTTCAGAGCAGCCTGTATTTCTCCTGAGGTTACCAGTGGGGTTTTATGTGTATCCCAAGTAATTCCACTTCTTAATAAGTGATTTGGATATCTTTTTTTTTATCCTTTTCCATCTTTATAAAGTTCCATTAGTTTGTAACCCACCTCTTTTGACAGTTCTTTTCTGCTCAGTATCTAGCCTGCTTTGTGCATCCATGTGAGAGCTAACTCATTGACTAGTTATACAGGCACTAATTGCAATTTAAAAATCCACAGGTGTGGGAAATTAACCTTGAATTGCCATTTTAACCTGTGTGTGTCACCTTGTGTGTCTGTAACAAGGTCAAACTTTCAAGGGTATGTAAACTTTTGATCAGGGCCATTTGGGTGATTTCTGTTATCATTATGATTTAAAAAGCAGCCAAACAACTATGGGATTATAAATGGCTTCAATCAAATATTTACTTAGTTTTGCATGATCAGTCATATTTGCAAAATCAATGCCAGGGTGACTACAACATAAGAGCAATCTGGGGACTTACATAAAATGTCTGTCTTCAGCCCCCAGGTATGGTAACTACCATCACATATCTTCCCCCCCAAGGGAAGTCTAACCAGGTACCAGACCTCCAATCGGTCTGTGTCTGAGTTAGTTTGGCATCCCGCCTCAAAATTTCATGCCACTCTGGTAGCCTCCTGAACAATGATCCATCTTATAAGTCCATTGTCTCACTGGAGACTGACCATCTCCACTCCCAGTAACTACAACTGCTGCTGGGGTGGGGGACTAGCCATCTAGCTGCTCCTGGTTGCTCTGGCTACTGCCGGAGTGGGAGGCCAATACTCTCCTCTCTCTGAAGGACCAACTGGGGAGGGAGACCAACAGTTTCCTGCTCCTGTTAGCTCAGGGTGCTGCTGGGAGGGGGACTGACTGTCTCCACTCCCGGTTGCTCAAGTTGCGCTGGAGAGAGAGATTTGCTGCCACTTTCCAACTCTTTACTCCTGAGGATTAAAGCTGCTGTATAAAGACTTTCATGTAACATACTACATATCACACTCAAGTACATATACCTGAGCCAGTGTTATATACAGGCTCTAGAAAATGTGAGTGTGATACCTGCTAGTGCTTTTTCATATCATTATTTATTTATAATACCTGCTGTATTGACCTATGAGATTGTGTGTTTTATCTTTTAGAGACCATACAGGAATCTCTAAAGGATATACTTACATTTTTTTTATGTTATTGTACATCACCATTATTTAATTACTTGCCAGACACCAAGAAGTGTTGCACATTAACAGTTTCACAATCACACAATAACCCAATTAACTTCCATTAGTGTAAATGCATTACAAAATAATAACAGGGGCTGAGGACCACATGGGATATTTAAGGGTGTGGAAGAACAGCCAGTTTAAACTAGCCTGGATATATCTCTGGGACAATGGGACAACACCCTTCTGGGAAAACAACAAGGAAAGTGGGGAGAAAAATACACACCCTGTACCTATAATGGTATGTAGAACCTACAACATAAGAGCAATCTGGGGACCTACATAAAGTGTCTGTCTGCAGCCCCCAGTGATGGTAACTACCGTCACAAAAAACTGAAATTGAAAACTTGAAAGAAAATTGTAAAAAAATTAATACAGCAAGAAGCTTGAAAGTAGTACATTGTGAATACAAATTAGGGGATAGAGTCCAAGAGGAAAAAATGTTAGACATGATGGGGAATGGGCATACTTTAAAGAAGATGGGGTCAAGGGTGTCACCAGCTACATGTATCATTAATCAACTGAGTAAGGTGAAAGGAGGACGTAGTCAAGAGAAATCTTTAGTGAGCTGATAAAATAAATGAATGAAAGCTGGATCCCTCTTGGGAGTCCTAAGAATGAGCCTTGATAAATTTTATCGATCATCAATGAAGATTTATTTCAGCATAAATTATAGAAAAGAAAGGCGCAGGACCAAGTGCAAAGTCCTTATACATGTTGTGCCCAAAGGCACTTCCTTGTAAAATCTGTCATTGTAGGCTGATAGAGAGAAAGATATATTTTAGTGAATAGAGAATAATATGAGGAAAATAGTGGTAGGCAATGATAGCAAGAGATTGAGGGGTTACCAGGGCAAATAATATGTGTTCAGAATATAAACACGACATCTGATAAAGACTATAAAACAGACCGTATCCTTGGAGTGGGAAGAAAGATTGTGTTTTGTAGACTGCAAATGCTTGGAAAGAGTAAAATTTAAAGTTATAACAGTCTCTTGGCTTCTACAAAATTTGTTTTCTTGGTATTCTATAAGCCACAAATGAAATGAAAAGCCCCTCTTGGAATGTTTTGTAAACTGAAGTTCAATCTAAGACTGAAAATTCCTGAATTGAAATGTATAACTTTCAGTTTTTTTTTTTTCATTTATATATAATATTATGGTGTACCAGCCTTGGTAGACTATTCGCCTCATATAAAAAGCCAGTCTGAGAGTGTACTATAGACTAGAAATCCTTGCAGGAATGGACATCCCTCATCTTGCTTTTACCATTATACCCCCACCAGTCCAAGCACCACAGTTTGATCAGGCAAGCAGTGCCCTGTCTTCCAGTAACAAGTTTGATTTAAAAAAAAAAAAAAAAAACACATCAGAAAATGATGAGACATCTATCTAATAAAAAACACAACCACTGGAACAACTCTTCTTGATGTCACCTCTCAAATGTCCACAACAACTGCAGTTCTTCACAGGAGTCACATCACCATCCGCAGCGATACGTACACCACCTCTGCACAGTTACAATCTGATGCTTTCACTCGCTCTTCATATTCTGCTTCAGAAAATACAAGTCTTTTACCACCCCATAGAGCAACACGAGTCTTGGATTGGATGAACGACACATTTATAGTAACGGGCACGTGCCTACAGAACGTCATATTTCAAATTAACAGATTGAATGGTATTTTATGAGACATCTACCTTTACTGGCATTTAGACATGTTAACCCTTTCTCTAGCAAATATCAATAAACCCATTGTAGCAGCTTGTTTCCAACCTTGTTGCTATATATCTGTGGTAAGTTGTTGTTAATAACAAGAGCTGGTTGATATTAGAGGCCAGGAAATAGCTTCCAACCTTAACCCTTGCGTTTAATGTTTGCACGCTCATAACATCTACCACAACTGAGAGATACCCAATCTCTTGGGCCCATAAGTGTAGGATGGTAAAGGTTTAAAATACTGTGTAACTAGACTCCACTGCCATGTATTGAACCCCTTGTATTTTTACTCCATACCCCATTCAACACCATAAACATAGGGAAATGTATTTGAGAGATGAAAAACACTAACATGCAAACATGTTAATGAATGATCTGTATCCCACATTGACTGTTGTTTGTGACCGGTACTATTGATGAACCAATATACGTATATTTGTATTTAAAGTAAAAAAAAAAAAAATCAATAAAAATTAACACAAAAAAAGAAAAGAAAAACACTAATATGCAAACAACAATTCTTAACGCCATTAGTTCAATTCTGAAAATAATATAAGTGAAACAAAACCAGTTTGTACACTAAATCCTATGCATGGTCAGAGGAGGACTAGGATGTAGGACAAAATGTGAAGAACATTTTAGCATACAGACTTATGTATTCTACATAGATAATAGGAACCAACACTGTGACTTTTGTAATTATCTATAGGATGTTTTACACAAAGCACCAAAGCTCAGATAAGCCATCTCCTAAAAATAATTAAAAATACATTTTGATATAACTCTAGTGGAATGGTGTGTTTTTTTTCACCACTCCTCTTCGTTCATTGACCCCGTAAGATTTATTTTCACTAACATCAGAATATTAAACATATATGATGGGGCAGGAACAGTATATAAACAACAGTGTAATACAGTATATTAATCCATTATGAACATCATTGGCCTGCAAGGGGATAACAGTATCATTTATTCTCTGTTTTGGTTTGTGCTGTTTTATCAACTATATTATCAAAAAAACATAAGTAATGACTTTGAGAAAGGAGATCAGAGCAGGGAGTAGATTGAAAGCTTCAATAAATCACAGTGAAATAGATTAGTTTAAACGCAGTGCTTTTTGCTTGAGTCTGGTGGGGAAGAGAAAAAGATAAATTTTATGGCCTCTTAACAACTAAAACAGATTATTTTGGATGTGGATTAAAGGAGACATTCTGCCATATTGGTAGTTAGTAATTAGTTTAAAGTATTACTTTAATGCTTGTTTCAAAGTTTGAAATGAAGAAACCTGGAGACAAGGCGATCGTTTAGATTGACGGTTGAGTGAAAGATCGGAATCAAATGCTATTGTTTCACAACACTATTTAAAATTTGTAATTCCCCCCATGGTATGACACAGAGAAACCGAGACAAGCATCTGATTAGTTCTTACTTCAAGTCAGAAAATAAATGGTTCAGGATAGAATGTCAAGATGGATAGTCGGTACAATGTCAAGATGGATGGTAACTTACAGGGCAACAAATTCTTGTCTCATCATCTTCAGTATGTCCTGTCATCCAAGTGTACTTATTAGTTAGATATGTTCTACTTGAACCCCCGCTGAAGAACACCACTCTAGAAAATGAAAAGATGGAGTACTTTTTACATAATTCATGTAAGTATTGAAAGCATTTCATCTCATCCTTCTATAGATCAGGATGGATCCTGAACCCAACATCAGGAGGTACACTGCTGGATTTTGTGACAAATTCTGAAAGGCGGACACATACATCCACAAAAATACAGGTGCACGAAATTACAAATATACATACATCTACACAAATTTTGGCACACTGCTTCATCTGTAACACAGATACCATGATTCCTACCTGACAAATCATGAAATTTCTCCTGAATTTGAAGCAGGATTAGCAAGTAATAACCCTGGCAACCTGGAGGCATTAGGTGACCCCCCAGTTAGCCCCTGATGCCAATCAGACATAAATTCACCTGGCATCTCGGGATTGGGGGATCATTTGTCCTGGTGCTCCCAGTGGATCAACCACTGCTATAGACAGCACAGCACAGATACAATTTCTATCTAGCCCCCAGTATGTTCACTATATGATTTTTCCAAAGGGGCCAGTGGATAGACAGTGGATAGACTTAAAGACTGAGCAGAATCAAATGATGAGTAGCATTTTGTAGGTGTCACTAAATTCTGGATGAAAATGTGTAAAAGCATATAGACCTGAGGCATTTCTGAGCACATGGTAACAAAGGTGAGGTAACACTTTAAAAATTTCAATATTACATCCCATTGTTAGCAATTTTTATGTTCTTTTAATAACATAATATAGAGATCAGGATAATTTTGCAGCCTGTTTTTCTTTACAATTATCCTGTAGAAATCTTTGCTAACCGCTCTAATAGAACAATAGACTATTTACTTTCTTGTATAATAATGGATAAATCTCTTTAGAGAAGGAGAAGGAGAAGGATTAAACCTTAACAGTCAATTGTAACTATTTGGGTATTGCTCTGAGCTTTACGTTTACTCAAAGAGTAGAAATGTCAAATTAACTGTGACTAATCTCACATCATTCCAAATTAATGACCCTTTACAGGAAACAATATGCAGCCTACATAGAAATTTTCTAAAACAACTAACACTTGGGTAAGAAAGAGTAAACAGCTAGGAATGAGTCAGAAACTGCCTTGGGAATGGATTACAGTAAATCGCAGTGAAATGGATTAGACTAAACACACACCTTCTCAACATGAATTCTTCAGGGAGGAAAAAAGATTAATTCACACAACATCATTTTATGGCACGGTTTTATTTCTGTCAACATTCTTACCAATATAAATAAATAAATAAATAAATAAATATAATCATATATATGTATATATAGGTGATACTCGAAAAATTTGAATATCATGCAAAAGTTCATATATTTCAGTAATGCAACGTAAAAGGGGAAACTAATATATGAGATAGACGCATTACATGCAAAGCAAGATAGTTCAAGCCGTGATTTGTCATAAGTGCGATGATTGTGGCTCACAGCTCATGAAAATCCCAAATCCACAATCTCAGTAAATTAGAATATTGTGAAAAGGTGCAATCTTCTAGGCTCACGGTGTCCCACTCTAATCAGCTAAGTAAGCCATAGCACCTGCAAAGGGTTTCTGAGCCTTTAAATGGTCTCTCAGTCTGAATCAGTAGGAATCACAATCATGGGGAAGACTGCAGACCTGACAGTTGTGCAGAAAACCATCATCGACACCCTCCATAAGGAGGGAAAGCCTCAAAGGTAATTGCGAAGGAAGTTGAATGTACCCAAAGTGCTGTATCAAAGCACATTAATAGAAATTTATGTGGAAGGGAAAAGTGTGGAAGAAAAAGATGCACAAGCAGCAGGGATGACCGCAGCCTGGAGAGGATTGTCAGGAAAAGGCCATTCAAAAGTGTTGGGGACTTTCACAAGGAGTGGACTGAGGCTAGAGTCAGTGCATCAAGAGCCACCACACACAGACGGATCCTGGACATGGGCTTCAGATGTTGTATGCCTCTTGTCAAGCTGCTCCTGAACAACAAACAACGTCAGAAGCGTCTTACCTGGGCTAAAGAAAAACAGACCTGGTCTGTTGCTCAGTGGTCCAAAGTCCTCTTTTCTGATGAGAGCAACTTTTGCATCTCATTTGCAAACCAAGGACCCAGAGTTTGGAGGAAGAATGGAGAGGCACACACTGCAAGATGCTTGAAGTCCAGTGTGACGTTTCCACAGTCTGTGTTGATTTGGGTAGCCGTGTCATCTGCTGGTGTTGGTCCACTGTGCTTCATTAAGTCCAGGGTCAACGTAGCCGTCTACCAGGAGATTTTGGAGCACTTCATTCTTCCTTCACAAATGAGCTTTATGGGGTGCTGACTTAATTTTCCAGCAGGACTTGGCACCTGCCCACACTGCCAAAAGCACCAAAGCCTGGTTTAATGACCGTGGGATTACTGTGCTTGACTGGCCAGCAAACTTGCCTGACCTGAACCCCATAGAGAATCCAGGCAGGCAACTGTCAACTAAACAAACAAAAACATTAAATATAAAGTGTTGCCATCAAATTATATACCAATTAATTAACTTAACAAGAAAAAGTGTAGAAAAAAACTACTACATTATTTGTGTTCATAACCGTTTTGAGAGGCACACCAGTTAAAATCACAACTAAACATACTCAGGAAGAATTTGTACAAGAGAAAAAAACAATTTGAGATATATATAGATAAATATATAGAAAAAAATTAGCAACTATTCAAAAATGAGTTATGAAATATACTCATTAAGGCCTTTAGGCTGTACAGTGTCCAGAGTCTTAATCCAAAATGTCTCCCTTTGTAGCAAATGCTTGAATAGGTCACCTCCTCTATGAAGCGGTGCGACATGATCTATCTATGCTATGAATTTTAAAGTAGGTAATCTGTGTTGTAGCTCCAAAAAATGCTTGGCAATGGGTTTGTGTTTTCTCCCATCTCTAAAGGCGGTCATGATTCCAGATCTATGTCCGCGAATGCAATCACATACAGTTAGATCAGTCTTCCCCACGTAATGTAATCCGCAAGGGCATGGAATTAAATAAATAATATGGTCTGTCAAACAAGTGATGAAATGCTTGATTGTAATCCTTTGTCCTGAGTGTGGATGTGCAAATGTGGAGCCAGTAAGCATGTGTCCACAAGTGACACATCCTGGACATTTAAAACATCCTCTTTTACTGATGATAGTTCTGGGAACATCAAGATTTTTGTTGCGTTGAAAAGCAATGTGTGGAGATGTTGCAAATCTTGAAGTTAGAGTGCTATCTGAGGATAGTAGATGCCATCTCTTTCTAATCACGTTGGTCATTCTACCACTTTCATATTGGTATAATAGAGACATAGTGATCCTCTGGACATCATCTTTTTTTCAGAAATTCTTCTGGCTTTCTCAAGGCATTCCTGTAGTATCGTCTTTTGGTATCCGTGTTCCAAAAACGATTCCATCATTGTTTTGATTTGTTGGACGCATGTGTTATTGTCTGAATTTTTCCTTAAAACCCTAACCCTGAGATAGGCAATGACATTTTGAGAGGTGCCGGATGAAAACTGTTAGCATGTAACAGTGTGTTACGATCTGACGATTTTCTGTATAGCTTGTAGCCAATATTGTTATTGATGCGGTAAACCTCTACATCCAAAAATGTTATTTTCTCATAATTGTATGTGAGACTTAATTGGATCAGGGGATCTTTGTTGTTTAACCCCTCGATCATATTTTCAAGTTCCGTTGCCATCCCAGACCAAATCATAAAAATGTCATCCATAAATTTGTGGTATTGGATCAATTTAGCACTAAACTTAGACAAAATGTATGTCTTCTCATGAGAATACATAACACAGTTGGGATATTGCCGACCCCATCGCAATGCCTGTTTGTTGCATGTATAAAAACTTTTCAAATCTAAAATAATTATTAGAAAGTGTTCTCTCCAGACACTCCAATAAATATTCGATTGGTGGTCCATTGTATTGTTCAGACGTGGCCAAAAGATTCCTCATAGCATTAATGCCTGCATTGTGCATTGTGATAGTATATAGATTTTTAACGTCCAATATTGCATATAAGCCAGACGGGTGTATCTGGTAACAACGTTTCTTTCACACGAGATAAAAATTCTTGAGTGTCTCTGAGAAATGTTTGTATCAAGGCCACTGAAGGAAATATTATACAATATATATATATAAAATGCCAAAATACCAGAGTATTGCAGTATGCTATGATACCTTTTTTATTGAACTAACATAATATTTCAAAGACAAGCTTTTAGAGAGTTAATACATTTTTTATATATTTTTGGGTTTGAGTTCCAGAGCCTGGACATATATATACAGGGCCGGACTGGCCCACCGGGACACCGGGGAATTTCCCGGTGGGCCGGCACACTAGGTGGCCGGTGCGCGGCCACCTAGTGTGCACCAGCCCGGGCCGCAATTACAGGGTGACCGGCAGGAGGGGATGCGCTCCCCTCCTGCCGGTCACAGAATGTAGCGTGGCCGGGCAGGCAGACCGGGTAGGGGCAGTGGCACTGGGCCAGCCTCTTCTCCTGGGAGGCCCCCCCCGAGGCTGGCCCTGCTTACACCCGGCAGGCAGGCAGGCTGGCCGGTGCGCGAGGGAGCACTCTCCCCTGAGTGCTTCCTCTTCAGCTCCCTCGTGCACCGCACTGATACCGGAGCCGGAAGATGACGTAATCTTCCGGCGCCGGTATCAGTACGCTGCGCGCGAGGGAGCTGAAGAGGAAGCACTCAGGGGAGAGTGCTCCCTCGCGCACCGGCCAGCCTGCCTGCCCGCCGGGTGTAAGCAGGGCCAGCCTCGGGGGGGCCCCCCAGGAACCCAGCAGCACCACTGGACCCCAGGGAATCCCCTCAGCACTCCAAAAGGTAAGGAGGCTGGGGGGATTAAATAAAAAAAAAGTGTTAGTGTGTGTGTGTGTGTGTTAGTGTTAGTGTGTGTGTGTGTTAGTGTTAGTGTGTGTGTTAGTGTGTGTGTGTGTGTTAGTGTTACTGTGAGTGTTAGTGTGTGTGTGTGTGTGTTAGTGTTACTCTGAGTGTTAGTGTGTGTGTTAGTGTTACTGTGAGTGTTAGTGTGTGTGTGTGTGTTAGTGTTACTGTGAGTGTTAGTGTGTGTGTGTTAGTGTTACTCTGAGTGTTAGTGTGTGTGTGTGTTAGTGTTACTGTGAGTGTTAGTGTTACTGTGAGTGTTAGTGTTACTGTGAGTGTTAGTGTGTGTGTTAGTGTTACTGTGTGTGTGTTAGTGTTACTGTGAGTGTTAGTGTGTGTGTTACTGTGTGTGTTAGTGTTACTGGGAGTGTTACTATGAGTGTTAGTGTTAGTGTCAGTGAGTGTGTGTCTGCTAGTGAGTGTCAGTGAGTGTGTTATTGTGTGTGTCTGTTACTGAGTGTGTTTGTGTTAGTGAGTCTGTTTGATGTCTGTTAGTGAGTGTGTGTTTGTTAGTGAGAGTGTATGTTTTGTAAGTGTGTGTATATGTATGTCTGTCGCTGAGTGTGTCTCTGTCAGTAAATGTGTGTGTATGTTAGCTAGGGTGTATGCGTCTGTTCGTGAGAGTGTGTGTGTGTCTTCAGCACTTACCTTTCTCCAGTGCCGGACTCCCTTGGCGCTGGGGATCCCTCCGCCGCTCAGCTCCGAATGCACATGCACGGCAAGAGCCGTGCGCGCATTCAAACCGCCCATAGGAAAGCATTACTCAATGCTTTCCTATGGACGTTCAGTGTCTTAGAATCGCGGAAGCTCCTCTAGCGGCTGTCAGTGAGACAGCCGCTAGAGGCTGGATTAACCCTCAGTGAAACATAGCAGTTTCTCTGAAACTGCTATGCTTTTAGCTGCAGGGTTAAAACTAGAGGGACCTGACACGCATACCACTTCATTGAGCTGATGTTATTTGGGTGTCTGTAGTGGTCCTTTAACCCCTTAAGGACATGTCATGATTCCCTTTTATTACAGAAGTTTGGTCCTTAAGTGTCAGGATCGGGACAGGGATCCAACACGCAGAGTACAAACAGTAGCCAGATACGTATACCGGACCTTAGAATGGCCGGACTAACGTAAGTAGTACAGTATAGAATGGTCAAAGACAAGCCGAGGTCGAGGGTAACAGAAGACAGGTAAGCGAGAGACAAGCCGAATCAAGGGTAACAGAGATAAGCAGAGTAAGGTAAACAAGCCGGGTCAAAACCAAAGGGATAATAGAATACACAAGCACTGAGTGACTAGAACAAGCTAGAACCACGACAGGGCAATGAGCTAATGAAAGAAGCTCTGTTAAATACCCTGTTCAGAGCAGTAACCACGCCTCCGAGGCGTCCTGATTGGTCCTGCAGCAATTGACTGACAGGTCGTTCCGGGGGAGTGTCCTGATGACTACTTCCTGCCTAGATGCTGTAAAAGGCAGTCACTCCCTCGCGGCCGGCCTAGCATGACCGGATAGACCGCAGGGAAGGGAGCCATCAGACCGTCTGGATGGAGGAACAGCTAAGTCTCTACCTCTTTCGGAGGTAGAGACCACAGGTACCCTGACAGTACCCCCCTCTCAGATACGCCCACCGGGCGGAATGAACCGGGACGAGATGGGAAGCGAGAGTGATACGCCCTGCGGAGACGGGGAGCATGAACATCCTCCTGAGGTACCCAACTCCTCTCCTCAGGACCATATCCCTTCCAATCAACCAGATATTGTACTCTCCCCCGTGAGATTCGAGAATCAATAATAGAGTTAACCTCATACTCCTCCTGACCCTCCACCTGAACGGAGCGAGGAGGGGCTATTGTGGAGGAAAATCTGTTACATATGAGTGGTTTCAGCAATGAAACGTGAAACGAGTTCGGGATGCGTAAGGTATTAGGAAGAGCTAAACGATACGCAACTGGATTGATACGGGCCAGCACCCTGTAGGGTCCAATATAACGAGGAGCGAACTTCATGGAGGGCACTTTTAAACGGATGTTCCTCGTGCTCAGCCATACCCTATCACCTGGAACAAAGACCGGAGCCGCCCTTCTACGTTTATCAGCGTGTTTCTTGACCAACATAGAGTTGTGCACAAGGATTTGTCGAGTTTGATCCCACAACTTCCTCAAATTGGCAACATGAACATCAACCAACGGCACCCCCTGGGAAGGAGAATCCGAAGGAAGAATAGACGGATGAAAGCCATAATTCATGAAGAAGGGGCTTGAATGAGTAGAATCGCAAACGAGATTGTTGTGTGCAAACTCCGCCCAAGGAATCAAACCGACCCAATCATCCTGGTGTTCAGAAACAAAGCATCGTAAATATTGTTCAATTTTCTGGTTGGTACGTTCAGCAGCTCCGTTAGACTGAGGATGATAGGCAGAAGAAAAGTTTAATTTAATACCAAGTTGAGAGCAGAAGGACCTCCAAAAGCGGGAAACAAATTGGGAGCCTCTGTCCGATACAATTTGAGAGGGTATCCCATGTAGGCGAAAAATCTCCTTAGCGAATATCTCTGCCAATTCGGGAGAAGACGGGAGTTTAGGCAGGGGAATGAAGTGTGCCATCTTAGTAAACCTGTCAACCACGGTGAGGATAACAGTCTGTCTTTTAGAGATAGGTAGATCGACAATAAAGTCCATGGCCAAACAGGACCATGGTTTTTCTGGAACCTCCAAGGGGTGCAGGAATCCACATGGAAGCGTATGGGGTTGTTTGGTTTTAGTACAAACTTCACATGCAGCGATGAATTCCTCAATATCCCTCCGTAAAGCAGGCCACCAGAAGTCCTTAGAGATCAACGCGTAAGTTTTGCGAATACCAGGATGTCCCGCCATCTTGCTATTATGTAAACACTGTAAAAGTTCCAGTTGAAGAGCAGGAGGAACGAAATGATGGCCCGCAGGAGTCTGTTTAGGTGCTAGATGTTGCAACTTAATGATCTCGGCCAGTAATGGAGAATGAATCCTGAGATTCGTATTAGCAATGATATTGCATTTCGGAACTATAGAAGAAAGAACTGGTTCAGGTACAGTAGAAGGTTCATATTGGCGAGATAATGCATCGGCTTTAGAGTTTTTAGAACCAGGTCTGTAAGTCAGTACATAATTGAAGTGAGTCAGGAATAAGGACCAACGAGCTTGTCTAGAGGATAAGCGCTTAGCCTCCCCAATATAGGACAAGTTTTTGTGGTCCGTCAAAATCGTAATAGGGTGTAGGGTCCCCTCCAACAAATGTCTCCACTCCTTTAAGGCTTTAATGACTGCTAACAGTTCCCTTTCCCCGATGTCATATCTGCTCTCAGGCCCAGAAAATTTCTTAGAGAAGAAACCACAAGGATGTAACGGTTTATCCACCCCTAACCTTTGAGACAGAACAGCCCCAACTGCTGTCTCAGAGGCATCGACCTCAAGCAAGAAAGGCAGAGTCGTATCAGGATGGACTAGAATGGGAGCCGAGGCAAAAAGTTCCTTGAGAGTCTTGAAAGCACCAAGAGCTTCCTTAGACCAGAACTTAGTATCAGCCCCTTGTTTGGTCATATTGGTAATAGGCGCAATGATAGAGGAGTATCCTTTAATGAAGCGCCTATAGTAGTTGGAAAAACCAATAAACCTTTGGATAGCCTTGAGTCCTTTGGGCAAGGGCCAGTCTAAAATAGATTGGAGTTTTACAGGATCCATTTTAAAACCTTCCCCAGAAATCACGTATCCAAGAAAGTCTACCTGAGACTGATCAAAACTGCACTTCTCCAATTTGCAATATAGACCATGTTGCAGCAGCTTGTGTAATACCTTTCTGACCTGTCTATGGTGAGTCTCAATCTCTTTAGAGTGTATTAGTATGTCGTCCAGGTAAACAATAACACAATCATGCTGAAACTCCCTAAGTACCTCATTAATCAAATCTTGAAATACTGCAGGAGCATTGCATAGTCCAAATGGCATAACAGTGTATTCGTAATGGCCATACCGGGTATTGAATGCCGTCATCCACTCGTGACCTTGCTGGATTCTCACCAAATTGTAAGCCCCTCTGAGATCTAACTTGGTGAAGATTTTGGAGCCCTTAAGACGATCAAATAACTCGGTAATTAGTTGGATAGGATAGGCATTTCTGACAGTTATTTTATTCAAGCCTCGGTAATCGATACAAGGTCTCAGCGTGCCATCCTTCTTCTTAATGAAAAAGAACCCAGCCCCGGCCGGAGAAGAAGACCTCCTGATGAATCCCTTTTCTAAATTCTCCCGAATATACTCCTCTAGAACCGAGTTTTCCTGAACAGACAAAGGATATACATGGCCCCTCGGAGGCATAGTGCCAGGTTGAATCTTAATCTTACAGTCAAATGACCTGTGTGGAGGCAAAGAATCGGCATTCTTCTTGTCAAACACTGCCCTTAAGTCTAGGTAAAGGTCTGGTATTTGTCTTTCTGTGGACTGAGTAGGATTCTCCGGTATGTTAATATTAGCTAATGGAGAAACCTTGCACAAACACCGATCCTGGCAGCCCTGCCCCCACGAGAGTATCTCTCCTAACTCCCAATCGATAATAGGGTTATGTTTTTTCAACCATGGGTACCCCAGAACTATGGGAACGGAAGGAGACGAAATGAGCATAAGAGATAATTTCTCCACGTGTAGGATACCAACATTTAAATCAATGGGTATGGTCTCACGAAAGATAACAGGGTCTAGTAGTGGTCTACCATCTATGGCCTCAACGGCCAAAGGTGTCTCCGTTAGCTGGGATGGGAAATTGTTCTTACTAGCAAAGGCTTGGTCGATAAAATTCTCAGCAGCACCGGAATCTATCAATGCCATAGCCCTTACTACTTCCTTCCCCCAAGTTAAGGAAACTGGTAGCAGAAGCCTGTGATCTTTATAATTAGGAGTAGAGGACAAAATAGAAACACCCAAGGCCTGTCCTCTAGAGAGACTTAGGTGCGAGCGTTTTCCGGGCGGTTAGAACAGTTCGAGAGTAAATGACCCTTGGCTCCACAATACATACACAAACCCTCTCTTCTCCTGTGCTGTCTTTCCTCCTCAGAGAGGCGGGTATACCCTATCTGCATAGGTTCAGTAAGCAAAGATATCGTGGAGTCAGGACTTGGAAAAGCGGTAGCTAACCTAAAAGAAGGTCTCTGGTTCCTCTCTCGAGTGTTCTGTCTCTCTCTTAGACGTTCATCTATACGTGAGATGAACGAAATTAAATCCTCTAAATTCTCAGGGAGTTCTCTGGTAGCAACCTCATCAAGGATTACATCAGATAGGCCATTCAAAAATACATCCATATACGCCTGCTCATTCCACTTGATTTCTGCCGCCAGAGACCTGAACTCTAGTGCATAATCCACCAGTGTTCGGTTCTCCTGTCTCAGGCGCAACAGTAATCTGGCTGCATTAACCTTTCTACCTGGAGGGTCAAATGTTCTTCTAAAAGCAGCTACAAATGCGTTATAGTTATAAACTAATGGGTTATCGTTCTCCCATAGTGGGTTGGCCCATCTCAGAGCTTTCTCAATGAGTAGGGTGATAATAAATCCTACTTTTGCCCTATCTGTAGGATAAGAGCGAGGTTGCAATTCAAAGTGGATACTAATTTGGTTTAAAAAACCACGACACTTCTCAGGAGCCCCACCATAGCGTACCGGGGGGGTAATGTGAGAAGAAGCACCCACTGTGGCTACCTCTAGACCTGAACCGACAGGAGAAACAGGGATATTACGTATCTCCTCTGGTGGGTTATTGGCACAAGCTAATAGAGCCTGTAGCGCAAGCGCCATCTGATCCATTCTGTGATCCATGGCTTCAAACCTAGGATCAGGAGCAGTCAGCTTACTGTTTGTACTTGCAGGATCCATTGGCCCTGTCGTAATGTCAGGATCGGGACAGGGATCCAACACGCAGAGTACAAACAGTAGCCAGATACGTATACCGGACCTTAGAATGGCCGGACTAACGTAAGTAGTACAGTATAGAATGGTCAAAGACAAGCCGAGGTCGAGGGTAACAGAAGACAGGTAAGCGAGAGACAAGCCGAATCAAGGGTAACAGAGATAAGCAGAGTAAGGTAAACAAGCCGGGTCAAAACCAAAGGGATAATAGAATACACAAGCACTGAGTGACTAGAACAAGCTAGAACCACGACAGGGCAATGAGCTAATGAAAGAAGCTCTGTTAAATACCCTGTTCAGAGCAGTAACCACGCCTCCGAGGCGTCCTGATTGGTCCTGCAGCAATTGACTGACAGGTCGTTCCGGGGGAGTGTCCTGATGACTACTTCCTGCCTAGATGCTGTAAAAGGCAGTCACTCCCTCGCGGCCGGCCTAGCATGACCGGATAGACCGCAGGGAAGGGAGCCATCAGACCGTCTGGATGGAGGAACAGCTAAGTCTCTACCTCTTTCGGAGGTAGAGACCACAGGTACCCTGACAGTACCCCCCTCTCAGATACGCCCACCGGGCGGAATGAACCGGGACGAGATGGGAAGCGAGAGTGATACGCCCTGCGGAGACGGGGAGCATGAACATCCTCCTGAGGTACCCAACTCCTCTCCTCAGGACCATATCCCTTCCAATCAACCAGATATTGTACTCTCCCCCGTGAGATTCGAGAATCAATAATAGAGTTAACCTCATACTCCTCCTGACCCTCCACCTGAACGGAGCGAGGAGGGGCTATTGTGGAGGAAAATCTGTTACATATGAGTGGTTTCAGCAATGAAACGTGAAACGAGTTCGGGATGCGTAAGGTATTAGGAAGAGCTAAACGATACGCAACTGGATTGATACGGGCCAGCACCCTGTAGGGTCCAATATAACGAGGAGCGAACTTCATGGAGGGCACTTTTAAACGGATGTTCCTCGTGCTCAGCCATACCCTATCACCTGGAACAAAGACCGGAGCCGCCCTTCTACGTTTATCAGCGTGTTTCTTGACCAACATAGAGTTGTGCACAAGGATTTGTCGAGTTTGATCCCACAACTTCCTCAAATTGGCAACATGAACATCAACCAACGGCACCCCCTGGGAAGGAGAATCCGAAGGAAGAATAGACGGATGAAAGCCATAATTCATGAAGAAGGGGCTTGAATGAGTAGAATCGCAAACGAGATTGTTGTGTGCAAACTCCGCCCAAGGAATCAAACCGACCCAATCATCCTGGTGTTCAGAAACAAAGCATCGTAAATATTGTTCAATTTTCTGGTTGGTACGTTCAGCAGCTCCGTTAGACTGAGGATGATAGGCAGAAGAAAAGTTTAATTTAATACCAAGTTGAGAGCAGAAGGACCTCCAAAAGCGGGAAACAAATTGGGAGCCTCTGTCCGATACAATTTGAGAGGGTATCCCATGTAGGCGAAAAATCTCCTTAGCGAATATCTCTGCCAATTCGGGAGAAGACGGGAGTTTAGGCAGGGGAATGAAGTGTGCCATCTTAGTAAACCTGTCAACCACGGTGAGGATAACAGTCTGTCTTTTAGAGATAGGTAGATCGACAATAAAGTCCATGGCCAAACAGGACCATGGTTTTTCTGGAACCTCCAAGGGGTGCAGGAATCCACATGGAAGCGTATGGGGTTGTTTGGTTTTAGTACAAACTTCACATGCAGCGATGAATTCCTCAATATCCCTCCGTAAAGCAGGCCACCAGAAGTCCTTAGAGATCAACGCGTAAGTTTTGCGAATACCAGGATGTCCCGCCATCTTGCTATTATGTAAACACTGTAAAAGTTCCAGTTGAAGAGCAGGAGGAACGAAATGATGGCCCGCAGGAGTCTGTTTAGGTGCTAGATGTTGCAACTTAATGATCTCGGCCAGTAATGGAGAATGAATCCTGAGATTCGTATTAGCAATGATATTGCATTTCGGAACTATAGAAGAAAGAACTGGTTCAGGTACAGTAGAAGGTTCATATTGGCGAGATAATGCATCGGCTTTAGAGTTTTTAGAACCAGGTCTGTAAGTCAGTACATAATTGAAGTGAGTCAGGAATAAGGACCAACGAGCTTGTCTAGAGGATAAGCGCTTAGCCTCCCCAATATAGGACAAGTTTTTGTGGTCCGTCAAAATCGTAATAGGGTGTAGGGTCCCCTCCAACAAATGTCTCCACTCCTTTAAGGCTTTAATGACTGCTAACAGTTCCCTTTCCCCGATGTCATATCTGCTCTCAGGCCCAGAAAATTTCTTAGAGAAGAAACCACAAGGATGTAACGGTTTATCCACCCCTAACCTTTGAGACAGAACAGCCCCAACTGCTGTCTCAGAGGCATCGACCTCAAGCAAGAAAGGCAGAGTCGTATCAGGATGGACTAGAATGGGAGCCGAGGCAAAAAGTTCCTTGAGAGTCTTGAAAGCACCAAGAGCTTCCTTAGACCAGAACTTAGTATCAGCCCCTTGTTTGGTCATATTGGTAATAGGCGCAATGATAGAGGAGTATCCTTTAATGAAGCGCCTATAGTAGTTGGAAAAACCAATAAACCTTTGGATAGCCTTGAGTCCTTTGGGCAAGGGCCAGTCTAAAATAGATTGGAGTTTTACAGGATCCATTTTAAAACCTTCCCCAGAAATCACGTATCCAAGAAAGTCTACCTGAGACTGATCAAAACTGCACTTCTCCAATTTGCAATATAGACCATGTTGCAGCAGCTTGTGTAATACCTTTCTGACCTGTCTATGGTGAGTCTCAATCTCTTTAGAGTGTATTAGTATGTCGTCCAGGTAAACAATAACACAATCATGCTGAAACTCCCTAAGTACCTCATTAATCAAATCTTGAAATACTGCAGGAGCATTGCATAGTCCAAATGGCATAACAGTGTATTCGTAATGGCCATACCGGGTATTGAATGCCGTCATCCACTCGTGACCTTGCTGGATTCTCACCAAATTGTAAGCCCCTCTGAGATCTAACTTGGTGAAGATTTTGGAGCCCTTAAGACGATCAAATAACTCGGTAATTAGTTGGATAGGATAGGCATTTCTGACAGTTATTTTATTCAAGCCTCGGTAATCGATACAAGGTCTCAGCGTGCCATCCTTCTTCTTAATGAAAAAGAACCCAGCCCCGGCCGGAGAAGAAGACCTCCTGATGAATCCCTTTTCTAAATTCTCCCGAATATACTCCTCTAGAACCGAGTTTTCCTGAACAGACAAAGGATATACATGGCCCCTCGGAGGCATAGTGCCAGGTTGAATCTTAATCTTACAGTCAAATGACCTGTGTGGAGGCAAAGAATCGGCATTCTTCTTGTCAAACACTGCCCTTAAGTCTAGGTAAAGGTCTGGTATTTGTCTTTCTGTGGACTGAGTAGGATTCTCCGGTATGTTAATATTAGCTAATGGAGAAACCTTGCACAAACACCGATCCTGGCAGCCCTGCCCCCACGAGAGTATCTCTCCTAACTCCCAATCGATAATAGGGTTATGTTTTTTCAACCATGGGTACCCCAGAACTATGGGAACGGAAGGAGACGAAATGAGCATAAGAGATAATTTCTCCACGTGTAGGATACCAACATTTAAATCAATGGGTATGGTCTCACGAAAGATAACAGGGTCTAGTAGTGGTCTACCATCTATGGCCTCAACGGCCAAAGGTGTCTCCGTTAGCTGGGATGGGAAATTGTTCTTACTAGCAAAGGCTTGGTCGATAAAATTCTCAGCAGCACCGGAATCTATCAATGCCATAGCCCTTACTACTTCCTTCCCCCAAGTTAAGGAAACTGGTAGCAGAAGCCTGTGATCTTTATAATTAGGAGTAGAGGACAAAATAGAAACACCCAAGGCCTGTCCTCTAGAGAGACTTAGGTGCGAGCGTTTTCCGGGCGGTTAGAACAGTTCGAGAGTAAATGACCCTTGGCTCCACAATACATACACAAACCCTCTCTTCTCCTGTGCTGTCTTTCCTCCTCAGAGAGGCGGGTATACCCTATCTGCATAGGTTCAGTAAGCAAAGATATCGTGGAGTCAGGACTTGGAAAAGCGGTAGCTAACCTAAAAGAAGGTCTCTGGTTCCTCTCTCGAGTGTTCTGTCTCTCTCTTAGACGTTCATCTATACGTGAGATGAACGAAATTAAATCCTCTAAATTCTCAGGGAGTTCTCTGGTAGCAACCTCATCAAGGATTACATCAGATAGGCCATTCAAAAATACATCCATATACGCCTGCTCATTCCACTTGATTTCTGCCGCCAGAGACCTGAACTCTAGTGCATAATCCACCAGTGTTCGGTTCTCCTGTCTCAGGCGCAACAGTAATCTGGCTGCATTAACCTTTCTACCTGGAGGGTCAAATGTTCTTCTAAAAGCAGCTACAAATGCGTTATAGTTATAAACTAATGGGTTATCGTTCTCCCATAGTGGGTTGGCCCATCTCAGAGCTTTCTCAATGAGTAGGGTGATAATAAATCCTACTTTTGCCCTATCTGTAGGATAAGAGCGAGGTTGCAATTCAAAGTGGATACTAATTTGGTTTAAAAAACCACGACACTTCTCAGGAGCCCCACCATAGCGTACCGGGGGGGTAATGTGAGAAGAAGCACCCACTGTGGCTACCTCTAGACCTGAACCGACAGGAGAAACAGGGATATTACGTATCTCCTCTGGTGGGTTATTGGCACAAGCTAATAGAGCCTGTAGCGCAAGCGCCATCTGATCCATTCTGTGATCCATGGCTTCAAACCTAGGATCAGGAGCAGTCAGCTTACTGTTTGTACTTGCAGGATCCATTGGCCCTGTCGTAATGTCAGGATCGGGACAGGGATCCAACACGCAGAGTACAAACAGTAGCCAGATACGTATACCGGACCTTAGAATGGCCGGACTAACGTAAGTAGTACAGTATAGAATGGTCAAAGACAAGCCGAGGTCGAGGGTAACAGAAGACAGGTAAGCGAGAGACAAGCCGAATCAAGGGTAACAGAGATAAGCAGAGTAAGGTAAACAAGCCGGGTCAAAACCAAAGGGATAATAGAATACACAAGCACTGAGTGACTAGAACAAGCTAGAACCACGACAGGGCAATGAGCTAATGAAAGAAGCTCTGTTAAATACCCTGTTCAGAGCAGTAACCACGCCTCCGAGGCGTCCTGATTGGTCCTGCAGCAATTGACTGACAGGTCGTTCCGGGGGAGTGTCCTGATGACTACTTCCTGCCTAGATGCTGTAAAAGGCAGTCACTCCCTCGCGGCCGGCCTAGCATGACCGGATAGACCGCAGGGAAGGGAGCCATCAGACCGTCTGGATGGAGGAACAGCTAAGTCTCTACCTCTTTCGGAGGTAGAGACCACAGGTACCCTGACATTAAGGGGTTAAGTGTGTGTGCATCTGCATGCACTGGTGTACATACCGTGGTCGCAGGGGTCGCAACCCTGCAACCCCTGCGACCAGGTGCCCTCCGCCATGTGTTGCGGCTCCGGCCTGCGCAGAGTAAGAGTGCGGGGGGGGGGGGGGGGGCAGGGATCAATTTTCGCACCGGGGCCCCATAGGTCATGTGTACGCCACTGGGTAGGGGAGCTTCTGTACCCCTACCCGGTCTGACAGGAACCTGCAAGCGAGAACGCTCCTCCCGCGAGCAGGCAGGTTGGAGCGTTGCCTGCATTACCATGGCAACGCTCCGACCTGCCTGCTGTTCTCGCGGGAGAAGAGCGAAGTCAGCCTGCAGCCAGAGGAGCTGCAGGCTGAACAGCACGCACCACCACTGGACCACCAGGGATTGAAACGTTCCCCCTCTCCCCTGGGCCCTGACCAAAGGTAAAGGGGGAGGGGATTAAAAAAAGTTTTTTTTAATATAAATATATCAATGCTATAACCCCCCCATACACACACTACACTCCTCCCCCCACCAACAGCACCCCAACACACACACAGAACCCCCCCCACACACAGAACACCTTCACACCTTCACGCACACAGAACTCCTTCATGCACGCAGAACCCCTCCACACATAAAAAGCACCCCTTCACGCACACAGCACCCCTTCACGCACACAGCACCCCTCCATGCACAAACTATTTCTTTCATGTTTGAGTGATAATTTTCAGTTTTTTTCCCGCTTCCATATCTGCGCACTATGCTGGCGCGATGCATTACGGGGCTGGTATGGAATTTTTTTCCAGGGCTGCTTTTCATTCCCAGTCCGACCCTGTATATATATATATATATATATATATATATATATATATATATATATATATATATATATATATATATATATATACAGTAGTGTAGATTGGATTAGCTGTATTAGTTCAGTAGAAAAAAATGCCAAAATACCAGAGTATTGCAGTATGCAATGATACCTTTTTTATTGGACTAACATAATATTTCAAAGACAAGCTATACACACAGTATATACACACACATACACATAATATATATTTGTGCTCGGAATGTCTAATACATAATGGAATGTAGAAGGAGGTGCAAAGTTGGTTGAGGTGTGCCGAAACCAATGTACGAGTAGGCCTGTAATAAAAAGAGGGCCCACAAAGGTGAAATGTATATATAGATAGATGGGTGTAGGTGGGTGGGGACAAACAGCTTGAACGTCAAATGTGAGTAGGGGGAGGTAGGAGTTTAAATAGGGCCATAAATCCTCCCACATAAGTCTGGCACTCTGCCTGAAAAAAAACAGAGCACTCATTGGATCTTGAATAAATCACGTGTAATAAATCAGCATGGATCGAAATTTCAACTATGCCAAAAAAAATGCTATGCTGATTTAATACACAGTGTAATTTAGTTAAAATGCAATCACATAGATAGATAGACAGACAGACAGACAGCTAGACAGACAGATGGACATATAGATGGACAGACAGACAGGTAGATAGATAGGTGGATAGGTAGATTTTACATAGTGGTTCTGGAGACATTTTAATAAAACATGAGGTCGAAGGTCTATGGTAGAGAAGATGTTAAGTGCTACAGTAGTGAAGATGTTCAGTATTAGTGTAGTGAAGGGGTGAAGAGTTAGTTAAAGGTCAGTTTTAGTGTAATCATAAGGACATATGATGACATATGTGTTGCAAGTTTTAATGACCATTACAGCTATTAGTTTGCCTCCGCCATAATGATGGTCTAAAAAAAGCCACAAAACTCAACATTTTTATAATTTGTCTTCATTTTTATTATTCACTATTCTGTTATTCAGAACACATTATAAATGGTTATTTAAAATATATATATTTTTTTTAGCTAGATATTGTATGGTTTATTCTTCTTGATCTCTTCACATGTTCTGATTACAAATAAAAGAAACAGATGAAATCATTGAATTTCTTTCTCCCACCACACACATTGTGTTGAAAATGTTCTATTGAATCCATTTACTTGGCAGAGCTGGAAGCCACAAGGGACACAGCATTAATAAATGTTCAATTGTTTGAAGCCATTCCATTGCTGATTAGACGTGATCACATCTATGTTCCTGACGTCTTCAGCTGCAGAGCTAATAAAACATAACTCAGATCCTTTGCAACAGAGACCTCACAAATGCTGTCTCTTGCAAAATAGTCACCGAAACTTCAAAATTGAAAGGTTCATTGTCAGAAAATTGACCTGAAGTATATCACTTTTTAGCTGAGATATTTTTTTCCTATACTAGCGTGTGGGTGTTTTTTTTTTTCACATTATCGTAGACACACACATGCAATTCGCTTTATAGGCTTAAATCGATGCTTTATTGTACAGATAATAAATATATATATATATATCTTTAAGCTTTGAATCTCTTCTTGGGACTTTTATAATATATATATATATATATATATATATATATATATATATATATATATATATATATATATATATATATATATATATATTATATTGTTATATATATATTGGTACCAGAGCAAAAATGAACTGAAAGCTATTAATATATTTGCAAAGTTCTCTGCTGTGTCAAATTTGATGACGTGATGTTGACACCTATGTTTCATGTTTCTGCCCACTTTGCAGGTGCAGAATACTCTTTCTAGCACAAAACATGTCTGTATATGAACAGCTATAATTATACATCTGATGATGGGAAAAAATCGTTTGTAAATAGTTAAAATGTTTTAGAATGATATGACTTCTTACCTGGAGTTTGTGGATACAACATCCTTGATTCCCTATGTCTAACAGATCTTACTTAGAAGCTTCCACTAAAGAGATCTTCAGGCTCCCTGTCAGAACTAGATGTGGAAATCGGTGTCTGGTGGATCACAGGTAAGACGTTAAACCTTTCTAAAATGTATTGACTGCTTACAATGGGAGGCTCAGGGCGTTCCAGACACCATAACCATTACAAAATGTTGTAGTGGTTATGATGCTTGGAGTGTCCCTTTAATACATTTTTCATTTATATATTTGCTAACAATTTGTCTAGTACAATGTATAGTGTAAGTGTCATGTTTTTTATAGTGCATAGAAGGTGTCCTTTATTTATTTTTCATATATGTGATACAGGAAACTGTATTGTGCATCCCAAATCATGTTTGAATATAACAAAAATATGTCTGTTATTTTTCCAAACATAAAATATGATATATTAAACAAATTGATATTTTTTTCTTCTTTAAAGCTTGCATTACTGAAAACATTAATTTGACTTTGTGTGTGGGACCAGCCCTACCCAATAATTTATTAATTCCATTTGTAAGAGCTGATTTTCTTTTGTTATTTAAAAAAAATATAATAATAATATGGTTGGATTTGGCTGAGAGATATATGGAGCAACCGTCTAAAAATGATATTCACTAAAGTATAAACTCTACTCCAAATTGAATTCCAGGTGAATTTCAAATTTTAGGTCAAAGCAAATGAATTTAAAGAAATCTCCAAGTTGGCTATATTTTCAGTTTCAACTATTTCCTCCTAAAATCCCTGTAAATTCACATTTTAGTAAAAAAACGTTAAGGTACTGTGTCCTTTTCAGCATACCACATATGTAGTATTATAAAATAGATTTATATAACAAACATCTTTCACCTGTGAGTGGACGAGTACATTGATTTATGCTATTAATATGCATGTATGTAATTTTTCATATGTTTTTCTAATGTTTATGTAATTATCCATCAACTGTGTCAATTGTTCACCATTACTAACATAGCATGATTTTGCAGAGGTAACTTTTCCTTAATTATAGGGACACTCCAAGCACCAATATGTATTTTATAGGTTTTGTCCTTATTAATACTCTGTAGTTTTATTTTATGCTCAACTCGTTTTTTTTTTTTTACAGAATACTGCACTCTAAGCTTGCCTTTTTAGCCACACCCTCTCACTCCAGAAAAAGACTTCCTGATCAAATGTGTGCATACATCTCTGCCCCTGACAGTACTAAGTGAGCTGAACTACAAAGCAATCTGTACACCCAGGGAGACATTTAATTAATATGGATATACGGTAACTACCTGTTTTAAGTTTCTCTGATTATATGTAGCCTGGTTTGTTAACTAAAAGCCACTTGCAAAGTACTGTTAATGGCTCATACATTTGATAAGGTCCCAAACAATAGCTAACAAGTATATCTCAAACAATATACAAAAAATTAAATAATATAAAAAGCAATAGTACTTAGCTTATAAAGACGTGTAACAGCCTTCCTAGGTCGCTACCCAAACAAGCAACCTATATCATATATGGTGAACCAAAACAAATAAGATTTGGGATATGGCTGTGTAAATCTACAGGAAAAACATAAAACAAAACAGTGTGATATTGTTATAAAACACAATATTCTGTGCGCAGCAATCTTTTGCACTCACAAGATGTAGACGGTATAAGCGCTCTTAGGGTGCCTCCCCCGATATAATGGGGGGCTAGCTGGTACTTCTTATCACCTCTGGATCCTTATTCCACCAAAAGACATCCACAGGTCAGGGTTCAATAATAAAAAAATGTATTCAATAAAAAGTGTAGTCACAATTTCAGCATAGGATATGGATAACAAAAATAATTTTGTCCTACGCGTTTCGTTCTATATGAACTTCCTCAGGGACCACACTTAAAACAATAACAATGTATCAATACACAATACAAAGATAAACATATCCTAAAAAATCCCCCCTCCCTGTGTCCTTAAATAGGGCTAATCCCTAGAGTCCATTGGTGGATCCAGTGGGTGTGTAAATCCTCTTTGTTCTTGATTGGAGGGATAATCTTCCTGTATCAGCTGTCTTTCGTTTTCCAATTTTCTGTGATTTGTAGTTCGCGCCCTTTTCGGCAGATACCGGAAGTGATCATTTCTGCCGAAACCGTAAGTGACGTCACGGGAACGTCCGCGGGAACGTCCGCGTTCCATCAATAGCATCTCTATGACAACCGGACGTAATCAACTTATTCAGAGATCGTATGAAAAAATAACTAATTGAAGCCCACATTCTACTAAAGAAAAGAGTGTTAATCATACATAATATGCTCATTGATTATCTACATATATACAAAAGGTTATCCTCATCATTAATCCAATCACATAATTGGTATTAATCCCTATATATAAACAAGTGATTATAATGCCTCAATGTATTACAAGCCAAAAAAGCTTCATACTATAAAGTGATCATATGTGATGGTGATCATATAAAGTGACCATATATATTTATTTATTTTTTGAACTTTATAAAGACTTAATAGAAATGAACACCATATTTACTCCATTATATCATCATGTTTAAACTATGACAAATTATTTACAATCACTATTCAGTGTATCACATTCTATTTGTCCTCTTCATATAAATCTTTAGAACAAACCTATTTAACACCTTAAGGTAGTCCATTATTATGGTTAAAAAAGAAATGGTGAATTATAACTCAAAAAATGATGTGCAGTAAATAACTACTTTTCATACAATCTCTATTTAGTGAATCTATCAAATTTTTAATTATGCATTTCCTATACGCCCTTGGAACAAATCCATTAATTACATTAGAGCAACTTATTATTGTAATTTAATCATACAGAAAAATGAATGATAACATATAAAGTAAAAGATAGCTGCTTTATATTTATATAATTATTTATACAATATATATATACAAATCCTCTTTCCAAATGGGGATTAACCCTTAACTGTAGAAAAAGCCCCAGAATGGAGGCAAACACACATACCTTTATTATCAATTCTAAATCTTGTTTAGGCCATATTAATCTAAAAAACAAATTAAATCAATATCTATATTCAGACCCTTAGGTGTAAGAGTCTGCAATTTGTGTATCCAGAACGTCTCCCTTTGGGCTAATCTTTGAACTCACCCCCACGCAAAAAGGGGGAACTCGTTCGATTCCCCAACATCTGAAATTTTTGAATGAAAAAAAGGGGCATGATATACAATGGGATGGAACTGAGTGTGTCATCAATCTCCTTCTGATATTAATATCCTCTTAGTGGACATATTGTATGCCACACGGACATTGTAACCGATACACCACAAAGTCCGTGTGGCAACTAATGTTATCTTTAAGTATAAAAGTCTCCCCCGTGGTTGAACTAGAAAATTAATGTGTGTTTTTAATAGACACCGTGGCACAGGCTTTGCAAGTACCACAGCCTCGAAATGAGCCTGAACGAGCAGGGTAGGAACTGATGGTGGTTTGATGGCATAACTGGGTGCCAACATATCCTTCAAATTTTTATTCCTTTTATAAATCACTACGGGGTTACTATGTTTTGTGTTATGTTTTATGTTTTTCCTGTAGATTTACACAGCCATATCCCGAATCTTCTTTGTTTTGATTTGATAAGGTCCCCCTGGATCAATTCCTGACTTACCTATGAGACTAGGGTTGTACCCTCAGGCATTAAGATGGTAGCTGCGTGTGACTCTGCAGACCATGCGGTTTCATTTTCTCTTGCCTTTGAAAATTTATAGTTATAGGCTATATAGCCAGATGCATTCCCTTATGAGACCTGGCTTCCATTCACCTCATCCATAAGACTCACAGAAACATTCCGCCTGGGACGGCTCACACCTCCAGAAGGTCTACAGTCGGCACCATTGGGTTTACCTGACAGGAACTTCCTGGGATGAAGATTTGAGCTTGGCATTGTGCCAGCTCAAGAAAATTAATTGACAATCATCTCTGGCTTAGTGGTATTGTGCCTTCACATTAGGCATGTGCATGGGGAAAATTTTCGGTTCGGTTCGGCATTCAGAAATTTGGGATTTTCACAATTTGGGACTTCGGCAATTCGGCACTTCAAGACTTCGGAACTTCGACAACTTCGGAACTTCGGCACTTCAGCACTTCGGAACTTCGGCACTTCGACACTTCGGAAATTCGGCAACTTCGGAACTTCGGCACTTCAGCACTTCGGAACTTCGGCACTTCGGAAGTTTGGAATTTCTGGACTTCAGCACCTTGGGAATTCTCTTGCAGCCACTTGGTAGATAACTCCCTAAATTCCCACGGTATTAGGGAGTTATCTACCAAAAGGCTGAAAGACCTAGATTGGTCTTTCAGACAAATTTACTAATACTAAGTAAAAATTACTTAGTATTAGTAAATTCTGCCCCTACTCGCTATACCGCGAGTAGGGGCATGTCTAGTAAACAGTGAGCAGCCTGTGACTGCTCACTGTTTAAAAAAAAAAAAAGTGCGCCCCCGGCCCCCACCCCTGAGCGGCGGGTGGGGGCCCTAAAGTAAAATGATGGGGGGGACCTATTGTCCTCCCCCCTAGCCCCCACCCCTGAGCGGTGGGTGGGGGCCCTGAATACTAATAAAGGGGGGACCTAATGTCCTCCCCCCAGGCCCCCACCCCTGAGCGGCGGGTGTGGGCCCTAAATACTAATAAGGGGGGGGACCTATTGTCCTCCCCTCTGGCCCCCACCCCTGAGCAGCGGGTGGGGGCCCTAAACTAGAATAAGGGGGGGACCTTATGTCCTCCTTCTAGCCCCCACCCCTCAGCGGCAGGTGGGGGCCCTAAATACTAATAAAGGGGGACATAAGGTCCTCCCCCTGGCCCCCACCCCTTATCGGCGGGTGGGTGCCCTAAATTGTAATAGGGAGAGGACCTAGTGTCCTCTCCCCTGGCCCCCACCCCTCAGCGGTGGGTGGGGGCCCTAAATACTAATAAGGGGGGGACCTAAGGTCCTCTCCCCTGGCCCCCACCCCTGAGCGGCGGGTGGGTGCCCTAAATTGTAATAGGGAGAGGACCTAGTGCCCTCTCCCCTGGCCCCCACCCCTCAGCGGTGGGTGGGGGCCCTAAATACTAATAAGGGGGGCCCTAAGGACCTCTCCCCTGGCCCCCACCCCTGAGTGGCGGGTGGGGGCCCTAAAAACAATGCCCCCCCAGGTGACTAGGGGTCCCCAAACCCTTAGTCACCTCTCCCCCCCCCAATAAAAATTATTTCCCTACCTACCCCCCTCACCCTAAAAACTAATGAGGGGGGACCTTTAACTAAGTACCTGTAAAAAATAAATAAAACTTACCATTCAATGTTTTCTTTCTTCTAAAATCTTATTTTTTCAGCCCCCAAAAATGCCAAATAAAAAAACATAATAACCAACGCAATTATATATAAAAAAAAAAAAACGAGTGCAAAAAAATAAATAATCCTTCTTCACCCATGGAGGGCTCCGCGCAGACTGAGCTCTGCAGGGTGGGGGAAGGCTTATAAAGCCTTGCTCCGCCCTGCAATTAGGCTCAGAGCACTCTGATTGGTGGGTTTAAGCCATCCAATCAGAGTGCTCTGACAGGTAAATGAAGAGACTGTCTTCATTTACCTGTCACAGCACTCTGATTGGTTGGTTTGAAATCCACCAATCAGAGTGCTCTGGGTCATTTTACACAGCGTGGGAAAGTTCTTTGTAATTTTCCCACGCTGTGTAATTTGACTCATAACTCTCTGATTGGTTACTTAATCCACCATTCAGAGAGTTATGAGTCAAATTACACAGCGTGGGAAAATTCCAAAGAACTTTCCCACACTGTGTAAAATGACACAGAGCACTCTGATTGGTGGATTTCAAACCAACCAATCAGAGTGCTGTGACAGGTAAATGTAGAGACTTACCTGTCAGTCTCTTCATTTACCTGTCAGAGCACTCTGATTGGATGGCTTAAACCCACCAATCAGAGTGCTCTCAGCCTAATTGCAGGGCGGGGGAAGGCTTTATAAGCCTTCCCCCGCCCTGCAGAGCTCAGTCTGAGCGGAGCCCTCCATGGGTGAAGAAGGATTATTATTTTTTTGTGCTCGTTTTTTTTTTAATTTTTTTTTATAATTGCGTTGGTAAGTTTTTTTTGTTTTTTTTACAGGTATCTAGTTAAAGTTCCCCCCTCATTATTTTTAGGGTGAGGGGGGTAGGTAGGAAAATAATTTTTATTGGGGGGAGAGGTGACTAGGGGTATTGGGACCCCTAGTCACCTGGGGGGGAGGACATTGTTTTTAAGGCCCCCACCTGCTGCTCAGGGGTGGGGGCTAGGTGGGGAGGACCTTAGTTCCCCCCCTTATTAGTATTTAGGGCCCCCACCCGCCGCTCAGGGGTGGGGGCCACGGGGGAGAACATTAGTTCCCCCCCCTTATTTTACTGTAGGGCCCCCACCCACCGCTCAGGGGTGGGGGCCGGGGGGAGGACATTAGGTCCCCTCCTTATTTTACTGTAGGGCCCCCACCCACCGCTCAGAGGTGGGGGCCAGGGAGGAGGACATTAGGTCCCCCCTTATTATAATTTAGGGCCCCCACCCACCGCTCAGGGGTGGGGGCCAGGGGGGAGGACATTAGGTCCCCCCTCTTATCATAATTTAGGGCCCCCACCACTCAGGGGTGGGAGCCAAGGGAGAGGACATTAGGTTTCCTCCCCTTATTCTGATTTAGGGCCCCCACCCACCGCTCAGGGGTGGGGGCCGGGGTAGGACAATAGATCCCCCCCATTATTTTACATTAGGGCCCCCACCCACCGCTCAGGGGTGGGGGTCAGGGGGGAGGAAATTAGGTTCCCCACCCTTATTCTGATTTAGGGCCCCCACCCGCCGCTCAGGGGTGGGGGCGGGGGACCTTTTTTTCTTTTTTTACAGTGAGCAGCCACAGGCTGTAAAATTGCTTACAATGTAACATTCTTCTTATTTCACTGGGTAAGTATAGTAGTACTTAGGCAATACTGTGCTTCGGAACTTCGGCACTTCGGCTCTTTGACACTTCGGAACTTCGGCAACTTCGGAACTTCGCCACTTCAGCACTTCGGAACTTCGGCACTTCAGCACTTCGACACTTCGGAAATTCGGTAATTTCGGAACTTCGGGACCTCGGCAATTCGCCACTTCGGCACTTCAGCAATTCGGACATTCGGAAGTACCTGAATGTCCAAATTGTCCGAAATTCGTCCGAATTCATATTCGGACCGAAACGAATTGCACATGTCTACTTCACATTGCAGTGGCCTCCCTGCCTCAGGAATCAGCTGAGCTCCTTCCAGATTGATGGGACCTATAGTGCAGCAATAGTTTTTGATATATCTTAATTTGCTTTCTGTGTACATTATCTTGCCTTTCTATCCAGTGGTTTCTCTTTTCTCTCACAATTTAGTTCCTGATAATTGTTATTTTTATGTGATAATATGACCAATCAGGTTCATTGGCTGGATTTGATAATACTCTTACCAATTTGCCAATTTTTACCATATGTTAATTTCTACTCTCTTATTCTTATTGTCGTACGCTAATTTTCATTGTCATGTTTTACCTCCTTTCATCTAAAAAAAAAAATTGATTGACAAAAAAAAAATGATTGGCATTTGATAAGGACATTTGAGGGGCATGGCTAAGGAGGCAAGCTTACAGTCATCAGAATATGTATATATTTATTTTCTTGTGTGGAACAACTATAAGGTTTAGAACATGCTAAAAAACTAATGCATATTAATGAGGCCCAAATACATTCAAGTACCCAGAATGTTCCTTCAACACTAAATGGAGGGACAGTGCCAGGACACTCCAGGGACTACAATCAACCCAATGAGATAAAATGAGATAAAATCGCTAACGCTATGTAGAAGTTCCACAGTGAATCCAAGAGTAGTGATAGAATGAAGAAATTCTGTGATGTTGGATAAATTATAACATTTGAATGACACAATGTGCTGATGAACTCAATAGAAGAAATATTAGCTTTGCAATACCTTATAATAAGTCCTATGTGCTGCCTGGGCCCTTGCTTCAATTTGCTTTAATAGATGAAGCATTGACATCAAGGCAGGATTAAACATTATAGACCATGGAGACTTTAAAATGCACTTTATTTCTGACTCTGAGATAGCTCTTTATAAACAAATAACTTGTTTGGAATCAGATGAAATATCAACTGACTCAAGAGTCTCTGGGACACAAATTCAAAAGGGCATATTTGCTAAGCTGTATGATTTGGAGTGTCTTAAATAAATGGCAGAAAAGACTAAATCGAACAGTATGGATTTAACTTGGAAATACTCAAGAGATGGTCTTTAAAGTCTTATAAGCTTGCATTTCCGAGGGCAGTTTTGATGGGTTAGGAAGACGTGTGTTTCATTCCGTGAACTAAGAGTCATTTAGAGATGTTTAGTTTTTTCATAGGGGAAAGAAAGCCAACTGCTTGTTTTAAATGTAACTTTTTAGTTATGCTGACAGCACATTGGTTATACAGGTTTATAAAAGAAATGTAAACATTTGGAAACATCGGCTTATCATTGCGCATATTTCTCGCATCTCACATCCATTCCAACATGTATACATGTGTTAGCGTTTATTAACAACATCTATCTCTTAGGACCCCACTTACATTCTCATTTGTACTTCACTTGTTTTTATGTTGTAGAAATTAATGTGTCTCCTAGGTCTCCTTTCTGTCCCTCTGCATCTCTGCAGAACAATTGTAAATGGTGCCCCCAATATTCCATTATTCATTTTGCACTTTACAACCGGTTTTGTTTTGTTTGTACAAATATTATGTTTGCATTTTAACAGCCATTGAGAGAGAAAAATGTAGGGCTAAAATATGTACTTAAACTGGTACAAAGATTCTTTGTAGACTGCAAATGCGGATGATTAGTGTTGCTTTATTTAATACACACGGTACACACTTGCTAACATACAGGTGTTATTTTCTAATTCTTTTGGCTTTTTTAGGAAGCTGAATTTCCAAAATTGTCATTGTGATATAAAAAAAAAGACCCATTTGTACTTATTTACTAATGTTGTATCTGCTGTATGTGGAATAAACTATAATTCTTCTAAGCTAATGTTTCAAGCCCTGTCTGATACGGTGCAAGGTAATGTATACTATATAATATCCAAAATGGTCTATCACTCCAATATTTGTGTAAAGGATTAACAAATAAATGACAAAATAAAATTGCATAATGAAACAAAATGTATTCCTGGCTAATCATGGCAGCATCACGTATGGGTAGCTCCTCCCTTAGCAGTCTCAGGACAGGAATTAATTAGATTAATTAATTAATTAGACCTATGGTATAAAGAGTCCCTCCTCCCCTTACACCACAGTCTTTTTTCCTGTCCTTAGCAAGTTCTACAGGACTTTTTACTTTTTATTTTATGGCCACCTTCCTGCGTTTGTCGTGGGTTCGTTCCAAATGAAGTTCAGCCTCTCTTCATTTGAAGGACCCAGTAAACAGCCTGCATGAGCAGGACTAACTGGGTCAGGTTCAGAGTAAGTACTGAACTGCTGCGTGGGATGTATGTCTAGTGTTCTGAGGGAGACACTGTTCTAAGCTTCCTGGGGTTGGTTATCCTTAAAAATTTCCCCTTGTTTCTGGAAGTGCCCCTAGTAATTGGGGTCGAAATCCCCCCCTTACCTTGTTGGCAGTGCTTTGGGGATCCATACTACAGTCATCCTGATGGAGGGTGCTGTTGGGCTCTATTGGGAGTTGTTTCCTGCCTGCGTGCCCTGTGTTGCCCCTGGGGGCTTACTGGGAGTTGCGGTCCTTGTGGGGGCTGTATTCCACCAGATTTGCTGTTTTGCCGCAGTGTGCGTTCCAGCCGCGGAATTGCCGAACCCGGAAGTGCCTCGCGCCGGCGCGAGGCTTGGAACGCATGGCGTGCGTTCCAGCGCTCTGCGCATGCGCGGACCGGGCGCAGAGGTATTTAAATAGGGGAATACTGACACTTGCCTGTCAGCTGTTCGGAACTTCTGATTTGCGGTCTGAATTTTCGCCAGTTCTCCTTCTTGCTGTCTCCTGGCTGCCTGGAGTGTGTTTTCCGCCGTTATGAGGTAGGATTGCCTATTTCCATGTTTTTTGCTGGGGGCTTTGGGTTTGCTTACCAGTTTGCCTTTTTGGACTTATTGGGAAGGTGTTTCTGATTTTGCCTTTTGTTCCTTTCATAGTATGGATTCTCCCTCTGCCTCTGCTAGATCCCTCTCTAGAAAACATAGGTGAGCCATTTATTTTTGGTCAGGGGGGGGGTTGTTAAAAGAGTGCCATACTGAGCCTGTAATATATGTTATATATGGCTTTCTTTCAGCCCCAGCAAACAGTTGGATTCTCCAGCAAGAAAATCCAGAGACAAGACCAATAGATGCATCAATTGTTCATCACCAGCTCCACCTGGAAGGAACCTCTGCAGGGAATGCTTGTCGGAAGCGGCTAATGTCCCCAGTAAGACTTCTCCGCAGGACGACCTTAAGCTTTGGATTTCCCGTGCAATTGCTGAGGGCTTTAAGTCTACCACGGGATGTGGTGGTCCTCCTAAGAGACGCAGAGCGGAACCTCAGTCTTCCAGCTCTGAGGAGGATCCTGACCTGTGGGAGGTCTCGGATGAGGAGGAGGAGGAAGTTGACTATGCCTCCAGATCTCTGGACTCAAAATCTATTGATAGACTTATTACCCTCCTCAGAGACACTCTTAGCCTCACGGAAGAAAAGTCTGAATTGAGAGAGGCTGACAGGTTTTTTGAGGACTTGAAGCCTAATAGACCAACGTTCCCGGTACATTCCTCTATAAGGGACATGATCCTTCAGGAGTGGAATAAGCCGGAGAGGAAGTCCACCTTGAAAAACAAATTCACGAGGACTTATCCTTATTCTGCCATGGACTGCTGCCTTTGGAATTCGGTTCCCAAGGTTGATGCTGCAGTGATCCATATGGCTAAAAAGACCACGCTTCCTATAGACTCCATGGCATACTTAAGGGAACCTATGGAAAAGCGTATGGATGGTGATCTAATTAAAGCCTATCTGGCGCTGGGCTCTGCCCTTCATCCGGCAGTGGCGCTGACCACTCTCTCCAGGGCCTTAAGAGTTTGGCTCGCTAATTTGGAGGAAGACATTGGTCAAGGTGTCCGTAGAGAACATCTCCTGGAGAGTCTCAAGGATTTGAGCCTTGCTACTGAATTTTGCTCTGAAGCCTCCCTGGACATCACTCGCATGATTGCCAAAAGCATGGCCCTGTCTGTGGCTTCCAGGAGGGCCTTATGGCTTCATTCCTGGGGGGCGGACTATGCCTCCAAAGCGTCCTTGTGTGGTCTCCCGTTCCAGGGGGATCTCCTGTTTGGTAAGATCCTGGATGATGCCATTCAGAAAGCTGCTGATGGGAAAAAAGTGTTTCTTCCACAAGTCAGCAGAAAGAGTTTTTCCTCCTCCTGGAAAACTAGGCGATTCAAGGATCGGTCCTTACGGGACAGCAGAAGCTACAAGCCCGGAAGGGAGTATTCCAGGAATTCTTCGTGGAAGTCCTTCTCTCACTCCTCTTCCAATAAGGCTTCCAGAGGTAGAGGTGCCAGAACCTCCGGGAAGACCTTCTGAAGGTCCTCAGGCCCATCCGGGTATGGTGGGTGGAAGACTGAAGTTCTTTTACCCAGTATGGGCCGCAAATGTCACAGACGTGTGGGTCGCATCCATCATAAAAGAGGGCTACAGGATGGAATTTTCTTCTCGTCCACATGCTGCTCTCTTCAGAAAATCAAAAGTGTCGGCAGGTGTCAAGCGAAGGGCCATGAGGACTTGAATTTCCACTCTGCTGGAACAGAAGGTGTTGGAGGAAGTCCCTACACACGAAAGGTTCTGGGGGATGTATTCCACTGTGTTTTTGGCCCCAAAACCCCAGGGAAAGTGGCGTCTCATCCTGAACCTGAAAGGAGTGAACGCCATTCTAGACATAAGGACATTCAAAATGGAATCCTTGCAGACTATCCTAAAGAGCGTAAAAACGGGAGATTGGATGACCTCCATAGACTTAAAAGACGCCTACTACCAAATCCCTGTAAACAGCAATCACATGCAGTGCCTTCGGTTCTGGGCTTTAGGAAGACACTTTCAGTTCCGGGGGCTTCCGTTTGGCCTCAGCTTAGCGCCAAGGACTTTCTCGAAGGTCCTTGTCTCTTTGATTGCCGTCATAAGGATGAGAGGTATCGAGATATTCCATTACCTGGACGACATCCTCATCATAGGGCCTTCACAAAGAATAGTGGAGCATCATACATTAGTGGCAATGAACATCCTTCAAGATCACGGGTGGCTTCTCAATATAGAAAAGAGCTCCCTGATTCCGTCTCAGACCATCGTGTTCCTCGGAGCGGTGATAAATACCATTTCTGCCCGTGTGTTTTTGTCTCCAGAGAGGGTCATGAAGATAAAAGACAAAGTCAAGAAGCTCCAGGTTCTCGAAAGGGCCTCGGCAAGGGAAGTCATGAGTCTCCTGGGTTCTTTAACATCAACGATAGGTTTGGTGAAGTGGGCCCAATGGAAGTTTCGCCCTGTCCAGAGTTGCTTCCTTCTCCAGTTCGACAGAGAGAAAACGGATTGGGAACAGAAGATATCTCTGCCACTGCCAGTAAGACAAAAAAAGGAGAAAAGAAGCCAGTGACTGAGTCAACCGGCCTCTAAGTGTGTCAGGGGGATCCTTAAAAGGGGGTAACCCTTACATACGTGAGAAAAAACAATATTTACAAAAAGGTAGACCTAGGTGGAGAAGAGGAACCTCCTCATCCCTTCACTAAGTCGACCCAATAGGAGACCCCTCCCTTCGGTAATGCTTAACGATAAAACTTAACTTTTATTGTAATTAATCAAAAATAAAGTATACAAATGCAAACACAAACAAAAATAAAGGGTGAAAAAAAAGGGTTGAAAAAAATATAAAATAATACTGGGGAGATCCACAAAAATAACTGTGGGTGTGGACAATAATCTATAATGTATATAGTCCTTCCAAAAACACCCCCAGATAGAATTCCAGCAAAAAGGCTCAATAGCCAGATGGGGTGAGGTATAGGGAGGAGAGAAAAAGGGAGGGGAGAGAGTTGAATAATGCTGGGACTCAAATAGGTATAAAACCCTGGTGTACTTTGTAACCACAGTGGAAACAAATTGTATCAAGTGCACATTGTTGCTCAGTTGCTCTTAGATCCCTGTATTGTGGGATGTTGAACTAAATCGTGTTATCACTAAGAAGCAAAAGAGCTGAATTTCCAAACTTGTCCCAGCTAAATAATGGAGCTAGAACATTAGAAGTCCCTCTCTCAAGAAATTCCCCTCCCAAACCCCCAGATCACAAGAAAAGAGCTTGAACATCCAAAGCTCCTCTCTATGAGATACACCTTCTCAGCCCCCAAATTCCAAATCTATTGCTCGCTAGAATCTAAGATATGTGGCTACTCCTGACTAAACTAACCTAACGCGCGTTTCAGCGCCTTAATGCGCCTTCGTCTGAAGTTTCCATTCTCCCGGGAGAATGGAAACTTCACCAGTCAGTTTTTGCTTGGATCACCCATCGGTGGGGCATGCCCCAGATCGACCTGATGGCTTCGTTCAGGAATCGCCAGGTAGAGAATTACTACTCCCTCCACCCAGAGAGTCAAGCTTTGGGCCAGGATGCTCTATCTCTTCCTTGGTCGTTCGATCTGGGGTATGCGTTCCCTCCCCTACCCATGATAACCAGGTTCCTGAGGAAAGTTTGGTCAGAAAGGAAGAAGGTTATTGCCGTAATCCCAATTTGGCCTCGAAGGCCGTGGTTTCCCCTATTGTCAATGTTGAGCCAGGAACAGCCTCGGCCCCTGCCTGTTCTGGAGGATCTGCTAACGCAGGGTCCATTAATCCATCCTCATCCGGAACGCCTCAAATTGGGGGTGTGGGTCTTGAAAAGGAAAGACTTCGACAATTAGGTCTTTCAGAAGCAGTGGTCAATACCCTCTTACACTCAAGGAAGGCTTCTACGTCCTCATGCTACCATAGAATCTGGGATGTGTTTCAAGAGTGGGCTTTGGCCAAGCAAGTTGACTTCATACGCCCTCGCAACACTGAAATCTTGGAGTTCCTGCAAGAAGGTCTGGATAAGGGCCTTAGCATCAGCACTCTTAAAGTTCAATCTTCGGCTCTGTCAGCTTTGTGCAACACCTCTTGGTCATCAGACTCATTGATCTCCAGGTTCTTCAAGGCAGCTTTCAAGTTGAGACCGCCTTCGAGATCCACTACCCCTCCTTGGGACCTTCCGCTTGTTCTCGACTACCTGACTGAGGATCTATTCGTTCCTCTTGAGAATTTGGATGCTGTCCTCCTAACTTACAAAACATTGTTCTTGGTGGCAATTACTTCCGCTAGGAGAATTTCAGAGATCAAGGCCTTCTCCACCTTACCTTCTTGTCTACAATTCTACCACGATAGGGTGTGCCTGAAACCTAATCCAGCATTTCTTCCTAAAGTGGTCTCTCGTTTTCATGTATCTCAAGAGGTGGTCCTGCCATCCTTCTACCCCAATCCTTCTTCACAAGAGGAGATTAAGTGGCAACGTTTGGATGTCATGAACTGCCTGTCTATGTACATTGAACGTTCTGCTCCTTACAGGAAAACTCACCAGCTTTTCGTTTTGCCTTCAGGGGCCAGGAGAGGTGAGGCAGCCTCTCTGTCTACGTTGAAACGTTGGATTGCTCTTGTAATCAGGAAGGCATATCTCAATAAAGATCGCTCTCCTCCACTGAAGATAAAGGCTCATTCAACCAGAGCATTGTCGACTTCATGGGCTAATTGGGCAGAGGTTCCATACATAGAATGTGACGGCAGATAAGAACCATTCGGCCCATCTAGTCTGCCCAGTTTTCTAAATACTTTCATTAGTCCCTGGCCTTATCTTATAGTTAGGATAGCCTTATGCCTATCCCACGCATGCTTAAACTCCTTTACTGTGTTAACCTCTACCACTTCAGCTGGAAGGCTATTCCATGCATCCACTACCCTCTCAGTAAAGTAATACTTCCTGATATTATTTTTAAACCTTTGTCCCTCTAATTTAAGACTATGTCCTCTTGTTGTGGTAGTTTTTCTTCTTTTAAATATAGTCTCCTCCTTTACTGTGTTGATTCCCTTTATGTATTTAAATGTTTCTATCATATCCCCCCTGTCTCGTCTTTCCTCCAAGCTATACATGTTAAGATCCTTTAACCTTTCCTGGTAAGTTTTATCCTGCAATCCATGAACCAGTTTAGTAGCCCTTCTTTGAACTCTCTCTAAGGTATCAATATCCTTCTGAAGATAGGGTCTCCAGTACTGTGTACAGTACTCCAAGTGAGGTCTCACCAGTGTTCTGTACAATGGCATGAGCACTTCCCTCTTTCTACTGCTAATACCTCTCCCTATACAACCAAGCATTCTGCTAGCATTTCCTGCTGCTCTATTACATTGTCTGCCTACCTTTAAGTCATCAGAAATAATCACCCCTAAATCCCTATCCTCAGATGTTGAGGTTAGGACTCTATCAAATATTTTGTACTCTACCCTTGGGTTTTTACGTCCAAGATGCATTATCTTGCACTTATCCACATTAAATGTCAGTTGCCACAACTCTGACCATTTTTCTAGTTTACCTAAATCATTTTCCATTTGGCTTATCCCTCCTGGAACATCAACCCTGTTACATATCTTAGTATCATCCGCAAAAAGACACACCTTACCATCAAGACCTTCTGCAATATCACTAATAAAAATATTAAAGAGAATGGGTCCAAGTACAGATCCCTGAGGTACCCCACTGGTGACAAGCCCAAGCTTCGAATATACTCCATTGACTACAACCCTCTGTTGCCTGTCACTCAGCCACTGCCTTACCCATTCAACAATATTGGAATCCAAACTCAAAGATTGTAGTTTATTGATAAGCCTTCTATGTGCAACAGTGTCAAAAGCCTTACTGAAATCTAGGTAAGCAATGTCTACTGCACCACCCTGATCTATAATTTTAGTTACCCAATCAAAAAAATCAATAAGATTAGTTTGGCATGATCTTCCTGAAGTAAACCCATGTTGTCTCTGGTCTTGAAATCCATGTGTTTTTAGATGTTCAACAATCCTATCCTTTAACATGGTTTCCATCACTTTCCCCACTACTGAAGTAAGGCTTACTGGCCTATAGTTGCCCGACTCCTCCCTATTACCTTTCTTGTGAATGGGCACAACATTCGCTAACTTCCAATCTTCTGGGACTACTCCTGTTATCAATGATTGGTTAAATAAATCTGTTAATGGTTTTGCTAGTACACCACTAAGCTCTTTTAATAGCTTTGGGTGTATTCCATCAGGTCCCATTGACTTATTTGTCTTTACTTTTGACAGTTGAAATAGAACCTCTTCCTCTGTAAACTCACGTGTAATAAATGACTCATTTATCCTTTTTCTTAACTGAGGTCCCTTTCCTTCATTTTCATCTGTAAATACCGAACAAAAATATTCATTGAGGCAGTCAGCTAGACCTTTATCCTCATCTACATACCTTCCTTCTTTTGTTTTTAATCTAACTAATCCTTGTTTTACTTTTCTTTTCTCATTTATGTATCTAAAAAAAGTTTTGTCCCCCTTTTTTACTGACTGTGCTATTTTCTCTTCTGTGTGGGATTTGGAAGCTCTTATAACTTGCTTAGCCTCTTTCTGCCTAATCTTATAGGTCATTCTGTCTTCCTCACTCTGGGTTTTTTTATAATTACTAAATGCTAACTTTTTGTTTTTTACTATTTTGGCCACATCTGCGGAGTACCACAGTGGTTTCTTGAATTTTTTGCTTTTACTGACAAGCCTAATGCAATTTTCTGTTGCCTTCAGTAGTGCAACTTTTAAATAATCCCATTTCTTTTGGACTCCATATAAATTGCTCCAGTCTGATAATGACTCCTTTACACATATTCTAATTTTAGAAAAGTCTGTTTTTCTAAAGTCTAAAACTTTTGTTTTTGTGTGGTGTGACTCAGTCACTGTTCTTATATTAAACCACACTGACTGATGATCACTGGATCCTAAACTTTCACCTACAGTAATATCTGATACCAAATCTCCATTTGTTAACACTAAATCTAGTATGGCCTCTTTACGAGTTGGCTCCTCAACGACTTGTTTTAGAGACAATCCCAGTAGGGAGTTTAGAATATGTGTGCTCCTGGCACAAGTAGCTATTTTTGTTTTCCAATTCACATCAGGAAGATTAAAGTCACCCATGATGATAACTTCCCCCTTCATTGTCATTTTAGCTATTTCTTCAGCTAGTAGATTATCTAACTCTTCAATTTGTCCTGGGGGCCTATAAATCACACCTACACGAGTTACTGTGTGATTACCAAATTCTAACGTAACCCAAACTGACTCTATGTTCGCCTCACTAACCTTTATTAGGCTAGATTTTATGCTATCCTTTACATACAGGGCCACCCCTCCCCCTTTCTTGCCTTCCCTGTCTTTTCTATATAAAGAGTACCCTGGTATTGCTATGTCCCAGTCATTTTTCTCATTATACCATGTCTCAGTAACAGCGACTAAATCTACACTATCAGTTGCCATTATTGCCACAAGTTCATGGATCTTATTCCCTAAACTGCGAGCATTTGTAGACATGACTCTAAGCTTATCATTTTTTAACACACTTGCTACAGGCTTTTTTTAACACACTTGCTAAATGTCATCATACGATGACATTTGCAGGGCAGCCACCTGGTCTTCCCCGATGACGTTCATGAAACACTACAAACTAGATGTGGATACTCCTTCCACCTCATTTGGGAAGAGTGTCTTGTCTACGGTTTCTTTGTCCCGTTGATATTAAATTCAGTTGTAGCATAATAATCTGTTCTGTGTATTTTATCGTAATTTTATTCCCACCCTATATTCTGTGAGCTTGGGTATTACCCATAAGTGATGCTGCCATGATTAGCCAGGAATACAGAAAATTTATGACAAACTTACCGTTTTCTTTTCCTGGCTATTTCTCATGGCAGCATCAGGGTTCCCGCCCATTTTTTGGTTTCAGCTTTATAATTGGACTGTGGTGTAAGGGGAGGAGGGACTCTTTATACCATAGGTCCAATTAATTAATTAATCTAATTAATTCCTGTCCTGAGACTGCTAAGGGAGGAGCTACCCATAAGTGATGCTGCCATGAGAAATAGCCAGGAAAAGAAAATTACGGTAAGTTTGTCATAAATTTTCTGTATTATTTTTTAATGTATCAAAGTGCTGGTTTAGGCTCTGGTGATGTGCTAGTTCTGCAGTCCATTTTTTGTGATGTGCTACTGGAAAATGTCTTTGAGCCCAAATCACTTAAACATGCACATTAACACAGCGCAGAGACAGACACAAAACAACGGAACTGAAAATTAAATCAACATCCAGCATATAACAAGTACTCAGAAAATGTGAAATAACACAATATTGTTATATACACACAAAATATATCCAGCCGGAACAAAGGAAGTTCAACATAACTCAAACAGCAGCATCTAAGACAGATAGATACTGTTTGTGTTTTATCGTTAATGAACTATGTCTTTTATTCTGCGATCTGGTATCGCTGAATTGATTGCAGCAGTCTCTGATGCTTTCGTTTCACAGAACTGGGAATCATTCACAATTAATTCTTAAATTCTTAGTGTGATCTTAATGCATATTGACATATTTTTACCATGTGGTTAATTCAGTGAATATAAAACGTTCTTTAGTTCATTTTTCTGTGTCTTGTGAGCAGTAGCTGTTCAGATCTGTGCGAGTATCACAGCAGTATGTTAACCTTTTTTTTTTTTTGGAAGCATTGAGGAAAAATGAAATATACGCAAAATAAAAATGAAACCCTTGGGAGAAGGAGGGATAAACTGTGGTGAGAAAGAGATATTGGTAAATGTCAGGAGGATAGAAAAAAAAATAAGTGCTTAGGGCAGCAGAAGAAAGAGATTGGTGAAAAGGGAATAGCAAGAAAAATAGATAAAGGGCTGATTAGAGAGAGTGGGGTGTAATGTGATGGGGTGTTGAAAGGTGGAATGCTAAGAGAAATGGTAACTGACTAAAGGCCTAGTCTGAAGGGTTAACAGACTAAAGTGGAGATTGTGATAATAGACTGTATGGGGGCAAATAAGGGTAAAAGCTGAAAGGAGAGAAGTCTGTAGAGGAGGTAAGAGATGTAAGGTTTTATAAAAGTGACTATAAAGCAGCAGCATATGGGTTTCTGTAAAGAGTGTGGTATTATCAGAGTCTGTACAGAAGTTAAAACAAAACTGGAGAATGTAGTCCAGTTAGCCTTATTAGCAAAGCTGCAGGAACAGTTATAGAGGGAGTAACACTCAGTGCTGTCCCTGCTCCTCCGGTGTCTGTGTGCTGACACCCCAACATGCCAAAACTCATTTCAGGGAGGTGGTCACCTAATGTCAGGGAGGCAGCTTCATGAGCTACTCGGTAGGAGGACTTTATACATTTAGTGAGAGGGTGACAGAGCGTGCGTCCTGATTGGTCTCTCTGTGAAAAATCAGGAAGCGCACTGTGCCATTCTCTCACTACGTCTGGCACTCGGTTTCTCCAGAGCCCAGTGCCTAGCTGGAGTTGCTGACATGGCAGGGACGAATCAAGAGCCTAATCTCGGGAAGGGCACTGGTCGTGGGCTGTAGTGGGGTGATAGAGGCTGTAATTTAGGAGTTAGGGGCTCTAATGGGAGGACAGGGGCTTTCGTCTGGGGTATGAGTTATAAATAGGGGGTTAGGAAATGTAGTGGGGGATAAGGGTTAGGGGCTTAAGTAGGTGGATTGCTGCAATTAGGGAAAGGGACTGTAGTGTGGGGAATATGGGCTGCAATTATGGGAGAGGGACTGTAGTTGGGAGGATATGGGGCTGTAGTGGGAGGTAAGGACTGTAATGAGGGAATGGGGTGCAAAAGGGGAATTTGGGTACGGGGTGGAAATGTGGGGTTAGGGGCTGAAGTCGGGGATATGGGCTGCAAGTGGAAGGAATAGAGGCTGTAGTGGGAGGGATAGATGCTGTAATGGGAAGGATAGGGGCTGTAGTAGGGGAGTTTGGGGCTATATTTGAGGGGGAAGGGACTGTAGTGGGGTGTAGGGGCTGCAATTGAGAGGCTGAGACTGTAGTGGGGTAGAGAGGCCGCAATGGGGAGTTACTTACTGTCTCAGTAGTAATTCCACTGTCTGCTTTTTCCCTCTGCAAACTGCATTCTCCGCAATCTCCAGGCAGGGTAAGATGTGGTTGCACTGTCTGCTCCACTCATTTCTACCCCCCCTTCCATTCATGTCTCTCCCCCATGTCTCTTTCCCCCTCCTACCCAAGTATCCCTGCCTCCCATGTCTCTGCCATCTATCTCCTCTATATATCCATCCCCACTTCCATGTCTATCCCCTCTCCCTTCCATGACTCTCCCATGTCTCCCTCCCTCCAATCAATGTCTCTCACCCCATCTATGTCTCCCTCCCATCCATGTCTCTTTACCTCCCATCCATGTCTCTCCCCAATATCTCCCTCCCTCTCATCCATGTCTATCCCCCATTTCTCCCTTACTCCCATCCATCTCTATCCCCCATTTATCCCACCCTCCCATCTATGTCTATCCCCCCAGGTCTCCCTCCCTCCCATCCATGTCTATCCCCCATTTCTCCCTTATTCAAATCCATGTCTATCCCCCATTTCTCCCTTACTCCCATCCATTTATATACCCCCCCAGGGCTCCCACCCATCTATGTCTATCCCCCCCATTTCTCCCTCCCATCTAAGTCTATCCACCCCAGGTCTCCCTCCCATCTATGTCTATCCACCCAGGTCTCCCTCCCATCTATATCTATCCCCTCCATATCTCCCTCCCTCCCATCTATGTTTATGCCCCCAAGGTCTCCCTCCCTCCCATCTATGTCTATCCCCCTCAGGTCTCCCTCCCTCCTATCTATATCTACCCCCTCCTGGTCTCCCTCCCTCTAATCTATGTCTATACCCCCAGGTCTCCCTCCCATCTATGGCTATCACCCCAGGTCTCCCTCCCTCCCATCTATGCCTATCCCCCCCCAGATCTCCCTCCCATCTACGTCTATCCCTCTTCCAGGTCTCGCTCCTTCCCATCTATGCCTATCCCCCCAGGTCTCCCTCCCATCTATGCCTATCCCCCCAGGTCTCCCTCCCATCTACATCTTTCCCTCTCCCAGGTCTCGCTCCCTCCCATCTATGTCTATCCCCCTCTGGTCTCCCTCCCTCCCATCTATGTCTACCTCCCCCCAAGTCTCCCTCCCTCTAATCTATGTCTATACCCCCAAGTCTCCCTCCCATCTATGCCTATCACCCCAGGTCTCCCTCCCTCCCTCCCATCTATGCCTATCCCCCCCCAGATCTCCCTCCCATTTACGTCTATCCCTCTCCCAGGTCTCGCTCCTTCCCATCTATGTCTCAATCCTATTGAGAACCTTTGGAGCATCCTCAAGCAAAAGATCTATGAGGGTGGGAGGCAGTTTACATCCAAACAGCAGCTCTGGGCAGCTATTCTGACATCTTGCAAACAAATTCAAGCAGAAACTGTCCAAAAACTCACAAGTTCAATGGATGCAAGACTTGTGAAGCTGCTATCAAATAAGGGGTACTATGTTAAAATGCAACATGACCTGTTAAAATGTTTAAAAAGTTAAAATGTTGTTGTAAGTTTGATTGAAATAGCTTTTGATTTCAGTAAATATGCTGCAAATACAACAAATGACAATTTTCAGTTCTTTACAACCTATAATGTGTTTTGAAACTTACTGTGTGTAATAATTTGGAACAGTGCATTGTAAGTTTTTTATGTTTGAAAAAAATACTGTTATCATTAGGAGGTTTGTTCAACAAAATTTGAATTGTACTCTTAATAGTTGATAACATGAGAATTATGCTGACTGTTATTTACATCAATTATTTAGGTAAATGAGAAAAATATAATTTGCATAATAATTTGGAACAGGGTGCATAATAATAAACAAAACTTTTCAATGCCAATACATTATCAATTTTGCAGTCATATGTCCGTTTTCAGTTTCTTATGATAAATGTGAATAATCTTTGACTAATGTACTTATAAAATAGTTTTATTACAATGCTTCTGAAAAAGCTAAGGCTAATAATTAACCTCATATAGTCGATTTATCATTTACACAATGTGTCGATAAGATGGCGTGGCTTTATGTAAGAGAACTGAATCTATACTTTTTGTTAGCAATATCGTAAGCAAATTTATGTATAGATTAATGTGTGCTTTCTTTCCTACAAAGTCCCACCATTTCAGTTTGCATGACAGATGGACTTAATGCTTTCCAAATTCAGAATAATGCACAAACTACAAGACAAAATGTATGTTAGATCTATTTTTACATTAAAAAATTATTAAGGGATTTAAGGGACACTGCAGAACCCTAAAGCACTTTAGCTTGCTGAAGTGCTTATGTGCTATATGCGTGAAACATGTGTCTTCTTTTTTTCCTTTTACAGAAATTGAAAATTCCAATCAAACTGCCAATTTTATAAATTAACCTTGTTACATCCCCTATCTGACAGTGAAACAACCAGTCTGGTAACTTCCTTGTTGTTTAGCTCAGTGGAGCGAATCTCACAGCACCTGCAGTGCAAGACTTCTCATTGAGCTGCATTGGGAAGTTTGTAATTGGAATACCAAGAAAAGAGGGATTGCAGAGGGATCTGCAGCTTTTACAAGATGTTGTTATAAAAATGTATAATTAGGGGGGCGGAGCCTGACCGCGAAGGAAGATGGACGCCTGATTCCTGAGCTCTCTCTCCCCACAGCACGATAATCCACCAACATCGAAACCCCAGATAGTCACAACCATCCCAAAACAACATTGAACGGTACCGCTCACCCCACCCGACCTCCAGAACAATGGGCGGCGGGAAAAAGAAAAAGGATCAAACCCCATCGGTGGCGACACTCTTCCGCACACCGACAACCTCACAGAGGCCTACGGATTCCCAACCAACTGAAGAAGATGATTCTGGGCCCGAAGATGCCATCCCCTCACCGGACCCAACTGCCCCACTCACAATCGGGGTTCTGCAAGGCATGCTCCGCGAGGCAACCGCCGACATTAAAACTCACGTGGCCGCGGAAATCACCAAGCAGCTAGAAGGCCTCAAAACTGACATGGCCACCCTTGCCTCCAGGACGGACCAGGCAGAGAGCCGCATATCGAGAATTGCGACTACCACACAGGAACATGCCCAGGACATCGCCTACTTCCATGGCAAAATCGCAGCCCTGGAGGACGGCATGGAGGACCTCAATAATAGATCGCGGAGAAACAATCTCCGAATCCGCGGCCTACCTGAGACGGTCACCCAGGAGCAGCTACTGCCCACGCTCAAGGCCATATTTCAAGGGTTGGTCCCTGACCTTACACCAAGTGACTTGGAAATAGATAGGGCCCACCGGTCCTTGAAACCGCCCAATCTGAACCAGGCCATCCCGAGGGACGTCATCACCCGCCTGCACCACTTCACGGCAAAAGAAAAATTGACCCAGGCAGCCAGACACAAACAACCCAAATTCAAAGGCGTTACGCTTACCTTCTTTCAAGACCTCTCTCCGCTAACGCTGAAGAAAAGGAGAGACCTTAAACCCCTCACCATGGCCCTCCAACAACAGGGGCTGAAATACATATGGGGCCACCCCTTCAAATTGATTGTGAGAAAGGACGAACAATCTCATATACTCCTGCACCCGTCGGAGATGGGCCCCTTTGCCGACTCGCTGGGGGTCCAACTACTGCAACAAACCCCCGCCTTCCGTCCGGATACTAGACCCCGTTCTCCTCGTCCATCCAGACAGAAAAGATCACAACCGCAGGAACCGGAGGCCGGCCACGCACCGCAGGACTGGTAACCACAACACTTCCCTGAACCCAGCATTACCCGCACCAAGATGCCACTCACCACGACCCTGCACGTCTCACCAGCTACCCTGCTACACAACGGACACCCCCTCCGAGGAACAAGCTCAAGCCACCTGCATCGAACTTTACTCCTGTGCTGGGGTCTGACCCGGACTGCCACACGTAGACCCAGCAGAGCAGTGCACCCTAGCTCACCACACCGCTACCCAGGCAAAAACACCACGTCGGCCCCAGACGGCTTATCTACTGGGCCTACGACAAGGAACTCTCCCATGGACAGCAAGTATACCGAGAATTATTGTTGTTTTGTTTTTTTTTTTTGTTTTTTTTTTTTTGTTTGTTTGTTTTTTAAGAGGGGAAGAGGGGGGACCTCAGGGACTTGGGAACGGGACTGGCCAGACCGGCATGATCCATTCTGCTAAATCCCTGGGCTACCTGGGAGGTGCATTCCCTGTGCTCACCTTCTGGCCTACCCCCCCCCAGCACATACCCAGGGCTGACCTCTTTACACCTCTGGCCTCACCGTCCCCCCACACGCACAACTTAGGCCTAATAATAAGGACAGGAGCATGCTATCACCTGCCCACGACCTTCCCTTAGCCTACATGAGGCGCACTCTCAGCACCCAGGGCCACAGGGCAGCATGGAAGAACCGGTAGCACACTTATAAGTTCCATTCTCAGACCCTAACCCCTCCACTAGCAGTATAACTTTACCATAGCACTATAGAGACAGAGGGGGAAGAAAAGATCCATCTATACATGTTCATATTCAGATGAATAAAATTAATTCAAGGGAAAAAATAAAATAAATAAATAATAAAAAGGAAACAAAAAGAAAAAGGGAAAAAAAAAAAAAAAAGGAAAAGAAAAGAAACGGGAAAAACATTTAAAAAAAAAAAAAAAACGGGGGGAAAAAAAAATAAATAAAAAAAGGAAAAAAAGATAAATGAAATACAAAAGAAAAAAAAAAAATATATATATAATAAAAAAAAAAAAAAAAAAAAAAAAAATACTATCATAAATATATAATAATAAAAAAAAAGAAAACAACAAAAAAAACTATATACACATAACAGATTAAACGAAACCACGATAACAAGACGTGACAAAGCAGGGAAACCATATAGCATAGGAGTGAGAGAAAGAGGGGCAAAAATGGACCCCTAGACGTACCTCTACCTAGGGGACTGAGACATAACTACTCCCGGTAGACACCCTCGCTCCCAACAGCTCCCGACCCGACTCACACCTAGCCAAGGCACTGGGATATAATATTGGGACACCCAGGACGAACCCCAGCATAGATAACAGCTCTCGGGAAGAGGGAAGCAGACACAGGGGAACACCCCTAGAGAACAACCTGCTCAGGTACTTCTGGCCCACCCACAGGGCAAACACTAATCTAGAGGGACGAACCTGGTCTAGGGCTTAACACAGAGCCCTCACCCGCCCAACCATCACAACCTGACGGACTCTACTCCCCCGCCACTAATAGATCCACCGGGGTAACACGACCACGACCTCAAGAGAATTACTCTATACCTACCCAAGGGACAGGACTGCTCTCATAACGCTCCTACACAGCCTGGACTCAAAGAGACCCCCATACGCAACCTCATTGACGCAGAACTCCCTAACCCCTACCCTCACCGCTCCTACGTCTGCACAATACCTATATGCATTACTGCGGGTAAATGCAACCCATACCTCCTACTTGTTCAATGTTGTTAATTGCTGTTCAATTATGTTTTTGCATGCTTTTCTTCTCATGTTTGTTCTAGTCCGGACTAGCACGTCATCCCCAGACGGTGGATACATGATACTTGAAACGGGACTGACCCCCACGTCAACGACGCTCCTCACGGACAACCAACCCCGCATCGAGACATCCACCCCGGACGCCAACTGACTTCTATTCCCCACTTGTGACTCTACAGAGGGACCACTCACGGCTCCACCTAAGACCAATATCCTGAGAAACCCTCAACCGTGAGTGTACCACATAACAGCGTGCTGCTGGGGGGAGGACGAAGGGAACGAGAAAAACTTCCTCCTCTCCCCCCCAGACTCACACGAACGCCCACGACTGGGCACAACATACCTTCATCCCCCACCCCTCAGGCTACACTAACACCCCCCCAAACAACACCACCTGGCAGGTAACCCATAAGACCAGGGACTCCACAAACCCGACTTCCCACACCCGCACCCACCCGAAACGTAGACCCCCCCGCCCCTCCCCGGTCCCACAATCCCCCCCCCCTCACGACTAACCCACTTTCCCTCTCAGGGAACACTCCGAACCCCCATACCCCCATCACCTGAAATGCCTAGGTCACTCTCGTGCATATCACTCAACTGCAAGGGCCTCAACAACCCAGCTAAAAGACACCAACTCATGAGATGGGCGACCCGCTCACGAGCGGAATTAATCCTCCTCCAAGAAACACATTACGTTGACTCCAGACCCTTCCCTTTACGTAACAAACACTACACCACATGCCATCTAGCTAACTCCCTCCACGGTAAACACAACGGAGTGGCCATACTGATCCACAAATCCTGTCCAATCCACTTCACGCGCACTATCCCGGACCCCCAGGGCAGATACCTCACCGTAGTGGGTCACCTAGGGACCCAAAAATACGCGATCACCTCCATATACGCCCCCAATACTCCTGACCCTTCCTTCTGGTCGACCCTCACAGCACATCTAAAACTGTTCAGCTCTCACCACCTGGTTGTAGGCGGAGACTTCAATGCGACTATGGCCCCAGAAATTGACCGACAACGCCCCACACCCCACACGAACAGACCCACCCCCCATCCCACGAGAGTAGATAAGTTGCTCTCAAACTTCGCACTCCGCACAAACCTTTATGACGTATGGAGACTACAACACCCCAACACCCTGGACTTCTCATTTTACTCGCATCCCCACACCTCATACTCCAGAATCGACATGTTCCTAATCTCCCCTTCCCTGCTACCTCAGATCACAAACTCAAACATAGGCACCATCGCATGGTCAGACCACGCGGAAATCTCCCTTGAAATGGACATCCCCATAGCAACCAGATCCTGGACCTGGAGATTAAACCCCACTCTACTGCAAAACCCGAATATCATGAGAGACACACGCACAACCATAGAAAACTACTTTACCGAAAACACGAACTCGGTCGCTTCATCTAGCTCACTATGGGCAGCACACAAAGCGGTGGTTAGGGGCACACTGATTGAACAGGCCACCAGGCTCAAAAAACAGAAGCTCCAAGAATTAGAACACCACATAGCCTCCCTGAGGACCGCCTCAGCCCAACACAAATTAGACCCCTCCTTAGACAAGCTAGCACAAATAAAGACCCATCAGCAGGCTATCAAAACCTTCATGGTCAAGGACTCCCAAAGGGCGCTTCTGTGGACTAAACAACTCTATTATGATAAGTCCAATAAAGCGGACTCGCTCTTAGCCCGCAAACTCCGCCAAAGAGCACAGGCCAAACGTATCGACAAAATTAACTCCCCAGGAGGCACCACGCACGCCACCCCCGACCGAATTGCCGCCACCTTTGCCAAGTACTACACGGAACTCTACGACCATAGAACACATCCTAAACACAATCAATCCCACCCGACAGACCCCCAAGACATAGACTCTTATCTCCGAGACATCCCCCTCCCTGCACTGTCCGAAGAAACTAAACAGCGCCTCACCTCACCTATCACAACGGAAGAAATTGCCCTCATAGTTAAATCACTCAAGCCTCATAAATGCCCGGGCCCGGATGGTTTTACGGGCCAATACTACAAATCATTCTCGGCTGCCCTACTTCCACACCTTGCCTCACTCTACAACTCGCTACTCCAGGGAGAGACTCTACCCTCAGATATGCTTAGATCAAACATTAGCCTGATTCCAAAACCAAACAAAACACTCACCGACCCAGGCCACTACAGGCCGATCTCCCTTCTCAATGTGGACTTTAAAATCTTCACGAAACTCCTGGCGAACCGCATCCAACACTCCCTACCCAAATTAATCCACCCCGATCAAGTGGGATTTATCCCATCAAGACAGGCCAATGATAACACCAGACGCACTCTAGATCTCATATGGGTAGCAACACACCGGAAGATCCCGACCCTCCTCCTGTCCATGGACGCCGAGAAGGCATTTGACCGCCTCCTCTGGCCTTTCCTTTTCGCCACCCTCAAAAAATTTGGCTTCCCCGATCCCCTGATTGAGGCCCTGTCCTCCCTCTATAATAACCCATTGGCCACCCTCCTCATACCCAACTCTAGCCCAACATCGATTACGATTAAAAATGGAACCAGACAGGGATGCCCCCTCTCCCCGCTTCTCTTCGCCCTCTCCCTGGAACCCTTCCTACAAAAAATACGCGACTCCCCATTAATCACCGGCATCACGGTGCGACAAAACGAATACAAAATATCAGCCTATGCTGATGATATCCTCCTCACACTTACAAACCCACTCCAATCCATACCCCCCCTACTGGCACTACTGGACGAGTACGCAGCAGTCTCGGGGTACAAATTAAACCTAGACAAAACCGAATCACTCCCAATCGGGATCCCGGAGAATGACCTGAAAGACCTACGACGCTCACACCCCTTTAAGTACAACGACATCAGCATCCCGTACCTCGGCATACTCCTACCGGCTAACCCCGACTCCACATATGAATTAAACTACCCCCCCTTAATCCGCAAAGCCTACACAGACCTCCAGACCTGGAACACCATGCCTATCTCATGGATGGGGAGGATAGCCTCCATTAAAATGAACTTACTCCCCAGATTCCTGTACCTATTTCAAACCCTACCCATCCCTATCTCCCGAAAGGACTTCAAAGCACTCCAGACAAAAATCGACAACTTCATTTGGTCTAACAAAAAACCCAGAATACGGAGATCCACAATGTACAAAACCACGAAAACAGGGGGGCTGGGACTCCCCAACTTTCTACACTACTTTCAAGCAGCCCAACTGACACAAATACAACACCTACATGCCCCCCCAGGTCTAAAATTATGGGTAGACCTCGAACACGACCTGATGGGTAGTGACCACCCCTCACTGCTCCTCTGGGTCCCCAAACAGTCCAGACCCACCACTCCACAAACGTCCCCAGCCCTCAACACCTCTTTTCAGGTATGGGATAAGACCACACCGAAAACCCGACTTATCAACTCCCCCTCACCCCTAACCCCAATCCTACGAAACAAACAATTTCCCCCCGGGATGAATCCCCGAGACTTCGCACATTTCGAGGACAACGGTCTCCTCCGTTTCTACCACTTCTTTCAATCCAACCAGCTGCTCCAATTCCCAGATCTGCCCCGGCACACGCCGCTCACTACTTTTGACTACTTCCGGTACCTCCAGATCCGCAGTTTCCTACAACACCCCCTCCACTCCTCCACGGCCACCGCTACCCTGACCCAATTCGAACGAGACTGCTTACATTCTCCGATACGCAGAGGCCAAATCTCCTTCATTTACCTACAACTAAACTCTTCCTCCCCGACAGAAGCACTCGCATACACCAAGGCGTGGGAAAGGGATATTGGCCCCCCCACTGACCCGTCAGACTGGTCGGCAATATGGGAGGCAACTGCTTCCCTTACTATATGTGTAAACCATAGGGAACAGGCCTATAAAACGCTCCTCAGATGGTACCTGACGCCCCTAAGGTTGAAACAGATGAAATGCTCGACCACTGACGAATGCTGGAAGGGCTGCGGGTCTCAGGGTACCTATATTCACGCCTGGTGGCATTGCCCCCACATAACACAACTCTGGACAAAAGTGGCAGACCTTACATCAGCTCTCCTACACACTGAGATTCCACTAGACCCATGGATCTGGCTACTATCCAAACCCCACACCCCCCTATTCAGGGCACAAAACAAACTACTCGCCAAGATCGCCTTAGCCACGCGTCGCACAATCGCCGAACAATGGGGCAACAAACACATTCCCACCCTGGACACAACCATCAGGAAAATAGAGGAAGCCAGGGAGATGGACAATCTATCGGCCCTACTCCACGACACAACCCACCACCACAATAAAATATGGGACCCCTGGGTCATTTATAGACTGACCCACCCTTAAAAACTCTCCCAACTCTGGAAGACAATCGCCACGACCCCCTCCCCCACAAACCCTCCAAGATATCACTGCCCAGACCTTCCCTAACCCCCACACGCCTTCACCAGACCACTGGTAAACGTACCATCAATAGTAGCCCCACTCCATACTAACACCTCAACCCCCCCCTCACAAAGCTACCGACTCTCAATCGGAATCAACGGCAACACGTCCCCCCACAACACCGACCCCTCACCACCCGAAACCCACAAAGGGCGAACACCCCCACCCCCCTCCCTCCCTAACTCTCACCACGAAACCCTCACCCCCCCAACCAGGCTCCTGACCCGAAGCGCCCGTCACAGAGCACTGACTTAGACAGATCAAGGTCTATCCACTGAACCAACTCCGCGCCATGACGTGAGGAACGGGCCTCATGGAGACCATAGAGACCTACGAACGTAAGCGTAACCCCCCCCACCTTCCCACCACCCTGCCCGTCCCTGTAATCCCCCCTAGACGTACAAGGTACTAGCCCATATACACGCCCACTGACTCACAGCCCACCTCCTGAACATTCCGGAGAACAACAGCCAACGTTTCCGCGGAAGACTATCGCTAATGACACCAGATACACCAACCACAACTATCTCAGTCTCCTTATCCCCAATCCGGAAATGCCAAACCGTAACTCACCTGAATATAAGGACAGTACTTGTACCCCCCCCTTCCTTATACTGTATCCTGCAATAACAGTTGTGAACTTTGAAAATAAGGATTGTACTTGTACCCCCCCTTTTTTCTTTATTCTGTATCCTTCATTAACTGCTGAAAACTTTGAAAATAAGGATTGTACTTGTACCCCCCCCTTTTTTTCATTCTGTACCCTGCATTAACAGTTGAAAACTTTGAAAATAAAGAATTTTGAAAAATGTATAATTAAATGCATGCATGTTTTCATTGGTGGTATATCTACTAAAATGTGATTTCTTTTTGGTTATTGGGCAGTAGAATGTATCTTAAAGGAAAAAAAAAACTATGTTGCATCAACTATATATCATCTATCTATCTATCTATCTATCTATCTATTTATCTATCTATCTATCTATCTATCTAGCAATCATCTATCTCTTTGTCTGTCTGTCTGTCTGTCTGTCTATCTATCGATCTATAAATATCTACTGTATCTATCAAGATGTCTATAATTTTATCTGCCTATCTTTCATTGCATTCTTTCATATATCCACCCTTCCGCCCATCACTCGAATCCTCCATTTTTTCTGTCCCCCTACCTCTCACTCCCCATTGTTTTATATTTTATGTTCTATTTATATATTTGTTTGTTACATTATCTATTTAGTTCTATCTCTGTATATATCTATTGTAAGTCTGTTATCTTGCATATCTGCTTACATATCCCATGCCTTTCTATCCCTACGTAGCTATATATCCCCCCCAAAATGTGAAAAAGCCGAAAGCCTATGTATAAATAAAAGTCTTCAGGTTCTCAATCATTTTCGAAAGATGCAATTTTCTGCTGAAAGAAAAATCTGTTTTTAAAAAGGTTTGTCTGCGTTGTCAAGTTGTGAAGAATATCTTTCCTTGTTCATAACATAATAAAATTGTGATGACTGATGGGAAGTATTGGTGGAACCACTTAAAACAAATAAATACATTCTTGCAGGAAAGGTCAAAATCAACTGTAATTTATTTGTGGATTAATGTTCCTTCACATTATAACAAGCTCAGTGCCTCTGTAATTGTGTACTATACAATCTATTTGAATTTAGAGTCCAAAAGTGAACTGAGAACAATATATAGTATAATGACATATTCTCAGAAGTCATATGAATTTCTTGATTTATTCAACAAATAACAAATCATTTGCCAACTTCGGATTTTTGATCAGGCTTTTACAATAAGTCATGATTAATCTTCACTAGTAGGGATTTTTGAAGAACGTTTTACGATGCAGCATACACAAAGTAAAAAAATGTAAAATTTCCATTTTTAAACAAAACTTTGTTCTTGAATTATATCTTTCCTGAACCTTCACAATCTCCATAACAAATCTATAGCATTAAGCATACTAAAGTATGAGTGACCATATATCTAAACTGAGTTTCAAATTTGAGGACAAAATGTTCAATTGGAAAAATCACCCAAGTTAGCTATATTTTTAGTGTAGATATTTTGGCCACGGGGTTTATGTCAAATATATCATTAATGAGCTAAGGCATTTCAACAATAATATGCAAAACAATCATTCAAAAATGGCATGGTGACATGGTTACAAAATTGTGACTTTAACACCCCAATTCTTAACAAGGGAGATATCAATGACAGTTTCCACATTAATGGTGCCCAGTTCTCCACTGCCTCCTCATCACTCCTACATTTTGCCCAATACAAGACAACAGGAATATTTGGGATACGGCTGAGAAATCTATAATTGAAACACAAAAGTGTACATAGTGTAAATCTACATTAAATCATTGGTAAGTGATCATGAAATGCACTCACGAGATGTAGATGAAAAGACAGCGTTGCTAAGGTGCCTCCCCCGGTTGTGATGGGGGGCTGATGCCTTTCTCCACTTGCTCCAAACGATAAGTGAAAAAACAGGACTTCCAAGATGGTGGAAAAAATAAAACAATTTATTCAGGATGAAAAATCACCCAACAATAAAAGTAGAAATACAGGCTTAAAAAAGAGGTCCTACGCGTTTCGTTCACAAACTGGAACTTCCTCAGGGACCAAATGAATAAAATTACATGTAGAAATAACAGAATGAAAAAATACAGCCTACTCCCAACCTCCCACCAGTCCTGTTTTATAGGGCTAACCCCTCAGTTAATTGGTGATCATCTGGGCGTCCTCCTTTGTCTCCTCCCTCATTGGTGGAACAGTAGGTCATATCCAGCTGATTTCTTTCAGTGTTAGTTGAAATTCCCGCGTTCTGTATCGGCCGAAAACCGGAACCGGAAGTGGACCTTCACTTCCGCGTTCCACTGAATCATGCGTTCCAACAGTGAAATCCAAAGAGGTTGGGAAGTGTAATGATGTGGCCATCTAGTGGTCGCCAGGAGAACAGTCCCAGAGAATAGGAATTTTAAACAGATATGAATCTATCAAGAGAAAGCATAATAATATCGGCAGCAAAAATGGAGAAATGGGTTTATGCAACATACATCGCTTGTGCCCCATAGAAATCAATGCAAAATACAATTTATAATTTTATGTTAGAATAACTATAATATATGAATTTGAAAAATTATATATAAATTTGAAACAATAGTACTTACATCTATATAGATAATATTTACTAGAGTGCCCTGTTTATATTCAAATATATTTAATTTCATTTGAAATTATTTGAAATTATGAAATATATAATTTAAATAATAATATATGTGAATTTAAAAAATAATCATAATAATATACATATCCACCTTCAGAACACTCTTCATAAATGTGTATTTATCCCAGTGAAACACCCTTAATTGGGTAATGGAGAATAATAGTAATAACGGCTATCTTCTTTTTAAAGAAATAAGTAGACAGTTATAATGTGGAGGCTTCAATCAAACGCCCCATAAATCTCAATACAAATTTAATTAAAATAGCCCAAAAATATGTTATATATGAGTGAAATGTATATTGAATACATCCACCTTAAGTGTATTATTATATATATATGTGTACATTTAACACAATGATACATCCTTAACTGGAAAGTAGGTCCAATTAAGGACAACCTGATTCCATTTCCACAGTGTATACAGAGTGTGATATAAGAACACAAGTACATACCACTACCTCTAGAGATGGGAAAAGAAAGAGAGATAAACAAATATAGATCTATCAACAAATTAAAATACAAGCGGACCAGAAAACCACTATTCTTTATAGGAAACAGATCAGATCGATATCTACGTTTAATCCCATAGGCTCCAAAGTTTGTAATTGGTGAATCCAAAAGGTTTCCCTTTGGGATAAGTTCTTAATCCTATCGCCCCCACGCCAATGGGGTACGACTCTCTCGATACCTATACATCTGAACTGTTTCCATGAAAAGAGAGGGCATGTGCTGCAATGAGCAGAAACCGAATGGGTAGTTAACCCCTTCCTGATGTTATTCAGGTGTTCAAGAATACGAACTTTCAAAATTCTCGTAGTACGACCCACATACTGTCTGCCACACGGACACTGCAGTAGGTATACTACAAAGTCCGTGTGGCAGCTAATATCTGATTTGATGTGATATATCCTCCCAGTGATGTAACTGGAAAAAGTGTCAGATCTTACAATGGACACAGTTCTACAGGCTTTGCATACATTGCATCCCCTGCAGGATCCCGTATTGGTGTTGGTGGGAGAAGTTGAGAACATGCTGGCTCCTAGCTACGCTATTAAAACTTCTCCCACCAACACCAATACGGGATCCTGCAGGGGATGCAATGTATGCATTGCAATGTATAAATATAATATCATTGTTCTCCTTACCATTTGATTGCATGGCTACATGACTTATTTACAATTTGGAAAAAAGAACTACTACTTGATTTCCTGCTTACCCAAACAAGATTATCTTATTTTATTCAGTGTATGCTTCTACGTCTAACCACTTTTTTTTCTACTTTGTCTAAAGATAGAGAACATCCAAGAATGTTTCAGAGAAGTAACTTCTCTGAAAGCGGGTTGATTTAAGATAAAAACAACACAGAAATTGATAAATGCAAAAACACATTTAGGCAACTAGAAAGAATAAAGGGCAACAACTATAGATGAATAGATCCAAAAATGGGTTAGAATTTAGTCCATAACAACTGCATTGCTAATGTACCTTATTAACATTAAGTAAGGAACCTAATGGTAGGTGCAATTAAACTGAGCCACATAACACCCACTGGAACAATGGAATAAAGTGTAAATGCTTAGGAATCTAGTACCAAGGAGTTTACCGAATGTAGTCATGACAGGTAGCTGAGGTATGTAGTTAGAACGGTATAGGGTAAAGTTTCGAAAAGGTTATACAGGAATCAGACACCCAACAAATATTAGTCAATATAATGCCAGAATTACATATTGGAAGAAAAAATTGACCCAAGAACCTCAGAGATGGTGAACATGGAATTTTCACACCAGGCAACGAATCTGCACACGTTAGAAAAGACACAGGTTCCATCACTGGATTGGTAGCAAGTGATATATATCATGTACAACTATATAGTAACGTTTCTCAAAGCACACATTCCTGTCTGTCCAGATAAGACAATGGCCATGATGACACAGCACAATGGCAGACAGCTTGTGATAACATCAGAAGTGCTGCATATTGCCTTTTGCACGTACATGACACTGCTGCCCCATATGTCCTGGACAGTTTATCTACCCTTCCTAAATTGATATATGAATTTATTATTTTCTGGTATCCAGAAAAGAACCTTGGTTTATAAAATGAATGATTCGAGAAGTTCAGTTTATGTTATGTTAAGCCAAAGAGAGATAAGTGTGATTTTTACTTGATGTCATCCGCTGACCTTCAAGTTCTGCCTGCTTTGTGCTTTTTTGTAGGTCAATAAAATGAGTTATAGCGGAAAAGTTCTTTTGAATTAAGGTGCTCTAAAAATCTCTGTAACTCTTTCTTTTTTTTTTTTTTTTATACGGAATTCCTTAGCTAGCCTATTGGCGGATGTTCACGGCACCATAATGCACTGATGATTGATATATTCTTAAATAATTTATGACCATAAGAGCTTGCAATCTAAATGAGGTGATTATGCTGCACAGAGATACATTGATTTTTCTGCCAACTGCTGAACATGCTACTAATGGCTATTTTCTTTCTCTTTCCGCTGTCTCATTTGCTTTCTTGCTTCTTACGAGTAAAATATTGGACACATTGTTCGGATTTTGTGGCTGCAAACAAAATTCTGTAAAACTGCAAAAAAAACATCTGAACGTTAAAATATTCTGTGTGTCTGCAAGGTGCTTTAGATAATCGTTTTTTGCAGTATTTAACATGGTTGACACGCAAGACGTTAATGGTGAAAGATTTGTGAGCTAAGGCCCTGTCACAGACACTAATATAGGGAAATGGGTAGAAGACATAGGAAAAATACAAATGGAAAGATTTGTCATTCATTCTTTTAAACCACTTGATTGACCTCACAAAAAAAAAGAAATTGCTATACAAATATTTAAGTTGTCGAGGCTTCAAAATAACAATCCTCTTACCACCATTAATGAAGGCTAGGAACTAGCGTTTTTCAAATATGTTTTAAAACTGTCTTTGATAGAAACAATGTAATCAGTCGGTTTTCCGTATATAATTGGCAGAATAGACAAGAGTATGGAAAAGAAGATAAAAGAGTAAAATTCAAGAATTCATGTGTGTCTGGGTAGTTTTAAAAGCAGTTACAGATTGCATCTAAGGTAATTTTCTATAGAATTCTATAAAACATTAGGGGGAGCTGTCATGACATACCTTTCTCCTATCGTTTCCTCTTCTCTTCTTCTCTCAAAATCTGTTCTTCTTTTCTTAATTTCTGATCTAGTTTTCTTTAAAATACAAGATAAAGTAGGGACTAGTTTTGTTTATGTATTTTTCCTACACTTGACTTTCTTTAACCAAATGAGGAGCTTAGGTCAGCTCCATTTCCTGTGTCAAGGAGAAAGGTGAGTACGTTCTATCACACAGGAAGTGGAGCTGACTTAAGCTCCTCCTTATGTCAGAGAAAGCAAACTCCCTATTTTATCTTATGTTTTAAAGAAAACTACTTCAGAAATAAAGAAATGAAGAACAGATTGTGAGAGAGGAAGAGAAGAGGAAACCATAGGAGAAAGGTAAGTTCGGAGTGACTATAGTGTCCCTTTAAGTGGGCACAGGTGCAAGTTAGCTAGGAAAAAGTTAATTCTTCAAACATTCACAACCAAGTGATTCGTAAATTCTGTTGCTTGTACTTGACCATTGCTGGCAATGTCTTCAAATTTCTCCAGTAGCGCCCTCGGACAATAGAACAAACATTTGTAGTTTGGGGATTACAAAATGTTTGTTTTCGACATAACAGAAGAGTAATTCTGGAAAATAAATAAATGGAAATGAAAACCATTCTCAGCAATGGGATAAATAAAGTTCATGAAGAAAGCATTTGAAGTAAGAAGATAAACTAAATAAAATAGTATGACATAAATGTAAACATTATAAGGTTACCGGTCGGAAACTGGTAAATAAAGGATAGCACTGTAAACAAATTCACAAGTGCTTGTGTGTTTAAAATCCAGCACTAAGATAAAATCAGTAATATATGTATGGTATATTTGAACTCTCAGATTAAGGTGGGTCATTTGTGCTTTAACGGATGTCAAAAGCATTTGGGGTCTCGTCTCACACACCTCATTTAAATATATAAAACTGACTCTGACTTTTATTAAGTGATACACCGCCCCTTATAATATGGGGATAGTCGCCAAGGCTGCATTCCAAATCTATGTTTTTAATCTTTTGCAATATCTATCATTGCCCTTAATCCATAATACATCCAGAGGTTCTAAGCAAACAGTTAATTGTGTTTCGCTCAACAAAAGATCTATTTCAATGGCACATACTATATCTCATCAGATTTAACATACCTGGACGTATGCCCTCTGACACCGTAATTACATATTCTTATAAAAGCTAGAAAAAAATAATCCGTTTTATCCCATTTTTTTTTCCAATTCTTTATTTATTTCAAGGCAAAACACCAGATAAATTCAAACATTGTAAAGCAGTTAGACACAAATAACAAAATATACATCCAAGAGTGCACAAGTGAGAGAAACGAGCATAGTATACAAAGTAATTCTTCAAGTGCATGCGACTGTTGTGTACAAACTGCCATAGCCCATTCTCCTTAGGTGTCCCGCCAGGTTTTTAGATAAAAGGAAAAAGATAAAAATGGAAATAACCGAGATCTAACCAGCCCATACGCTTGGGACCCTCTCACACCGCGCCTACGTGTAGCGACCCATATAAAGTACAGGCGGGATCGGATTGCTTGAGGAAGCCTATATCGCTCACAGAACCATCAGCATAGTGTCCCTAGTTTCATGCTAGTACCACCTGCGACTCTACATATGAGAAACTGTGCCCATCTACTCGGTGATATTGAGATGCCAGTACCGGTCAGATCCGAGAAGAAAGTGATGTGAAGAAATACGGAAGTACACAAAACTTCTGAGAAGGAAAGAGGGAGGAGAGAGAGGGAGAAGGGAGGGATAGAAGGGGGGAGGGGAAAGAGAGGGACAGGAAGGGGTGGAACAGGGATCCAATCGCCATGACTATGATAGGACTACGTGGCCCAGTCCAAAAGTGGTACCTTAATGGTTAGCAACAGCGCGACGGTAATAGAGAGGACTATCGCGCGAGGATAGTCTGCCTGTTCCAATCGTCTCTCCGCGAGAGCGCAGAGTAGGCGCTTTAAAGACTGGAGCAGACCGGCCAGCAAGAGACACAGGGGGCCGGGGGATCATCCTCCCCCCTCCCTCATCCCCTAGCCGCCAACTCCACTCTCTATCCGCGGGCCCCAGACCTTTTCGAATTTAGACAAAGTACCCCTGATCTGTGCTGTTAATTTGTCCATCAGGAAATTATCTCTAATCTTTTGTATAACCAGGTCTAGTGAGGGGATTCCCCTATGCAGCCAGACCTGTGCTAAAGCCCTCCAAGCAGCTAAGTTTACCTTAAGTATTAATTTCTGTTCAGTTCTAGTCCAGTTATCCATAGACCTGGCCAGGAGGAAGACCCAGGGGTCCAATCGGACCTCTCTATCAAAAATATCCTGCAGCAGGTCCGCAATCTGTTTCCAGTATTTTTGTGCCTCTGGGCAATCCCACCACATGTGACAATAAGTCCCCTTCTGGCCACAGCCTCTCCAACATAGATCAGTGGGTACTTTATTTATCCTGCATAGCTTTACCGGTGTGGTGTACCATCTGAACATGGTCTTATAAGCCTGTTCCTGCATGGAGACACACATCGACGAGGTCGCTGCGGCCTCCCAAATCTCCTGCCATTCAACACCTTCTAGCTCCTCGTTCAAGTCCACCTCCCATTGGGCAGTATAAGTGAGATCCCCCCACTCAGCCATAGTCGTGCTGAAACGCGCATACAAATTCGTAATCAGACCTTTTGAAAATTGTTCTTTCATGCACATCTGCTCAAAAAACGTGAGTGGGGTTAATGCAGCTGTTTTCACCCCTGGAGTCTGGGCAAAATCCCTAAGTTGGAGGTATCGAAAAAAGTCAGACGGACGTAAAAGGGGCTCTGGATTTCAATCCCTCGAATGTTATAAGCAATCTGCCTTCATACAGTTGGTACAATCTCTGTACCCCAGTACTCTCTAAACCTCTAAAGTCCCTTGCCTCCATCCCAGGGAGGAATGCCGTATTCCTCAGGTAAGGAGCCAATGGTGACATGCGGGGGGATAAACCATACTTTGAAGCTGGAGCATCCCATAGTTTTAGGGAGTTATTGATAGCCGGGCACGCAACATGTGTCCTTGGTCTATGGTCCCGAGGGACCCACATGTAGAATTGCGGCATATCTGAGCCCAGAAGAGTAGATTCCAAGTCAACCTATTGCCTCTCCCCCACAGGGGAGTGCCACATAGCTATCTGGGTCAGTTGGGCTGCCAAATAATAAAAATAGAGGTTAGGAAGCCCCAAGCCTCCCCTTGTTTTCGCTCTATAGAGAACATTACGCGAGATTCTATGTTTCCTATTCTGCCAAATGAATTTACCCACAGCCTGTTGTAGCGCTCCCAAGTCCGCTCTAGTCAGTTGGACCGGGAGCACCTGAAACAGGAACAAAATGCGAGGGAGAACATTCATTTTCACTGAATGTATCCTACCAATCCAGGAGATCGGCTTATCCACCCATCTCTCCATATCGTCGATCAGTGTTCACAGCATGGGGACGTAATTTTGTTGGAACAGCTGAGCAGGGTCCGCCGTTAGTCGGACTCCCAGGTACGTGATATAGTCCCTCGCTATATGTATTTTATATGTTCGTCCTATAAGGTCCGTTTCCGCGTCTCCTACCCTTACCGGAAGCACGCTCGATTTAGCCATGTTTACCTTATAGCCGGCTATTCCGCTATACGTGTCCAGTAAAAGCGTCAATGCCTCCATTGACTCCATTGGGTCGGTCAGAGTCAGCAAGATATCATCAGCGAAACCCGACACGACGTACTTCTGCCCCCCAACCATAACTCCCTTAATATCCGCGCTTTCCCTCGGCGTCGAGTGATAAAATCAAGGTTGGGGAGTTCCTAGCGGTTTGCCGCCAGATAAGGTCTACATTGGCCTAGTATTCTCAAACAATTGCCTGCCCGGAATGAAGCCCACTTGATCCGGATGTATTAGGCATGGCAGCAAGGGGTTCAGCCTATGAGCCAGGACTTTCGCCAGAATTTTACAATCATGATTGATCAAGGAGATAGGGTGAAAGTTTTCCGGGATCGTGCCGTCTTTACCTGGTTTTGGCAGAAGTATGATATCAGCCAATGACATGTCCCTATCCGGTGCGCCCCCTCCAAGAGATCATTTAACCACGTTTCCAAATGGGGAGTAAGTTCTTCCCGAAAGATCTTATAGTAACTACCCTCAAAGCCATCAGGGCCCGGAGCTTTGTTGCTTTTTAACGATGAGATAGCCGCGTCGATTTCCTCAGCCGAGATCTGCATTCCTAGAGCCTCCGAGTCCGCACCCCGTAAGGCCGGGAGGGACAACCGGGACAGGAAAGAACGGGTGGTATCCGTTTCTCTAGAGGGATTGTCGCCAGTCCCCCCAGAGTAATTATATAGCTTGGAATAATAGTCCGTAAAGACTTGGGCTATGTTTGTGGGGTCGGTATGGCACGTACCCGAGGTATCCTTAATGCTCGTAATGTGCGTATTTCTCTGCCTCGGTCGGAGAGTTCTTGCTAAGAGCGTATCCATTTTGTTTGCTTTCTCGTAGTAAGTCCGCTTGGACCAAACAATAGCCCTAGCTGTCTCGTCGAGGAGAGTTTCACGTATCGATGCCCGTAAGGTCTTAACGTCAGCCAAGTGCTAGAGTGCTAGGCAAAGTATTTAGTTTATGTTTCGTTTCCGCTTTCCCCAGGGCCTCCAGGAGTGACGCTAACCATTGAGTCTTTCTTTTTTTCTTTAAGGTGGCCTCCCGGATCAGAATGCCCCGGATAACCGCCTTGTGTGCTGCCCACACCATGGATGGTCGGACGCCGACCTCAGTATTTCTAGCGAAATACTCAGTCATTTCCCCCCTAACCTTCTCCACCACGATCGGGTCCTGGAGTAGGGAAGTATTCAACCTGCAAGACCACGGAGAAGCCTTGCACAACTTGTCCAAGGTCATTGTGATCTCTGCGTGGTCCGACCAAGTTATCGATCCCACCATGGAGCCGGAAACCTTGGGCACCACTTGGGGGTTCACCAGAAAAAGGTCTATCCTTGAGTAGGTATCGTGGGGAGCGGAGTAAAAAGTGTAATCCCGATCGTCAGGATGATGTGCCCTCCATATATCTAGAAGGCCCGTACGCCGAATAAAGTTATATAACAGCTTATCCTGTCCCCCTCTCCCATGGGACCGAGGGAGTCCACCACAGGGGCCCCTATCAACCGCCGGACATGGAGCCGCGTTTAAATCACCTCCAACTATCACCATGCCGTGCGGTAGAGAATTCACCAACTGAGCCATATCATCCCAAAAATCGGTAGAGGGGATATTCGGTGCATAAATGTTGAGCAGGTGTATCGCGTGCGAATGAACACTCCTCGTCACCAAAATAAAACGCCCCCCGGATCCGCCTGTACTGTTCCCACTCTGATCGGGCATCTATGATGAATAAGCACCGCAACCCCATTCCTTTTGTTTAAGGCCCTGGACTCATAAACTGTCAGAAAAGTATGGTCCTTCAAAGCTAGCTTGGCCGCAGCCGGAATATGTGTCTCCTGCAAGAACGCTATGTCAGGATTAAGACGCTTAAGTTCCCGAAACATAAGGCGGCGTTTATTCGGAGCGTTAAGGCCTTTCACGTTCAAGGATAGTAACTTTAGAGGCATTGGATTCTATATGTTACCCAGCTAATCTCGCGAGCCATCTCGCCCTGGGGCCAAGAGGCACGGTCTGTCATAGCGCTTCTCATGAATGATGGATGGCCCGGACCCAACTGGCCGAGACCATAGTGCGCAACACAATCGGATTCACCTGTTCCCCCTCCCTGAGGGAAGAGCATGAGGCAAGGGATATGGAAGGGGAAGCAAGGGGGAAAAGAGAGAAAGAGAAAAAAATGAAAGAACATAAAGAACGATGTAAGCCTGGTCTTACCTATAGCCACGCATGTCTGGGGTGTAAACTCCGTCCTCCTCGGAAACTCTAGTAAGCTCCATAGGAATAGGAACATAAACCAACTAATTAACGCACCTCAAGGGTGCCAATTTGAAGTAAGAGATAATAAATACACAACCGTTAGGTGGGTCACAGTGCAGCGTACCATCCCCTACTCCAGGGGGTTTACCCCCCCCCAGCCAAAGCAGCCCCGCCAACCCCACCCAGGAACCCTCCCGAGAGCTTAGGCAAACAACCGACCCCCAGGACCCCCCTCCAGCTGCTATGAACTCAGGGTTAATAATGCCATCCATCCCCCAATGGGCAGTCCCTCTTACAACGGGGTCCCCCAGTAAAGCACGGCTGACCAACCCGGGCGGGAGGGGCACGTCACTACAGGGGGAATAACATTCGGGGCGCCCCAACCCCCTCCTGGGACACCAACCCCCTGCTGCAGCCCCAATAGCCTAATCTCATGGCATATAACAGTTATCACACAGTACACAAATGTCCCAAACAAATCTCCCATCCGCCTCCTGCTCCTGCCCGACCAGGAACAGCCCCACTAATAAAATGAGGTTGAGCAGCCTGGGAGCCTTCTACCTCCCAGAACAGAGCCAGACAGAATTAGCTAGGGGCCCCAACAGCAAATAAAAACTGTAGCACATACATAAATCCTGAAGTCACTACATAAGATACTACCCACCTCCCGCTGCCCGCGACAACCCGACCGCCCCGTCAATGAGCAAAGGGAGGGACGGGGGGGACAATGGCTGCCCAACATAGTAGAACATAAACATATGACCCCTATCCGCCATATTGGTAGACCCCCACCGCCCAGGTCAATCCAACATAACCAGCTCACATGACATAACCATAACCAGAGCATAGCCCGATGGGCAAACAACAAGCGGAGTCTGCATGGATATCATGCCGGCCCGCCGTAACCAGTGTTATCCACCGCCCGCCGCCCGCAGCCCGCCACACAGAATAAACCTGGCACCACAAAAATCTTGCCGATGTCCCTTAGAGAGATCGTGTGTGATGGTGGGAGAGCCGGGGTAGAAGAGAATCGGTTTCCCAGGACGGCCTCCTCTGCCCCCAACCAGTACGCTCTCACATATAAGCTTGTTGGGCCGAAAACAACAGGCCATAGTGGATGAAAGCCCTAGCCCACCCCAAATTTAGAATATCCCTTCCCCAACCAAAAGGGAAGATTGCCAATCAAGTAGGAACGGGCCGACCCAGGGCTATGCGGGAAGGGGGAGGGGAATGGAGAAAAATTAGGGGAAACCCGGGGGCCACCTACCCAAACAACAAGAGCCCCCCCCCCCCTGAAAACCTGAGAGCCCGGAGTCACGAACATCCGAATCAGCAGATCGCTAGACGAGCTGACGCCATCACTCTCCCGCCGTGAACCAGTCGCGAGGTAGAGGATTCAAGGTTCCTGCCGGCGCAGCCTGTACCGCCAGATCCTCCGGAACCGGTATGCCCAGCTCCTGCAAGAAAGGCACCGGGTCGCCGTCAGCAAGCAAAATCTTGGTGCGACCATCCTTAAACGCCATCAATCGGAAAGGGTGACCCCAAGCGTATTTAATGTTGTGTTGCTGAAGAAGTTCTGTGACAGGGTGCCACTCGCGCCGCTTCTGCAGCGTGGCTGGCGTTAAGTCCTGATAAACGGCCAATTCAGCCCCCTTATAGACAATTTTGTTGTTCCTATCATGCTTCATGATAACCTCTTTAGTTTGGAATGACAGGAACCGGATGATCACATCTCTCGGCCACCTGTCATCCAGTCGCCAGGCTCATAGCGCCCTATGGGCCCTCTCAATGTGCCAAAGATGTTCCGGTATATCGGGGAGAAGCAGCCTAAAGATGCTCACCACCACTTCAATAAGAGACCCTTCCCCCTCCTGCTTCGGTAGGCCACGGAGTCGGATGTTGTTTCTCCGTAATCTATTGCCGAGGTCATCGATAGCGGATTCGGCTTGGGACAGTCGGGACGTCCGGAGTTTGATTTGCGCTGCAGCTTCATTGTGGGGGAGCCACCACAGTAGACTCCACCCGCTGTTCCAGGGCAGCCGTCCTGACGCCCAAGGCCTGTATTTCCGTTTTGAGCTCGGCTGTATTTCTAACGATCTCTGTGGCCAGGTAGGTCCGAACTTCCGCCAACTTCGCAAGTATTTGGCCTGTATCGGTCTCCGGGGCCACCGATCTCAGCTAATTTAGGTTGTTGGCACCGTGGTTTCAGCAGAGCTCTACCCGGACATGTCCAGCTCGCTCGGCTGTAAACCACGCCCCCCCCAGTTTTATCCCATTTTATTTTACAGTGTTCTATAGCAATATAATTTCCAGTGAATTAGAGTTGCATTATCTACCTTTAAAATAATTTTCTTTTGACTTAAAGGGACACTGTAGTCACTATAACCATTTCATTTCTTTAAACTGGTTATAGTGCCTGGAGTTTCGTGGCATTGTCCCTTCATTCAGTGATTACCACTTTAGAGCAGTTTAACACTAATTAAGGGTACCTGGCCACTCACAGTCCAGCCCCTTCTGGAGGTGTGGCTAAGGCAGAGATTATACACTTCCTTGTAGTTCATGACCTTCATATCACCAGTTGGAGCTCTGATAGGCTAAAAGCAGTCAGCTGTCAATCTCAACTAATCACAGCTGCCCATTGATGCTCTGGCTAATACTTCCTCATTAGCCAAAACAGTTTAGAGGGGCCTGCTGGGGACTCTGATTTAGCATTAAAACATTAAAAACTATTTAATGTTGAATTGCATTAGTGCACCAGGGGATTCCAGGTACTATAACCAGTTAAATGAGATCAAGCAGATACAATGCCTACAGTGTCCTTTTAAGTTCTCCACTTTTACAATTTCCTATACTATTGTTTCTCGCTGTCTGTATATTATCTTTGTCCTTTAGTGTTACTTTAGTGTTACTGTATATTAGTACAATGCATTTATTTTTTCCAAAACTCTAATTGAATACAGGCTTTTCTATTAGCATGTATGTACTGTTTGTGTGCTTTTGTGCATTTATTTACTTTGTAAGATTTCCTAACTCTTGGACAAAGTCTCCATGTTCCATCTAACGCTGCATTCTTCTTCAAAAAATACTGGCTACATTGTTTGAGCATCATAATAGAGTTCATGTTTTTTTTTACCATCACTAACACATTTCACGTAGTTCTGAGTAACATTTTAAATCAGTTTCTATTATTTACAATCCGCTGTTCATTGACCTATCTTAAGTATTTACGCACTTGTGAAAAATATATATTTTTAATGTCACTCTTTTCTGTGTGATTCTTTATTATTCTTTATTAATTTTGTTTCCATTATACCGAACTCATTTGTAATTTAACCACTGTTACACTTGGGATCAGTTTTCAGAATTCATTTGAAATCCAGACAATACTTAACCTGCTGTGCTTTTACAGCAAGTTAACTATTTTTCAAGCCATATTTGACTGTAACTAACCAGAATATTGTGACTCGGTTGCAATAGGAAAGAGCTGTCTTGATTTTTCCGCAGGATCAATATTTCACCCACAACTGTTCCTACTGGTTTTGGGGCCTGTGGGACTTGACCTATAACCTATCGCAGTGGTTTTCAGACTGTGTGACGTGGCACACTGGGTATGCTTCAAGCCACATCAACATGGACCACAAACACATAGAGCTTTATACTGTTGAAAAGATTAATTTGGTATGTATTTATTAATGTATCAGCTGACAATTAACTAAAACTGGTTGGTCAGTTTATCTAGAAGTAGGCACTAAGCTTTGACACTTGTTTCTGACAGAACTTCAATTCTGTTGGATTTGGTTCGATCAGGTGTTCAGATGAATTCCTGAATTCTGAGCTGAATTGTACTGGAATTATGCTGAACATGTTTGGGGGTGGGGGTGGGGGGGTCGGGGGATGATTGATGGGTAAAAAAGAAGATTGATGGAGCAGCCATACTAAATGTTGATTTTATTGCAGACTAAGAATTCAAGCAGACGCCTCCAACATCGGGATGAGACACTCTAATAATACTCTTATTCGGGTCATTAGAAACTTATTGTATTCCATTATTTCATCCCTAAATTTTAGCTTCTTTTCCCGCAGGGGATTATAGGAATAGCAGTTTATACAAACATAACAGCTTCTAGATTCTAGTACTCAATTAACAGACCAGACAGCTCTAAAATGGTTTGACTACTTACAATGGGAAGGGTTCCAAGGAAATCCTAGCACCATAACCACTACAGCATGTTGTAGTGGTTATGGTGCTTGGAGTGTGCCTTTAAGCATCTCAACACATAAAAGTGGGCCCAAGTTCTATTCACGTTATAGTAATGCAAAGTGCTTCTGGTGATCAGAATGTCCCTTTCAATGTCATATATTACCCTTCCATATTTTCATATAAGTTATGATTTATTCATATAAAATATTGCAGCACTTTGGTCATGAGTAATTAATATTAATTAAACCAATTCTATCACTTGAGAGACTGCGTTACGTAAATGAAATGATAGATGCGAAATGTTTCTCATTCATAAAATGCTATTTGATTATTGTAATATTTATTGTTTAGAGTGTATTTTGTTTATGTTGTACATGGTCACACATATAGCAATGATTTATATCACGCTAAACGAATGCTTGCTGTAAAAAGCTTACAATTTTGTATGTTAATGCAATAAGCTCTATTTTAATTCACTTAAATAAATCTAGGCCATTATGTTAATTTGTGCAATAGATACTGCTGTAGTTTGGACAGCTTTACTTTTATAGTCTTTGAAGCTTCTATGATTTTATTAACTACCTTTTCTTTTGCTTGCACTATTTTGTCGAAGACTGCGCTGGCAAAGAACTTGAGTTACCTAAACTGTGTCTTTGTTCGATCACTTCCATGGAATGGGAAAATAAGTTATTAACAAGGTGCATTTCATGATCACAGCTATTGATCCAGTATCTCCAAATCTTTTTACTTATAGCAGACAATTAAGAAAGCTTTATAAAAGCCTTAAAACAATTTTTTTTCCTTCAAACTTTTAGGGGGGAGCTTTATGCTTTGTGTACAGGCTTTTTCTACATATATGTTTTGAAAAGGAATTTTCACTACTTCAATTTTGTACTATTATCTTTAACTGTTCCTATATTTAACAAACATTTGTATGGAGTAATAAATAAAATGAAGGGTTAAGAAATGTAAAGTTTTATAGCCTCCAGTTAGGCAGCTCCATCTTTGTCAACCATTATAAACCATGTATTTTGCAACTGACAGTTAGTATAAGGAAAGCATACATAGAAGAGGAAAAGGCAAACAATATTTCTATTTCACAGCCTCATTAGCAATGTTTGCCCTGGCTTTGTCTGGACTAAACTGGTTTGAAATGTCATGCTAAATATTTAATATAAAGTTAAAACAAAAATAAGTATCACATGAAAAATGTTACAAATGTTATTGGTGATTTTCAATATTTGATATGATTATATAATTTTCAGAGAAGTGAAAAATCAATGTTTAAAGGGATACTATAAGTGCCAGGAATACAAAGCTGTATTCCTGGCACTATAGCTCCCTCTGCCAACCCCTTCCCTCGCTCCAGCCGCATGGGTTAATAAAGGGTTACAAACGAGCGGGTGCTAATGCGCATTAGATCTCCACGTAGGAAAGCTTGAATCAATGCTTTCCTATGAGGAAAAATCTGATGCTGGATGTCCTCTTGCAGATCGTGAGGATGTCCAGCGTCAGATACCTGGACCAAAGGTCCGTTTCGATTCGTAGACAGCCACTGTGGGCAGACTTAAAGCTGCAATGTAAACATTGTAGTTTCTCATGAACCCAGACCGCATCAATGAGCTGAAGTAGTCTGGGTGCCTTCAGTATTTCTGTAGCCCCATGTAGCAAAAGCGCAGCTTAGCGAAAAAAGGGCCTTGAAAGCGATTAGGAGGCGGGCTTAGGAGGAAGCAGCCTGGACTGGTGGGTTGTGGGAATAGGGGTTTGGCTATTTAAATAGGTAGCCATTTTGGGTGCACCTGTGTGCTCTCTGACTTGCTGGGTAGGGTTTTCTCTTTTGTCTCCTTCTGCAGGGCCATGGACATCGTGGAGAGGCTCCTGGAGGGGATCCGGAAGGCAGCGCGGCAACTGGGAGCGGATTGGGTGCAGGCCCAGCTGGGCCCGATCCTGTCGGCGGCGGCCGGTCAAAATTGCAGAGGCGGGCGCCCAGCACGGGCCAGGAGGCCCCCGAGGCGATTGAGTCTGGGCGCGGTGCCCGAAGTCGGCGGCATTGGTGGCCAGGAGGCGGCAGGGGAAGGCCGCGGCAGGCTAGGAGGACGCCTGGTCGAGGCTCTGCCTCCCAGCGCACGGCCGGGGCCTCAGCGGGGTACCTCTCGGCGGGCGGCTGCCCCGGACTTCTGCGGCGCACCCCCCGAGCGGGAGGGGGTTGCTGCCCGGAGCGGGAGCCACGATGGTGGCAGGACCGCCCTGTGTGGAGCCATGCGGGACGGGGTCACGGCCCAGGAGGGCGCCCCCATCGCTGGAGGCAGTGGACGGTGGAGCCCGGGCTAGGACGGCTCGGAGCAGCCCCCAGGCACAGCAGGCAAGTGCAGGGGGCCCTTCTGGGGGCCCTCTTGGCAAGCCGGTCAGGGGGAGCGTGGCCTAGGTCTAGTGGACGGGTAGTGATGGGGGATGGCGGGTGGATTTCCCCTGGAGTGCGGGTGTCAGGTGGGGGAGTTCCAGGGGGGGCGCCAGACACCTCCCAGGAGATGAGAGGGGCAGGGAAGGGACAGGTTTCTGGGGTGAGGGGTCCGAGGTCACCAGGTGGTTCCCAGGGGGCGCGGGGGAGTCCCCAAGCCTGGCAGGCGTGGGGGTGGTGTCAGGTGGTAGGGATAAGGCCCCACATCTCGGCCAGCCTGAGGTAGACCCTGGTAGGAGGGTGGTGCAGCGGCCTGGGGCTCGGGGGGGTTTTGGGGGCAGCTTGCCTGGGCAGGGTGGGGTGGGGGCGGGGGTAGGCCAGGACAGTCTTAGGGCCGAGTGTGGGAGGCTGGGGGGAGGTAGGCCTGGTAGGAGGTCAGGTTCAGAGTCTAGCAGCGTTAGCCCCTCGTCAGTTAGGGTCGCCAGGTCACGTGGGGTTCATATGAGGTCCCGGCGCCGCCGGTCTTCGTCTGGCAGCTCGGCAGGGGCGAGGTCAGGGTCCCCCAGGCTGAGGCGACGGATGCGGGCATCTAGGGGGAAGGTAGGAGCCGTAGTCCACGGGGCGGGGCTATCCAGGCCCCTGAGGCACAGCAGCAGGGTGGCACGCGACGGGAGGCCTTGGCAGCAGGCAGGCGCTCCCCGGGTCGGGACGGGAGGGTGGATGGGGGACAGTACACCCTGCCCAGGACGTCTTCTCCTCATTTCAGGTCTCCGAGCCGCTCCTCGTCAGCATTGTCAAGGCACCGGGTGGGCTCCCTGGTTGGCGGGATATCGGCGGATGTCGCTCATCCCGGACACGCAGCGGTTGACAGCGCAGCCCCGGGTGGTTCAGGATCGAGGGGCTTGGCCGGTGCGTCCAGTGAATCACTACATTCCAGCGCATTAGTAAAAACACTGCAATCACTCCTCCACTCACTGGGGGCGGGGGGTGGCACAAAGGGTAGTGTAGAACAGGTGTAGGCACAAGGGGCGGTGGAAGAAAAAATTTGGAAAGGGGAATTCTGTGAGATCTTTTCCCTTCTTCCTTTGGAGGACTTTATTGACCTCAAGGAGGAAGATAAGAAAGACGAGAAAAAGGAAGAGGAAGAGAAGCGGCGGCGGTATCATAAGATACCGAAGTCCTTTGGTAACTGGTTGAGGGCGTTCTGCGTACTGGCCAGCGTGATCGGGGAGAGATCGCCAAGTTCCTACTTATCCCTGTTTTGCTACTGGGACGGAATCTGGGAGGCATACCGCACCTATGGCGGACTGGCCTGGTGGTGATATGACGAGCAGTTCCGGCAGCGGAATATATATATACCTCCGGGTATGAGGTGGGACCAAATGGATGGCGCAGAAGGCGCAGCCCTTTCAGCATGCGGCTGGTCCGCCTCATCGGCCGCCTTGCAGAAGGGCTTATGCTGGCTCTTCAACAAAGGTCACGTACGTCCTGCCGCTTTAAGCATGAGTGCTCAGGCTGCGGGGGGGCTCACGGGCTCCAGCACTGTTTCAAAAGAGGGAAGTCAGGGGGGAACAGGGGACTACCATTGCCCCGGGGCCTAACCCCGGTGAAGCTAGACGCGATGGAGCCCTGGCTAAGCCGGTACGGTAACAGGGCGACACTAGGGGACACTAAGGGACATATGGGGACACTCAGACACTAGGGGACACAGACACTAGGGGACACTGAGACACTAGGACACATGGGGACACAGACACTGGGAGACCTGGGAACACTGAGACACTTGGGGACACTGGAAAACATGGGGACACTGAGACACTAGAGGACACTGGGACACATGGGGATGCTAAGACACATGGGGACGCTGTGAGACATAGGGACATTGGGAGAAACTGATACATTGGGACACGGAGACACTATGTCCCCATTTCTCCCAGTGTCCCCATGTCCCCCAGCCAGTGTCCCTAGTGTCTCAGTGTCCCCGAGTCTCCCAGTGTCTGTGTCCCATGTCTCTCAGTGTGCCTAGTGTCCCCATGTGTCCTTATATGTCCCAGTGTCCCCATTTCTATGTCCCCATCTGTCCGCATGTCTCCAAGTGTCCCCAAGTGTCTGTCTCCCAGCCAGTGTCCCCTAGTCTCCCAGTGTCCCCTAGTCTCGTAGTGTCTGTGTTCCCATGTCTCTGTGTCCCTAGTGTCTTAGTGTCCCCAAATGTTTCAGTGCCCCTATGTCTCTCAGTGTCCCCAAGTGTCTGTCTCCCAGCCAGTGTCCCCTAGTCTCCCAGTGTCTGTGTTCCCATGTCTCTGTGTCCCTAGTGTCTTAGTGTCCCCAAATGTTTCAGTGTCCCCATGTCTCCCAGTGTCTGTGTTCCTAGTGTCTCAGTATGCCTAGTGTCCCCATGTCTCCCAGTGTCCCTATATGTCCCAGTGTCCCCATGTCTATGTCCACAACTGTCCCCATGTCTTCCAGTGTCCCCAAGTGTCTGTCTCCCAGCCAGTGTCCCCTAGTCTCCCAGTGTCTGTGTTCCCATGTCTCTGTGTCCCTAGTGTCTTAGTGTCCCCAAATGTTTCAGTGTCCCCATGTCTCAGTGTCTGTGTCCCTAGTGTCTCAGTGACCCCATTTCTCACAGTTTCCCTAAATGTCTCAGTGTCCCCATGTCTCCCAGTGTCCCCATGTCTGTGTTTTCCCGGGTCTCCCAGTGTCCCCATATCTCTCAGTATCCCCATGTCTCTCAGTGTCCCCGGGTCTCTCAGTGTCCCCAGGTCTCACTGTGTCCCCAGTATCCTAGTGACATGGGGACACACTAAGACATTGGGACACGGGCAGAAATGGGGACACTGAGCCACTGGGAGACTAGGGGACTGAGTGACATGGGACACTGTGATACATAGGGACACTGAGACACTGGGTGACTTGTGAGACTGAGACACTGGGAGACAGGGAGACATTGGGAGCAATCCATCTATACAGCAGAATCAAACTGTGAGTAATTTGTTGGTGATTTTACAGACTTTTCTCTGATATCACTCCTTGTGATTATACAAATGATTAAGGCTGCTATTTTTTTCCCAAGAAAGGTGGCAACCCTAACTACTCTTCACATACTCTTGCTTAAAGGAGAACTACAGGGTCAGGAACACAATCATGTATTTCTGACCCTATTATGTTAAAACCACCACCCTGGCCCCTTCTTGCCTCCCTAAGTATAGTAAAATATAACTTGTATTCAAGTCTGCAGCTGCTGGCTCTGCCTCTGAACTGACTGTCTGTTGACATCATCAGAAGTGGTGGTCTGAGCAAATTACAATACTTGCCTATAGGATTGGCTGAGACTGTTAACTAGACAGATCAGGGGCAGAGTCAGCACAAGTCCAACATAGCCCTGGCCAATCAGCATCTCCTCATAAAGATAAATTAAATCAATGCATCTCTATGAGGAAAGTTCAATGTCTGCATGCAGAGGGTGGAGACACTGAATGGCAGTGCTGCACACTAGGCAGTACTGCCCCAGGAAGCACCTCTAGCAGCCATCTAGGGAGTGGCCAGTGGAGTTATTTTCTCTGAAAAGACAGTGTTTACTGCAAAAGGCCTGAATGGAATGATTCTACTTACCAGAACAAATACAATAAGCTGTAGTTGTTCTGGTGACTATAGTGTCCCTTTAAGTTTGGAAGCTTAAGAGGGATGTATGGGAACAAAACTTGTGTGGACTGGCTGACAATAACATTAGTTTAGGTAATGCAGACGTTGGTCTCTCTAACACTGTGGTATGTCCCCTCCTTTCTTCTACACTCACTACATAGACCTTTTCTCTTTCTCAGACTGTATACCAGGAACTTCTGCCTGCTAGTAAAAAGATAAGGAGACAAGTGGACCAGCGAGTGCTAGGGGACAGTCCTTAGAAAGCATGGAGTGAGCGCATCATTAGACACATTTATGTCAAGCTCAGGGTGTTGCCTGCATAGTATGTCCTTAGTTGGCCAGCCTGCAGGATTGGCGGGCAGCCTGACATGCATTCATGCCAGGCTGTCCTTCAAATTCTTTGGGCATGTTCTCCCCTTTTGGCAGGTCTGGTCACGTGATTCGCACCAGTGGCCCACCCTTTTACCCCGCCCATTGACTTCCTGCTTCACTGGACACTGCTGTTAGGGGGTATGGATTTACTTGAAAGATGAAAGCATAAATTAGAGAGAAATTAGCATAGAGTATGTGTTTTCTTATAGCTGCATCCTATGAGTTTCCCTCCAACACCATCTCCATCAGATACATGATGCTTGGGAAGAATTACTGTTTTAGTGTTTTTGGTTGATAAGATTCCGTAATTAGGCCCATCATAATTGTAAGCACCAGGCCCACTGGGCTCTTAATCCGGCCCTGGTTCCAGGGATGAGCAATTCTTGTTTTTTCCCAAAAGGCTCTGGGATTCACTGTATGTGTCATCTTTGTGGGTTTTTACTCCAAAGACAAAACCTCTAGTGATGACTGATTCAACGTAATAAGCATTTCATTATTATAAGAATAATCGAAGATTTTTTTTTATTGAGGACATTGACATATTCTATGCATGTCACATAAAATAAAAAAAATCACAGTATGATTTTATATTAAAATGCTTTCCAACTGCATGATAATTCTAATGTAATAAAACATAAAATTGCCATTATATATGGAGGCACAGAAGCTCAGAATATGCTCCTCAGATAACCTTACACTTCCTTACTTATCTTCACTGACAGAAGCTTTTCCCTTGTAACCAACTTTTGTTGAATTCACTAGATATGTCAGATGTATAAAAGCCATTGTGGCATATAGAACATTTTATTCTTTATTTGTATTTAATTATTTTATTTATTTTTTATGTATGCTAGGTAATTGAAAATAGATTATATAAAAATAAAAAAGAGCAGAAATGGAAAAAAACTAAGGAAAAAAATAAATAAAACCAAATAAAAAAAATTGCTATCAATTAATACTTTATCACCTATTTTATGTCCGTGAAACCATAACCATTAAGTAAAATTTGAAATACATTAATATACATTAAATACAGTGATTTAAAGTGTTCATGGTGGTAGGAGTTACGTGACATTGGGAGCCCAGAACTCTGTTCCAGGCTAGCAATATCAATTCTGTGCATATATTATGCCTGTTGTAAGAGCGCACTGCAAACTGACAACAGATGTAAAGATCTTCCCCCTGCCACAGGCAAAGCATCATCAAGAAACTAGCACTCCTCTTCCACCATCTAACCCACTAAGCACACCTTTCTGCCTCCCTCTGTTCCTCTGTTTTTGTTTTTTTCATGCTCCCACCCTCCTGTCCACTCTCGCTTCACTCTCAGCAAGTGAAATGGTCCAATCACAAGCTTCTCTTTGAGCAAGGCATAAAGAGACATAATGGCACACAGAGACATGCATACACAAGCATGAAGACATACATACACAGACATATAGTCACACAGAGATATACAGAGCAAGGCATACAGAGACATACGGACATTGCCATACAGAAACATAGAGGCACAGTCATACAGAAACATACAGACACAGACATACAAAGACATACATACACAGACATATAGTCATACAAGAAATTTAGTGGGGGATAGGGGGTGTCGTTGGGGGTTTAGAGGCTGCAATTGGGGAAAGGTAATGTAGTGTGGGGCATATGGGCAGCAATCAGGGGAGAGGGGCTGTAGTGGGGAGGATATGGGATTGTAGTGAGGGGTAAGGACTGTAGTAAGGGAATATGGGCTTTAGTGGAGTTATGGGGTGTAAGGGGGGTTAGGGGTTGTAGTAGGGGATAAAGGCTGCACATGGGGGAATAGAGGCTGTAGTGGAAGGGTTGTGTAGTAGTGGAGTTAGGGTCTGTGGTGGGGGGGCACAGGGGCAATATGGTGGGGGCACAGGAGTAGTATGGTGGGGGCACAGAGGAAATAGAGGGAGGGGCTGTAGATGGGAGAAAAGGGCCAGTATGGTGGGGACAACGAGACAGTATGGTGGTGGGACAGGGGCAGAAGAGGCAGGTACCTAATGCGCATGCAATGACTAAGTGCTTTTTCTATGGGGGTTTTCAAAAAGCTGGATGCCCTCATGCAAAGCATGAGGGTGTCCAGAGTCATTTCACTGGGTTTAACTCTGTGTGAATCGAGCAAGCACCTCTAGTGGCCATCTGGGAGACACAAAAAGTAAACATTGCAGGGTTAAGGGGACAGGGTAACTGCACCCAGAAAACTTCAATGAGAATCTGTGTGCCTATAATGTCCCTTTAAACATGAAATACCATTAAATGGCATACATCAAATTCCACAGTAAATTAAATAATTCATTTTTAGTTTGACACAATGTTGCTAGTGAATTAGGCAGAATTAAGAGGTCCTTACCTGAAACGTGGCTAAAAAGTCTTCCAGCAGTGGATGAGTTAAATATTTTGGTTTGCATGCAGAATACAGTGTTACCTCAGCTACAATTACAGTTTTAGACTCCATCTTATGTTCTCCTGAAATAGAAGAGTAAGTGATGCGGTGTTTATTGATCTCCCAAGGCCTTTGATATAGTTGCTCACAGAATACAGATATACAGTATTCCCTCTCCATTTTAAATCTGTCAACCTGCAACAGCTAACCTTCAGGACAAAAAGAGCAATGTATAATCCCTACTTAAGGCAGACATGCCTCATCAATTACGATTTTACCTGGCAATATTTGCAAAACATTCTACATAAATGCAAAAGTATTTTAAAATATCTTTTTATATATATATATAAAAAATTTTAACATGACAGAAAGCAAAACATTTTTATTGAATTAGCTTTATTCTCTTGTTTTATTTTTCAAGCAATGGCAGCCATTTTGTTTTCAATTTCATTTCCTGTTGCGATCTGTCTCAGACAACTATTTCAAAATGGCAGCTTACATCTTTTGGCAAGACATTACAAAAGCCTTCTGGCTTCCTCCCTCATGCTTTATCTTTCTTTTCTCGGAATTTACGTATTACATAACCCCACAGCAATGAAACTTCCAAAAAGTCATAACACAGTGTATATTAGTATATTACAGAGCTCCACATCAAAGAAAACGTGCAGCCATGTGCATCATGCACAAGTGTATCCCATAGTTTCACAGAAATAAACCTAGCATCAGTAATGGGGCACACAACAATAAAACTCACCATAGAAGTGTATAAGGGTATCAAAGACCCACAGCAATACATCTAGTAACAATTGCAGTGTATATGAGACCTGCAAATATGAAACAAGATGCAATACAAAGTACAACTCACAGTACTGGGCAATGTACACGTGTAGGACAGTTGTTATAATAATTACAGTAACCTGGAGATTAAATTACCTGTTATACAGCATACCTCCGAACATTTTTAAATTGACAAAAAGGACACTTTCATTTTAGGTATGTGAGTGGGGTTGTGGCCTGAGGTAAGGCTTTTCTGAGAAATTTTAGGTGACTTTCTAATAAGATTTATGCAACTAAAATGTAATATAGAACAAGATCAATTTATCTTATTTACACAGACTGATTTCTAAACACATTTACTGTAGTTTAATGACACATTACTGGGAGTATTATTGCTGCGGGACTCTGTTATACACTCAGACACACCAACAATATGGAGCTCCTAGAAAAGGGGGACATTAGGACAGAAAAGAGTGATTTGGGCCCAAATTAGGAACTGTTCCTCCTAAATAGGGATCCTTGGAAAGTATGATAAAGCTACACAGCAATAAACTAAAAGCTCAATGCAATGTCAAATCCACAGGCTCATAAATGCTGAGAATAAGTAATATGTATTCAGGAAAGCCTGGTGGATCCACTAACTCAAGTCAAAGAGTCCTTCAGCAATAAAAACACAGTTGCATGGTTTCTAAACTGGGTTAAATGTCTTATCACTTGCCACGTTATCCACTGAAGTCTTATTGCCACCCAGGGACATTTGGACACAAAAATCTAGGCATTTATTAAATTCCAAATCTGAGCTATCAGCATCCAAATGGACAAGAATAAACACTCAATTTAATTGTGCTTGGATACTACCATATGACGGAAAATTAGATTAAAATGCTGTATACTTACATTAAAGCTGCACTGTCATGCCGAACGTACCTTTCCCTAATCGTTTCCTCTACCAGGATCTGTTCTTCATTTCTTCCTGTCTGCTCTAGTTTTTTTTTTTTTTTTTTAAATCATAGGACAGGGTCTATGATTGGGACTATTTGTCTTATGGAGGTTTCCTACGCCTGACCAGCTATGACCAGCGGAGGAGCAAAGCGTTCTTCATTTCCGGTGGTCAGAGCAATTTTCCCACAATTCTCACCTTTCCTCCGTGTTCCTGCAAAGCCTCCTTTCACTTTTCCCGAACGTTTTAGACAGAACGCTGGCGAAACTACAGAATTGCGTCCTAACAGAATGAGAACAGATTAAACAACAATATGGGGGACACTTATTGTCCTCACCCCCGACCCCAGCCCTAAGCGACGGGTGGGGGCCCTTAACAACTATAAGGGGGGCGGCATATTGTCCTCCCCCGGGCCCCCAACCCTGAGCAGTGGGTGGGGGCCCTAAATAAGAATAAGGGGGAGGACCTACAGTCCTCCCCCCCGGCCACCACCTCTGAGTGGCAGGTGGGGGCCCTAAATGAAAATGTAGGTCCCTCCCTTATTCTAAGTCAGGGGCCCCACCCGCCGCTCAGGGATGGGGGTCGGGGCTCACCTATTGTCCTTACCCCTGGCCCCCAATGCTGAGTAGAGGGTGGGGGCCCTAAATTAGAATAAGGGGGGGGCCTACTGTCCTCCCCCCCCCGGCCTTCACCCCTGAGCGGCAGGTGTGGGCCCTAAATAACAATAAGGGGGAGGGTTCTATTGTCCTCCCCTCGGCCCCCACCCCTGAGCGGCGGGCGGGGGCCCTTAACAACAAATATGAGGGGGGGACCTATTGTCCTCCCCTCCAGCCCCTACCCCTGAGTGGCGGGTGGGGTCCCTAAATAAAAATTTTAACCCCCCCAGATGACTAGGGGTCCCCAAGCCCCTAGTCACCCTCCACCCAAAAAAATAAAATAAACCCCTACCTACGCCCCTCACCCTAAACTGACAGGTAAGTCTCGACATTTACCTGTCACAGCACTCTGATTGGTTGGCTTAGAATCAACCAATCAGAGCGCTCTGAGCTAGATTGCAGGGCGTAGGAAGGCTTTATAAGGCTATGACTGGTAAACTTACCTGTCAGTCTCTTCATTTACCTGTCAGAACACTCTGATTGGTTGACTTGGAATCAAACAAGCAGAGCGCTCTGAGCTAAATTGCAGGGCGTGGGAAGGCTTTATAAGGCTTCCCCTGCCCTGCAGAGCTCAGTCTGCGCTGTGCCCTCCATGGGTGATGATGGATTCTTTTTTTACAGTCGGGATTTTTTTTTTTCGTCTGATTTTTTTTGTTGCTCTTTGGTTTTTTATTTTATTTTCAAAGTTCGATGGGTATTATGGATTTTTATTTGGACTTTTTGGGGGCTGAAAAAAGAAGACATCAAATGGCAAGTTTTTTTTATTTTTTACAAGTATTTGGTTCTCTTGTTCCCTCCTCAATAATTTTAGGGACCCCTAGTCACACATGGGGGGTTACTATTTTCATTTAGGGCCCCACCTGCCACTCATTGGTGGGGGCCAGGGGGGAGGACAATAGGTCACCCTCCCCCGTTATTTTTATTTAGGGCCTCCACCCACCGCTCAGAGGTGGGGGCCGGGGGAGACGACAATAGGTCTCCCCCCCACATTTTCATTTAGGGCCCCCACACACCGTTCATGGGTGGGGGTCAGGGGGAGTACATTAGGTCTCCCCCCTTATTCTAATTTAGGGCCCCCACCCACCAACTGTTCTCATTCTGTTAGGACACAATTCGGTAGTTTCGCTGGCGTTCTCTCTAAAATGACAGGACGTTCGGAAAAAGTGAAAGGAGGCTTGCGGGAACACGGAGGAAAAGTTGAAAATTGTGGGAAAATTGTTCTGACCACAGGAAATGAAGCACACTTTGCTCCTCTGCTGGTCATAGCTGGCCAGGCGTAGGAAACCTCCATAAGACATTTAGTCCCTACTTTGTCTTATGTTTTAAAGAAAACTAGAGCAGACAGAAAGAAATGAAGAACAGATCCTGACAGAGGGAGAGAAGAGGAATCGATTGGGGAAAGGTAATTTCAGCATGACAGTGCCGCTTTAATGTCCATTGGAAGTATAAGCAATCTTTAATAATAACATATAATGGGAGAGGAACCTACTACTGGTTAAGTGTTAATAATAATAATAGAAATAGTAATTAATAACCAATGTGTGGAGGACTAGAAAGCCTTGTAATTAATACTCAGCCCACACCTATTTTCAGTGGATAGGCCGAGATAACAGTTTATTATTTGATTGGCTGACGTTTGAGCCTAGGTTTCAGCCAATAACATTTCAAGATTAGAAAGATGTCCAAGGCAAGATACTATTATTAATCTTTTATTTGGTAAACATGTGAAACCTTTGCATTTTAGAACTACTGATTTTTTGTCACTCTTTGTTTTATTGAGGTTTTGCATACATCACTCCAAGAATAAAACAAGGTCAAATCGCATATAAGACATGCCACAATATCAGATAAGATCTGCAATATTGGTAGGGAAGCAATTATAAGACAGCTCATAGTGTCAAGAAAAATAACAGTACCTCTTTCTATAGAGTTAAGAGCAAAACAATATATGAGACGTCTTATGCAGCAGTAATGACATTTATACCTCATTCTTTTTATTATTAAGTAGACGCACTGAAAAATAAGATAGTAAAGAGTACAACCCTATGCAATAAAAAAAATAATAGAAGGTGGTCATAAATAAGATCATGCATATAACTTTAATTCACCAAGTACAAATACATGAAGAATGATAAAAAAGTATTTCCTTAATAAAATGGCAGATGCTGGCCAGGGAAAGCCAACTCACAAACTAGGAAAGATGTTGCAATAATACAGTTGGGTGAGTTAGGCATGATAGTCCCCCAGAACCTAACTTCTGCAGATCCTTAGCAAGAATCAACACCCAATGTTTGGGTGATTAGGTCTAGGTTCCGAGAGAGATCCAAAATATAGAGATTCTCCTGAGGTTGCAAAAGTTGTTCAGGCTTAAAACCTACCTGGGTTCTCAACCCGAAGGGAGGATAATAATGTTCTGAGATACCACCTGCAGCTGACATGACAGCAGTTGAGGTGAGTTGGGAACCACCCTGATACCACCCTGCATCTTCCACAAAACTTGCCAGACAGACTAGTCCACAATCACGTGGGTTGCTATCATCACACAGATTGGCCGTAATCCAGGACAACTTTGAGCACCCGAAGGCACCAGAATTTTTTGCAGTGTGACCCTTCCGCCTAGAAGACAAAATTTGAGGTAAGTAGTTTTTTTTTGAAAACATAAAATACATCTTAACTATGATTTATACCGGGTTATTCGCTACGTGGAAAATTCTCTAGGTCAGCTAAGTTTCCAGATCAGCTACTTTAGTCTTAAATCTGAAATTCACTTCAGTGAATAGGCCTGCAAGTCTGCCAAAACAATTGTCCACTCATCTAAGTAAAATTAACACAGGATTTACAGCCAGCGTTGGAGGAGTACATTCTATGGACAGTAGATGATAAATATTTTCCTGTAATATAAGCAGTTGAGAATGGCACCCAACATCACATTACTACAAAACATAGAAATCCATGTTGATCACAGATATTTTTATTAGAATATTGTGTAAGGCATGTTTTTCAACAGTCGTTTTTAAAAGTCATGACCTTTCCGATACTATATTATGTAAATTGAACCTCTCAGCTTGTACTTGAGTCTTGCAGAAATTGAATTTTCCGTCACTCTGCTCTATTGTACGCTAGAATGTAATTAGCATACACATCACTGCGTGGTTCGTATGCATTCACGACACTGAATGCATGTGCACACATTTTTTGTTCGACATCATTCTCTTGCAAATCTGTCTCTGCTCAGTCTTCGTCTTCACTCAAGTGTGTTTTTCCTGATCTATTTAGTGTAAAAAACAAAACTATAAGATGTATGAAACTTTTGTATATGAGTGCAGTTGTGAAACTTTATGGATTACGAGTTATATTTATCAAGGCAGATAAGGGATAATTCTGTGCTAAATCTTCCATATAGAGAAACTATCTATTCATTTGATGGTGTCTGCTTGTATTTAGGAATCTGACCCATTAATTATCCATGATTACGTATGTTTTACTTTCCGAAGTATAGCCTTGTGTGCAAAATACAGTTGAAGGGCAAAGTGCTAAGTGCAGAATCACCATGGAGATCGGCAGAATGTTCCTGCGGATTGTTTAACATAATTTTGCCCCGAACTTGCACTACATTTCTCCGATCTCTAATTGTAGCATCTGCCCACATGTAGAAAACTATTTCCTTTATTTCTATAATTCTAACAAATTCAGTTTTATGTGATGTTTAACACCAAATGTTATCACAGACAATGAAAATGGATACATTTGTAGTACTGAACAGCGGTGTAATTAATGTAGAGAGGACTATGGTGAAATATTTTTTTGGATACCCCTCTAGGTGAAGGGTGGCCAAAAGGTAGATTCCCATCTGTTGCACAACGTCCTCAATGTTTTTCCAGCTGGGGATCTATCATTTGCCCATCCTTGCATTGGTTAAATTTGTAAGCTGTGTTTGTATGTAAACATGCTTTTGTTTTGATTATGTGTGTGTAAATGAAAGGGTGTATTTGTGTTTTGTGTTAGCATCTAAATCAAGTTGTGTGTTTGTATGTACTTTTGCTATTAGAAAGCAGTGTGTTCAGTGTTTTTCTTTATGCGTTTTTTTTTAATGGCGTTTGAATATACGTGCGCTTTTGTGTGTAGTGTCAGTGTTTGAATACAAGGGTGTATTTCAATTTAGTGTTCCCCTTTAAAACATTGGTGTGTCCGTACGTAGTGTTGCATTTGATTTCCGAGGTGTGTTTGTAATTAATGTTTGTTTTTGAATGCTGAATATGTGCACATGTATACATTTAATGCCACTCACATATACACACACAAACTGACAGAAAGAGAAACACACATAGATACACACAGATGCAGACACACAGATTTACACATGTACACTCACCATTTGATTTGTCTCCCACTGATATTGGGGTACTGTAAAGTAGTGGTGGGCTTAACACAATATGGCCATATGGTGGAAATGAATACCCATATTTGTTTGCTGAGATTGGCATTATAGCCTCATAGAATTTAGAAATGTATTTTTATGTGCACTGTTCCTTAATCTGTATTATGTATACATTTTGGTCACTACAATAGCACCATTCCTGCAAGATGCATGTTCTGGGGGTACCCACAATTCCCTTTTGTTTTTACATATACACTCACTGACACACACATATACACACACTGACACACACATATACACACACTGACATACACATATATACAGGTCATCATTTAAGAATTTTATATATATATATATATTTGGGGTTACAGGCTTACCTGGGGTCAAGTAGAATCCAACTACAGCAGGTTCTGGTTGAGGTCGATGGGAGTCTGAGACTGTCAGATGGTCTTTCCCCCCTTCCCTCGCTGCCTCCTCCTGACTATAAGGTGGGATGATGTTACCTGTATTCACTTCTTCCCATCACTACTGATATTACAGGGGTCTGCCATTAAAGGACTGCGGCGACCAACTAGGCCCATGATCAGACATGTCTATTGGGTGGCTCTAAGTGTAGGGTGGGCCAATTGATATGCCTCCTCAGTAGTTCCGCCACAGAGTGATTGTCATGATGTAAACAATCTTCTGCTCTATCATTAAGACCTCTAGACACCAATGTATTTGGGGAATTTATCCCAATCTTATTCTCTGTTGTGCTGATACACAATTACATATTTTGTATGAATAACAGATTCAATAGAAGACCCTAAACTTAAGAATTATGGGTAGTGTATGTAAACATATTAATAAATACCATATTCTATATAGCAGAAATATTTTACCAAATTTCCTCATACTTATATCAATTGCTATGCTGACTATAGGTCCTATTAGTTTGTTAAATTAAAACAAATAATGATAAAATAATGATCATTGCTGCCACATTTTATATAGTGTTAACTTATTTTTTATTCTGGTGTTTTTTTTTTTTAATGTTGTGTTCCACTGTCATTGCACCACTGACTATTTGAAGTTTTAGATGTTTTATAGTAATACTTCTGTTTTTGACATTGATAGCAATTAATTTACACTTGTTATGTGCTTCACATCCTTATTATGTAGCTTCATTAGTCATTTCTACATGTCTGTCCTTTTGCAGCAAAACTAAGCCCACCCCCCCCCCCCCCCCCTCCCCTACCACCCGCTCACACGGACAAGACAAATTGTGCCCCAGGTGTTAAGACTTCAGTCAGATTCATTTATTGTAAATAACACTGAGCAATGGTGATACTTTTGACCCTGAATACTGTAAGGAATACGCCTATCCACAAATGCCCAATCAAATTGATTCTAAATTAGACCTGCAGCTAAAATCCGTTAGTGGCTAATAACAAGTTGACGTGCCTATAAACCTGTATGAAATGTCAAAAAAGGAAACATTTAAATATAGAAACACTTCCAGTTATTGGGAGGTTATGGGATGATGCTTTAATTCAAAAGCCGGAAGATATATTTGCACTTGAACTCCAATCAGTCTCAGCCTACTTGTCTTCTTTCTAAGCTGAAGCATGCTAAGGCTTTGTAGTTACATTTTCAGTCCTGCGTTTTGAGTTACAGGCAATAGAAAAGCCCGTACAATAGGCTACTAGTGAACGAATTAATGACAAGTGAGATCGTGCAGATCTTGAAAAAAATGTCACAGTTTAGTTTAGCAGTTCAAGTCGTCTCAATATTTAGACACTTTGCAGTTTAACCCCTTAAGGACTGAGGCAGGTGTACAAGTTGTGATCAAAACAAAATTTAAAACAAAACCTTGAATTTGCGCTATATGCCTGTTCAGGTGTAAGTCACCTCTTTCATATTAACCCCTTCAGGACGGAGTCAATAGTACACGTTCTGATCAAAACAAAACGTAAACAAAAACTGGAATTTGCGCTATATGTCTGTTCAACCGTAATTCACCACTTTCATATTAAATGCACCCACACTTATTATATATCATTTTGTTCAGGAGAAACCGGGCTTTCATTTCATATAAAATATTTATATATGAAACAATTTATTATGAATAAAATTAAAACAACTGTGAGAAATTCTAATTTTGTTTTAAAATTTGTAGTTCCGCCTCACATTTTAGCTGTAAATGTCATAATACTGTTAGCTTTTACTACAACAAAATGCACATATTTGTAATCAGCGATGTCTCACGAGTACAACAGTACCCCCCATTAACAGGTTTTATGGTGTTTTGGAAAGTTACAGGGTCAAATATAGAACATTCCATTTTCAAATTGAAATTTGCAAGATTAGTAATGTTACCTTTGAGACGGTGTGGTAGCCCAGGAATGAGAATTACCCCCATAATGGCATACCATTTGAAAAAGTAGACAACCCAAGGTATTGAACGTGGGGTATGTTTAGTCTTTTTTAGTAGCCACTTAGTCACAAACACTGGCCAAAGTTAGCGTTCATATTTGTTTTTGTGTGAAAAAAGAAAAAACTAATATTTGGCCAGTGTTTGTGACTAAGTGGCTACTATAAATGACTGGACATAGCCCATTTGCAATACCTTGGGTTGTCTACTTTTGCAAATGGTATGCCATCATGGGGGTAATTCTTATTCCTGGGCTATCATACGGTCTCAAAGGCAACATAACTAATCTGGCAAATTTTAATGTGAAAAAAATGAAAAGCAATAATGTGACTCTCTAACTTTCCAAAACACCATAAAACCTGTACATGGGGGGTACTGTTATTCTCGGGAGATTTCACTAAACACAAATATTAGTATTTTAAAACAGTAAAACATATTACAACAATAATATAGTCCATAAAAGTGACGTTTGTTTGTAAAAAATGCAAAAAAACATCACTTTTACTTAAAATATCATCGTTGTAATACAATTTACCAGTTTTCAACACTAATATTTGAGTTCAGCGAAGTCTCCCGAGTAAAACAGTACCTCCTATATACAGGTTTTATGGTGTCTTGGAGAGTTACAGGGTCAAATATAGTGCTTGCGAATTAAATTCTCTGCACTTTCTCCCTGTGTTGTCAGGCATGTCAATCAAATTTTAATTAATCAAATGACATAATTATGTTAAAAAATTACTAATTACTTATTATACACGTAGAATTTTAATATATATGCATTTATAGGTATTTCAATTCTACGTGTATACTAATGTAATCTTTTATGTAATTATATGTATTTATCTCTCTATATATATTTGCGGTTATTTGTATTTTATATATAGCTACATATATTTAGAATGTCATTCTAAGTGTATTCTGTTTCCAATATATATATATATATATATATATATATATATATATAAATAACAAAATACAGTTAGAATGAAATTACATATGAATATATGATTTATTTTAAATTTTGTTTTAATATTTTATTTATTTATTTAATTATTTTATTTATTTATTATTGTAATTATACGTATATATATTATATATATGTACATCTATTATATATAATATATATACGTAACGTCATTCTAAGTGTATTTTAATACTAATATATATACTAATATTAATATTAAAATATATTACGTATGGCGTTACATATATATAATATGTATATATTTTATATATATTATATATATACATATATTATATATATAAAAAGGCATTTAATTTATTTTATAACATGTTCATTATTTTTTTTTTTTACACTACCTACCAGCAGGGGGACTGTCTAATATTTTAGACACCCCCCTGCTGGCAGATCCATAGCCAGCTATAGGGGGCCATGTGATCGCTCTTTGAGAGCGATCACATGGCCCCCGGGGGCCTCATTTGCCGGAGGGGGGCTGCCTGGGCTCTCAGGCAGTCCCCCAGAAGAGGATCGCGGCGGAGGTGAGTACGCCGGACCTCCAGGGGCTGCAAGCCGTTACGGCGTTCTATGCCACCGCAACGGCTTTAAAGCCCTTTAAAGCCGCGACGGCATAGAACGCCGTAATGGCGTTAAGGGGTTAAGTGCACCCACTCTTATCATATATCATTTTGTTCAGGAGAAACAGGGCTTTCATGTAAAATCAAATTTTTGTATATTAAACATTATTTAATATGAATAAAATATTTAACAAATTAAGAAATTTAGAAATGTTAGTTTTTTAGTTCTGCATGGCATTTTAACTGTGAAAGTCACAATACTGTTAGCTGTTATTGCAATAAAGTACACATATTTGTATTCAGCGATGGCTCACAAGTAAAACAGTACCCCCAATGTACAGGTTTTATGGTGTTTTGGAAAGTTACAGGGTCAAATATAGCACATTACAATTTTCCGTTTATACACATTAAAATTTGCCAGACTGGTTATGTTGCCTTTGAGACCAAATGCTTGCCTTTGTACCCCAGGAATGAAAATTACCCTCATGATGGCATACCATTTGCAAAAGTAGACAACCCAAGGTATTACAAATGAGGTATGTCTAGTCTTTTTGAGTAGCCACTTAGTCACAAACACTGGCCAAAATTTGCATTCATATTTGTTGTGTGTGAAAAATGCAAAAAAACTAAATTGAACGCTAATTTTGGCCAGTGTTTGTGACTAAGTGGCTACTAAAAAAGACTGGACATACCCCATTTGCAATACATTGGGTTGTCTACTTTTGCAAATGGTATGCCATCATGGAGGTAATTCTCATTCCTGGGCTACCATACGGTCTCAAAGGCAAAATAACCAATCTGGAAAATTTCAATGTAAAAAAAAGGAAATTCAAGCCTTATATTTGACTCAGTAACTTTTGAAAACACCATAAAACCTGTACATGGGGGGGGGGGGGGGGTACTGTTATACATGGGAAACTTCGCTGAACATAAATATTTGTGTTTCAAAATAGCAAAACGAATCACAACAATTATATCATCAGTGAAAGTACAGTTTGTGTGTGCAAAATGCAAAAAAAAGTCATGTTTATTGACGATATCGTTGTGATATGTTTTACTGTTTTGAAACACTAATATTTGTGTTCAGCGAAGTGTCCCAAATAAAACCGTACCCCCCCTTTACAGGTTTTATGGTGTCCTGGAAAGTAACAGGGTTAAATATAGGGCTTGCGAGCCAAATTCTCTGGACTTTCTGCCTGGGGTGTCGGGCAGGTCCCTCAGATTGTAATTAATCCCTTAAGCATAGGCCTGTGCAGCCTATTGTATAAGGGTGTGCACCCTAAAGCACAAACACACATGTTGTGTATATATATATATATATATATATATATATATATATATATATATATACACACACACACATACACATACACACATATACTGCTGTGTGTGTGTGTGTAGGCGCTGTGTGTGTGTGAAGGCGCTGTGTGTGTAAGGGCGCTGTGTGTGTAAGGGCGATGTGTTTAACCCCTTAAGGACCAAACTTCTGGAATAAAATGGAATCATGACATGTCACACACGTCATGTGTCCTTAAGGGGTTAAGGGTGCTGTGTGTGTAAGGAGCGCTGTGTATGTAAGGGTGCTTTGTGTGTGTGTAAGGTTGCTGTTAGTGTGTATATGTGAGGGTGATGTGTGTGTGTGTGTGTAAGGGTGATGTGTGTGTGAGGGCGCTGTGTGTGTAAGGGCGCTGTATGTGTGTATAAGGGTGCTGTATGTGTGTGTAAGGGTGCTGTGTGTGTGTGTGTGTAAGGGTGCTGTTAGTGTGTATATGTGAGGGTGATGTGTGTGTGTGTGAGGGTGCTGTTAGTGTGTGTGTGTGTGTGTGTGTGTGTGTAAGGGTGATGTGTGTGAGGGTGCTGTTAGTGTGTATGTGTGAGGGTGCTGTGTGTGTGCTGTATGTGTGAGGGTGCTGTGTGTGTAGATGCTGTGTGTGGGGGGTTCTCTTTGTGTGCTGTATGTGGGTGCTGTGTGTGTGTGCTGTATGTTTGGGGGATTGTGTGTATTGTGTGGGGGCCGTTTAGTAAATATCCCCCCTCCCTTCTTACCTTATGTAGGGAGGGGGGACCTTGCTGCTGCTGCTGCCTTCCCTGGTGGTCCAGTGGAGAGTGAACTCTAGCCTGCAGGGCTAGAGTTCACTCTCGCGAGATTTGAGCGTTGCCGCGGCAGTGCTCAGATCTCGCGAGAGGAACCCGGCGGAGCTGCTGGCAATAGCTCTCGGGTCCTCTCCTGCCTCCCTCCATGCATGTGGGTCGGTGGGGAGGGAGGCTGAGATACAATACATAGGCGTGCCGCGGGGACGGCACACCCCATGCGCACGCCTATGCCCTTAAGGACACATGACATGTGTGACATGTCATGATTCCCTTTTATTCCAGAAGTTTGGTCCTTAAGCGGTTAAAGGGACTCTCCAGTGCCAGGAAAACAAATCTGTTTTCCTGACACTGCAGAATCCTGCAGTGCCCCCCTCCCATGCCCCATCCTATGTTGCTGAAGGGGTTAAAACCTAAAATATTATATATTGTATGTGTATGTATATAGATATATTTTTTTTATTATTTTTATTTATTTATAGCTATATATATATATATATATATATATATATATATATATATATATATATATATATATATATATATATATATATATATATACATATATATATATATATATATATATATATATATATATATATACATATGTGTATTTATAACATCATTCTAAATTTATTTTTAATTTAATGTATATGTATATTAATATCAAAATACAGTTAGAACAAATTAAAACCGGAATATACCGTATATACTCGAGTATAAGCCGACCCGAATATAAGCCGAGGCCCCTAATTTTTCCCCAAAAAACTGGGAAAACTTATTGACTCGAGTATAAGACTAGGGTGGGAAATGCAGCAGCTACTGGTAAATTTCTAAATAAAATTAGATCCTAAAAAAAATATATTAATTGAATATTTATTTACAGTGTGTGTATAATGAATGCAGTGTGTGCGTATGAGTGCAGCGTGTGTGTGTATGAGTGCAGCGTGTGTGTGTATGAGTGCAGCGTGTGTGTGTATGAGTGCAGTGTGTGTGTATGAATGCAGTGTGTGTGTGTATGAGTGCAGTGTGTGTGTATGAGTGCAGAGTGTGTGTATGAGTGCAGAGTGTGTATGAATGCAGAGTGTGTATGAATGCAGTGTGTGCAGGGTCGGTGCAAGGATATTTGCCCCCCCCATATGTCCTGACCTCCCCTCCTCCTCCCTCAGTGGTCCTTACCTCCCCACACCCCGTGTTCCTTCACCCCCCTCCCCCAGTGGTCCTGACTCACCCCTCCCCTAGTGGTCCTTACTTCCCCCTCCCCTCCCCTAGTGGTCCTTACTTCCCCCTCCCCTTCCCTAGTGGTCCTTATCCCCCCTCCCTCCCCTAGTGGTCCTTATCCCCCCCCTCCCTCCCATAGTGGTCCTTATCCCCCTCCCTCCCATAGTGGTCCTTATCCACTCCCTCCCTTCCTCCCATAGTGGTCCTTATCCCCCCCTCCCTCCCATAGTGTTCCTTTTCTCCCCCCCTCCCTCCCATAGTGGTCCTTATCCCACCCCCCTCCCTCCGATAGTGGTCCTTATCCCCCCCTCCCTTCCATAGTGGTATAGTGGTCCTTATCCCCCCCCTCCCTCCCATAGTGGTCCTTATCCCCCCCCTCCCTCCCATAGTGGTCCTTATCCCCCCCCTCCCTCCCATAGTGGTCCTTATCCCCCCCTTCCCTCCCATAGTGGTCCTTATCCCCCCCTCCCTCCCATAGTGGTCCTTATCCCCCCCCCCTCCCTCCCATAGTGGTCCTTATCCCCCCCCTCCCTCCCATAGCGGTCCTTATACCCCCCTCCCTCCCATAGTGGTCCTTATCCCACCCCCTCCCTCCAATAGTGGTCCTTATACCCCCCCCCCCTCCCTCCCATAGTGGTCCTTATCCCACCCCCTCCCTCCCATAGTGGTCCTTATCCCCCCCCTCCCTCCCATAGTGGTCCTTATCCCCCCCCCCCCTCCCACAGTGGTCCTTATACCCCCTTTTTTTTTTATTTATTTTTTTATTATTATTATTTTTTTTTTTATTATTATTATTTCTTATTTTATTTTTTTTTCGTCCCCCCTCCCTGCTTGATACATGGCAGGGAGGGGGGCTCTCCTTCCCTGGTGGTCCAGTGGCAGTTCAGTGGGGGGGAGAGGGGGGCTGGCAGAGCTGTACTTACCTGTTCTGCAGCTCCTGTCAGCTCTCTCCTCCTCTGCGCCGTCCGTGCAGCTCCCTCTGTCAGCTCCCAGTGTAAGTCTCGCGAGAGCCGCGGCTCTCGCGAGACTTACACTGGGAGCTGACCGAGGTGCTGAACGGACGGCGCGGAGGAGGAGAGAGCTGACAGGAGCTGCAGAACAGGTAAGTACAGCTCTGCCAGCCCCCCTCTCCCCCGGTCTGTATTATGGCAATGCAAATTGCCATAATACAGACCTTGACTCGAGTATAAGCCGAGTTGGGGTTTTTCAGCCCAAAAAATGGGCTGAAAAACTCGGCTTATACTCGAGTATATACGGTACATTTTTTAAAATGTATTTATTGATTATTTTCATTTTATATATATATAGATAGATAGATAGATAGATAGATAGATAGATAGAAAAAATACCGGCACTCCTAGGCTTTCCAAGAAAGTATTCTTTATTCCAGAGGATAAGATCAACGTTTCAGCTCCATTACGGAGCTTTCATCAGTGTTGATCTTATCCTCTGGAATAAAGAATACTTTCTTGGAAAGCCTCGGATTGCCGGTATTTTTTCTATATATTTTCTTAAGCTACTGGAGCACCAGGTATCAAATAACTTTTTTGTTGGAGTGCAAGAGCTTCTTTTTGACATATATATATATATATATATATATATATATATATATATATATATATATATAATTAATGTCATTCTAAGTGTATTTTAATATTAATATAAATATATATATTAATATTAAAATAAACTTTTATTAATGATGTATGCATATGTATGTGTATATAAAAGTGCTTAGATCATATATATGATCTAAGTACTTTTTATTTAATTTAGAAACTGTTCTACAACTTTTTTTCAACTTTAAAAGCTCTTTTACAGGCATGAGGGGGACTGCCTGATAGCTCAGACAGACCCCCTGCAGGCACTGCATAATCCGGCTATTCCAGCCATGTGATCACAAGGACAGGGAGTGTGGATCGTGCAGACGGGGTCTGCGTGAGCTCCCAGGCAGACCCCCAGTATCGCGACCGCCAGTGTGGGATCGTCGGGGACCCAGTAAGTATGAAGGACGGTGGGGACATTCTTTGCCGCCCACCGGCATTTAGGACTGCCCCAAAAAGGACGGCATAGAACGCCCGCTGTTCTTAAGAGGTTAATAACACAGTATGAGAAATTTTGAAGATGGCAATATCAGGTTAATAAGATGTTATGTATCATAATAGAGTATTAAAGGGGCATACCACTCTGGAATCAACTTCCTTTTTATTTGTTAAAGAAACACTATAGTGTCAGTACTAGAAATGTGTATTCCTGACAATATAGTGTTAAAAACTCAGTTTGGGTGTCCGGCCCCTCCTTGCCCCATTAAAAAAATTATTAAACTTACCTTATTCTCAGCACCGCACAAGTATGTTGCGGCTGCCTCTACCCACGCTCCGCCTTTTTGACTGAGATCATCAAAAATGACAATCTCAGCCATTCCAATGCTTTACTGTAGGAAATCTTTGGGAGGCTATTGCGCTTTTGCGGCAAAATGCTGCACTGCACCAATCAGCACCTCCTCATAGAAATGCATTGAATCAATGCATCTCTATTAGGAGTATTCAGCGTCTCCATACAGAAGCTGAACATCATTGGTGCAGATTGTGCAGCAATGACACAGGAAGCACCTCTAGTGGCTCTCTGAGTGACTGCCAATAGAGGTATTCCTAGGCAGCAAGAATTTAAAAACCTGTAGGGACAAGCTGTAGACATCAGACCAACTACGTTAAGCTGTAGTAGTTCTCGTGACTCTAGTGTCCATTTAATGTATTGAGTTGATAATGCATTAACATTTGAAAAACCAACCAATCCAAAATAATAACAAGTAAAAAGATGCACTTTTTTAAAGTTCCTTAAAGAGGAAGTGCCACTACCCAGAAGTTTTAATATTATGTTTTATTTTGTTTGTTTTTACCCAAAAAAATATTGAACAGAAATTGGACCTACAATCATTATAGCTAATCATTTAGAACAAAACAACAGAATCCATACAAATTGTGTTGATACCTATTAGACTCTAACATGGTTACCAAAACCAACCAACACAACATTTTCCGCTAGCCTCTTATCATTACCTGCCAGCTGTCTTAATCACATGGTGGAACAGAAGCAAAAGTTCTGATTACTATGATTTTGTTTGTTCATTATGTATTTGATTTGCCATTTGGATTTGTCCCAGTAAAGAACTGGATGAATAAAAAGGGAGCTGTGAACTTTTATTGTCAGCTGGTTGCTGGTAGAGAGAGCTAATTCTGATTATTAAACTGAAATATTATAACCTATTGCATTTATTTAAAAATAACAACTTTTTACAAAATTCTCCCCCTTTTTCCTTCTCTTTCTCCCATTCTCTCTCTCAACGGAAAACTACAATTTATCTGGTATTTAAACCATTCAATAAAACTTTGAAAATCTCACCTTACCTTTTTTTCAACTCTCAAATTTCATTTTATATTTATATTAAAGATTATGCAAATGACATCATAAAGGTGTTCAGATAAGGCAAAGCCAGGGCACACATTGCAAATGAGGAGGATAAGTAAATACAATGTATCATTTCTCTCTGTATTTTTTCTCTATGCTGATTGCCAGGTGCAAAGGACAGAGCTTCTAACAATGTTGACAGCAATCTAAGATGGAGGCACCCAGCTGCATGAAAAAAAAAAAAAACATGTGGATATCTGCATTTAATTTTATGTTCTAGAAAGTAAACATAATTTAAAAAATTCTTTGGAAGTGACAATTTCCCCATAAACATTATTCCATCACTAAAGCTTTTTTTTCTGTCCCCACCTGTTTCTGTCTCTCCCTCCCTTTTCCATTATATCTGTCAGTTTAATCCACTTTATCTCCAACCTGTATTTTATGTGAATTAATATGATTATAAAGATTGTTTGTTTTACCCCTTCATTCAGCTATAATGATGGGTAAGGAAACAGACACCAGACGACTCCTGAATTTAAAGACGAGTTACACCACTGTATCCTTACGCAACAGTTGATAAGGGTTAGGTGAGGGGGAAGATTTCGTCACATTCTATTTTAATGTGCCAACTGCAATTTGTAAAAGGCTGTTTGTTGCCTATTCTGGCTGTATTGAAGGAAGAAACTGCAGGTTGGTTGAATCTATGTTGGCGATAGAAGTAGCAGTTTTAGAGATTACGTAATCTGTCCGAAACAAAATGCATCCGATTTAGCATCCTGAATTAAAGATCATCAAAATCTTGCAAAATAAGGTTAAAAACTGCTTGCTATCACTAGAATACTTCAGCACTGTCATTTTAAATATGTAAAGTTATTCTATTGCTATGACAGCATTTTGCATATTATATTTTTCGTTATTAAATATTTTTTTTTTTTGCCTTTCATTTTCATGTTATCAGAATCTACAGAAGTGATGGCAAATATTTATGGATCAGTTTAGATCTGTTTATTTACTGGAGATAAATAACAGATCCAAGATTTTAGATACTCCCGATTTAACACGTAGGGCTCCATTCTTTTAGGATTCATAAAATATATATATATAAAAAAAATTGTTGATCCCCCACCTTCCCCACACACTACTGCCCCCAACTGTCACCTTCCCAACACACTCCCACCCCCCACTGTCACATTCCCCCCATTCCCACCCCCCACTGTCACCTCCCCACACCCTACCCCCCTTCCTTGTCATCTTGTCCACCCACTACAGTCTCAACTGTCACCTTCCCCATCCAACTACCGCCCCCTGTCACCTTCCCCACACACTACCAACCCAAACTGTCACCATCCCCACAGACTCACAACCCCCAGAGACTCACAACCCCCACAACCCCCACTGCCACCTTCCCCCCCATTCCCACACCCACTGTCACCTTCCCACACACTACTACCCCCTCCACTGTCACCTTCCCCACCCACTACAACCCCCACTGTCACCTTCCCCTCATACTACCACCCCCAATCACACCTTACTCACACACTTCCACCCCCACCACTGTCACCTTCCCTAAAACACTACACCCGACTCACTGTAAACATCCCCACACACTACCACCCCCACTGTCACCTTCCCACACACTACCAGCACCCCACAGTCACCATCCCCACATTGTCACAATCCTCTCACACTGTCACCATCCTCCCACACTGTCACCACCTCCCATACTGTCACCACTCCTACACTATCACCACCTTCCACAATGTCACCATCCCCCCACACTGTCACCACCTCCCATTCGGTCACCATCCCAACAGTGTCATCACCTCCCACCATGTCACTGTCTAAAACACTGTCACCACCTCCCACACTGTTACCACCTCCCATACTGTCACCACCTCCCATACTGTCACCATCCAAAACACTGTCACTATCCCCCCAAACTGTCATTACCTCCCACATGGTCACCTTTTTCTCACACTATCACCACCTTCCACAATGTCACCCCCTCCCACACTGTCACCCCCAGAGACAGAACTACCACGGTTGCAGGGGTCGCAGCTGCTCCAGGGGGCCCAGCCACCCTGCAGACCCCTGTGACCGGGTGCCCACTGCCATGGTAAGGGGCCCATAGGGTGGCCCATGTTGTTAAAGCCACCCGATGGCAATGAATTTCCAGGGGGTCCGCTCGCGCTGTTAAAGCGCCACAGCGCTGAACGGGCCCCCTGTGATGACATCAGATGCTGGGAGGAAGTGACAGCCCCGGTCACTCTGTCCAGCAACCACCGGGAGCCACACGGGAGGAAGGAGAGGAGGGAGTCAGAGTGGGAACTCTGACTCCCATCAGGCTTAATCACCACTGGACCCCAGGGAAAGTCACTCTCCTGCACCTAATAGGTAGGAAACAGGAGGGTGGCTTAAACATTTTGTATGTGTCTGTATATGTGTGTGTTTGTATGAATGTGTTTGTGTTAGTGTATGTGTGTCTGTATACATGTCTCTGTATGTGTGTGCATGTGTCTCTGTGTGTGTGTATCTGTCTGTATGTATGTATGTATGTATGTGTCTGTGTGTGTGTGTGTACATATGGAAACACTTTTGAGAAAGCCTCTTGCCAGGTGAACCGCGTTAAGTGTATTTATTGTTATCATCTGCCTCACTTTGAGTGTATTTTTTTCTTGTTTTATATTTTTATATTAATATACCTTTAAATTAAAGAACTTTTTCTTTGGACCAACCTTTGCTGCTATTCTGCTTAAACTAACGTATCCGTGGTGAGCTTGAGGGATAGAGCAGTCCACATCTGCTCCATCAAATGTGAGTAAATTTCTTACCACTTTAATTGTATTCTGTGCCTTACGGTACACACTATTTTGTTTTTTTCTTTTTCCTTTTTCTCCTATATTTCTGGAGGGAAAAGACCATCCTCTATACTTACAAGTGGGCACTACACTATAATATCCTAAGCCCATATCCGCAGAGATGCTTATGTTTCCACCATTTAAGTGACTGCAACCACCACGAAGCACACTATATACATAGGTGACATACTATACAATATATTTTCCCTTTTTTTTTCTTTTTCTCCCTGCTTTTATATATATATATTTTTAAGGACACATTAGGTGCTGCACCACTCCTTGTACTTTCATCTGTTTGTAGACGGGACGAGAGACCCTGTCTCTGGTGATTTAGCTACTGTTTGGACTGTTCCAATTATTGCTTAGCGCTGAATACCCTTTAGCTTTGTTGTGTGTATGTATGTGTCTCTGTTTGTATATTATTATTATGTTATTATTTATATAGCGCCACCAAATTCCGCAGCGCTTTAAAGTGGGTGGACAAACAAACATGTAGTTGTAACCAGACAAGTTGGACACACAGGAACAGAGGGGTTGAGGGCCCTGCTCAATGAGCTTGCATGCTAGAGGGAGTGGGGTAAAGTGACACAAAAGGTAAGGATAGTATTAGACTAATGACAGTTGCAAGAGAGGAATCAGTCGGGAGCTATTAACAGTGTATATGTGTGTGCCTGTGTGTATGTCTGTGTGTGTTTCTGTATGTGTGTGTGTGTTTTTATGTATGTATATGTCTGTGTGTTTGTGTGTATGTGTGTTTGTTTGTATGGGTGTGTTTGTTTGTCTGTGTGTCTGTATGTATGTGTGTTTGTATGTACATGTGCCTGTATGTGTGTGTGTGTCTGCATGTGTGTCTGCATGTGTATCTGTTTGTCTGCATGTGTGTGGGGGGAGGCGGGGACGTATAGGGGGGGCCCAGGGCAAACACAACACAACACATTTATTGCAGTTTAAAGACGCATTACTGGAAATGTTATTGCTATGAAGTTCTGTTATACACACCTAGAAAATAGGGACATTGGAATGACAGAGGGATTTAGGCCCAAAATAGGAACTGTTCCATCTAAATAAGGGCACTTGAGAAGGAATGTATGTATTTCTCCAGGAGTCACCTCACCAGCAGGCGCAGTGACGGTGACACCTGGAGGAATACTCAAGTAGCAATTAAACTGATTAATTGCCAATCCTCAAGGATTAACAATTAACAATTGTATTTAATTACAAACACACAACCCTCATTCAATCACACTCAGCCTTGCCATAGACAGCCACCCTACACAATCACACTCAGCCAATCAAACTCAAAGCACATTCATCCAACCACACATACATCCCACGTACATCACACTTATTAATCCCCATACACACACATCTCATACATATCGCACTAAAACACAGACGAGGTCTGTGATACATTCATGTACTCTGCACATCACTGTACATAAAAAAAAAACAACACATTACTAAGGGGGTCGTGGTGACACCATTAGTTACCGCAACGACTCAAACCCACTGGGTCAATACATGCACATATGAGAAATCATGACACAGTAAGATACAGAATATTTTCTATCTGTTCTCTAAAAACCAGACATATCATAAATCTATAGCCCACATTGATTAATATTCTGTCACAATCTTTGTCTCTGCTTCAACAGTAGGTTATTTTTCAGTAGTGAATCCTGAGGAATAAATCAAGCGGATTATGTAGCATAGATTAGAGACTCTCTTACTGTCTATATCAATTCTGCAAAGACATTTAGGATACAACGCATTAAGAACACTGCTAACATCATAAAATCACTTATCTATCATTATTATGATTACATGCCAGCATTTGTAGAATTTTCAGCCTGTAAACCTGAAATATATTAGATCTTCTGAGTTTCAGTCTCCTTGGTATTTAAGTTTAAAGGTGGCCTATTGTCTCAGTTTTAATTATTAATTAGTGAAATTACAGTGAGAAAGTGTTACTGGGATTCATCAAGAAATTGGATAAATTAGATTTATCACGGATGTTGCTCAAGTGCAAATCCATTTTCGCTTATGTTAATAAGTATACTTTTATTCAAGTAGTGCGAACAGGTATAGTAACCCTTTTATAGACTTCTAATTAAGGTCTTAAAGCTCCCTTGCATGGTTCATTCGTTCTAGAGATTAGTGGTCAACATCTTAATATTAGTAGGGTTTTTAAGTTAATTGTGGATTTTAGAAGGGTTGGGTTTGTGGTTTTGACTCATGCCCACTCAAGTTCTCTCACTTAAAGGACCACTATAGTTTCAGGAAAACAAACTCGTTTTCCTGGCACTATATAGTCCTAATGTCCCCCCCACCCTCAGGGTCCCGCTGGGCTGAAGGTGTTCTATCCCCTTCAGCCACTTACCTTTCTCCAGCGCCAAGCTCCCTCTGTGCTGGGGAACTCTCCACCCCCTGCCAACGTCAGCTCCGAATGCGCATGCACAGCAAGAGCCACGCGCGCATTCAAACAGCCCATATAAAAGCATTACTCATTGCTTTCCTATGGACGTCCAGCGTCTTCTCTCATCGCGGAAGCACCCCTAGTGGCTGTCAGTGAGATAGCCACTAGACTCTGGATTAACCCTCAGTGAAACATAGCAGTTTCTCTCATTGAGCTGAAGTGGTCTGGGTGCCTATAGTGGTCCTTTAGCCTAATCTACATTTAGTAATAGGTAATATGGTCATGGCTATACTCTTATTGCGCTTGTCCCATTTATAGCAATGGTATAGTGCAATTTTGGTAATGCTTATATTTCCTGTGGCTTAGTACAGGGAAGGAGTCTTAAGTCATTATGGACTAATGTAAATGTTTAGGGTGTGGATGAAGGGTAAGCAGCAAGCAAAATACCCCAGGTGCTCTTCTTGCTTCAATTGTACTTTTATTGAAGTTCAAAAAAGTTTATCACAGAGTCTTTTCAATAAATATTGAATTTATTGTATAAATATTATAGAAATATTGTAATTTTCTTGTAACTATTTCACTAAGAAGAATGCATTGAGTTTCATTACAGTTAGTTTGTCTCTGTAATCTTTGATGATCCCACAGCTTTCACCTGTCCTGTCTAAATATTTAGCTTACCGCACAATAGACCAGATGAACATTATACAACCTACCTAATAGTTACATAGCTACATAGCTGAAAAGAGACTTGCGTCCATCAAGTTCAGCCTTCCTCACATATATTTTTTGCTGTTGATCCAAAAGAAGGCAAAAAAAAAAACAGTTTGAAGCACTTCCAATTTTGCAACGAGCTAGGAAAAAAATTCCTTCTTGACCCCAGAATGGCAGTCAGATTTACCCTTGGATCAAGTTATTACCCTAAATTGAAAGAGTATATCCTTGAATATTCTGTTTTTGCAAGTATGCATCTAGTAGCTGTTTGAACATCTGTATGGACTCTGATAAAACCACTTCTTCAGGCAGAGAATTCCACATCCTTATTGTTCTTACAGAAAAAAACCTTTCCTTTGCCTTAGACGAAATCTTCTTTCTTCCAGTCTAAACGCATGACCTCAAGTCCTATGTAAAGTCCGGTTTGTGAATAGATTTCCACACAATGGTTTGTATTGGCCCCGAATATATTTGTATAATGTTATCATATCCCCTCTCAGGCAACGTTTTTCTAAACTAAATAGGTTTACATTTGTTAACCTTTCTTCATAGCTGATATGTTCCATTCCTTTTATTAATTTTGTAGCCCGCCTCTGCACTTTTTATAGTGCCATAATATCCTTCTTTAGAACAGGTGCCCAAAATTGCACAGCATATTCAATATGTGGTCTTACCAGTGATTTATAAAGAGGCAAAATTATATTCTCATCCCGAGAATGAATGCCCTTTTTCATGCATGACAATACCTTACTGGCCTTGGCCACTGCGTATTGACATTGCACATTGTTGCATAGTTTGTTGTCTATAACAGTTCCCAAGTCCTTTTCATGTGTTGTTATCCCTAATTCGCTTCCATCAAGGGTATACGTTGCTTGTGTATTCTTTACGCCGAAGTGCATAATTCCATCTGCCATTTGAGTGCCCAGTCCCCCAGTCTATCTAAATCAATCTGCAGCAAAGTAATATCTTACTCACATTGTATTATTTTACAGAGTTTTGTGTAATCTGCAAACACTGAAACATGACTTTTAATGCTGTCTTTAAGATCATTTATAAACATGTCAAATAGGAGGGGTCCCAGAACAGACCCCTGAGGGACACCACTTGCCACCTCTGTCCAGCTTGAAATGTTACCATTAATGACAACTCTTTGTACTCTACCCAAGAACAAGCATTTTCATCTAGACCGATTTCTTTGAGTTTGAACACTAATCTATTGTGTGGAACTGTATCAAATGCCTTGGCTAAATCCAAATAGATCACATACACTGCAACACCCTGATCTATACTTCTACTTACTTCTTTGTAGAACGCAATCAAGTAATAGTCCATCTCAATATTATACAACCAACCTAATAGTCTACATGAACATTATACAACCTACCTAATAGTCCATCTCAATATTATACAAACAACCTAATAGTCCATCTGAATATTATACAAGCAACTTAATATTCCATCTGAATATTACACAACCAACTTAATATTCCATCTGAATATTATACAAGCAACTTAATATTCCATCTGAATATTATACAACCAACTTAATATTCCATCTGAATATTGTACAACCAGCTTCATAATCCACATGAACATCCTACAACCAACCAAATAGTACATATACATATTATACAACCAATGTAATATTCCATCTGAATATTGTACAACCAACATAATAGACCACATATATATTATACAACTAACGTAATTGATCACCTCAATACTATATAGACAATCTAATGGACAACTTCAATATTATACAAAAAACCTAACAGAGAACCTCAACACTATACAACCAATGTAACTATACTATAACTATACCATTATGTAACTATACCATAGAGCTGACCACCACAAATAGAGCACCACAATATTTTAAAACCAACCTAGCAGAAAACATAAATTCTCAACAACCAACCTACCGTCCTTACGATGGAAAGGGCTTATAAGTACAGATCGAAACTATGCTTTAGAGTCCCAGTCTGATAGCCTGATAAATAACAGAATTAAAAGAAAGCAGGAAGAATATTCTGGTGCCATAACTACTTCCATAAGCGAAAGAAGTTATAGTACCTGAAGTGTCCCTTTCACATTATTTTTACATTATAATTTGATTAGGATGTTAGCTATGGTATTTGTACATTAGAAAACATCTTGTTTATAAATGATCCAAAAAAGTTTAGATTTTCTGCTCGTGAAAGGAAAAAGGAAGGCAGGTGCTACATTTATTACAGTGCAACTTTAATATACCGTATATACTCGAGTATAAGCCGACACGAATATAAGCCGAGGGCCCTAATTTTACCCCCCAAAAATGGGAAAACTTATTGACTCGAGTATAAGACTAGGGTGGGAAATGCAGAAGCTACTGGTAAATTTCTAAATAAAATTAGAGTGCAGTTTATGTGTATGAGTGCAGTGTGTGTGTTTGAGTGCAGTGTGTGTATGAGTGCAGTGTGGGTGTATGAATGCAGTGTGTGTATGAGTGCAGGGTGTGTATGAGTGCAGTGTGTGTGTATGAGTGCAGTGTGTGTGTATGAGTGCAGTGTGTGTGTATGAGTGCAGTGTATGTGTATGAGTGCAGTGTGTGTGTATGAGTGCAGTGTGTGTATGAGTGCAGTGTGTGTGTGATGCAGAGCCTTGGTGGGGGGTGGGCCTTTTTATTATTATTATTTTTTAATATTAGTTTGTTTTATTATTAAGATTTATTTATTTATTTATTTTATTATTATTATTTTTTTTTTATTGTAAAATGTTATTTTATGTATATTTTTTTTTATAAGTCGAGTTGGGTTTTTTCAGCACAAAAAATGTGCTGAAAAACTCGGCTTATACTCGAGTATATAGAGTATATATATCTTTAAATAAAAATGTTTTAAATGTAATTAATGCATATTTAGTAAGCTATTTAAGCCCTACTAACATTATATGTAGTCAAGAAAGACTTTTTTTTTATGTTTCTTTTTGTAAGTTTTGCTGCTGACATTTTTTATTATTTAACTTTTTATCTTGTGTTTTCTGCATGTTACTAGAAAGTTAACTTGTTTTCTTGGCACTAGGATTTGGCAATTAGTGACTTCAGCCTTGTAATTATGGACTGCCATTTCCCATCAGTGGTTCCGGTTTAATATGCTCGCTGTTCCCCTGATTGAGAGTCACGGTTCCCTCATCACAATGGGGCACACAGATTGCCAGACAATGGGAAGGGTATGTTAGCGACGGTATACTGTGTAAGTACCAGTATTTCTCAAAAATCCTGACCAAATTCAGATGAAAATTGAGAACCTGAGCATTCATGCAGAGCAAATGTAAGATCTAATTTTTTTTTTCTTTTCAGACGATAAACCTCATTTCAGATTGAGCTGACGATTCCATTTCTTTGAAGGCGGTAGAAAGCAATAGTTTACTTTGAAAATGATGTGTTGCACTACACTCGCAAACATTTAATATTTTCTTCTCACTTGGCATCCAGGCCAGGCTTTCACTCTGGTGTGCCCAATATTTTGCTCTAATGAAGACTAAAACAGCCTTCGTTCTTCCACCGTCCATATAAAATGACAAGATTTAAAATAGTAATGACACCAAATTCAGGCAGTAGTAACATTTACACTCTGTCCCTATTTTTGCATAGCATTTTCCACATGATCTGGCTTGTCAGACTGACAGTCACTAAAACCACTACCTCCTTAAGAGAATTCAAACCCATTAGGAATTCAAACCTGTCTTCACTATAGTGTCGCTACTCAAGCATAGACCCCACCTGGCGCTGCTGACCTCTTGGCCTTCTGCAACTTCACGGCGGAGACAGGGCCTTTTCCGCGATGGTCTTATCTAATTATCCTCTTAGAGGAGCATTGGGGACCTAATGCGCATGCGCAGCAAGCACTGGATGCGCATTCACGTTCCCGTAATTGGAAAGTGTTGAATCAATGTTTAATAAGGAGCATTCAACGTCATGTGACTAAGGTTTACTAAGTCAGTGCAGCAAAAGCGCCTCTACTGGGAGCAAGTATGGCACTAGAGGTGGACTCAACTCTGCAATGTAAACATTATGATTTCTGGAAAAAACAGCAATATTTTACATTGCAGGGTTTAAAGGACGGGGACACTGTTTTGTTTTTTTAAAATTTTACATGGCCTGCTATGTCTCTTCAGTGCTATATTTCTTTAATTAAATTATTCTTTAATATGAGTCTGAAGTATCCATTCACAGACGAGCACTTGTCTCTGCCAGGGATCCAAGACAAACAGACAAAAAAAAGAGGCTCACCTGAGCATCTGCATTTCATTTTAATAAGAGGGTAAACAAAGTTGCTTAGTGGTTGAGGGCTGTTTCTTGATGGGACTTGCTCTTTAAATGTAAGCTTGTTCGCGCAGGACCCTCAGCTCCTGCTCCACCTGTACAGGGCCGTCTATAATATGATTAGGACCCTGGGCCTTTTCTTGGGTTCATGGGCCACATTAGTGCATGGGCCACCCGGGAGCCTCCTCAGTGTCCGGGCCGGTGCGGCTCTGTGAAGCCGCACCGCCCAGTCCATAGAGGCTGCGCAAAGCGCAGGGCCCATGGAGCAGCTGCTCTGGGCCCCCCAGGAGCAACTGGGCCCGGGGCAGCTGCCCCGTTTGCCCCGCGTTAAAGACGGCCCTGCACCTGTATGTCCAAGTTGTTTGTCCGTCTATCTATTGTATAGCACTGCGGAATATGTTGGCACTTCATAAATAATAACAAATATATATATACACAACAGTTGTAATCAAAATTATTCAACCCCCATTAATAATCAGGTTTATTGTCCAAATTTACAGATTTTCATCTGTTTGCAATTCAGAAATCCAACAAAAGCAATTGAAATAGCTCGACCCAACGAATGCTTTAAGTGGTTTCCCCAAATTTAACTGAAAATGCAAGTTAGAATGACTTCTCCAGTCTCAAAATTATTCAACCCCCTGAATAGAATCCCTCACAAGAGTACAAATATGCAAAACAGGTGTTGCCTCAAGCACACCTGATGCAACTAATCAAGAGCTTCATTAGCTGCACCAGGTGTACTTGAGCTTGAACACTTGAAGTACCTGAACTAGCTAGGGGTTTGTTGAGTGTCACGTTTGATTGCATGTTAGAAATATGGCTAAGTCAAAAGACTGGTCTACAAAGTTAAAAGTAGAGATCATCACAATTCACAAACAAGGAACAGGATACAAAAAAAAGAGCTGTCAATGGTTGCAACAAGATTTCCGAGAAGGCAGGTTGTAAAAATCCCTTGTGTGACTGCAAAAGACCTGCAGCAAGACTTAGTGGCAACAGGCACTGAGGATTCAGTGAGCGCAGTAAGGCTTGTACTAAATGCAGAAGGTTGCCATGCCTGAGCTCCAAGATGTACACCACTACTGACCCAAAAGCACAAGAAAAGTCTACTCCAATATGCTCAAAACCATATAAAAAAAGCCACAGAAGTTTTGGGATTCTGTTCTATGGAGCAATGAGGCAAATCTGAAACTATTTGGCCCAATGGATCAGCGTTATATCTAGAGGAAGAACAGTTAAGCACGGTGGTGGCTCGGTGATGCCATGGGGCTGCTTTGCATCCTCTGTCACTGGAAAACTGCAGAGTGTGGAAAGCCAGATGGATTCACTGAAGTAACAGGAAATCCGAGGACAACACATTATGCCATCTGTGAGGAAGCTGATGTTTGGGCATCATTAGACTTTCCAGAAGCTGGTGTTTGGCTATGCATCTCGTTTGCAGCAGGTCATAACAGCAAAAGTGTGCTCTACTAAAGATGATTGCCATGAAGGGTTTGAATAATTCTGAGACTGGATAAGTCATTATAAGTTGCTTTTTCAGTTGAATTTGGAGAAACTACTTGAAGCATTCGTTGTGTTTAGCTTTTTATATAGCTTTTGCTTGATTTGTTCATTGCAAACAGCTGAAAGTCTGTACAATTTGACAATAAACCTGATTTTCAATGGGGGTTGAATAATTTTGATTACAACTGTATATATATATATATATATGTCTATCTATCACAGAGTAGTTTGACACACATTTTGTATGTGCGTACAGTTCTTGTTTTGCTATAGTACATAATGTTTTTTTTTGTCATTCCAACTGATTGAAATGTTTAAACAAAAATAACTCAGTTTCTCAAATTAAGTGTTGATGTTTCCAAAACAAAACAATTTCCATTTATAAAGCATGCGAACGAAAGCAACCGAACGGGAAGTATGGATAACTTAAAGAAATTTCCATATTTGTTATTTTGGACTTGAATTTGATTTTAGAATTTCCAACAATACGCGATTAAATGAATAACCCTACTGGCTGTCCTAAAAACTCATGGGAGTCACTTCACTGCTACTAAATCTCCATTACTGTAGAGCAGTATTTTCCAAACCAGTCCTCAAGGCACACCTACCAGTCCAGGATTTAGGGATTACCCAGTTGTGTTAAGGTTTTTTTTTTGTTTTTTTTTCTAAAAACACCTTAGACACAACTGGGTAATACCTAAATCCTGGACTGGTAGGCGTGCCTTAAGGACTGGTTTGGAAACTACTACTGTAGATACTAGCAGCTAATCTGGGAATATTGTTGTGCTAGAATCCTTTGTGTGTCCCACTAGCAGTGTGTCTAAGGATGACGTGAGTGTGAAGGTCAGTGGAAGATTCTGTTGCAATCATCTGTCTTGTAGAATCTTTCACTGTCCACTGTATCAGAAGGTGTTTGTAAGGAATTTATTAGTGAGTATGTATCTCCTGCCTCCATAACAGTCGCTGCTTTTGAGTGGACTTATCACCTGGGTGGGAGTTCCAAAGACTACTAAGTATCAGATTGCTCATACCGCCCAACTTTCGTAATGACAAAAGAGGGACACTTTAATTTTAGAGGTGTGGTCAGGGGTGGGGCTGTTGTGAGATATTTTAGGTGACTGAATATTAACAATTTATACAACTAACATTTAATGTAGAAAAAAAGAACATTGTATTTCTAAACACATTTATTGTAGTTTTAAAGGCACATTACTGTAAGTTCTATTGCTGTGGAGCTCTGGTATACACTCAGACACACAAGCAATAGAGAGCTCGTAGAAAAATAGACATTAGGATGGAAAAGAGGCATATGTGGGCCCAAGGTAGGGACTTTCCCTTCTAAATATTGTCACGTGGAAGGTATGGTTTGTTACACTTATGTAGTGTGGAGCTCAGGGTGCAGAAAATTGCAAATAGGGGAGAGGCGAAGGTAACCAGTGGGCTGGTTAAAGGAAAATATTTTCTGACATCAAATCCAAAGGGTACCTGAGTAAAGAAGTCAGGCTAAGCAGTGGTCGGTCCAGGAAGCAAAGGTTAGACAAGGGCAAGTCAAGGTCATGGTACCACAGTAATAGAATAGTGTAAGGCAGGTAGCAGTAAGTGACAGACTTGTGCAGCTCACACTACATCTAAGCACTGTTTGAGGTGCTCAAATAGTGTATGTAGGGAATTTTTGGAAAACCATGACTACTAGGACAGGGCTAGTACCAACAACACAAATTAGAGGATGGGCCCCTTGAAGATAAAAAGCTACCTCCTTCGGGCGCACGCACCTAAACCCTGCCACATTCAAGAACCTGATCCTTGGCTGAGCCCTGGGGTGGCAGGAGACTCATCTCAGTGGGGGACACCAAGTGTTACAGCTGGTGCTGCTTAATTTGGGACCATCTGAGTGTTACCAAGAGCATTGCAGCTCTTTATGACACATATCCACTCGATTACTAATGCAAATGGTTGAGCCACTTCTATTTGGGCATTCTTGGTTCACAATAAACATGATTAATAAAACACTCTAATCAGATCTCCATGCATTATAGCTACCGCTACGTCTATATTCAAATAAGTGCTTTATAATAATCTCTAATGCTTTTCAGTGCTGTTATTTATTAGTATTTTTTTCTAATACACTGCTAATATTCATGCATTAGTGTTTTTCACTGCTGAAATTATTTTCTTTTCTTTTTTTTTATGGAACTCCAACAGTTCTTCTGTAAAAGTGTCAATCTGAGAAAATAGTTCCTCATTAAATAGAATTTTCCATTGTTCTTGGATTTTTTAAAAAAAAATTTTTTAAATACCCATTCGAAATTTGAAATGGATCCATTTATTTTGAAACAAAGCAAGTCTTGAATTTAGAACACGGTTTTAAAGTGTGTTATCCCAGAACCCAACACCACTGTCCTTAATTGTGTTTTATAAAATGAAAGAGCTTTTTGTCTCCCTGGGAACCAGCATCAAAGCTCCAAAAGTCAATTTTGCTCATATCAAGCTCAAACGGGAGAACATTTTAACTGTCAATTTAAAGTGTTCTCTGCTCAGATGTGCTCTGTTTACATCACATGCTCTGAAAACAATCAGAATTCCATCAAACAATATTAAAGCTATTTTCTGCATCTACCAGCAGACAATAAAAAAAAGATATAAGCCATAGAAAAGACACAATAAATGACAGTTCATCTGGATGAAAAGTCTTTTGTAATCTGTTTTATATGTGTCTCATTCCTAACGGAGGCAAATTGGAAATTAAAACAGTATATAAAATCTGACGGCATCCGGTCTACTCAGCAAATATTCTTACCGTAAACTGCATGGAAGGGTTTATTTTTTTATGTATTTGCAGAAGATGCTCTGTTGCAATTCACAGAATAAGCTTATTGGCTCCTTGGGACATGTTGACTAAGCACTGCTGAGCTATTGTTTACTGGGGACTCTTATTTTTACATCTATAAGTGAATTACATTTAGTGATCATTTTCGCCGGCTTGGGGGATCTCTCAGACTTCACAGCATTTTATTATTGTGTTCACTGAGCTACAGAGTAACATGGGATGGAATTTCAGCAAAGTTTCACCAGAGGTCTATGCCCAAGCTGACCCAACAGATCAAATGGTTTAGATAGGCAATTCATTTGGACTCTATAATGACCGGTAGGCACATTTTTATGGGGTGCCTGATATAGACAATTACTTCCCCAAAAATGGCACTTCTAAATAACCAATCATGTAGTCACAATACTCTATATCCCTATGTTAGATCGTATAACTTACAAATTTAAAATCCCAAATTTCCCTTACAATTAACCCTGTCTCTGCCTAAATTATATATTGCCACGTTTGCCTGCCTTTAACCACTCTCTGTTACAAAATTAGACTTTCCAGATTTGCTTGCCAAAGAACCATCTCCCCCATATAGGAGGCCACATGCCGCTTCCAATTAACCCCCTCCTCCACACATATTGTCTCATTCTGTTTTCTGTCCATACACTGTAGAAATGCCCCATCGTGGCTCCTAATGTCCTTCACTCTGTCATATTTCTGCCCTCACTCCCTGGCAGATCTCTTCTGGCACTGAACCTAAATGACAGGTTGACTCACTCAACCACCACAAGGGAATGCTCATTTGTGTGCTGCAGACCAGAGGTTACTTCCAGAGAAGGCTGAAGCAGTTGCTTCAACTATCATCCTGCAAATAAGGCAGCCCACATTTTGGAGTAATAACTGTGTGTGCTATACTCTGTTGGGTACCTCTCTCCTCTCCCTGATGGGTGGGCAAGAGTAAGTACCTAAAATTTGGTGAGCATTTGGGCATTGTGCCAGCTGTACTGGCAGTAGTTCCACCACTGATAATGACCTTTGTTGGAGTGGTTGTTTGTTTTTTTGCTGGTCATGATCTATACCCTTTTTATGGTAATCCTTAAGTCTCATTGTACCTCTGTGCTCAGTCATAATGATAGATAGCAGGAAGTCATGCATAATAATTTGTGCTATTAGAACTCACGATCTCTGGGCTATTTCTCTGCAGGTTTTCTTGTAGCCCATGGAACAGCGCAGCTAGGGGAGTGGACCTTGACAGAGCCAGGAGGTAGGCATAACAGCTAGGAGAAGTTGAGTGACAGCTAGTAAGCTGGAGTGGAGTTATGATGGGTTGTATTTATACTGGCCATTTTATTAAGTGGCCATCTTAACTAAACCTAAACTTACCTGTTAGTTGTCTCTCCGGTTTGGGTAGGTTTTTCTTTCTCTTTCAGATGGATCCTGTAGAAGAATTCCTTGCAGGTGTTCGTGAGGGAGAGTGGAAACGCCTGGCTGGAGGAGCGGATGGCGTCCCATGGGCCTTCTGGTTTGCCTGCGACGGTTACGGAGCATCGGCCTGCACGGAGGACAAATTCTCCCCAATGTCTGAGCCACAGTTTGGTGCCAGCGCAGAGGAGAAGGAAGAGCCCATCACCAGGAGCTACTCCCTTGGTCATAAGTTCCAGAACAGGCCATGCGGCGGAGGCTGAGGTTGGCGGCACTGGAGCTGGGTCTGAGGTGTCGGCCATGGAGAGCGAGTGGGCTCAGTTGACAGGTGAAATCCCTGAGGTAGCTAGGCAGAATGTGCACGGGGCCTTTGGATTGTCATCTCAAATTGGAAGTAAAGAGAAATATATGGCAGGGCAAATTCCTCGAGATTTTCTTGCTCCTTCTTTTGGATGAATACCTTGATCTGAAGGAGGAAAATAAAAAGGATGCCAAGAAAGAGGTGGAAAAAAAGAGACTGAGGTATCGGAAGATACCCAAGTCTTTGGGGAATTGGCTTTGGGCATTCTGCATATTGGCTAGTGTTTTAGTGGAGAAATTTTCCGAACGGTATTCTCAGTTCTTCTGCTATTTGGATGGGATCTGGGAGGCCTTAAAACTTATTTGGGTTTAGCATGGTGGAAATACAATGAGCAGTTCCGCCAATGGCTGTCGGCTAATCCTGGGATGCGGTGGGACCAAATGGACCTACCCCTATGGATGAAACTGATGATGGCTCAGAAAGCTGCTCCCTTTCCAGGTGGGGCCGGCGTGGGATCGACCTCCTCTGTCGGCCAGTCAAAAGAAAGGGTTCTGCTAGACATTTAATGAGGGATGTGCAGAAAAAAGGTGCAGGGAGGCAGCGCCTGTGGTATTGTTCTCAAATCCATGGTAATATGTGAAATAAACACAGAGAATGTAACAACACCACAGAACAACACCACAGGCGCTGCCTCCCTGCACCTTTTTCTGCACATCAACCATATTACCAGAAAGAAGAGAATCTGGTTAGCGGAGTCAAAGCTGACACACATCCAGAATACAAGTGCCAAAAACTCCACCTCCTCATACATTTAATGAGGGATAATGCAAGTGGGGGGGCCTCGTGTAAGTTTAAGCACGAATGCTCGGGCGGCGGGGGTGCCCACAGCCTCAACAGGTGCTTCAAGCGGGGTAAGTCTTCATCTGCGGGAGGAGCCAGGGCTGTGACGGTACCATCAATTTCCACTGGGGGCAACGCCGGTAAAGGTTAGCACAATGCTACCTTGGCTAAGCCGTGACGGTAACCGGGGCGATGCACAGTTATTGTTGGATGGGTTTTCAAAGGGGTATTGTTATCCCTCTTCGGGAAAAGGACTCGGGGCGACTGTGTGACAATTTGAGGTCGGTTGCGGAGCATCCGCAGGTGGTTCAGGATAGAGGTCCAGCTAAATAGAATGGAGGGGGCCGTTCTTGCAGCCTCTGTTGGCAGACTTACGGATTTCACCATTAGGCGTGGTGCCTAAAAAGAAATGGGTAAGTTCCGCCTGATCCATCATTCATTGTATCCGAAAGGTTTTTCAGTGAATGATGCCAATGATGCGGACCTGTGTTCTGTCTCCTACACATCATTTGACCAGGCGGTTGAGTTGGTTCGGAAGGCAGGACAAGGGGCCTTGATGACGAAAGCTGACATAAGGTCAGCTTTTCGATTACTGCCGATCCATCCGGTATTGTCATCATCTGTTAGGCTGCATGTTCGATGGGGCTTATTTTGTGGACCTTTGCTTGTCTATGGGCTGCTCTATTTCGTGTCCCTACTTTGAGGGCAGGAAAGATTTTTTTTTCACGGACAACATGTCGGTCGTTCATGTGGTCAACTGCTTGTCCGCATCTTCTGTCCCGGTGGTGTACTTATTACAGCGTTTGTGCTGTTTTGTATGTCGTTTAATATTGTTTTTCAGTGGCATGTCACGTGCCTGGTTTGTTAAACGTGTTGGCTGATTCCTTATCTCATTCACAGTGGGAACGGTTTCGTATGGTGGCTCAAGGGGCGTGAGAGGAGGGACAGGCATGTCCGGAAGAGATGTGGCAGTTCGGGACATCCTGCTTGGAGGATTCATAAGGAATTCTTTGGCGCCTGGCACGTGGGCTGCTTATGTAAAGGTTTGGGATTCATGGGACGAGGAGGTAGGTCATGTAGGGGTTTCCCTGTCACGGTTGGGACGGTTGGATACTTTACTGTGGTTCTTATGCTGTTTGTTTGCCAAGCATCTGTCTCCGTCTGTGATCGACAAGAATAGGGCAGCATTGGCGTTTCTTTTTAAGTTAAACGGTTGGGAGCACATTACCAAAATTTTCTCATTCATCAAGCCTTGAGGGGCTTTAGGAGGGGTAAGAAATTGGTGGATACTAGGACACTGGTTTCTTTTGAGGTCCTTCAGCGCTTAGGGTGAGTGCTGACAGTGGTATGTTTGTCTCCTTATGAGGTGGGGTTATTCTCTGTTGCCTTCTTGTGGGCGTTCTTTTGGGCCTTTCGGATTGGTGAACTGGTGAGTAACTCTCGGCTGGTGTCGGGGGGTTTCAACACTCTGACATCGACTTATGGGTCGATAGGGTGGTGATTTGTTTGCGCCATTCCAAGATGGATGGATTTGGTAAAGGTTGTTGGGTATTTTCCCTACCCGGGTCAAGAGTCTACCTGGTTTCTTGTGCATCACACTACTTGGAGTTTCGCCCAGAGATATTGGGTTGTTTTTTGATACATGGTGATGGATCAACTCTGTCGAGGTTCCAATTCTTTTGGGTTTTTCGGAAGGGCTTGACGAGGCTGCAGTTTGGGACCCATTCTTTCTGAATAGGGGTGGCAACGGAGGCGTCCTGATTGGGTTTAGGTGAGGAACTGGTGAAATGTATAGGTAGGTGGAAATCGGTACAGTTTAAGTCCTACTTATGGCCTGAACACTTTGTTTAATGTGCGTGGATTTGGGGTGTGTTGGTGGATGTTATGCATTGTCACTGATTCTGTTTTCATTTTAGGTTGGGTAGCCTAGTTGGTGGGCCACTCTTCCATCTATTGGGCACAGAAGAAACCCGCAGTTCGGATGACAAAGAGTGCTGCTGGGCTTTCCTCGGAATTTAGTGAAACTGGAGTGGTTTGGTTTTTGGGGTTTTGGTTGACATGGCATTAGTGAGGAGATTTTCCGCAGCATGGCAATGGACACCGTTCCCGATGTATTGTTAATCCATGCTGGGGGTAATGATTTGGGCATAGTCCCAGAAAAGGAACTGGTCAGATGGATGAAGAGGGATTTGGACCGGCTACGGGAGCTGGCTCCAGGTGTGGTGGTGGTGTGGTCCGAGATGGTTCCCCGCTTTCACTGGCGACATGCCAAGGACCCTGCCATGGTGGCATGGTGTCGGGGACAAATTAATAAAATGATGGCGGTCTTTATCAGGCATATAGGTGGAGTGGCAGTGAGGCACAGGGAGTTGGAAGGCATGCTTCCTGGATACTTCAGGAGGGATGGTGTACATTTGTCAGATGTGGGGTGTGACCTGTTCATTCTGGGCCTTCAGGATGACCTCCAGCAGGCCTTGTTTCTGTGTGGCGGGGGCGCTTAGGAGCTTTAGGTGTCAAGTCCTGAGCTGTGGCAGGGAATGACCAGGTTAAATCGGGGGGTAGATGGAGGAGGAAGCGGGCATTTTGAGGTTTAGTGTGGATTAGGCAGTGTTACACTTAATGGTAGGTTCGAGCCCGTTGCTGACTCCGAACCTGGGTTTGTAGTGGTGTCTTGGTACAACCCTACAATTTAAGCTGGTGGAAATGTGGTCATGTTTGACCGCCAGTTTCTGTGTTTATATGTTAATTAGATTGTTATTTATTGTTATTATTGTGGGATCATTGCCAGGGGGATGTTATGTATATGGGGGGATGTTGGCTTTAATAATATTTGTTGGCAATGTTCCTATTTGTTATACTTTAATGAATGAATGAATTACTAATTAATAAAGCTGTGGACTAATATTTCCAACAGTATAACCTGTGTCAGTGTCTTAATGGGGTTCAGAGTAAGGTTAGCACATATGCCGGTAAATCCGACTGTGCGCATGTCATGTAAATTCAACCTCTGATGGCAGTTTCAGAATGCAGATATATATAATTGTGCTCATGCAATACATTTTTAGGTATTAGAAATCAGAATTCACCAACCAATCAGATTTACCCACACGAGGAAGGAATCTGCTGAAACGCATTGTGGACTTAAGGACTTATGCTGCACCATACTTACTTATACGTAAGAACTTTTATGTTTTTGTAATAATAAATGTGTTACTCTTGTATCCTTGCATTTTCCGGTCGATAAATTGACAACCATAAGTGTCTTACCTGAGGACTACGGTTCTCCCACTCAAACTGACATATGTGAGCCAGTTATATACAGGCTCTAAAAATGTGAGTGGGATACTAAAGATCTGAATAACATTATTATTAATGTATATTAGCTGTACTACCCTATTGTGAGCATTTTGTCTCTTATTATCATTCTGGAAATCCTGCCATGGGTATATACGTTTTCTGCTTTGTGACACGTGTGTTATATAATATGGTGATAAATATCACAGTTAGTTGATATTTGTAAGTGCGCTATCCACCATTTGTGTGTTTTGTATTGGAATTTAGAAGCCTTTACCTTTCCTTCATGGCAAAAGATAAAATATAAGCACAGCAGCAACCAATTTAAATTACAAATCAAATCAACATTCAGCAATTATAGCATGCGTGATTAGTTGACATGTTACTTGATTGGATTTTTTTTAAATTCATTTGTTAGAGATTAAACAGTTATAACCAATTATGCTTTGAGACTTAGTCTTGAATTAAAGAATCAAAGAAGATATTAAAAAATTACATATAGAACTTTGCTATAATTTTTAATTTGTGCTTAAATAATGTGATCATGCAAAAATCAAAGATGCTATTTTTGTATAAGTGACATGCCTTGCAGCTGATAATGATTACCACAGCTAACTACCATGGGGTTTATTTAGCACATACAAATTATAGGTAACTGAACCATGGATTTATTTAGCATCCAGTGATTACTGTACCTAGGGATTCTGGGATAGAGCATGCAAATTAGAAGCACAACTCATGTAGGTCCCACTTTAGCAGGCTATAAGTCATTCATGCATCATATAGCAATGGTAAATGGTGCCATGCAAATTTGTGGTTCTGGTGCATCTGTCTAACCCCTAAGCCCTAGGTGACTGCCTTAGTTTACCTTGTGGTTTTTCCTTCTTTGGCACAACTTCAACCAATATATTTTATATTTGCTAAATACAGAGTCATAGAAATATGGTGAGCAAAGAAAAAAAAATTGGGGGCACACCCGAAACATGCAATCTACAGGAATGGTGCTGCCATAGTGACCAATATTCATACATGATACAAATTAATGTGATTAAAGCAATTAAAAACAGTGTCAAAACTGTTTAGTTTTGACACTGTTTTTAAAACCATGATAATTGTTTCAGTTGTCTTTGCAGAGTCCTAAGACCCTGAGCATTGCAGAGAGTGTCTAATGATGCTTGTTGGGGACAGTTCCCTGGCTTGCCAAAAAGAGAGACACCGGGGTACAAAGTTGCAACAGCTGGACAAGCCTGGTTACGGGACTGGGTTGATTGTAAAGAGAGGCTGTTTGTTTTATACATCGATTGGTCGTAACAAATTTGCCGTTTTCTGGTAGGTTATTCCTCAGGTACAAAGTTCAACAAAAGAAACTTGCCTTTATTAAAAAATCAATGCATATTGTAGTTATCATTGAAAAAATGAGTTGAGGCAGAGCATCCATTCATATTAGAGGTAGAGTCAGTTCTGATCCCGCCACAAGCTATGAGTGTCCTGGTGTAGCTGAGTGTTTTGTGTAATAGATTGTTACTGCAGAATGACCCTGGATGTAAGTACTCTAAATAGACTGCGAGGCCACAGATAAAGTAGCAGCTTTATATTAAAGGGACATTATAGTCACCAGAACAACTACAGCTTATTGAATTTGTTCTGGTGAGTAGAATCATTACCTTCAGGCTTTTTGCTGTAAACACTGTCTTTTCAGAGAAAATGCAGTGTTTACATTACAGCCTAGTGATAACTTCACTGGCCACTCCTCAGATGGCTGTTAGAGATCCTTCCTGGGTCATGACTGCCTAAAATGCATCCAAACATTCAGTATCTCCTCCCTCTGCATGCAGACACTGAACTTTCCTCATAGAGATTCACTGATTCAATTCATCTCTATGAGGAGATGCTGATTGGCTAGGGATGTGTTTGAATTGTGCTGGCTCTGCCCCTGACCTGCCTCTTTGTCAGTCTCAGCCAATCCTATGGGGAAGTATTGTGATTGGATCAGGCTACCACTTCTGCTGATGTCAGCAGGCAGTGGGCAGGTCTAAAGGAAACGGGCACAAACCGAGCAGCTGCAGGCTTGTGTTCCTGACCCTATAGTGCTCCTTTAAAAATATACCTTGTACAATATTTTGTAACAAAGCCTGGCTTGTCTTAGCTCTTACTTTTTGACCAATTTTTTGAATCCATTATTCTTCTATAAATTTCTGCCATGTTATTCCTATCATATTCAAATTCCTTGATGTGGAAGGTAAGCTTTAACTATGCTTTTGGCAAAAACACATTTTCAAATCCTTGGATTTCTTTAATCATAACCTTAATGAGAGCAAGCAAATGTCTTTTTTTATATTTAGCAAAGGGGTAGCAGCATTTCTGGATTCTGACTTAATTATGTTTATGGAAGATATATAATTTCAAGGCCATTTAAATCCAGGACATGGTTTCACTGATAGCATAATTATAGCAATATATATACCACCACTCTTTTCTACATAATGAAATTACCTGTCTCTTCATATATCATTCTGTCTGCCAACTGCAGTGACTCCATGTAATTACGTAAACCCACAAGAACAAAGTTCAATGGTTAAAATAACCTTGTTACAATAAATTCAGACAAACTAAAATGTAGCACATTGTCTACAGTATAAACTGTTTAAAGTCATGATTGCTTTTTTGATTAAATTACTTTAATTCAGACTTTTTATCCAACTTAAAAGAGAGACAAATATAACTTTACACCTTCATTTTTTTCTTCTGAAAAAAAATATAGTTTTTTTTAGCTGTATTAATTAAAAAAAAATAGCATTTATTTAATTTCCTGGCTAATATCACTTTATCCACATATGCAGAGAGATTCGGAATTAAAATACATTCCTATCCTAATCCTGTACTACAGTGCACTGAAAGAACCACAATTAATCAAGAGTAGGTACGAGTATAGTTCCCTCCTTTCTTGATGTTACACAGGGTGTACTCACCAATCCTTTTGGTCATCAAATATCCGTATACCCATACATTATTAATATAATTTTTAATAAAGCGCCAGCAAATTCCGTAGCACTGTACAATTGGTGGCTAGTGATATCCCGAATGGTTCGCAGGCGAATAGTTCCTGGCGAATAGTTCCCGTCGAACATCGCTTGTTTGCGTTCGCCACGGATGGCGAACATATGCGATGTTCGGTCCGCCCCCTATTCGTCACAATTGAGTAAACTTTGACCCTGTACCTCACAGTCAGCAGACACATTCCAGCCAATCAGCAGAAGACCCTCCCTCCCAGACCCTCCCACCTCCTAGACAGCATACAATTTAGATTAATTCTGAAGCTGCATTCTTTTTTTTTGTATTCTTTTTTTTTTTTGACAGAAGTGTGTTATATTTGAGAATGCTAGGCTGAACATGCGTATATCATGGCTAGTTGCATTGAGGGTATGAGTATATAGCAGTACATTGTTGTGAAAGATGGCTGTCATGTTTAGGGTGTAGCTTGCACGTTATCAACTGTGTATTTATATCAGCAGCTCCACCACTAGTTATAAATCAAGTGTGAGTCGCCCCATGAGATGAGACTAGTGAATAACATAATACATGAACGGTTAAGGTAAAGGCATGTAAGGAACTACGACAATAAACTCTTTAGGAGGTGAAATAATGACATGTGTAAACGCTTGCTACTTTACGATTAGTTAATGTGCAGAGAGCAGTTCATGTGATCAAAGGCATGGTGTGGAAGATCGGCTATAGTGGGACATGCTTGGCAGGCTGCTGTTTACTGCTTGTGCTCATCCGATCCCTTCTGGGCGCCAGGTGCAGACCCTGGGAGTCCCTGATACCTGGAACAACAAAGGCAAGTCTCTGGCTGAGTGCTGGGTTCGCGGCTTGAGGTGGTGGAAGCTTGTTTTGTTGGGTGGTCGGATCTGTCCCGGTGGTGCTTCACGTCTGGTGCGGGATTGTGGTGGCTTAAGGTGGAGGCGAGTGCTTGACGTGGGGCAGGCTCTGCATTTCTGTTTGTGCCTCCGGTCCCGTCTTCGACGCCTTTTGCGTTGGTGAATTTTAATGGGGACTGCTTCGCTTAGCTGTGGTGGAGCTTGTTGGGGCTGTGGTGGAGCTTGTTGGGGCTTCCTGCTTGTTATTTGCTTCCAAAATTGATTAAAGAGTCTGTCCAGCTTAGACTCAATATCCTGCCATGCTTTGCTGGTACCAGGAGGAAACGCGGCTGCCGCCATATTGGGAGAGTCGCAGATGAGTATGTCAGCCTGTGCTCTCTGCGTCCATTAGCTCCAGACAGCCTCTCAGGGGTGGACCGGGATAACCCCCACCGGTCCGAGGGGGGGGGGTAACGGAGCTCCTGCCGGGAAGTAGCTGCTCCTGGGCATCCCAGGATCGGGAGATCGGCCGCCTCTCCCGCCCGGTGAGCACCAGGCCACACTTGCCACGCGGAGGTAAGTAAGACTCTGTCGAGTTGCTGACCGCTATTAAGCATGTCGGGTCGGTCAGGTAGGAGCAACGTTGCTGGGTCTTCCCCTTCTGGGGTGAAATTCGCTTGTTGATAGCTGCTTAAAGTGAGATATTGAGGGAGCTCACACGAAGTGTGTCTTTCCTCTATGACAGCTAGGCGCCGCCCCCCGGGAGCTGCATTCTTAGTGAGAGGAGGGACAGTGTAGCTGCTGCTGATTTAATAGGGAAATCGATAGTTAGGCTAGTGTATTCAGTTTCCACTACAGTCCTGAAGTACTCATCTGATCTCTGATGTAAGGACAGCACCCCAAAAAGCCTTTTTTTTTCTGTAATCTAATTGCAGTTGCCTGCCTGTCAGCGTGTGTGTCAGGCTCACAGCGTATACTGTGCCCACTTGCCCAGTGCCACCACTCATATCTGGTGTCACCAGGGGCGTATTTGGAGTGTTTGACACCCGGAGCGGATCCTTTATTTGGCACCCCCCCACTTTGAAATGTAAAAAACAACTGCAATTTTTTTTTATGTGTTTGGCACTGAACACCGAAACAGACACACACACAGACAGACACACAGACAGACACACATACAGACACACATACAGACACACATACAGACATACAGATACACAGACATACAGATACACATGTATAAGTTTGCATAGTGAATGCAGTGTGTTTGCGTAGTGGATGCAGTGTGTGGTTATGCAGTGTGTGTGTATAGTGTATGCAGTGTGTGTGTATGCAGTGTGTGTGTATACAGTGTGTGTGTATAGTGTATGCAGTGTATAGTGTATGCAGTGTGTGTGTATAGTGTATGCAGTGTATAGTGTATGCAGTGTGTGTGTATAGTGTATGCAGTGTATAGTGTGTGCAGTGTGTGTATAGTGTGTGCAGTGTATGTGTATGCAGTGTGTGACGAAACCAATCTCGCCACATTGTATTGGAGGAGCCTGGTTGCCCGCCTGCTGCCTTTGGATTATGGACCGGCAGCTAAAGGGTTAATTTTACTGTGCAGAAGGATTTATTTCTCTCTTTCTGCACAGCAGTTCGGTAGATTTCATCTACCGAACAAACAGCAGTTTACCAACCTTCCCAGAGCCGTGGGAAGCCGGCCGTCGCTGTTAATTGGCCACCCAGGAGCTGGAGTGTGCCTCCTATTTACCTCCCTGAAGCTGCGGTTAACTGCAGCTTAATTGCTTGTTACTGGGTGGCCGCTGTTACACTTAGCGGCCGCTAGGTGGTGGTGTTCTGGAGCTCCCCGGGCAGCCAGCGCTTTTCTGCCCAGCTTTCATGCACCAAAATCGGACACTTTTATGTGCAGGCACTGCTGAACCTCCAGCCCCTGGTTCTAATTCGTATGGATTTGGTGAATGCAGGGAAATTCGGTATTTTATGTTTTATGTGAATGCTTTAACCCAGATAGCAATGCCATGGAGCCTGTTCGTATAATTAAAGACTTTAGCTCCATGGCACTTAAACTGTATTCGGATGGTCTGGGTGCCATTCACTTAATAATGTGCACCCAGACCTGAGCTATCTGGGGATATGTTACATGTCTGCGTTTTATGTATAAAATGTGTCTTTCTGTATTTTAAAGTGATAGTCTGTTTCTGTGTCACCACATGTATAATGGAGTCTTGCCTTTGTCCTGGGAGATAATTGAATTACTTCATTAATTATCTCCAGGACAGAGAGGAGGAGACCAGGATGCATTGTGGGAAAGTATTGTGGCTGTGTGTACGAAAGTGATACATGTCTGTCTGCTGTTTCAGTCTTCCATGTGGTCCCTTAGGGGAGTGTCCACCAGGTGGGAGACCTGCATAAATACAGGGGCACGTAGCCCTCAATAAACAGACCACTGCTTGACCCTCAACACGGAGCCTTGTCTCGTTCTTGGGGGGATTCACTGTATGCTGTTGGAGATTGATTGCTAGGAGTGTAAGCTGATGTCTGCTTTTCCTGTTCGTCTGCCAGCAGCTATTCGTGAGGTTCCAGTTTGGAGTGCTACCTTATTCCCTTGTATGCAGTTCGGGAGTTTGGTGCATTCATTTATATCCGAATTTGTGAGTTTTGGTGCTTTTACAGTAGCTGTGCCTGTCTGTGAAAAGGGGATTATCGCCTAAACGGATTTTTACCCCTTTTCTGCTGAAACGGTCCATTACACAGTGTGTGTGTATAGTGTATGCAGTGTGTGTGTGTGTGTAGTGTATGCAGTGTATAGTGTATGCAGTGTGTGTGTATAGTGTATGCAGTGTGTGTATAGTGTATGCAGTGTATAGTGTGTGCAGTGTGTGTATAGTGTGTGCAGTGTGTGTGTATGCTGTATGCAGTGTATAGTGTATGCAGTGTGTGTGTATAGTGTATGCAGTGTGTGTGTATAGTGTGTGCAGTCAGGGCTGTCTTTAATATTGATTGGACCCGGGGCAAGCATTTGCTTGGGCCCCCTGGACCCCGCCATCTTAAAGGGGTTACTGTGCTAGGGTGGTGTGAATGAGACAAAGTTGGGCAGTGAGTGTGACAGACTTGGGGGCATTAAATTGACACGGTGGTGTGGTATGGTTGATGGGTGAGTGTTACAGGGCTGGGGTGAATGTGGCATGGTTAGAGGAGGAAGTGTGACACGATTAGGGATTGATTCATGTGACAGGGTGTGTACAGCATGATTGGGGGGATGGGTGTGACAGAGTTGGAGGGGTTAATGTGATTGGGTGAGTGTGGCACGGTGAAAGGGGGTGAGTGTGACAGAGTGATGGAGGATGAGTGTGAAAGCATGGAAGGGTATTTGTGACAGTGCGAGAGAAGGTGAGTGTGACAGCATTGGGGGAGTTAAAGGATCACTATAGTGTCAGGAAAACAAAGCGGTTTTCCTGACACTATAGTGCCCTGAGGGTGCCCCCACACTCAGGGTCCCCTTCCCGTGGCGCTGAAGGGGTTAAAACCCCTTCAGTTACTTACCTTAATCCAGCGCCGGCTCCCTCTGCGCTGGTAACCTCTCTTCCCCCGCCGACGTCAGCTCCCATGTCCGACATCAGCGGAGCCAAATGCGCATGCGCAGCAAGTGCCGCGCGCGCATTCAAAGTGTCCATAGGAAAGCATTTCTCAATGCTTTCTTATGGACGCTCTGCGTAATGGAGGCATAATATGCCTCCAGTGTTGCAGATGCGCCGCTAGTGGCTGTCCGGAAGACACCACTAGAGGCTGGATTAACCCCAAATGTAAACATAGCAGTTTCTCTGAAACTGCTATGTTTGCATCAGAAGGGTTAAAACCTGAGCTGAAGTGGACATTGAGCTGAAGTGGTCTGGGTGACTATAGTGTCCCTTTAATGTGAGTTTTGTTGAGTGAAAGGGGTGGCATTGTGTGGAGGGTGACATGAGTGTATGTGTGCAGTGTTGAACATGCAGGGGTGTATTTGTGTGCAGTGTTGGCATTAAAATACTGGGATGTATGCACTGCCACATGCACAGGTATGCACACACACTCAGAAACACACAGATACACAGGAGCAAAAAAACACTGACACATAAATACACATTCAAAAGAAAATATACTGACGCACAGGTACACATACATACAGGTATATAAACACACATGTATAAATACATACACAGATACAAAGACATACATATACACACTGACCCACAAGTACATACAAACATGGACACATAGGTACATACAAACACAGGTACACATATACTCTGACACACAGGTAAACATACACTATGACACACGTACACAGACACTCTGACACACAGATACACATACACCGACATAGAGATACACATACACTGACACACAGATACACATACACTGACATACAGATACACATACACAGACATAGATACACATACACAGACACACAGATACACAGACACACAAACACAGACACACAAATACACAGATACACAGACACACGGGTACACAAACAGACACACGGGTACACAAACAGACACACGGGTACACAAACACACAAACACAGACACACAGATACACAAACACAGACACACAGATACAGACACACAGATACACAGATACAGACACACGAGTACACAAACACAGACACAGAGGTACACATGTACTCTGACACACAATTACATACAAATACACATACACTCTTACACACAGGTACACATGCACTATGACACACAGATACACATACATTCTGACACACAGGTACACATATACTCTGACACACAAATACATACAAACACAGACACATAGGTACACATACACTGTGACACACAAACACACATACACTATAACAGACAGATACACATACACTCTGGCACATGGGTACACAAACACACAGGTACACATACACACACATACAGTGGCGGCTCTAGACTTGGCGAGGCCTTAGGCGAAATTCATACATGAGGCCCCCACTAACACCATTATTGGAAAAAAATTGCAGTTGACTTGTGTGTGTGTATAAGAAGCTGTAGATATATTGAAGGGGAAGCTTGCAGTACTGGATATAGAGAACTAGTCTTTGTATACATTGTTGCATTGTCTACCTGTGTGTGCCTGAGAGTGTGTGTCTGCCAGTGAGTATCTTTGTATATGTATGTATGTTTCCCTGAGCATGTGTATGTTTGTGTACTGCCTGTGGCCTTTATTAAGTTCATGGCGACGCTATGTTTTATGACAGTGTGTAGAATGATTGCATTTAGGGGTTACAGGGTGAGTAAAGGAGTAACTGTGGCAGGGTGAGTGTAAAAGAGCAGGAGGGTGCCAGAGTGCGCAGAGTGGTGCCCGTGTGTTTAGAGGGAGCGATGTGTATAGAGGTAGGTGACAGAGTGTGTGGAGAGAGGTGACAGAGTGTGTAGGGAGGTGGCATAGTGTGAGGGGGTGGCATAGTGTGAGGGGGTGGCATTAGTGTGAGAGTGTTACATTAGTGTAAGGGGGGTGACAGAGTAAGAGGGGGTGACATTAGTGTGAGAGGGTTACATTTGTGTAAGGGGTGTAACAGAGTAAGAGGGGAGAGAAAGAGGGAGGGTGACAGCATGAGAGGGAGGGTGACAGAGAGAGAGGGGGCGACAGAGTAAGAGGGGGCAACAGGGTAAGATGGGGGAGACCTAATGTGTGAGGGGGGAGACCTAATGTGTGAGGGGGGAGACCTAGTGTGTGAGGGGGGAGACCTAGTGTGTGAGGGGGGAGACCTAGTGTGTGAGGGGGGAGACCTAGTGTGTGAGGGGGGAGACCTAGTGTTAGAGGGGGGAGACCTAGTGTTAGAGGGGGGAGACCTAGTGTTAGAGGGGGGAGACCTAGTGTTAGAGGGGGGGACCTAGTGTTAGAGGGGGGGAGACCTAGTGTTAGAGGGGGAGACCTAGTGTTAGAGGGGGGAGACCTAGTGTTAGAGGGGGGAGACCTAGTGTTAGAGGGGGGTGACAGTGTTAGAGGGGGGTGACAGTGTTAGAGGGGGTGACAGTGTTAGAGGGGGGTGACAGTGTTAGAGGGGGGTGACAGTGTTAGAGGGGGTGACAGTGTTAGAGGGGGTGACAGTGTTAGAGGGGGTGACAGTGTTAGAAGGGGTGACAGTGTTAGAAGGGGTGACAGTGTTAGAGGGGGTGACAGATTGAGAGGGGGTGACAGAGTGAGAGGGGGTGACAGAGTGAGAGGGGGTGACGGTGTGTGGGGAGTGACAGGGTAAGGTGACAGAGAAAGGTGGGTGACAGTGTGGGGGGTCACAGGGTGGGTGACAGAGTAAGAGGTGGGGTGACAGGTGAGGTGGCAGAGTGAGAGGGGGTGACAGGTGAGGTGGCAGGGTGAGAGGGGGTGACAGGTGAGGTGGCAGGGTGAGAGGGGGTGACAGGTGAGGTGGCAGGGCGACAGGTGGGGTGGCAGGGTGAGTGACAGGGTCAGATGTGGGGTGAGAGAGGGTGACAGTGTGAGGTGGGCTGACGGTGTGTGGGGAGTGACAGGGTAAGGTGACAGAGTAAGGTGGGTGACATAGTGTGGGGGCTCACAGGGTGGGTGACAGAGTAAGAGGTGGGGTGACAGGTGAGGTGGCAGAGTGAGAGGGGGTGACAGGTGAGGTGGCAGGGTGAGAGGGGGTGACAAGTGGGGTGGCAGGGTGAGTGACAGGGTCAGATGTGGGGTGAGAGGGGAGGCAGGGTGAGGGGGGTGACAGGTGGGGAGGCAGGGTGAGAGGGGGTAACAGTATTAGAGGGTGACAGGTGGGGTGGCAGGGTGAGTGACAGGGTCAGATGTGGGGTGAGAGGGGAGGAAGGGTGAGGGGGGTGACAGGTGGGGTGGCAGGGTGAGAGGGGGTGACAGAGTAAGAGGTGGGGTGACAGTGTGTGGGGAGTTACAGGGTGGGTGACAGTGTGGGGGTCACAGGGTGGGTGACAGAGTAAGAGGTGGGGTGACAGGGTGAGAGGGGGTGACAGGTGGGGTGGCAGAGTGAGAGGTGGGGTGGCAGTTGGGGTGGCAGCGTGAGATGGGGGTGACAGGGTGAAAGGGGGTGACAGGTGGGATGGCAGGGTGAGATGGGGGTGACAGGTGGGGTGGCAGGGTGAGAGGGGGTGACAGGGTGAAAGGGGGTGACAGGTGGGATGGCAGGGTGAGATGGGGGTGACAGGTGGGGTGGCAGGGTGACAGGTGGGGTAGCAGTGTGAGAGAGGGGTGACAGGGTGAAGTGGCAGGGTGAGGGGGGTGACAGGGTGAAGTGGCAGGGTGAGGGGGTGACAGGTGGGGTGGCAGGGTGAGGGGGTGACAGGTGGGGTGGCAGGGTGAGAAGGTGGTGAGAAGTGGGGTGGCAGGGTGAGGGGGGGTGACAGCGTGAGGGGGGTGACAGGGTAAGATGGGGTGAGGGGGTGACAGGGTGAGATGGGGTGAGGGGTGACAGGGTGAGATGGGGTATGGGGGGGTAACAGGGTGAGATGGGGTGGGGGTGACAGGGTGAGATGGGGTGAGAGGGGGTGACAGGGTGAGATGGGGTGAGGGGGGGCGACAGGGTGAGATGGGGTGAGGGGGCGACAGGGTGAAATGGGAGCGACAGGGTGAGATGGGTGAGGGGGGGGCGACAGGGTGAGATGGGGTGAGGGGGGGGCGATGGGGTGAGGAGGGGGCGACAGGGTGAGATGGGGTGAGGGGGGGTGAGAGGGGGTGAGGGGGTGAGATGGGGTGAGTGGGGTGACGGGGTGAGATGGGGTGAGGGGGGGTGACATGGTGAGGGGGGGTGACGGGGTGAGATGGGGTGAGGGGGGGTGACGGGGTGAGATGGGGTGACAGGGTGAGATGGGGTGACAGGGTGAGATGGGGTGTGACAGGGTGAGATGGGGTGAGGGGGGGTGACAGGGTGAGATGGGGGTGAGATGGGCTGAGGGGGGGTGAGATGGGGATGACAGGATGAGATGGGGTCAAAATTTACCTTTTCCCTGGTGGTCCAGTGGGGTCAATCTGTCCCTGGTGGTCCAGTGTCCTGGATAGCTCCCTGGTGGTCCAGTGGGCTTTCCGGTCTGCAGCTCCGCCGGATGCAGAGCTGCAGACCACATGGGCAAAGTCTCGCGATCTCCTTTCAGAGCGTTGCTGTGGTAACCGGCGGCAACGCTCTGATTGGCTGGAGATCGCGAGACCTCAGTCTGCAGCTCACACCCGGCGGAGCTGCAGACTGAGGCTGGCTCTCTCCCCGGGCGGCATGACAGGAGGGGCCTCGCACCCGGCGGCATACCGGGCAAGCCGCCGGGCCCCCTCCTGTGTCGGGTCCTCGGTCATAGACCGAGAACCCGACATGTCAGTCTGCCCTCAGGCGATTTAGGCGGCCGCGAGGCCCCTGACTGCGCGAGGCCTTAGGCGGCCGCCTAAATCGCCTAATTAGAGAGCCGCCTCTGCACACATATATGCACAATCTCACATACACATGTACATATATAAATAGTAATTTATGTTTTCTTACTTTTGCTGCAGTGCACTGGGGTCCAGTGGGAGCTGGCTGACCTAATGTGATGGGTGTCAGCCTTCTTTAGAATACCTCATGTCTGCCACCTCCTCCTCTTCCTCCTCCTTCACACCGGGCTCTCTATTAGCTGGCCGGAAGGAAGTGACCTGTACTCACTCCTCCCAGCAGGCAATGCGATCCCAGCAATGATCCGCAAGGGAGAGGGGCCCGGCCGTGGGGAAACACATTGTTAGGGGCCCGGCCGCGGCCCTCATGATTAAAGGGGCCGCGGGAAATATAATGATAGGAGTCTGGCCGCGGTTTGTCTGGGAAGGGGTCCGGTGAAAAATTAAAGGGCCCGCGGGGCTCAAGGGGCAGATGCTTTGGGCCCCCCAGGAATAAATGGGCCCGGGGCAGCTGCCCCTTTTGCCCCGCGTTAAAGACGGCCCTGTGTGCAGTGTATAGTGTATGCAGTGTGTGTATAGTGTATGCAGTGTATAGTGTATGCAGTATGTGTGTCTAGTGTGTGCAGTGTATAGTGTATGCAGTGTGTGTGTATAGTGTATGCAGTGTATAGTGTATGCAGTGTGTGTATTGTGTATGCAGTGTATAGTGTGTGCAGTGTATAGTGTGTGTGTATAGTGTATGCATTGTATAGTGTGTGCAGTGTGTGTATAGTGTATACAGTGTATAGTGTGTGCAGTGTGTGTATATTGTGTGCAGTGTGCATGTTGTGTGGAATAAGTGCTGCCACTTACCTGCCCGTCCTGTGCTCCTCGACTGGTGGTCCGGTGGCAGTGAAGAGGGGCCCAGTACTTTGCATCCTCGTTTCCCATCCAGCAGCAGCAGGGTCCTCTGTTCTCGCGATCTGCGAGAGCGTTGCTGCGGGTTGCTATGGCAACCCGCGGCAACGCTCTCGCGGATCGCGAGAACAGGACCTACTGCTGCCTGATGGGAAATCGCGTTGATACACGAACTCGCGGCACACCAGTCCCTTTTCATTAGACACAGGGGTGGCGAAATGCCGCCCCTGTGAAAGTACGCCCCGGGCACCCCCTTAGTGAGTGGTACCCGGAGCGGATCGCCCCCGCCGCCCCCCCCCTAAGTACGCCACTGGGTGTCACAATAGCTTGCATTTAAAAAAAACAAAAACTTTTTTGACTGTAATATAATAGCAGTCAGTTTCCTTCACACGTGTGCGTTTCAGGGCCTGCCAGGGCACAGTGTCACACCAGTGCAACTCATATCTGGTGTAACAGTAGTGTACATTTAAAAAAAAAATGCAGGGGCTTGTTGTCACCTTTTGGGGACCCTTGGTGTTGTACGTGGCTGGGTGGAGGAAGAGATCTTCAATGACATCAGTGAGGACAAGGAACGGGACATGGCTAGCTTGGTATCCAACTTTGTGCAAATGGGGAGTTTGCGGTTGTGCAAATGGACTGTTTGCGGTTGTTTGCAGTGCGTTAAACGGGGAGTTTGGTCTGTCACTGTGAAGCGGGCGTAACCCTTACACTACCTGATCGATACAACATCATACCTGATGTTTTAAAGCACATTATTCCAAACAATTTAGGAATGTTAGGTGATTTATGCCCTTTATGGATTAAAACCAGACTCTGCATCAACTATGTAATTTTCCATGGGAGTTTTGCCATGGATCCCCCTCCGGCATGCCACAGTCCAGGTGTTAGTCCCCCTGAAACAACTTTTCCATCACTATTGTGGCCAGAAAGAGTCCCTGTGGGTTTTGAAATTCGCCTGCCTATTGAATTCTATGGCGGTTCGCCCGGTTCGCCCATTCGCGAACATTTGCGGAAGTTCGCGTTCGCCGTTCGCGAACGGAAAATTTTATGTTCGCGACATCACTATTGGTGGGCTAACAGACACGTATTTGTAACTAGACGAGTTGGACCCACATGAACAGGGGAATTGAGGGCCCTGCTCAATGAGCTTACATGCTAGAGGGAGTGGGATAAAGTGACACAAAAGGTAAGGGTAGGGTAGAAAAGTAGGTTGCTAGGATAGTATTCTCTGAGGGCTTAGTGTTTTGTTTTGATGACACTTGCAGGAGAGGAATCAGGGTTCTTGGCATCAATTGTTATGCCCGCTGCATTCATGATGTCTATTTAAAGCAGGCCTCCCAACCACCCCCCTTTTGCAGGTTAGCCCCAATTTTCAGGTTCTTTCCAGTATTTCCTTGTATGTTGGGGCTTGCTGGGTGGCTGTCTGTCAGCCTGACATTTCAGTTGTCTCTGCAGGGTCCTTAGACCCTGAGCATAGCAGAGAGTGTCTAATGATGCTTGTTGGGGACAGTTCCCTGGTGTGCCAAAAAGTGAGACACAGGGGTACAAAGTTGAAACAGCTGGACAAGCCTGGACAAGGACTGGGTTGATTGTAAAGAGAGGATGTTTTTTTTATACATTGATTGGTTGTAGCAAATTTGCCGTTTTCTGGTAGGTTATTCCTCAGGTACAAAGTTCAACAAGAGAAACTTGCTTTTATTAAAAAATCAATGCATATTGTAGTTATCATTGAAAAAATGAGTTGAGGCAGAGCATCCATTCATATTAGAGATAGAGTCAGTTCTAAACCCGCAACAAGCTATGAGTGTCCTGGTGTAGCTGAGTGTTTTGTGTAATAGATTGTTACTGCAGAATGACCCTGGATGTAAGTACGTGTTTAATGACAGGCTGACATGCTCCATCAGTGGCCATGCCAGCTCAGAAAGTGGCACCCATTTCAGGGGTCGCTAGTGATGCATATCACGTAATTAGTAATGGCCCACTAAACCAGCCCAGGTTTAGTGCCAATGGGTGGTCAGACAGTAGCAGGGGGTGTCTACAACCCAGGCAGCCCCCTGCAGGGAGTTCAACAAACCAGCTTATCTGAATCATGTAATAGTGGTGTCATGCTGCCCTAATGGTGCCCTACTTTTGTAGGACGGCATAGCACGTCCTAATGTCGGGAAAGGGTTAAAGTCACATTACTGTGAGTATTATTGCTGTTGTGCTCTCTTATACTGTCAGATACAACAATAATCTTGAGCAAACAGAAAAGAGGGACATCAGGTTAGAAAAGAGGGACAGGGGGATTATAATGATAATATGAAAGAGGTAAATTATAATTGATTTGTTTTGGTTCAGAACTTGGATAATTGCCTCCGTCCTTAAGGGGTTAAAGTACAATAAATGTGTAGTATTTATATTTATATTGTTCGAGTTCTAAATTACATTTTAGTTATTAGTGATCACCTCAAATTTCACAGAACAGCCCCGTTCCTGGCCACACCTCCATTCACACCCCTTAACTGAGAGAAAGAGTGATGGCAAGTCAAAGATTAAACTAAAATATAAGAGAATCATTGTAGATATGATCTGAAAACGTAGGAACATTTATTGGACAATAGCCCTAAGAACTCTGTTCCATTTTCCTCTATATTGCTGTACCCACAGTAAGGCTTGGTACAGCTGTGTATCTCATTCCATAATCACACTGGCTATTATACACAGAGCTGTAACTGATCTGTGCTTTTAAAGATATTTTTAGGCACCATTATATGGCAGCTTAATATTCACATATTTAAAGTGAATCATGAAACACAAACATATAACTAATGTATTGTATTACTATGATAAATGAATGCATCTGCTTTCTATTCGACCTCCTACTCCAGGATGTGTTACTATTTTTGTTTTGTCATCTGTTTTTTGTTGTTGTTTTTAAACTAGGAACACTAGAGGGTCAGGGACACAAACATGTATTCCTGACCCTACAATGTTAAAAACATAATCGGGCCCCCCATCGCCTCCCCTAAATATAGTACCATTTACTATGGGGTTTGGCCTGAATAGCTGAATTACATAAATTTTCCAGCTCACTTCTTTTGTCTTATTGGGTTAACATTTTAAGTTCCATAGTTCAGTGGTTCCCAACCCAGTCCTCATGGCCCACCAACAGTCCAGGAATTATGTATTTCCACTTTGTATTCAAATCGAGATACCGACAAAACCTGGACTGTTGGTGGTCCATGAGCACTGAATTGGGGACCACTGTGGAGTCCTGGTCCTCTAATACTCACAATTTCACGTTTAGAGAATAACCCTGACAGACTAAATAAAAATAGTTTATCAAATTGATACCAGCTTACCCTGAATATAGCACGGAGAGTCCATCCTCCCACTTCCAGGCAATTTATTTTATTATGCAGCCATATTTTTACTGGCAATGATTCGTGATACCAAATTAGTACTGTGACTATGTAATGACAGTACTCTGAATAACATTAATTTGAAGGCTTGTGTTTATAAAAAGATTCTTGCAACTGCCAGAAAATAAAAAACTATTTTGAGAACGCTAAATAAACAGGTAGAGAGCACGTTGAGGAAGATGTGACATTCGCTTAACCTTTTCTCGTTTCTATTTGTTAATCGCTGCTTGCTCCTTCGATGTCACTGAACGTACATCCAGGAACAAACATTAAAAACAAAAAACTGTATTCTGTTTTATAGGAAAATATATTCAGGACAGACAACAATAACCTTGAACCAGTTTACATCTTCCTGAGCAAGGGGAGAGAATTTCTCTAACTTAAAAGATCCCACCGGAATGCTTTCCTGAAAGAGTCATTTTAAAATAGATTCCACATTTAAAAAAAAATTCAGGCTAAGATGAGCTTTGCCCTCTTGAAACAGCAACTGTCTTCCTGTTTTCTCAAGAAGCCACAGAAAAGATACAGTTCTAAAGAAAGTTAATAGTTTAGAAGGACTATTTACTAAAGTGTGAATTCGAAGTGAGATTTTAGATTTAAGGTCAAAATAGCCGAATCGGAAAAATTCTCAGAGTCAGCTATGCTTTTTAGTTCAGCTACTATGGCCTTAAGTTTAAAATTCACTTTGAATTCTCATTTTAGTGAATAAGCCTGTAAGTGTCCCAGTGCTTGTTTTGCACATGGAGTAGGCAGAAAGGTATGTACTAGGAAATGTAACTTTTAACAAATCTCTCTTTGCATTGTTTCACATGTATTATCATAAATGAAAATGCATGCAATCTTACCAATTGGTTTTATAATTGCTAACTGCCACAGTGACACCACCCAGATGTCACTTTATAGAAGGAAACACATTTAGATATAAAGTTCCATATGCTTAACTGGAACATTCCAAGTCATTTATGCTAATCGCGAAGCTAAGCCATTTAATACTTCTCAATACCAATTTGTAAATTATTGATATGTCCTTCATAAGTCCTTTCACTTGAAAAGTTTTTGTGTAAGCTTTATATTGCTGTACTGTTGATGTTGCAAGTTTTGTATATTTGTCTATTCAAATCCACATATAAAGACCATTTGCTGTGTAATATATTAAAATATAGGGAAAAAAGGGAATTGGGGGTGCACAGGCGGAACATGCATTTCTCATCCGTGGTCCTGCCGTAGAGACCAAAATTTATACAAAATACATATTAAGGAATAGTGGGCCGAGGAGACCTAATGCGCATTACGTCTCCCCTTAGGAAAGCATTGAAAAATCATTTCAAGGCTTTCCTATGGGGTTTTGAGCGACGCTGGAGGTCCTCACACAGCGTGAGGACGTCCAGCGACGCTCTAGCACAGGTTTCCTGTGCTAGAACCCAGGAAGTGACCTCTAGTGGCTGTCTAGTAGACAGCCACTAGAGGTGGAGTTAACCCTGCAATGTAATTATTGCAGTTTATGAAAAAACTGCAATAATTACACTTGCAGGGTTAAGGGTAGTGGGAGTTGGCACCCAGACCACTCCAATGAGCAGAAGTGGTCTGGATGCCTGGAGTGTCCCTTTAAAGGGACACTATTGTCACCAAAATAACTTTAGCTTAATAAAGCAGTTTTAGTATAAAGATCATGCCTCTGTAGTCTTACTGCTCAATTCTCTGCCATTTATGAGTTAAATCGCTTTTGTGTCTTTCCATGCAGCCCTAGCCACACCTCCCCTGGCTGTGAAAACAAAATGGTTTCATTTTCAAACAGATGTTAATTTGCTTTAGAAGTTTTTATCTCCTGCTTTGTAGATTGATTTTTAATCTCACTCAGAAGGCAAAATACAGGCATTGTTAATTGAATTTATCAATGTCCGGATATTGTAAATTTGAACGGGCCTGAATTTGGTCTGGATTTCAGTCAGGTAAATGAGACGAATCAAAAAAATCTGAGAAATCCACATGATTTACCCTCTGGCAGCACTAGCAGCCCATGGACCAAATAGTTTGGGTGAGGGTTAAAGATATGGTGGCTGGTGCTTGTTAGCTAGCCAACACATTATAAATGTAAGATAAATAAAAATCCTATGGGGGTCAAAAAGACCCCTTTAATACTATAATTGTGGTATAATACTGCCATATGCCCCCACCTGCCTTTTGTGAGCATCAGATAAGTCACAATTTAAATTTTAAAGGGGGCCCAGGAGTCCCCTTCCTAGACCCCACCAATGCCGGTGGGTGGGGGACCTAATAAGTATTATAAGGGGGCTCCCCACTCTTGCCAGCGGGGGCGGGCCACTATTAATTATAAATTGAAGGAGTGGACATGCCATTGCCCTACCCCCCAAATAACAAGTGTCAACCTATAATACATTTCCTACCTTCACCTAAAAATAATGGGGCCAAAAAATATTAACCATGTAAAAAAATATATAAAAAAATATATATACAAGTTTGTTTTCATTAGATTTTGGGAGCATCAGCAGGGCACTGCATCCTGCACTAGGAGCAGTGCAAGGCCAGGCAGGGAGGTCTATTTATCCCCTCACCGGCCTGTGCAGCTACTGGGGGTCACAACAGAGCCAGTGTCATAATGGTAGCTCTGACTCTGCCGTATGGGCAGCAATTGCAAATGGAATCCGTTTGCAATTAAAAAATAAAATTAATTTGCAATTGTTAAAATTGTGTATACACTATTCTGGGGAATGGGAATATAGGTTTGGAATCGTGTATACATGACTGGCATGGTGAAGGGGTTAATTTTTATCTTTAAGAAACAGGATAGACTAAACAAGGGCTTTTTGTGATAGATCATATACCAAAGTGGATATTCTTACAGGCCAGGTCAAAACCAAAATACACTATAAATCAGAAGAAAAGGACACCACCACGCATGGAAATAAGGTCCAATAACAGAACCACCATTTTTGGGTCTCATCTCTTCTGCTATCCACACCACCCATCTGTATGGTTGTGACAGTTCTTTTTTTTTTTGCCCCAAACTGGCTCTAAATGCAGGAAGAAAAAGCTGAACACGGATGATTTGGATGTTTCATTTATCAATTTAATAAATAATATATATATTTATATAAAATCTTTAATTATAGTTTATTACGTTGAGATGCCTAAGCATCATCTCACAACAGAACCTGCTGTGGAAACCCCAGCAATCGTGCACATACGTACACTTGTACGCACAATAAAAACATGAAGAATGAGATGCAAATCTGTTAGTTTTATTTATAGAACACACACAGAACAATGTGACCTCATTTTGAATGAACTTGTCTGCTTTCCTCAGCAGTAATATTGTACAACCATATTTAGATTGATGAGATTCCTTCACAATATAATCTCTTATTCCTTGTGGCTTAACTGCATCTATTGAGTTCCTTTAAATGTACTTTCTGCGTGTACCAAACAAATTCGGACACACTGTACATGGTTAATTTTATGATTCTGAAATCCACACAGCCTGTCACCAGCCTGCAGAGATTGTTGTATATGTTGTCACCGAGGATATTAAGAAAATGTCATTTCCTCTTAGTAAAATAATCTCTTTACTGGAGCATTTATAAATAAATCTGAAGCAGATCAGAATATAAAAGATGCTCATTTTTGATTATTTGCCCATTTACAGCAAAATGCAGTTTATTAAACTCTTTGGCTTTATCATCTCTTGACAAAGTTAGCATGACAGGTTCTACTCTGCGAATTATGTAGATAAGGCTCTGAAATTCCATTTACATTCTAAGACTTGCTACAGTACAACTAACAGGAGAAATGAAATTAAAATTCAAAACCTAATTAGATTTCCATACTTTCCCGTAGCAGGTAATAATAATGTCTTTGCTCTTCATTCTCTTTTCTAACCACAACTGAATGCGGGATCTTTATGCCTTCACTTAAAAATAATTTGAATGAAGAACTAATTATTAGGAATGGGCAGAGCAGGTGGACCTTTGGGAATGGACTAAGGAATCATTGCCTACCATTGTACGAATTAACCTTCCTGCGGAGATGTCTGCATTAAGATATGACTCGATGGGCCTACTGTCTTTTATAAACCATCCAAATTGATACTTCTGTGTTTAGGTATATGAGGTCCACATGCACATCATCTAGCTCATGTGTGCTCAAATTTCTATTTTAGTGGTATGTGACCACATTTCACCTTTGTGTCTTCTTCATTGTCTCAGATTCCTCCTGATGGCAATAGAGAAACTAAACTGAGACCTACATGTAGCCTTACTCTTCTTCCTCACCTAAAGTGAAGCTCTAAAATAGATGAAGTGTCTGTGTGCACCTCGCCACCCTCAGATGATGACATTGTCATCTACACCTGCATTCTAAGCAAACATGGGATGGGTACTCATGCAACCACTCCTGATCTCTAAGTAGGTAATCGTTTCTGTTTTGCAAAGAGTACAACAATAAAGAACAGAATGTTTCAATGTATAGACTAATAACTTCTCATCAATAAATTTGCAAGATAATTTGTCAGGACAATGTATAGATGACAGAAAATAGTAACAAAAAAAACCGTGCTATAAAGGCGCTCAAACAATAATGTAATGAAGAACCTAATACAACTAAGCAGCTCAACACACGTGAAGGTACCTCCAAACCTTAACACAGTAACATGCAGAACAGTGGGGTGATGAGAGTAGAAAGGTCACGACAATCAAGACCCAGTGGAGCGCTAAAAAATATATCAACTCACCCTTTTATGAAGGGATATAAATGTAGGAAAATCTGGAGGGAATGAGATATAATGGAAACAATGGTGTAGTATATATGGACTGGATGAATTAAGAGAGAAGAGTTATATGATAGCGAACTCACATGGTACAGAGCCTGAAAGAGATAGGCTCAAATCATAGGCGCAGGGGTATTATATAGCAAATACCAGGCTTCTTCAATGGCTGTGTGTAAATCCTCAGAGAAAGGGAGAAAAAAGGACAATGGACCAAAGTCCTAGTGTGTTATCCTCAACCCCAAAAATGGATCTGAACAAATACAAAAACTTGCTCACCTTTAAAGGAGCCAATCCGAACTGGGCTCTCAGTTTAATGGACAATGTGCCTTTAAGAGGGCACTACTCTTCTTGTTAGCAGGAAAATGGATGCAGGTCAAGGACTCAAATTAAAAAATAAAATTTATTATAAAACACTTACATAAAATGTAAAATAAAAAGCTCCCATGAATAAATGGTGCAGAAATGAGTCCTCTTCCGAGACGCGTTTCACCTTGTACAAAAGGCTTTTTCAATCGGTGTCCTGCTTGTGTTTCCCGCTGGTTTAAATACCCAGAGAGTCCTTTTCTATTGGTTCCTGATGTCTTCCGGTTTGCCGAACACGGCGAGGGATATTTCCATCAGCTGTTGTGAAAGTTCGTAATACCGGAAGTGACGTATCGCGTTTACCGCAACGTCACTTCCGTTTAGATCGTGGCCGCCATATTTGTCCTTGGCAAGCCCCGAACCCACTCATTGTATAAGTATTTTCAACATAGCATAGATGAACATAGAGGGAAAGAAAAAAGGAGATCAGTTTACATCTTGTCTCCATATATATGTTCGATAAGACAATGAGACAAATTGAATAAATGCACAAAAGGAATATAGTAAATTCCCTTTGATTAAACAGCCCCATATCTTTGCTGTGTGAATAGATTGCCATTTTAAACTGTTGCATCAAATGTTACACAGAAGTAAATCTCCAACGTCACTTCTACCTTAAAGAGACACACAATCAATTCATTCTCAACGAAATATACGTGTATAAATTCTGGGTAAATTTCGTTCACATGAAATAATCTGGTTAGTAATCATATATATACAATATTCGAGTATTTACAAAAATATTCAATAGTGTCATTGTCTTAAAGAGGTACACTGGTAGTTATATGTCAGAAAACAGTAAATGGAGTCACTAGCATAGTAGCCCATCATAGTAGAGATCATGGGATGGCTGAGATGAAAGGCAGAAAAAATTAATAATAACTAAATTTATAAAAAATGACAGAGCTCAAAGTCTTGGTTAAGACCTCTGGGGTGTAGGGTATCTAAATCGAAAATCCATTTCATCTCAGCCTTACCCATTTTCTTCACTAAATCATCACCTCTCCAATCTGTGACTACTTTCTGGATGCCCATAAATTGTATACCTTTCGGGTCACTATTGTGTGTATTTTTAAAATGAAGTGATACATTGTGCTTTAAGAATCCGTTTCTTACATTTCTGACGTGCTCCTGTATTCTCACCTGCAAAGGGCGTATAGTCCGCCCAATGTACAGGAGGCCACAAGGGCACGTCAGCATGTATATTACTCTTTTGGTATGGCAGGTAATGATGTCCTTTATTTTATAATTCCTTTTGGGATTATTAGGGTCCGCAAATTCCCTAATAGCTCTTTTAGGATTGCTGGTATTCCTGCAGGCCCCACAAACCCCGCAGCCATAGAAACCTTCAGACTCTTTAAAGGGGTTTGAGGTTCCCTTGGCTCTAGTTGAATTATTATTGGAGAGACTATTCCTTAAGTTGGAGACCCCCCTATAGATAATCTTAGGTTGTTCAGGTAGGAGGGTATTTAATATCTCATCATTTTTGAGGATAGGCCAGTGTTTCTGAATTATTTTTTTAACCTGCTGGCTCTGTGTATTAAAATCGCAAATGAAGGCCAATTCCCTATCTGCAGAGGCGGTTGGTTTTACTTTATATTGTAAGAGAGATTCTCGTTCTCTGAGACTTATCTCCTTATAGGCATTGTCTAATAGCTGTTTATCATAACCTTTATCCGAGAAATCTGTCATGATTTTCTGTGCTTGATTGTGAAACACGGTAAAATCAGTACAATTGCGTCGTATTCTGAGAAGTTGTGCCTTCGGTGCATTAAGGAGCCAGGGTGAATAGTGGCAGCTGTTGCCCTCGATGTAGCTATTTACATCGACCTTTTTGAAAAAGGTACTGGTTTTAATGGTGTTATTCTCGATGAAAATATTAAGGTCTAGGAATTCAACTGTATTCTTACTGCTATTTTTAGTGAGCTTAATGCCCCAATCATTGTCTTCAATATATGAAAAGAAGAGGTCGAGGGATTCACTGCTGCCCTTCCAAACAAAAAAGATATCATCTATATAACGATGGTAGGACACCAGGCTTGCACCCCACCTACAATCGCCAAATATGAACAAATGTTCCCAGTATGACATAAACAAATTGGCGTAGCTGGGTGCAAACCTGGTGCCCATCGCCGTTCCACAGATTTGCAGATAGAATGTCTCATTAAACCAAAAGTAGTTGTTTTGAAGTATCCAATTAATTCCTTCCAGAATGAAATCAATCTGGGATTGCGGAAAAAGTTCGGATTTCTCAAGAAAAAACCTGGTCGCTTCGTATCCTTTATTATGCTGTATGATGGTATACAAGGAATGAACATCAGCTGTAACTAGCCAGCAATCATCATCCCATACTACATCTTTGAGGACTTGAAGGACATTAATGGTATCTTTCAGATAACCTCTACACTTCTTAACTATAGGTTGTATACATTGGTCGATGTACTGGGAAAGCCTACTCGATATTGATCCAATACCCGAGACGATGGGACGTCCCGGGGGCTTGGTGAGATGTTTATGGATCTTTGGCAGATAATAGAAAACAGGGATCCTGGGATGATGGATATTAAGGAACTCTGATTCTTTTTTATTTAGGATACCCTCTAGTTTGCCTTTATCTATCAGTCTAGTGTAACTGACCTTCATTTCGCTGGTGGGGTCTTTATTTAAAACAGTATATGTTGTGGTGTCTTCGAGTAGCCTATTAGATTCCACAATATAGTCACTTTTCTCGATAAGGACAATCCCCCCTCCCTTGTCGGCAGGCTTAATGACCAGTGTGTTGTCATTTTTAAAATTCTTAAGACTATTTCTCTCTTGAAAGGTCAGATTATATTGATATTGGGAAAAATCAATATAATCTGACCTTTCAAGAGAGAAATAGTCTTAAGAATTTTAAAAATGACAACACACTGGTCATTAAGCCTGCCGACAAGGGAGGGGGGATTGTCCTTATCGAGAAAAGTGACTATATTGTGGAATCTAATAGGCTACTCGAAGACACCACAACATATACTGTTTTAAATAAAGACCCCACCAGCGAAATGAAGGTCAGTTACACTAGACTGATAGATAAAGGCAAACTAGAGGGTATCCTAAATAAAAAAGAATCAGAGTTCCTTAATATCCATCATCCCAGGATCCCTGTTTTCTATTATCTGCCAAAGATCCATAAACATCTCACCAAGCCTCCGGGACGTCCCATCGTCTCGGGTATTGGATCAATATCGAGTAGGCTTTCCCAGTACATCGACCAATGTATACAACCTATAGTTAAGAAGTGTAGAGGTTATCTGAAAGATACCATTAATGTCCTTCAAGTCCTCAAAGATGTAGTATGGGATGATGATTGCTGGCTAGTTACAGCTGATGTTCATTCCTTGTATACCATCATACAGCATAATAAAGGATACGAAGCGACCAGGTTTTTTCTTGAGAAATCCGAACTTTTTCCGCAATCCCAGATTGATTTCATTCTGGAAGGAATTAATTGGATACTTCAAAACAACTACTTTTGGTTTAATGAGACATTCTATCTGCAAATCTGTGGAACGGCGATGGGCACCAGGTTTGCACCCAGCTACGCCAATTTGTTTATGTCATACTGGGAACATTTGTTCATATTTGGCGATTGTAGGTGGGGTGCAAGCCTGGTGTCCTACCATCGTTATATAGATGATATCTTTTTTGTTTGGAAGGGCAGCAGTGAATCCCTCGACCTCTTCTTTTCATATATTGAAGACAATGATTGGGGCATTAAGCTCACTAAAAATAGCAGTAAGAATACAGTTGAATTCCTAGACCTTAATATTTTCATCGAGAATAACACCATTAAAACCAGTACCTTTTTCAAAAAGGTCGATGTAAATAGCTACATCGAGGGCAACAGCTGCCACTATTCACCCTGGCTCCTTAATGCACCGAAGGCACAACTTCTCAGAATACGACGCAATTGTACTGATTTTACCGTGTTTCACAATCAAGCACAGAAAATCATGACAGATTTCTCGGATAAAGGTTATGATAAACAGCTATTAGACAATGCCTATAAGGAGATAAGTCTCAGAGAACGAGAATCTCTCTTACAATATAAAGTAAAACCAACCGCCTCTGCAGATAGGGAATTGGCCTTCATTTGCGATTTTAATACACAGAGCCAGCAGGTTAAAAAAATAATTCAGAAACACTGGCCTATCCTCAAAAATGATGAGATATTAAATACCCTCCTACCTGAACAACCTAAGATTATCTATAGGGGGGTCTCCAACTTAAGGAATAGTCTCTCCAATAATAATTCAACTAGAGCCAAGGGAACCTCAAACCCCTTTAAAGAGTCTGAAGGTTTCTATGGCTGCGGGGTTTGTGGGGCCTGCAGGAATACCAGCAATCCTAAAAGAGCTATTAGGGAATTTGCGGACCCTAATAATCCCAAAAGGAATTATAAAATAAAGGACATCATTACCTGCCATACCAAAAGAGTAATATACATGCTGACGTGCCCTTGTGGCCTCCTGTACATTGGGCGGACTATACGCCCTTTGCAGGTGAGAATACAGGAGCACGTCAGAAATGTAAGAAACGGATTCTTAAAGCACAATGTATCACTTCATTTTAAAAATACACACAATAGTGACCCGAAAGGTATACAATTTATGGGCATCCAGAAAGTAGTCACAGATTGGAGAGGTGATGATTTAGTGAAGAAAATGGGTAAGGCTGAGATGAAATGGATTTTCGATTTAGATACCCTACACCCCAGAGGTCTTAACCAAGACTTTGAGCTCTGTCATTTTTTATAAATTTAGTTATTATTAATTTTTTCTGCCTTTCATCTCAGCCATCCCATGATCTCTACTATGATGGGCTACTATGCTAGTGACTCCATTTACTGTTTTCTGACATATAACTACCAGTGTACCTCTTTAAGACAATGACACTATTGAATATTTTTGTAAATACTCGAATATTGTATATATATGATTACTAACCAGATTATTTCATGTGAACGAAATTTACCCAGAATTTATACACGTATATTTCGTTGAGAATGAATTGATTGTGTGTCTCTTTAAGGTAGAAGTGACGTTGGAGATTTACTTCTGTGTAACATTTGATGCAACAGGTTAAAATGGCAATCTATTCACACAGCAAAGATATGGGGCTGTTTAATCAAAGGGAATTTACTATATTCCTTTTGTGCATTTATTCAATTTGTCTCATTGTCTTATCGAACATATATATGGAGACAAGATGTAAACTGATCTCCTTTTTTCTTTCCCTCTATGTTCATCTATGCTATGTTGAAAATACTTATACAATGAGTGGGTTCGGGGCTTGCCAAGGACAAATATGGCGGCCACGATCTAAACGGAAGTGACGTTGCGGTAAACGCGATATGTCACTTCCGGTATTACGAACTTTCACAACAGCTGATGGAAATATCCCTCGCCGTGTTCGGCAAACCGGAAGACATCAGGAACCAATAGAAAAGGACTCTCTGGGTATTTAAACCAGCGGGAAACACAAGCAGGACACCGATTGAAAAAGCCTTTTGTACAAGGTGAAACGCGTCTCGGAAGAGGACTAATTTCTGCACCATTTATTCATGGGAGCTTTTTATTTTACATTTTATGTAAGTGTTTTATAATAAATTTTATTTTTTAATTTGAGTCCTTGACCTGCATCCATTTTCCTGCTAACAAGAAGAGTAGTGCCCTCTTAAAGGCACATTGTCCATTAAACTGAGAGCCCAGTTCGGATTGGCTCCTTTAAAGGTGAGCAAGTTTTTGTATTTGTTCAGATCCATTTTTGGGGTTGAGGATAACACACTAGGACTTTGGTCCATTGTCCTTTTTTCTCCCTTTCTCTGAGGATTTACACACAGCCATTGAAGAAGCCTGGTATTTGCTATATAATACCCCTGCGCCTATGATTTGAGCCTATCTCTTTCAGGCTCTGTACCATGTGAGTTCGCTATCATATAACTCTTCTCTCTTAATTCATCCAGTCCATATATACTACACCATTGTTTCCATTATATCTCATTCCCTCCAGATTTTCCTACATTTATATCCCTTCATAAAAGGGTGAGTCAATGTATAGATGAAATTAATTGTCTTTACCGTAATAAGTACATTTGTGTTAGACAGTTTTTTTGGAATGCATTTTTCATTATAGGAGCTTTATGACCTTAAAAGAAGGTGCTCCAGACTGTTGGGTTGACCAGAGCCCAATTATCAATTAGTAGAAATTTGACAGGTGTCCAGACAGTCAAGGTTCTTCTAGTACAGTGGTTCCCAACCCAGTCCTCAAGTACCCCCTACCAGTCCATGATTTAGGGATTACCCAGTTGTGTTTAAGGTGTTTTTAAGAAAAAACAAACAAAAAAAACTTTAGACACAACAGGGTAATAATCCCTAAATGCTGGACTGGTAGGGGGTACTTGAGGACTGGGTTGAGAACCCCTGTTCTAGTAGCAGACTATTAATGGAACATAATATCACACGTGACAATGTTTGGGTTCTGCGGTATGACCTTTGTCAAGGTCATTGTGTGTCTGAAATATTGTCAATTGTGCTAGTATGTTCCATTAAAAGTCTGCTACTGGAAGAACGTTGAGAGACATGACATTGTTTGTGACTGTCCCAGGATATCATTTGGCATGAGAGGTGCCCTATAAACCGAAAAACATAACACTAAGACTTCCATAATTTCATTTTATGATGACAAACGTACTTTAAGCAGTGAGTAGTGGTCACTTCAGGGTTACTGAATGTGAGCCAAGCTAGGAAAAAATAGTACTTCAAATCTTTTTTTTTTGTTGGCCCAAATTTAATTTTCAATTTACCACAGTGCACTTGTTAGAAGATACCCATTACGTTTAAAAAAAAAATCTTAGTGTGAAATAATACATTCTGTATTTGTTAAATAAACAATAATAAACAATGGAATTGTACACTTTACTCCCAAAGTTCTGGGAAATGATTCTACAACTTGGCTATTTTTAAGTGGATATTTTGGCTAAATGTTAAATACCTTGTCAAGTTTTACAAATCCCCAGTTTGGATATAAACCTCACTATAGTGGCACTCATGCTGTTCTATGAATTAGAGCAGAGATTAGCTGAGATCACAGAACATCTGTTGCAATAAAAAAAAAGATTATATATATATATATATATATATATATATAAAAGGATGTTTCATTTATCAATTTAATAATATATATATATATATATATATATATATATATATATATATATATAATCTTTAATTATAGTTTATTACGGTTAGATGCCTAAGCATAATCTCATAACAGAACCTATATATATTCCTTAGGTTTACACAATAATCAAAGCAGAGAGAGAAAGATATAATAGACATACAAAAATAGATTGAAATTTGTACTGATTCCATCATTCACATTCACAACTTGATATGCAGATCCTTTTGAACAGTATTTACCTAGATAATTGTCGGTAGCATTACGTACAGACATGTACTCCCAGGTTATGACCTCACTTATGCTACCCTGCTTGGTCAAAGCTGTCTTGGGTTTGTAGAACTTTGGAGAACATAACCTTTTTCTAATCACAATTTCCATACATGCACATGCTGAATAACCTCTACGCCAGCATGCTGCTTGTGTGAGTGGACAGCTGATTGACACCACTTTCCACGTTTGACCACCTAATGTACTGCTTCAGTCCTCCTAGATTAAGGTACTTATGGTACTGATTCCATTACATTAAAGCTCTTGTTACTAAAAATTGTTACAGAGGACATCCAAGAATTTTTCTTATCGTTTTACATATGCCTACTTTATCAAAGTATTATTAGCTTGTCTTCCCCCTTATGGCTCGAGGGTTGACAATGTATTATTTCAATGTGGCCCACAGAGGGATGTGTAGTTTTGGGGTCTCATTATTTATGCTAGTTATTTCTCATGCTCATTATGCAATATGCTGATGATAGAAAAACAACAGAAAAAATAAAATAAACAATTCGATGCATTTGTAGCTTGTTTTCAGGATATCAATATCTATTTGAATTTCAGGCAGAGATCTGAATGTACAGTATAAAACAAAACATTTTACGATGAAAGAATTAGAAAAAACAGTAAAGAGTAAAAATACTGAAACATATCCCCAGCAGGGTATGATGTTTTAATAGCACATTAGACTCCAGGCAAGGGTTGCACACCATTTTATTGTGTTATGATGATAATAAATTACAAAAATTTAAAAAATTAAAAAAGAAAGAAAGACAGATTTCAATGTTTATAATTTACTACATAGACAGAAGGTCTTCAAAGATAAGGGAGGTGTCTGATTATTCAAAACCAATCATGATCCTTGGATTATTCACTAGAAACAAGGTGTAAATATGTCATAAACAATAAAACAGCAGGGATTTATGACATATACTTTTCAGCTATTTGGAGTGTTTTCATTCATGAAAAAAAAATGAATGAAATCACTTGTCACTTGGCAACTGCTGCGGCTATTAAAAAAAAAAAAAAGGATAATTGGAGAAAGCGACAGGGAAATAACTGCACCATTGTCTAAGCAATGAGTATAGATGGTTATAATGCCCCTCTATAATCATAATGACGCCTGACAAGGGATCCTATCTCACATTTTCTATCAACCATGTACTCATTGAGAATATCCTTTTATCCCTGTAATTACTTTTTGAAGGTTTTAGTTAACTTACATTTCTGTATACATGTACAAAACAAAACACACACACACACACACACACACACACATATATATATATATATATATATATATATATGTATCAGAATATTTAATTGCCATGATTATTTTGCTATACAAGAATACTGTCCTTAGTAGGACATTAACATATTCTTCATAGCCAGGGCTATAATTCTGAGCCCATGCAAAGTGAGCACATTAATTCTGTTTAGATGGCTCGGTAGGACGCATGGGAGCGCAGTGAGACTTTTAAATATTTAATAGCACAGTGCATTTAGAGGAAATCAGGATTAGCCTTTATACATTTTTATGATTAACTCCTTTACTGCCGGGTATGTTTCATAAAAAGAAAACGTAACATTTATTTGAAGCATGATAAACAGAGTAAAAAATTAGACAAAATAAACTAGTTGTGTAGGGATTAATGTAGACGAATCAAGAGCATCCCATGAATTATTCTCCTTTCCTTTCCCTCTTTTCCTTTTTGGAAATACCCTGGACATTCCACTGGAATTATCCCATGACTATTCCAAGTAGCTCCATCTCACAGTCTCGTAGTCTGCATGCTTTGCTAAGTTTTAAGGGCCGGCCTCTACTCTGGACTCAGACTGATTACAGCTTTTCATATTCCTCTCTTGGATTCAATGCCTTGGCTACCAGATACCAACACCGGGGTTTCCTCATTTTCCAGATTTTCATTTAAATTCTATGCAAGTCCCCATGCAGGGTTCCTTGGAGACTGGTCCCAAATATAAGTGTTTCCTGAAAGTGGTGATTCACAAGGGTTTACTGTGCTCCTTAAACTGGTTTCTAACTCATACAAACTGACATTATTCCCAAGAAACCTTAAACTAGTCATTTGGTAAATATGATGTTGTGGTTTCAATGTTTTCCCATGTTCTTGATCTGGCATGAGGCTATATTTTTGTGTTAAATACGTTCTGTCATGAAATTACCCTACCTGGCCCTAGCCTATGGATCTCTCTCTCCAGTGCACCTACTCTCCGTGGACTGGGGTAACTTACCTTTTTTGCTGTTGTCAGTCCTGTTGGGTCTTTTTTCGTTTTGAAGCCATCTCAACATTCTCAAAAAGGTGGCTGGTCTTCGGAGGGTGCAATCATGCACATGCCCAGTATACCTTAGACTTGTTTGAAGGTGCTCTGCTGCCAGAAGTGACGCAATGCTGGACGGAGGTGACTAATGACCAAGATGACCAATGGCAAAGTTGACAAAGGATATGGAGCTCGAATAAAGATCCACTCTTTGCCAATCTGCAGGTTACACATAGGGAAAACTAGTCCCTACCTTTACTTATATATAGCTTTATAATTAAGCATCATTAAAAAAAAATAAAAAATAAAAAAGTGGCAGAGCGGTTTTAAAGTGGCACTGTCATGTTTTGTTTTGTGACAGTTTTCTAATGATTACACTCTCCCAGTTGCCACCTGCCCATTTTCATTATTTTTTTAAACTATATTTATTGTCATTTTTTCCTTGCGTCACATCTCAATACCTGGGCAGCTCCGCTTTGTTCTCCTCTGTTGATGTGGGTAATTCAGCTTAGCAACTGAAATGGAACTTTGTTTATGGTACACTCTGCTGCCCAAATAGAAAATTAATATTAAAATCACTGTTTAGTAGATATAACGTAATGAAAACATGTATGTATTTAATTATCCATTTTTTTTTCATTGATGTATCTAAATCAGCTTGCAAAACCTGCAGTTCTCTTGTCTGCAGCATTTGCAAGCCCTCCCCTTCTAACCCCGCCCAGACATTCTGTAGCTGTCCAATCACAGACGTCCCAATGCAGCTCAATGAGAAGTCTTGCAAGGCAGGTGTTCTGGGCAAGTGCCTTCCTTTTTTTTTTTTTTGAATTCTTTATTTTTGTTGCGCAGGAGGATACATAAGCATTGAAAGATGCCACGACAGCGTACAAGTAAATTTTAAACAGGCTAAACTGTGGCATAGAGAGTAGCGCATTTTTATATAACATGGAGAACATAAGATAACAATATTTTATAGTAAACATGCTAGAATCGATATTATGCATATGCTCAGGCAAGTCATGCTTAAAGCGATGGTAAGGTGTGTAGCATAGCATTTGAGAAGGAGATTTTTATGTTTGAGTCAATGATAGCTCGGTGTTAAATGTGAATTTAAACCAACAGTATTTCCACAATTTTTTTTTATAACATGCATGGGCTGCCCCATTAGTTGTCCTAGCTGATAACACAAAGTATGAGCTGTTAAAATAAACTCAGGTAAGGAGTAAGCACAAAAACTCTGCGCAAAATAAAGGAATAACATGTTAGGACTATTACTGTACTGTGTGTCAAGCTAGTGTGCAGAGAACAGTTCTTGTATTAGGAGGCATGGTGAGGAAGTCCAGCTGTGGTGAAACATGCCTGGCAGACTCCGGTTCTGTGCCTCTGTTCACCCGATCCCCTCTGGGTGCCAGCTACAGTCCCCCAGAACCCTTGTCACCTGGAGCGTCGGAGGCATGAAGATGAGTAGGTGCCAGGCGTTCAGCAGGTGTTGGCGGAGGTTTACGTTGTCGGGGGGTCTGTGCTGCCCTGCTGGGCAAGGTGCTTCCGTTCTGGTTTGGAGTTGTGGTGAGTTGGGGTGAGGGTGGATGTTAGTCGTGGGGCAGACTTTTCGTTTCTGCCTGTGTTGCCGGTACCGACGTCGGCGCCTCTTCAAGGAGCCGCCAGCAGTTGTCATTCTGCTTCCGCTCTGAAGGCATGAAATTGCTGGGGGTGTAGGTGCAGTAATAGCCTGTTTGACTGGAACCGTGTTCAGCTTCCTCGACCATATCTTGGCCCAGAAGGCAGCGAAAATCTCGTTGAGCTTTGTAAGTGAGTCAGTCGCTGGGTCCCCACAGGCCCCCATGCCTGCCGGCTGGCGCATGGCGTCCGCCATTTTGGGCTTGGTGATTCTTGGCTCGAGCAGGCCTTGGGCCGTGGGTCTCTGCCTTAACTGTACCGTTGGTGCCGGGATATCCCTCACCGGCGGGGGGGGGGGAAGGGAGGCTGGTGGATGGTCGTCTGTTGCTTTGAGATCTGCTTCCAGGGGCCTCCAGGCTGGGTGATCGGCCGCCTCACCCGCGCCCTCGCCTCTTCCCAGGCCGCAAAATGGGTCGGTTATCGCTGCAGTAGGCCCCAGTGATGTAGCCGCGTTTCCCGTGTCTCAGCGGTTCTTGAAACGTCTCGTTATGATCTCCTTTGCTTCCCTGACATGGGTGATGCAATTACATGGGGTTAAATTGCTTGGAAATCGGGTTAATTTCCTTGAAAGTGAGTATTCAGACGGGAGCTCATGCTGCAAGCGTCTGTTCAGTTCCCCCGCCCGGCCCCGCCCCCAAGTGCCTTCCTTTTGAGTTTATCTCCGCTGAAGAACCAGGAACTAATAGGGGCGGTTGTTTAATTGAAAGTCTAGGGGGGAGTTGGCAAAATTGCCAATCTATATTAAAATCTGGAAAATAAAAATAAAAACAAAAAGAAAAAGAAAGCTGAAGTGCCTTATAGGCCTGGAGTATCTCTATAAGCTCTGTCCTTTGCCAAACATTACCATAAATCACGTTCCCCATGATAAAACATAAATCTTCATATGAATAATTAAAAAATGAATTACAAAAAGGACCGAAGGAAAGAGGGAAACAAAAGGATTAATTTAAAAACTAAACCTGCAAAGCAACAGCGTTGTTTTGTCGCTTTTGACATACAAATTAAGTGTGCACTGGGAAAAAAATGGCAACGATGTTTTACCTAACTAATGCTGATATGGTAATCAACATTGCTTACACCACTAGCCCATAGTCCTTCCCATTTGTCACTAAATGACTGGTTCATGCAAATAATGAGGAAATTACGAATTGCTGCCCTAGCCAAACGTCCACAGGTACCATTCGCTTATTACACACAATTAATTTAGGCACATAAATGGTTGATGTGAATTAATGTTAACAGAGAGAATATAGCCTGTCTAAATTATACTTTAAAATAGACTTAAAATAACGTAAAATTGAATTCAGTAAAATTACAGGAAGCAGAACAAAGAAATTGAAGAGGACACATTCTTCCTTCAGGTGTTACAATGCATCGTTTTTACTATTGTTTTCTTATTTTGTTGCATATAACAAAGATAAAAAATGTCTATTTCTGTATCCTGTCACAATTAACGGTTGAGCTGCCTACATTTTTTTAAATATAATTTTCTTGTTTGTTTAAAAAGTAAAATCAGATAGAAACTTACTTCTAGTACATCAACTGTACTGGGGCTGTAATATTTAGAATAGGGGTCTCAAACTACTGGCCAGAGAGGGGCACAGGGAGGAAGCAGCCAACACCCCCATAACCAGACTGCTGCCAGATGTCTGTGCTGCAGACAGACTGGTACTTGAGCTGCTGGCTGCTTACATCCTAATGTTGTGTGGTTGAATGGCGTCCAGAGTGGGCGGAAGTTTCTGCCAGGTCTATATGGATAAGGCTCACAGCTACTGGGCATTTTGTGTGAAGAAGGCAGGAATGTGATGGAATGTTGTATACTTGTTCTCTCGCCACACACTGTGCAGTGGAACCTTGGTGGCGAGTGTTGTCAGCACCCCCCCGCTAGGACACTGCTTGGCCATACTACATTAGGGGCATATGGGTGCAGGTTTATCTGTGAGTATGCGTGTGTTTGTGAGTGTGTGTATGATTATAAATGTATCTGTGAGTGAATGCATGTGTGTGTGTGTGTGTACCGGGCTGCCATCAGGGAAGTACAGCCAATATAGATACCTATTGGTGCGTTGTGTCTGGGCCCTATACCCCCAATGTGCATATTTATATATTGTTTATTTATGTATTATTTATCACTTATAAACACACATAAACTGCATCTACAACATACACACACTCTATCCACTACACACACTCCATGCACTACACACACACGGCATCCACTACACACATGGCATCAACTAAATACACTGCATCAACTACACACACACTACATCCACCACACACCTATATCCACTACACACACAAACTGCATGCACTACACACACACACACACTACAACCACTACACACACTGCATTTACCACTTCACACACACACTACAACTGCTACACACACACTGCATTTACTACTTCACACACACTACATCCACTTTGCACACAAACATTCTGCATCCACTATACACATACTGCTTCCACTATGCACTAACACTGACTTATTATTGCGTCTGGACTCAGGGGTGGGCCCTGTGTTGAGGGTGGACAGACTCAGAGGGAGAAATGAGGGCCCAGACCTTGTGTTGTGTAAGGGGCACTAACATTTCAGACAGCAGCCCAAATCAGGGTATCTATGAGTGTATGTGATTGCATACATATGTGAGTGTGAGTGTGTGTGTGTGTGTGTGCCTATGTGTGCGTCTATTAGTGGATCCGGGAGTGAATATCTGAGAGTTTCTGGAAGTATGAATCTGGGTGATTCGGTATGAATCTTTGTTTATGTCTGCGAGTATGAACCTGCGAGTGTGTGATCGTCATGGTTCTATGTGAATGTGCGAGTGTTGGGGAGTAGGGATCAATGGCTCTCATGTCAAAAGGCAACTTGGTAAATAAGTTTGAGGCTGCTGTTCTATAAGAATAGCTGAAATTGTTAATATTTTTCACTTTAAATTGTTAAAGGAGTGGTAGCATTCAGTGAGCAGCATACTTAAGAATGAGATTAGTGGAATCTGATCAGACAATTGTGAATGATAAACAGGGTCAGGCAGTACTGTGCACTAAATATGGCACACACTTTAAATCTCTTAAACAGGTAATTTCCAGGTATTGATTTATTTGAACAAATGCCTGTCCTAATTTATCTGAATTTTACGACACCACCATTGCTGACATATACGAAAGGGAGGTCTATAAGAGATAAACTTACACCATCTACTCATGAGACAAGTTTTTTTTTATAAACTAGAATGGGAACTATCCCTGCTTGAATGGTGGGACACAGGGGCGTATTAGCCGCGAGGCAAACAAGGCATTTGCCTTGGGCGGCATTTTCCAGGGGGCGGCAAAAAAAGCCGCCCCCAAATGCCCAAGGCAAATGTCTTGTTAGCCTTGCGGCTAACAGACATGCCGGCGGGCTGCTGGGCGATCGGGCGGCACTGCCTGCCTGGCTGGCTGGCTGGCGGGCGGGCGGCCGGCCGGCGAGGGAGCACTTCCCCTGAGCTGTCTGCTCAGCTCCCTCGCCAGCCGCAGAGTGAGGGTCAGAGGCGGAGCCGGAATATGACGTCATATTCCGGCTCCCAGCCTCACTCTGAGGCGCGCGAGGGAGCTGAGCAGACAGCTCAGGGGAAGTGCTCCCTCGCCGGCCGGCCGCCCGCCCGCCCGCCAGCCAGCCAGGCAGGCAGTGCCGCCCGATCGCCCAGCAGCCACTGGACCACCAGGGAAGAAGAGACACCCCCCCTCCCCAGCATTCCCAAAGGTAAGGAGGCTGGGGTGGGGGGGGGTGTTAATTAAAAAAAAAAACATGTTAAAAATAAATATTAAAAAAACGTGTTAAAAATAAATATAAAAAAATGTGTTAAAAATAAATATAAAAAAATGTGTTAAAAATAAATATAAAAAAATGTGTTAAAAATAAATATAAAAAAAAAATGTGTTAAAAATAAATTAAAAAAGTGTTAAAAATAAATTAAAAAAAAATGTGTTAATGTGGGTGTGTGAGTGTGTGTCTGTGTCTGTTAGTGTGTGTGTCTGTTAGTGTGTATCTGTGTCTGTTAGTGTGTGTCTGTGTCTGTTAGTGTGTGTGTGTGTGTCAGTGTGTGTGTCTGTGTCTGTTAGTGTGTGTATGTTAGTGAGTGTGTATGTTAGTGAGTGTGTGTGTCTGTTAGTGTGTGTGTCTGTTAGTGTGTGTGTCTGTTAGTGTTTGTGTCTGTTAGTGTTTGTGTCTGTTAGTGTTTGTGTCTGTTAGTGTTTGTGTCTGTGTCTGTGTCTGAGTGAGTGAGTATGTTAGTGAGTGTGTGTGTCTGCTAGTGAGTGAGTGTGTGTCTGTTAGTGTGTGTCTGTTAGTGTGTGTGTGTGTGTCAGTGTGTGTGTCTGTGTCTGTTAGTGTGTGTGTGTGTGTCTGACTGTGTGTGTATGTTAGTGAGTGTGTATGTTAGTGAGTGTGTGTGTCTGTTAGTGTGTGTGTCTGTTAGTGTGTGTGTCTGTTAGTGTGTGTGTCTGTTAGTGTTTGTGTCTGTTAGTGTTTGTGTCTGTGTCTGTTAGTGTGTGTGTCTGTGTCTGACTGTGTGTGTATGTTAGTGAGTGTGTATGTCTGCTAGTGAGTGAGTGTGTGTCTGTTAGTGTGTGTCTGTTAGTGAGTGTGTTTGTCTGTTACTGAGTGTGAGTGTGTCTGTTAGTGTGTGTGTTTCTGTTAGCTAGTGTATGCGTATCTGTCAGTGAATGTGTGTGTGTGTATTTAGTATGCGGGGCGGGGGGAAAGGTTGGGTGGGGGTGGCGCGGGAGGAGGGGGGGCGCGGGGGGAGGGGGGGCGCCTGAGTTTTGTCCTGCCTAGGGCAGCACAAAACCAGGATACACCACTGGTGGGACATGGAATTCTTTCTCAAAAGAGAAACACTAGCTCATCCAAGAAGCGGCTAACAATATAGAACAGAGGTGTCCAAAAGGTAGATCCCCGGATGTTTTAAAAATACAGCTTTGTCATTCTAAAACATTCTAAAGGCACAGAAAGCATCAAGGGAGTTGTAGTTCTAAAACATTTGGGGATCTACGTTTTTGACATCCCTGATATTGAATTAAGGCTATTTCACCGGCAACTTAGGTTATGGGATTTACATCTTTAAATGTTCATATGGATATATGGATGAAACTATGAGAAAACTATGAGAAAATGAGAAATGACGAGAAAATGAGAAGATATAACAAACATAAATTGACAGCAATAACTAGAAATTTTATCTTCCCAGAACCCAAGCTGGGTTTAGGCAAAGCACACCATTGCACAGTCAAAAATGATTGCTATTGATGATATACCTAGACTTAATTAAGATAGGTGATAGGGAAACGTTATAAAAAGAAAGACAGCAAGCACACTGGATTCTCAAATTGGATACTTTGAGTACCCACAACATAAAAAGGGGGAATTGAATGTTAAAGTTTTTGTTTTGGGCTCACAATTAAAAAAATAAATACATTTAAAGGGACACTCCAGGCAGCCCTTTTTACTCACCTGGTTCCAGCGCCGGGAGCCTCGTGAAGCCGTGCCCCCTATTTCGTCAAAATGCCGAAATAGGTGGGCGCGAGTAGGGAGCAATGAGACGCTTCCATTTATGCCGTCCTATGAAGTCCTGAGCGCACTACCGCGCATGCGCGCGGGGTGCGCGGACGCGAGCTGAGCTGACTGACAGGCAGGAGAGAGAAGGCGCGCACACAGTGCCTTCTCTCTCCTGCAAACGTCAGACGTATTTTTATTACGTCTGACGTGTACATGGCCTTTTTAGGGCCAGACATGATAGGAAGTCCCTCTGCTAGCCGCCTGAGTGACGGCCACTGGAGGTATTCCTATCAATCAATGTAAACACTGTATTTTCTCAGAAAATACAGTGTTTACATTAGATTGCCTGCAGGGAGCTATAGATCTCACCTGAACAACTACATTAAGCTGTAGTTGTTCAGGTGACTATAGTGTTCCTTAAAAAAATGTAAAAAAAAAAATCATCCAATATGAAATTAAACAAAGATGGAAATATCTCACGAACAGCAGACTGAGCTCCCTAGAACAGTTGATCTCACTCCTTCACACATGTCTTGCACATACGTCTTCAAGATATATAGCAGCACTATAAGAATACTGATTATAGATAAATACTATACAGGAGCCCTAAAGCAGTGTACATTTTTTAAATCCCACCTATCCATTACTTAAAAAAATCCAGAAAATATCTGGCTCCAGTTAGCACAATCTTTTGCTGTTCAATAATTTTTTTTTTTAACTGTCTGAAAAAAAAAAGAAAAAAAAAAAAAAAGAGAATGGTTTTAAAAGAATGAAACCCAACAGGAAAAAAAAATAAGACTCTGCTACTTTATCTCACTTGTTCACTTATACTCACAGGTTTGATGGAGTCAAACGTATTCTTTCACCAGAGGACAGTTAAGGGGATTATTGTTGACCACAACCACCACATCTGGTTTGCACATGTGGTATTTGTTATGCTATAGTTGACTTGGACTTCTGCTGTTCAGAGTGTTAAGATGCTACTACAAAAAAAAAAAAAAAATTGTGTTGTCTTTCTGTTTGTATCTGAAAAAAAAAATGTCAGGAAGTTAGAACTGATATCTTCATCTGAGCATTTGCCTTCCGTATGGGAAAACAAAATGAACAAACTTTGTGTTTGGCATTGTATGTGCATGGGAACTATATTATACAAAAGTCCTGTGTCTAATTTTATAAAAAAAAAAAAAAATAGGAAAGGTAGTGATAAGAATACCAAAGGGGTGTATGTGTAATAACAAACCTTGTGGCATTGGTGTCTACTATATAATTGTGTGACATTTATTTTGGCTCTCCCATCAGTGCACTTTATCCATTATTGATAAGCACCCTCCCAACAGTGCAATTTATCTTATCTTTCTTTGATAAGAAAACCTAAGGAGCACTGTCGGCAACTTTGAGAATCAGGATGTCCCGTCTTGTTGGCATTTGCACACATGTGACATTTTCTTTGGCTGTCTTCCTCCGATACTATTTATCGCCTCAGCTCACTTTTTGAATAGTAGAATATCTTGCCCGGAAGAATGTTACCTTCATTTTTCCAACAACTGTATCATGGAGAAAAACGTAATTCTGTTATAAATCAATATGTGTTCACTGATCAGGAAACCGGTAAGAAATAGAATTTAATTCAAAACAGAAATCTTTATTAGGGTCTTTGCTACAACCTTTTACCAATGACTTATCTCAAGTACAAGCAAATAAACAAATCCTGCCAGAAATGGCAATATTTTTTTCTAAAATAGCCGCTTTGGAGGTAAGCTGACTGGATAAGTATATTCATTGGTATTTTAGTGTAGCTCAATAAAGCTATTATTCTTGGTAAATTGTAGAGATAGAAGAATAGGTCTGGTTTTGCATTTCACTGTTCTTCTTTATCGTTCATTTAATCTCCCATTCATCACGTGCAATGTTAAAAGAAACATTCAAAATGATTCAAGGAGTTTTTTATTTTTTTTTTGTATTGTCTTAAAAGATTAAGATGTATTCGAAAATCCAGCACCCACTTCCACTGCTGGGTTATCAAAATATATAAAAATATGTTTTTATAAAACAGTGACAGATGGGAAGAAGCAACCTTGCATATATATATTTTTTTTGTTTAAGGCAAATCATTCAAAAGAATATTGGAATCTTGCGTTTCCCCTAAGATGAAAAATGTGTTCTGTAGGGCATGCAGATTTGGCATGTGTTAAAGATTATTTCTTGCACATCATATTTGGAATTTATTTTTGTCTAGCCTTGAAATCCTATTGTGTCATAACTACTTATTGTTCATAAGGTTTTATACCTAAAATTAGTCTTTAAACTCAACTGAAATTGCAACAGATAAAGAAAAACATATTCTCTAACCCAAAGCAAATAGAGACATCAGGCAGGAGTCTCCTAGTATCACAGGACCACCAGATAATGTAGATAAAAGAGGCAGGGAGGGGGCATGATATAAAATGAAGCTAAAAACAAAAAGAAAATAAACTGCGCCTATCACCACCATCCCCACAACACAGCCACTATCTCACCACAAATTTTCACACACACTGCATCCATTACACACACACACTGCATCCACTACACACACGCAGTACATCAACTACATACACACATTGCATATACTACACACACACTGCACTCACTATACAAACACATACACTGCATCCACAACATACATATCCCTTACACACACACACACTTCATACATTATACAAACACACACTGCACTCACTATACAAACACATCCACTGCATCCACAACACACACTCTGTATCCCTTACACACACACACACGCACACACACTTACACTTCATATGTTATACAAACACACACTGCATTCACCATACACACTACATCCACACACACACACTGCCTCCACACCCACACACTGCATCCAATACACACACACTGCATTTGCTACACACACACACACACACTACATCTACTATATACACATAATGCACACATTAGACACATAATATATCTAGTAAACACACATTGCTTCCACTATACACACTGCATCCACTAGACACACATTGCATTCACTATATACACACACACTGCCTTCATTATGCACACACACTGCATACACTAGGCAAACACACTGCATACACTACATATAAATTGCATCTACTATACACACACACACACACACTGCATCCATTATGCACACACATACTGCATAGACTGGGCACGCACACACTACATCATCTACATACACTACAAACTTTCTGCATCCACTACTAATACATACTTCCTCTCTGATACACACACACTGCATCCACTATACACCACCACTCACACACACTACATCCCATACACACACACACACTGGATTACCCATACAAATACCCTACATTCCCTGAACACACATTCCCTGAACACACATTGTGAGTGAGTACTTTGAGAGCTTTCTTTCACGTTTGAGTGATAGCTTTCAGTTGTTTTTTTCCCGCTTTCATATCTGCACACTATGCTGGCGCGATGCATTATGGGGCTGGTATGGAATTTTTTTCCAGGCTGCTTTTCATTCCCAGTCCGGCCCTGCACGCATTGCACCTGATCTAAAAGAACATGACTCATTAGACCAGGCAATCGTTTTCCATTGCTCCATGGTCCAGTTCTGAAACTCACATCCCCATTGACGGATGATCAGTGTATGTAACATAAAGATCCTAAGTATAAAAAAAAGGGATACATGTATACTGTAACAGAAAGGTGCTTAAGATGGTCTGGTTTTCATGGTTAATTGCATGGAATAAAAGGTGACACTAGCCTAATGAAAAAATTTAATACTTCAAAAATATATAGAGTTGCAAATAAATGTTTTAATAAGAAAGTAATAAAGACAGGACATAAACATAAAAGTCAGAGATATGATTATTATTTATTATGTGGCATCTTATTTCTTTAACAACAAATTGCACAAAAAACTGTATATAAGGGCGCTAAAATATTAAAAAAAAAAACAATCCTTGTGAACCTCAACCTTAGTGTTACACCAAAATAAAAGAAAAAAATTGATAAATGGAGCACTTTTCCCCAAATAATACCCCTTAATGTAGTTGTTCTGGTGAGTATAATCATTCACTGCAGGCATTTTCATGCAAACACTGCCTTTTCAGAGAAAATATGGTGTTTACATTACAGCCTAGGGACACTTCCAGTGGCCACTCCTCAGATGGCTACTAGAGGTGCTTCCTGGGTCAAGCTCTGCATGGAAACGCTGCACTTTCCTCATAGAGATGCATTGATTCAATGCATCTCGATGAGGAGGTGCTGATTGACTCAGTTGACATTTGGCCCCATCTCTGTCCCGTCTCCTTGCCACCATCTGTCCCTTGTCCCGTCAGCCCGTCAGCAAGGAGGCAGATCGGAGGCGGGGTAAGTTTTATTACCTTTTAAGGTGGCATAGGGGAAAAAGTCACCTAAATGGTGGTTTTATTACTATAGGGTCAGGAATGCTTGTTGGTGTTCCTGACCCTATAGTGTTCCTTTAATATAAGATAGTACCAATCAATGGAAGGAACCATTATTTTGGGTTTCTTAAGTTTTTTTTATCTTATTTTTTTTATCTTAATTTATCATTATTATTGTTATTTGTTTTTTAAATTTGTTGTCTGGTCTTCAATTATCCCTTACTCATCAATAAATATGCTGCAGTCAGCCATTATTTGCCTTTTAAAATGTAAATGCTCCATCCCACAGCCAGGTTCAATCATATTTGACTCTTTTGATTTTCCAAAGAAACGTTTGGCAAGCTGAATTGATTTAATCATGACATTTGGTTCACTGCTTTCAGATAAACCATATTTTCCCACGAGGCACACGTCTAATAGCTATCAACATTTTAATGTCACCTCCTAAGGTGTTTCATTAACTGTTGCCTTATTCACTTAAATGCAAATCAAAGAGATGACTCTTTGTGCATTGAATACGCTATTCCCAAGACAGGATATCTAAAGCTAATTTAAAATGTTGCTGCGTTAAGGATTTTTTTGAAGAAAGAAGAAAAAGCCAGAACTAAGCAAAACTAACAGCCAGACTATCTGTCATCTTGAATAGGTAATCATTGTCAGTGTTGGTGTTTCATGATTGTTGGTGGATGATGATACTGTGTAGATATTATATAGTGGTTAATGTCAGTACACAATAGAGACAGGCTATTACCTTTTTTGTCTTCTACTCATGATCCATTCCACAAATAGAGATGTGTGAGAACTACCGTCAAGAAAGGTTTTCACTAATGAATCATACAGCTAACCCAATTACTTTGTCCTTCGCAAGTAAGCCAACACCAACAGCTGTCTTCTATATACTTTATTTTGATTTGTGGATTGAACTGGGCAATATAAGTCAAGAGGGTTGGTTATGCGCATTGCCATAGGACTACACTTATCAGTTTAACTTGTAGTTATAGTTTAAATATAAACATATATTTAGAATGCGAGAAGAACGTCTTGCAACTCTACACCCAATGTCTCCATTTGTTCTTTGTTTACACCTGAAGAATTACATTTGTGATGGTTACACTGCTAGGCAGAGGTTGGCAGGTTTTTCACATCATGTATCTTTACATTCACTGCCCCTCTCCCCCCACAATTTTGCTTCTCTCTGCATCAACTGTGAACAGAAGCTCAAAACAGACGTGGAACATGGTTCCTCCATCTAAACCGTATCGAGGAGCATGTCAAGAGTATGCACCAACTGTGAACAGAAGCTCTAAACAGGCATGGAACATAGTTCCTCCAGCAAAACCTTATCGAGAAGCATGTCAAGAACAAGCACCAACTGTGAACAGAAGCTCCAAACAGACATGGAACATGGTTAGTCCACCAAAACCTTATCGAGAAGCATGTCAAGAACAAGCACCAACTGTGAACAGAAACTCCAAACAGACATGGAACATCGGTCCTCCATCAAAACCTTATCGAGAAGCATGTCGAGAACCTCAACCATTTATGATACTTCTGAACTTGAGCTACATAGAGTTACATCTAATGATAGAACCATTGCGACAAACTGACAGACATTTTTGAGCTAGGCACTTTTTTGGGGGAATAGTCTAGCACAGAAATAGTTAATAATCTACTGCTGTTTTTGCTGTATACCCTTATTTATCCAAAGGGCATATTGTGGTTATTATTTAGCTGTCTTCTCTGTAAGTCTCCTTGCAAATATCTTCACAGAGACAACACTAATGGCTGTTATAAGACACCCGTCACATTAAACAAAACTCTAATTAACTCTGCAGAAGCTGGCCCTCATTTGATAAATATCCATCGCAGGATACATTTTAAATAATTGGATACCTTGTTCTATTAGGAATTGGATATGTCAAGGACAGCTAAGAAAAAAACATGTTATTTTGAAAATATCAGCAAACATAATGAGCATATATGCCGAGGAAAGTAGAATTGATCCAACATATGTATTCGTGATCCCTCTGAGATTACACTTTACCTTTAAGACGATGATCTCATTACACGCTTGAAAAAGCCACAAATCTGCACCAGTCCACACCATCCATTTTTCACTCCTCATTGTTATCAAATATCTATTACTAGTACACCTTGAATTCTTCCAAGGCATACTTACTAGCTGCTGGGTCATTAATAACATAAACTGTCAATCAATAATGGGATAAGATTCATTTAAACAATCTATTCTTAGCTTGCTTAGAGAAAAGAGAAAATAGACACTGTAACAAATGACTTCCCCAGAGCTTTCCTTCTTCAGGAGTTTTGCCAAAGGCTGTTTATAAGTCTCTCCGTTCTCCAATACAATACAATTAGAAGTATTTTCCATATACTGATGTTGGCTAAACTTAAGCACCTCAGTCCTCAGCTGATGTGAATTATGTTTCCCAAGATGCTCGGCCAGTTTGTTGGCTTCCGGAGCATCATGAGGAATGCAGTCAATGACAGCAAGTAAGCTATCACTGCCAAGGACTGATATCATTTTCTAAAAGTGTCAATGTAAATACCAGATGCATGACTATACAGTATATTGATCTTCAGCTCAGGAAAGGAACCCTCAACCAGCTACAACGTGTTAAACCTAAGGTATGCTGAGGTTAAGTTAAAAACCCAGGAGAGAAGGTGTTTTATTTCTTCTGGTTTTGCAGGTACAAAGGCCCATGGTCTGCCAGTAGAAAGTTTACATGGGAAACATGGAGAGTCTAGAGTCCCTACGTGCAATTTTTGTTCAATTGTAAGATACCAGAGATCAATCCTTCCTTCAGGGTATCCCCTTGCTGATCACTGTCCATGGTCAGTGGGTGGGGGCTACTTATTAAAGGAGGGACCTAGTGGTCCCCTCAAGCACCATGGATGTGAGGTATGAGCTCTAATTATAATACAAGTGGGGAGAATTAAAACAACATAATTCCAATCAAGACATTTTTGTAAATAGTGTGAACATTGTCCATATTTTGCATTCCAAATGTCCCGTACGCAGCCAAATTGTTTTTCCCCCATTCGGTGAGGGTTACATAGTTACATAGGCTGAAAAGAAGCATGTGTCCATCAAGTTCAGCCTTCCTCACATTTGTTTTTTGCTGTTGATTCAAAAGAAGGCAAAAAAAAAAAAAAACAGTTTGAAGCACTTCCAAGTTTGCCACAAACTAGGAAAAAAAAATCCCTCTTGACCCCAGAATGGGATTAATCCTTGGATCAAGAAGCATTTACCCTACATTGAAAAATTATATCCTTGAATATTCTGTTTGTGCAAGTATGGATCTAGGGTCCATTTGGAGTTTAGTGAATAACTCTGTGAGTTTCCAGATGTAGCTGCCACTGCATCCAGAGACAATGCCCTTCTTATCCAATTAGGCTTGGATTCCTTTTGTACACTGGTGTGCCTCAAACCACCTCAAAGTAATCCACAAATACATTAACATCAGGCATAAATGCCAACAGTCCTGAATTTGCTGGGACAGTCCCACAAAAACATACGTTCTGGGCATGTATCCTGGGCACTCTGGGCACTCTCCCCCTTGATGACCATACCTGCTCTCTGCACACTTGCTCTCTTGTCTGCCCACCTTTGTCCCGGAGGAACGTTAGCAAGTATATTCGGGCTATAACAGGTTGAATCCAGTCCATAAGATGCTCTTTTTTAACTCCTTGATGATAGAGGATTATGGTGTCCTATAGTGTATGGAGACACTTTAATTGTCCTCCCAATTCTATGGGTTGCCGATCGCACTGAGACTCAGCTATAGCTACAGTGAACAAATGCCCTTTCCTATAAGGCATTGGTTCTTAGTGATAATCCTGGTATATACTGACATATGCTGAGCTATAGCTGGATGACTCAAGCATAAAACATCCAGCAAATACTGTCCCAAGGATGACTCCTGCATTGGAAGCTCTGACAAGCATTCACAGTGTTCCAATGTCTATCGGTCCATGCTGATTATTGAAGTAGTAGCCTTTCAAATTCACCATTAAATCTCAATATATAGGTAAAAAAAAATATTTTACAATTACAGCAGAAATTTGTAACAAAATGGGCACATGAAAAGACTTGGAGTGCCCATATTAATAGCTCATGTTCATATTGAAGTAAATATAGCTAGCAGGTGAAACAGAGGTTTGTAATAAACTGGGTAAATGAAAAGCATCAAAATGCTTTAACTGTGAGGAGTCTACTTTCTTCAATTATATATTTTGTGTAATGGTTTTTGTGTCTCTGCAGGCCAAATTTTGCAAAGATTTAGCTTAAGCCATTCCTTGCAATATTTGTCCTATTATCAAAAAAATATATTTGTTTAGAAATTAATTGAAGAATCCTAGATATATTGGACATTTTAACAGGACTAATACATAAATCTATTTTTAACGTATTTTTCTTAAGTTGCACTAGTGGTGTAGAAATTATCTTTAACCCCTTAAGGACCAAACTTCTGGAATAAAAGGGAATCATGACATGTCACACATGTCATGTGTCCTTAAGGGGTTAAGCAGTAATAATATTTGTAATATTTTATTTATCTGTAATTCTGTGTTATGATTTTAATACATGTAGGGAATCAGAAGAAAGCTATAACTTTCATTTAACTAATTATATATAGTAGAGTAGAAATATGTGTACAAAACGTCATCTGTCCCAAATGCAAGGAATGTCAGAAAAGCTTTGATCACTAAAGGGTTATAAATGACAGTATTAAAATTGACATTCCCATCTGACAATTAAAAAAAAGTATCCATATCTCTCTGGCGTCAAGTAAAAATGTCATTTTTAAACGGCTAAAGAAGATAAAAGAATACAGTATGTGCGTCTTTTATTGAAGTGTTAATTGTTTATTGAAGTGTTAATCATGTTAATATCTAGAACAAGAGAGGTAATATTTCAGCATTGGTGCCCAGGGTATAGGGCAGAGATCAGAAACCTATGGCACTTGTGCCATTTTTGGCACTCGAGGTGCCTTTGAATGGCATTCCAGGCTGTCAAAGCCAAACAGGCTCTGGCCTATCAGGAGTCCCAGTGGGAATTCAGATATCTGCTAGTACAAGCCAAGCGGTGATTGCAGGTTGTGAGAGACAATCTTCAATTTATGCATTGCAGCAATAAGAGGAAGTGATCTCAGACCACTTCCTCCCAGCAGCTATATTAACTCCTTCCCTGGACTTGCACCTGATCAACCTGGTTCCCGCTGGACCCCAGGGAAGCCACCCACGCTGCTAAGAAGTAGCCTAATAATAATACAAACAGCCCACACAGAAGCACAACACCACTGACAATCCAAATACGCGCACACACACCCACAAGCATGCAATTCCACAAGCATTCCCACACATACACACACCACCAAACACACTGTGATATCTAATCCATATACACAATTCCACAAGCAACTTGCATACTCATGAACATATATTATTATATAATATAACAGCTCACATATGCACAAATACAATGCTACCAAGCAAATGCAGCACCCATTAATAACACAAGCAGAATGGGGCAACATACATACCTCAATTTAAAGAAACGTAAGATCTTGTTTTCTCAAAGTACTACTAAAACGTTGCCTACCCCTGGTACAGGGTTTTAACCAGATCCCTGTATTTCATTATTAAAGGGATGTAACCACATACAGACAAAAAAAAAAAAAACATAGCTACATATACACAGGGGAGATTTATCATGGTAAAAACAGGTGCTATTCTGGGGCAACAAGCACAAGAAGGAGTAATCACCATGCAAACCAATAGAATGTCTCGAAATATTTAGCACTGTGCGCACAAAATAACCCGCAATTCTCGATTTTGCGCCTGTTTTGCCCTTATAAATCCCCCCAATGTACAGGTCAGTATATGTTCCTGGTCTGTATTCCTGAAAGCTTTTGCAATGTACAATAATCAATCAATACATATTGTATACAGGGTAGTAATAGTGTGCAAAGTTACACTATTTATTCATTACATTTTACTATTCTGACAAGGTAGAACAGAGCCCGTACCAAGCGATATTTGATGTACAGCAGAATACCGAGAACCTTTGAATTGCAGATCACATAATGCCTCTGAGACATAACTTTGAGATTCACTAGACTCCCCATTACATGCTAGAAAGGAAACAAGTACTGCTTGTAAACTTCACAATCAGCAGTTCAGAAGACGTACGGAAGAAGCCAGAAAATATTTGCATTATGGGAATGATAAATGGACAACGTGTTTGTTGTAAAAGAATAGTGTAAATACCATTTTTTATTCCTGATTTTTTTTATTACTGTATATTTACTGTACCTCATAGAAAGTGATTTATATGTCTAATTAGAGGGTTTTTTAATCTCTCATCTCGCTACCGTAAAGAAAGCTTCCAAGTGGTTTACCTTTCTCTTGAGATGGGACTACAATGAGACCATTAAAAATTGTGAAAAATAAAATCACATTTAGACTTGCAACACAATTATGAATACAACCCAATATATTAGTAATGTATTGTAGCAATCAGTATGTCCAATCAACATATACAAATATCATAATAGCATAATATATTTTACTAGAAATTAGATGAAGATTTGCAGAAGGTGACTTTTTCTGACCTTCCTGTGGAACAAATTTATTTTGGTTACTGTCTCTTTCAATATGCCTCTGGATGTTTACAATATGTGGTAATCTACAGCGAAGATCTCCATTCATAACGCTTTCCTGTTTTTTTGGTTTTTTTTGTGTTAGTTTTTTTTATTGGGGGGGGGGGGGGGGAAGGGTTGTAATTGACAAAAAGATTAGCTGTCAAAATGTGTTGCTTAAATACAATAAAGCTCTTCATTTTAGTTATGCCTCACAGATTAAAGGGACACATTAGTCCTCAAATTACAAAAAAAAAAATTATATTTAGTAGATATACTCCAATGAAAACATTAATGCATTTCATTGTCTATTTTTTTTCATCGGGAGTATATTTGAAAAGAGCTTAAATTAAGCTGCAGATCTCTTGTCTGAAACATTTGCAAACCATCCCCTTCTTAGCCCACCCATACTTCTGTGGCTGTCCAACCACAGACTTCTTAAAACAGTTAGATGAAAAGTCTTTGCAATGTAGGTGCTTTGAGAATTTGCGGCCTCTTAAGTTTATCCCCACTGAGCTAACCAACCAGGAAGTAACAGGATCTCTTGTCTGATTGACAGCCAGAGAGGGTGTAACAAGGCTAATTTTAAAAATGTGTCAATTTCTATTGAGATCACACTTTTTGTAAAATGGAAGAAAGTGGACACACTCTTCACAAGAAAGCACTTCAAGCTTAACGTAAAGACACTATGAGAATGTGATTGAATAACTCCTGTCTGTCTTTACATTATTGTGTTTTACATTATAGGATAAGGTACACTTTCACTAACTGTTTGTATTCAATGGACATTGCATGAAAAAAGGCTCTGCTGCAAAAAATCTCACTAAGGCCTCAATTTAATTCCATCAGCAAAAAACAGCCAATAATTATTGACTATTTTTAGTCGATTTGTTTTTAATTGGGTTGGCAGGTCAAGATAAAACCACTGATAAATGTGCATGTGAATCACATTTATTGTCCTTTTTAATGACTAAAAATTACTAATTAAGAGACTCAAAAAAAACTATGGGTATTAATATAACTACCAAATTGAGTATACAGTATATGCCCGCGTCCTACATGCTGCAGGTAAAAACACGTCTGCTTACAGTAATAAAAAACTAGCAAGTGGGCAGCTATTGTTTAAAAATGCCCCTTTAAGGACAGGGGATGAAAAATAATAGAGGATATTGTAGTATTATTAGCCCTCACACTAAGTCCCCCCTGTGTTTGATATTATTAGCCTCCATTATTATGGATGGGGGCTTGAAGAACACTGTGTCCTCTTGTATATTATATAATTATTAGCACCCACAACCTATGGGTGGGGAACGGTGGGGACACTAAGTACCTGCCTTGTATTTCATTAATAATACCAATCAGCACTCATTGGTAGACACTGTTGGGGGACAGTAGAATGTCTTATTGTATTTAATAGCCATCAGCCCTATTTTTTATTAGTGACTTGATAGAAATAGCTGCCCAGTCAATAGTTTTTTATTATAGTGAGTGGTCAATGGCTTTTCACTGTTTATTAGACATGCCCTAACCAATGGCATGGCAGGTGGGTGAATGAGTTAGCAAAGCAGAGGACAGGCTCTTGACTCCAATATCCACAAAACTGCAGGACACAAATTGTAAGTAGTATCTTAAATTTTTGCTCTTTCAAATGTATTTTATTTTTTATCCTTGTGATGTTGCATCTAAAGAATCAATTATGCAAATTAACATGGCCGGTATATTTCCAGAGAAAGGTGGCAACCTTAAATGGGAGAGGAGGGGAGTGGCACCAGGACACTAGAGTGCCTTTAAGTTCTGCCAAGATGCCTGATTATCAAAGTTATTTGCTCAAAGGGACATTACAGGCACCCAGACCATTTCAGCTCATTGAAGTGGTCTGGGTGCATAGTCTCAGATCCCTTAACCCTGCAAACATAATTATTACAGTTTTTGATAAATTGCAATAATTACCTTTGATGGTTAACTCCATCTCAAGTGGCTGTCTACCAGAGGGACTAGAGGGACTAGAGGGGGGTTAGGCAACTTTTGGTTGCCAAACTGATGTTGGCTGTCCTCATGCTATGCATGAGGGCCTCCAGTGTTGTGTAAAACCCCATAAGAAAGTAGCATATAATGCTTTCCTATGGGGAAAATACTAATGCGAGCGCGGCCATTGCCGCGCATGCCCATTAGGTGTCCCCTGTCGGCTGACATCACCTTAAATTCTCCTTTTAGCAAATAACTCTGAATAACCTTTGTAACTCAGAACGTCAGTGAAAAATCCAAAAGAGGCTTTATTTTCTTTAAATCAGAAAATAAAACAAAACAAATAAAAAAAAAACTCAAATCCCATCAGGTATTCACAGTACAACTCATTTAGCAGAAGTGTATTTTTCCTGAAATCAACGCTACCATTTCAAATGTTAGGAGGTGAGCGGTTCTGAAGCTAAACTAGTATGATATGATATTCTGTACGACAGTAACAGAAAGTCTTGGTGTAAGCTTTTCCCCCAGGGACTCTGTCCATTGCTAGCACACATACATATACAAAACAAACAAACAAAAAAAACATATAATATTGGCTCATTAAAAAAAAAACCTTACACATTATCCTTCGTCATTTCAATCTCTTCAGTAAATAAAATAGGAATTAAGAAAAAAATCTAGCTACATCTCTCACAACTTTGGAATCCAGTGCATATCGTCAGTGGCTCAGACTGTGTGCAGAAAATCTAATTTTTCTCATGTACAGCTTTATTGGATATTGGATTGTCAAGGGTTTCTAAAACCCAATCGCTTCCCACACGCTGGCCTTTGACATTTAAACCTGTGTCAGCGGAAATGAAAACAATGCTTGAGATAGGCTATTTATTGACTCCTTTCTAAAGAAAACCTTGCACATACATACATAAAGTGTCTTTAGCTTTGTAGAAAGGTTACGTAGTGTTTCTTGCGCAAAGATAATCATTTCACTGGGATATATCATCCCCAAAAAGTCAATGATAAAATCCAATAATTATTATTAGAAATGGGAGAAGATGCCAATGTCTCCTTTGTTGGGGGGAAGTAAATAATGAATCCTAAATTAACCTGAATCATTACTCCTTGTGCTGCTTAGAGGTTAGGAGACGTTCCTTTAATTTGAAGGAAACCTTTACCCAGATCTCTTTTTTGATCATGCTTATTGGCAAGTAATAAAATAAAATGCACACATTTTACTAGTAAACTCACTAGCCAAAGTGCATAATAAAATATGTTGCTATGTTAAATATGCATCGTTTTTTGTGTAATGGGGTGCATATCGGTACACCTATCTCACCTTATGCACAATTGGGTTATACATAGTATGCAACGTTTATACCAGCATTTTGTAGTTCAAAGCTTTATTTGTTAAGTATTTTGACAAGAACAATATATTTCTATTTTTTTTTTTTCCCAGTTACGTCCTGGATGACATACAGATGGTGTCAAATAATATTAAAGGGACATTACTCATTGTAGTGGTAATGGTGCTTTGAGTCTATGAGTGCCATCGCTCTTTTGTTCTCTAAACTATTTTGGAGTGGTTTAACCATAGCCAGGGCTCTCACCAGGTCCAATGGACAAAATATCTTCACCATACAAATATTCACTATATTTCACGGTTTAGTGATTAAACTGAACAATCTTTAATCTTAATACACAATAAAAAGGGGAAGTACAGATGCCCTAGAAGGCAAATGATGATAAGGAAGAACGGCCGCAATGTGGGCGATTTGGCTCTTCCAGTGGAAAACTGTAGTGACGCGGTAATCTCAGAGAGTACCGAGATGGCTGCTGAAGTGAAATATATGGCAGCAGGCGGAACCGGAAGTGATGCGGACAACAGGATAAAGTCATTATGGCACCAATATCGGTATTTCAAAAGAGGAATTACACTGTATGATGTCATTGCATCTGAGGAAGACACAGACAGTGTTGAAACACGTTGTGCTGATTGTGGTACACCTGAATGTAAGATTTTATATGTTTGTTATTAATAAATGTTATTCTTTACATTTTGAGTTTTCCCATCATTATCTTTGAGGAGCATCCACCATCAATATTCCAGATTGGGATTTACTGTGCAGTATCATCAAGCTTATATACCTGAGCCAGTGCATATAGGCTCTTATAAATGTGAGTGGGATAACTTCAAGTGTTTTCATGCTTTTTTTACAGTGAATATCCAAGATGTTGTAAGGATATACCCTTATTGCTTAAATCTATCCTTGCTATACGATAAGGCCAGGGACTAAAGAGAGTGTTTAGAAAATTGGGCAGACTAGATGGGCCGAATGGTTCTTATCTGCCGTCACATTCTATGTTTCCATTGAGTGTGTTAAATATCACAATACATATAAGGTCACTACATCACTATTGTGCCGTAGTGCGCTATTCACCTTTTTATTTTTTATTGTATTTGCATTTCGAGTGGGACATTTTCTGTGATGATTCCACGGTAATTTTAAGTTGCACAAACAGTGGCACTACATGCACTACTCTTTGGCGCCATTGATTATTACACATTACGTATTGTTTTGCAATCTTTAATCTTAATTGTAAAAATAACTTAATATACGCTACGCATAAAGATTTGTGTTCGACAATATAAAGAATAAATAATCTAAAAAATTGCCAAAATGAAATTTTCTCTTGTAGGTTGTAACCTTATGAGTTTAATCTACTATTCACTCCGCTGACACTGAAAAGGTTAAATTAAACATTGCATCATATATCTCTCGTCTCTTTAGGAAGATAATTCAAAAGATTGAGGATAAAGCTACTCTGAATGCTACCTTCAATAAATAACCACACTGAATAAAAATGCTTTAGGGCAGCATTTCTTAAACAGTATTTTTTTTATATATCAGTGAATCAAAAGACATTGTCTTTTTATGACATCCAAACAAAAGGATGATCATAATGCCCTAGTTTTTAGTATTTAGCATTCTTTAAAGTATTTGGTTCAAAACAGCAAGTGAAATACTTGCGAAAATGCTAGCCGCAAACTTGATAAAAGCACTGAGTGATGCATACTATATAACAACCTTACTTTTTTACTGTCAATTTTAGGAGGCTGAGTACTTTTCAAGTAACATTTAAAACTCCACATGTCTTATCTTAATACCTTGTTTCCTCTAAACCTAAATTTAACCCCTCCCTAAATAAAATCCTTTTGTTAGCCTCAAAAAAGGCTAAACTACCTACAACTGATTCAAAAAAACTCTTTACCTTAATCCTAGGTTTAACTCTTAGACACTAGACAATCCTTGTACCATAATACTAAATTTAATCCAACTCTACCCTTAACCCCTTAAGGACTAAACTTCTGGAATATAAGGGAATCATGACATGTCACACATGTCATGTGTCCTTAATGGGTTAAACTCAATAATCCTAATAATCTGTTATACCACAACTTTGATGGAACACACCAGGCACCATAACTACTACAGTGGGGTATGGTGGTTATAGTGTCAGTAGTGGCCAGGAGCAACCCACGTTCTTACTTGGGGTCTGCCTGGGGCTGCTGCCTCCAGGCATTTACTTCTATTATACAATGTAGGTGGGGAATCCAATGTAGGCGGAAAATTTAATAATAGATATTGGGGGTACTTGGAATACTAACCGGGTTATTCACTAGTGAGAATTGTTGGGGATTTGTAGTGAGTTCACAGTGAATTTCAAATTTAAGGCTGAAGAAGACAAACGTGAAGCATAGCTGTCCGGGAGAATTTTTCCAGTTCAATTATTTTGGCATTCAATTTCAAATTCACTTTGAATTTCCAACATTTGTGATTTAAGTGGATAACCCTACTGGTTAACCAGTGTGAGCTCAACAATTAGCCCTCTCGTCTTTCACCCTACATGCAGAATATTTCCATATTACTGGAAACGAGCCAGGCAAATAGCCATTACCCTTACCTTTAATTTCAGTGTGGAAGGTGATCAATCAGATGTTTTGGGGTCTGGAAACTGATCCCCTACCCCTTCCTTTTCCTCCTAGGGGTAGGGATCCTCATGTCTTCTATAATAAGCAAGCAACAGGTATCCAATCCCCTTATTCCAAACGCTGATAGTCAGGGTGTTCATTTTCTTTCTTTTTTTTAAGGGTGACTAATGGCTTTGGCTTGTTGGTCCCTTGAGGGTTAACACTTTGTGGGATTCTTTTAATGCACTTATTTCTCCATTTAGTAAAGGAAGCCCATAAAATGAGACCACATTTTTATTTGTTGCAAAACGTCATAGACTAACCCCCATTATACTGCTTTTGGACAATAAAACAAATGTTCAGAAGAAAATCATTATTTTATGATGTGATGATAACATTGATTTGACTCTTTACTTACAACTAGGTAGGTTAACATCTTTCTATTGAGAAAAACAATGAATGTGTCTGTTTCTTTAAAGTCTCCAAAGCGTAAAAAATGCCCAGGAAATTCTAATCTCCTGAGATCCCACAAGAGTCAATACGTAGTATTAATTCCTCACAATTTGCAAGATATTTGTCCACTAAAATACCCTTTGCATGTTTCCTGTGGTTTTCCAGAATTGATTTTATATCACTCTTGGTCTGCAGAATAGAAAAACAACAATTCAATAAAAAAATTAGAATTATGTAAAAAAAATGAAAACCAGACTTTTCACCGTAGGGAACAGCAAACATACAGAGCAGACAGGTACATTATAGCTGCAAAATAAAAACCGGATGTTTCAGCCATTTTTGCCAAGAAAACATTCACAATGTTCATTGCATTGTGTTTTTTTACGCTGTCCAACATTTTGACATATATTCCATGCTGAAAAATTAAAATATTACGCTACTAGTCACTAGTCATTACATATATTATCAGTGACTAGCATATTACCCTGCTAATCACTGATAATATATGTAATTTCAGATTATGAAGAGCACTAAAAAATAAAAAAAAACGTAGTATACGATTGAAACGAACTTTGTTACAACCAAGATTATTTGGTGGTTCTAATCAGGAACACTGTAGTCACTTTAACCATTTCATCCCCATTCCCTTGTTATAGTGCATGGATTCCCCTGGCACTGTCTCTCTAATCAGTTTTAAACCATTTTAGATCAGTTTAACACTGAGCGATAGCCTCTAGAGGTCCACTGGAGGTGTGGCTAAGGCAGAGCTTACACACATCCTTGTAGTTATACCAATTTATACCTGAAATGACTAAGTGATAGACTGAATGAGGTCAGCAGACACTCTCAGCCAATCACAGCCATCCAGTGCTCCTTAGTCTAATGCTTCCTCATTCAGCTAAGCAGCACAGTGGGAATGTACCTCCCTAGACTGCCGAGGAAGGGGGGACCTGACTACTGGCAGAGCTAAGGGGTTGGGACCAAAATAAATACAGTTATGGAGAAGGGATACAAATGAGGGAGTAGAGAGGGGACTTGCCAGTCTGTCAGAAGAAGTGTGGGGATCCTAGCTTTTCTGGCTGGCTGGCTGGCTGGCCTGTGCCTAACACAAACAAAATTTACAAAAAAATCGAATGTGTGATTTAGCTCTCCCTACGGTGGTTCTGGTGTCGGTTGACGAAGGATGGCGGTGTCCAGAGAGGCTATGGTGGCCTTGTTACAGGTGTACCTGGAATCCAACGGAGCAGGGGCCCTGGAGGATGTAATGTTCGGTGTGGAAAGATGCACAGGAGTGGTGGTTGACCTGGCGGCAGCGGGTAAAGTGTCTATGGGCAGACGGAGGGCCAGGACGTCGAGGCCTCCATTGAGCTTATCCCCCAGTCCTGTTTGGAGGAGCAGTGCTGGACGGGGAGTGTGGCACAAGGCAGGAGACGACCTGGTGTCGGAGCTAGAGATTGGGCCCAAGATGGAGGTGCTGTGGCAGGAAGCTACGTCAGGAAGTCAGAGTCGAGGAATGGCAGCGCCGGATGTGACGCAGCAAGGAGGCGACGGAGTGCATATGGAGGGTTGGAAGATGGGTATGAATGACATCATCGCGGAGCGCGTTCGTGATGGCAGCACGTCGGAACGTGACCGCATCACAGACCCTGGTGGCAGAAAGGACCGGGACAGAGGTTAGGAGGCAGAGGGAGCCGGAACATGAGTCTGCAGCTACATCAGGAGCTCGGTATGCCACAGGACACAGCAGTGGGACCGGGAATGAGAGGATCCTTGCCTGAGTCTGGGTTGGGTGAAGAGGCTAAACAGGATGGTCCAGGGGAGAAGGTGTCAGTGACTCCTCAGAGGTTTGGTGAGTTGGTCTGCGCTAGCGCTTGGGGAGACACTGGGGTTAGGCAGGACAGTGCGCAGGAGGTATGGCACTTACTAAAAGGGGTTCTAGATAGGCACCCTGGGTCGGTTGGACATTCTGGGGAGGCTTCGCAGGCAGGGCCCAGTCACGTTCTTGGGAGTGGTAGGGGGCAAGGGTCGGTGGCATATCAACCCTGCTTGCCAGGCTGTGAGCTGGCCCATTTAGGCTTGCATGTCCCTTTGGAGCTGCAGGAAAAAATCTGTAAAGGTGAGTTTGTGGATGTGCTGTCGCTGGTTCCGCCAGACAAGGAATTAGTGGACAGGCTGCACCGCGGGGAGTTTGTCGACCCAGAAAAAGGTAAGCAAGTTCCACGTACGTTCGGGAACTGGCTTCAGGGCTTTAATATTTTGCCAGTATTCTGGTACAGTGATTTCCTGAGAGAACCCCATCGCTAATTGGGTACTAAACTTTATCTGGGGGGCATATAAGGTGTACGGTGGGCAATGCTGGTTTTGATACGACCAGCAATTTCGCCAGAAGATGGCGGTGTGCCCTGGAACGGATTTTGGGGTCCAGGACGGTAGCCTATGGTTGCTACTTATTACCCCTAGTCATCCATCTCCCTTTCCAGGGGCTGCCGGCATTTCTGCTGGCTCCTCAGCAGGTCAAAAAAAATGGGTGTCCTGGCTCTTTTTAATGAGAGATGATTTCTTATTAGTTGGGCCGGGTAACTCTCAGGAGTGCTTGCATTTGTTGAACACTCATCAAGATGTGGCTGAGGAATTTGTGGTGCCAGTCACAGAAAAGAAAACAATGGGTCCTACGTTGGTGTTATGCTTCACCCCTGGTTTTGGCTTTGCTGTGGAATAAGGCACGTCACGTACAAAGCATTTTAAATGTGGTGGCTGACGCTCTTTCTCGGTTTCAATGGGACCATTTTCGTAAGTTGACACCAGAGGCGGAACCCGTGGGTCTGAGGTGCCTGTCATCAGTGGTGTATTTAGGATTTGGGCTGCCCTAGGCAGGACGGTGCTCGGGCACTCCTCCCATTTAAATTTTCCCCACCCCTTCCTGTCAAGACCGCACTTTGACAGAAGCATACACTCATTGACAGACACACACTCTCATATACACTGACAAACAATGACATACACACACACTATTACTTGAACACACACTGACAGACGCACGCACTCACTGACCGACACATACACACTCACTAACCCACACACACATTCACTCACAGGCACACACACTTACAGACACATACACACTTCTCCCAACACTTACAAATTATTATTTTTATTTTATTTTAAAGCCACCCACCCTCTCTGGGAGAGCTGGAGTGGATTACTTACCTGTCCAGTGGTGCTGCTGGTCAGGCAGGCAGGGGGCGCACAGGCTGAGTTGGCAGCGCTTAGTGATGCCGGGAGCCGGTCTGACATCATATTCCATCTCCCGGCTTCATTAAGCGGCGTGGAGGGAGCTGAGCAGGAAGTGCTCAGGTGAGTATGCTCCCTCGCTGCCCACAATGGGGGGTGCTCAAACGTGGCCTCCTGCAAAGCGTGGCCTCCTTGTTTGCCTCACGGAAGACACGTCCCTGCACACACACACACACACTCAATGACAGACAGCCACACAGTGACAGACACACTGACAGACATACACACACTAACAGCCAGACATACACACTGACATACACACACTGACAGCCAGGCACACACAATCACTCACATACACACTGACAGGCATACATACACAATCACTCACATACACACTGACAGCCAGACACACACAATCACTCACATACACACTGACAGGCATACATACACAATTACTCACATACACACTGACAGCCTCCCTCCCCTCCCCTCCCCTCGCCTCCCCTTCCCTCTCTTTTTTTGCTGCCCCCCTGGAAATTGCCGCCCAAGGCAAATGCCTTGTTTGCCTCGCGGCTAATACGTCCCTGCCTGTCATCCTCATAGGATCACGATTTCGAGGCCTGAGGGGCCTCATCGGGGATTCTTTGTCAGAGGCTTCTTGGAGAGCATATTGGGCCATATGGATACAATGGCTCAGAGAGGGAGGGGTGTCATTGGAATTGGGTCTCTTTGAGAGGACGTTGAATTTTTTGGAAGGTATGCTTCATCAGGGTAAGTCATGCTCGGGAGCGGAGAAAGCGGTGTCTGCATGGTCGTTTCTGTTTAGGTTCATGGGTTGCAGGGATGTCACTAAGTAGTTTGCAGTCCAGCGAGTCTTGTGGGGATGGAGGCTTAGGAGAGGTCACTTTTGCCGGTGTCCAATTTCCATGGATTTGCTTCTGCGAGTATTGTCGCCTCTTCAGGAGGTATGTTTCTTGGAATACGAGGTTCTTTTGTTTCGGGTGGAATATTCGTTTTTTTTCTTTTGGGGCATTTCGGATTGGGGAGGTTTCCCCTTTGCTTTTTTCGGATGTGCATTGGTCAGAAAGGGAGGTGGATATCCTGATTTGTTGATCAAAAAATGACCGGGTAGGAAAGATTGCATGGGTACGGATTGGTACTACTGGAGGTGAGTTTTGTCCAGTTCAGCTGTTTATCAGTAACTTGGGTGTTTGCCCCCAGGGCAGTGGGCTCGCTGTTGGTTCTCCTGGATTTGTCTCCGCTTACACATTACCAGTTTACTTTAATGTTAAAGGGTTCTCTGGTTACATGTCGATCGGATGCTCGAGTACTCAGTACTCAGCTCACTCTTTTAGAATTGGGGCTGCCACTAAGGCAAGTCTGTTGGGCTATACTGCTACTGAAATTAAACATTTAGGTAGATGGGAGTCTGGTCACTATCGATCATATGTTCATCCTCATTTGTTGTAATTGTTGTTTCTTGTAGGTCCCTCGTTATATCTGGATCTTGGGTCACTTGTATATTTACTGGGTTGCGCGGTAAGCTAAAGAGCGCGCATATGGACACAATCTGTGTTTTTTCGCTTCAGGTAGCACGGGTTAGATGGCGGAGTATTAGGGGGCTTTCCTGGCAGCAGATCTATCGAAAAATATTCATGCGGGGGGAAATGATGTGGTAAAAGCTACAGGATGTTTGAGTTGGGGCGGGTGAGGACTATTGATTTGATACATGCAATTAGACAGGACTTGGCACGCTGCGTTGCACTTTTTCCAGACCTGACGTTAATTTGGTCAGAGGTAGTGCCCAGGCCGTGTTGGAACCGGTTGATGCATGCACGGGGTATTGAGAGAGGGCGGCTCAAGCTCAATATAATGGTGGCTAGATTTGTGCACCGCCTAGGTGGCTTTGTGGTTCGGCATGTGGTGTTAGAAGGGAACAATGTGAGCCTGATGGTGGGGGCAGGCTGCTCCGAACTCTTGGGTTTTCATGGTAGAGCTGTCTGTTGAAGAAGCATCCCAACAGCTGGCAGGGTGATATGTTTGCTGGCATTTGGTGTTTAAATAAATAAAGCTGTGGCCATTGCCCTTACCCAATAAATCTAGGTCTCACTTGTGTTATTGGGCAACGGATGGATGATTGGTGTCAGCAGTCATGGTCTTTTGTAGACTCTAATTTAGCATTAAAACTTTAAAAACTGTAATGCTGAATGGAAGGACAGCGCAAGGGGACCCTAACTATAGCCACTTCAATAAGATGAAGCAGTAATGGTGCCTATATTGTCCATTTGAAGGCATGTTTAACACACCTGATTTGCAACTTGTATCTGATTGGGTGTAATTCTTTTTTCATACATGATGCACTGTTTTATTGCATTATAGGAACACCCATTTGTTCTCTCATTGAAAGATGGAGAAAATTAGTTTGGCTAGTTTCCTGGAAAGTGCATTTCTCTTATAAGCAGTCTTATAGAGTTGTGATGTTCTGCTTGTGTTAGAGACATATATGTTTTCTGCTTGTTAATTATTATTTTTTTGTTGGTGATAACTCACAATCATTTTCTAGGTATGACTTCAAAGGACACTCTAAGCATCACAGATACAAATTATAGTAGATAGGATGCAATCCATCGGTTTTAAAACCTGTTTCCAAGTGGTTTATTTTTAATAAACATTTAAAAGAATCTGGAGCAACAAATGAAAAAAAAAAAGTTAACATAAGTTATAGGTGATTTAAATATTTTATTCAATTATATAATTAATTTCCAGGAAAATTATGTTTTTTCTTTATAGGATAATTCAACTATATATATATATATATATATATATATATATATATATATATATATATATATATTGCATCTAGCCCAGTGAAAATAACATTAATATGTTTGAATTATTTAAAAGTGATAAATTGAAGAGAAAGTTTTGTGACAATGATGCTTTAAGACCCCAAATGACTCAAGCATAAGCTACTATTATACAACCATGCATGAGTCAAGTACCGGTGGAACAATACAATGTATATACACCAGAATTCTAGCTATTTCCTTTCTAACCTGTCAGAAGTATCAGCTCTAATTTCTCACACAATACGCTGGTACACCAGTTCCCCATAGACTGCAACAGAAAAAGCTTGAGATTAAAAGCAGCGATAACATTTTTTTCCAGGTAATAGAATCCAACCCAGAAGCTTTTGCCGAAACGATGGAGATACCTTTATTTCTTTCAAGGAGTGTGTTACAATATCTTGTCCTCACTAATAATAACACTGATAACCAGAACATATTATAATACCTTAATAAAGATTAAATATATATATATATATATTTATTTAAACAGAAAAACAATAAAAAAAATGAAATATCGTCCTAACCTCACTGTAAGCATTATTACGTGTATACATTTACTATTTTTTCCTCTTTATAGTGTAATGTTATCAATATCAAGTTTCTTACTAATAGCCTATACAGTATTTGTAATTTCATTTATTCGTTTAAAGAAGTAGTTGAGGGGTAGAAAAAAAAGTATTAGAGATTATACAGTTTGCCGTATATTCGTATAGTAAAATTTTGTGATAATGTAGAATAGTTCTGAAATATTTGCACATGCTTTGTCACGTAAAGAAGGTTTGACAAATAGTTAAGTGATAGGCTTGTGCTTTCGGATTCGGGCCATTCTGCTGTTTGGACAAACTCTGTATCTTCTAAGCACTGTACACCTGAGCAAATGAGTAGACATTCGGTATTTGGAGTTTTGTCAAAAAGGAGATGGCTGATAGGAAAAAGGATGATTGATGCCTAAGGGATAGTTACTAAATGTTTGTTGTATTCACAGATCAAGTGAGAAGTGACCAATAGACTGATTTTCATTCTATTGGTTACTTCTTCTCACTTGAAATGTGAACCAAAAATTTACTTATTAGTGTACTGCAAAATGAAAGCAATATTTATTGTATATATTTTGCAGTACACTGATTGCCCCTTTTTTTGCACCCTTTTTTTCCAAATATCGTTTCATGAACGCCAGGCCGAAACATCCCACGAATGAGTGTCGGATGTCACAAATATAACTTTAATATCGGAAACAAATAATTTCACTGAACCAACCAATCCAAGTAAGGTCATCAAATACCCTGCTTATGTGTATTTATCAGGGATCTTTCTGGGAATTAATTGTTGGAAAATGCCAACCGAATGCAAGCATATTAAGGACATTGCAAGTGTCTATTGTAGTGTTTTAAGAATCGCTGGAGTGGACTTAATTTGCGTCAAGTCCAGACTCCACACTTTTCCCATTAGACTTCTAATAATTAGTCATGAATATTGATCTACAAAAGATGTTTTACCGCTAAAGAGGTGGGTGATATATATTATTTTAATATTATTTATAATCCCTCTGTAGAGTTCCCAAGTGATGAAATAGAGCCAGCGAAGATACATTTTCTCTACAGGGTAAAAATCAGTGCTTTGATGGGATGGAGGAGGTTAACACATCTTTTAATTAAAGCATCTAAATTGATTAAATCTATACAATATTTTTTTAGCTTAATAGATATTGGATGTAACAAAGTTTGGCTATAAACTAGTATAATTTCATATCGCCAGCTGCAATTAAACTTGGAGCCCATCAGCACTTCGGTACAGTCACAAGACTTAAATCTAGATTGATATGATGGTCTGACTTTCTTCATCTACGTATTACTTTACCCAATCAATGCATTAATTAACTAATGTAGAACTTTAGCTTATGCTGATATTTTCAGGGGCCAGAGATGCAGTAAAACCAATAATTTATAGGATATTTCTCCAGAAAAATCAAGGGACAGTGTACCTGTCACTGTCCATTACTGCAAATCAAGGTAATAAAATTGCATTAGGGGATTTTCAGAAATATAAAAATGTCTTTCTTTAGAGAAATCTGTGGGAATGAACTATTTTGTTCAGTATAAACGTGCTATATCAAACTCTTTGACACTTTCTTAGGTGTGAATTAGCGGTTGTGAGGTCTTTTTCACTGTTAATTGCGTTGCTGTATTTTAGCTTTTTACTACACTTTTTTTTCATTATTTTCTGGTATTCTTTTTATTTTATTTTTTTGCTGTGCACACCATTAGAAACACTCTTGTAATGCCACAATAGCAGTAACAAGCTGTGTCTTAGCAAACATAATAAAACATTATCTCTGCATGTGAGTTAACTGCACATTTTTGTATGTTATAAGAGTCAAGCTAGAATCACACAACTAGAAAAAAGGCTAGTAATTAGCCACGGATCAGACTTTGTGAGGCATATAACACTAGTGTAGGCACATGACACTAGCAACAATACAAAAAACTGAACAACTGCAAACAGGGCCGGTGCAAGGATTTTTGCCGCCCTAGGCAAAAAAAAATTTGCCGCGCCCCCCATATGTCCTGCCCACCATGTGACATCACAATGCCCCGCTCATATGCTCTGCCATGTGGGCCAACGTCAGTCTGCACAAAGTGTATTTTATCTGAAAAGACAGTGTGTTTACATTAAAAAGCCTACAGGCACAGGCTATAGACACCAGAACCACTACATTAAGCTGTAGTGCTTCTGGTAACTATAGTATCCATTTAATGTGAGGTAAATTAGAGATTAGTGCCACTAATAATATATTGGATTGCCTACTTACTACCAGATGAGGACAATAGGCTGATGATGGGCTCAGTGTGGCTCCACAGGTCTGGTGTAGAACAGGAAGCAGCGCCATTTTTTGGGGCCCCTTACACAGCTCAAGGTCTGGGCCCTTGGCTTGACCGTGAGTATGCCTACAATGCCCACACATAAATCCACCTACATGGCCCACCCATGAGTTCTCTCACAGGTAGTGGAGTGTATGTGTGTAGGGGATGTTTTATGTGTTATTGTAGAGGATGTAATGTGTGTGTTCTTATAGAATGTAGTGTATAGGGATACCAATTTGTGTAAGGGATGTAGTGTGTGTATAGTGGATGCAGTGTGTGTTTGCGTGTAAGGAATGCATTGTATGTTTCTTGGTGTGTGTGTGTGTAAGGGATGCAAGGTGTGTTTCTGTGTATGTAATTGAATGCAGTGTGTGTCTGTAAGGGGTGCATTGAGTGTGTAAGAGATGCATTTTGTTTCTGTGTGTAAGAGAATGAGTGTTTGTGTGAGCGTAAGAGATGCATTGTGTGTTTCGGGTGTGTCTGTGTGTAAGGATGCATTGTATGTTTCTCTGTGTGTGTGTGTGTGTGTGGGGATGAATTGTGTATGTGTGTAGTGTAAAAGAGAGGGTTTGTGGGGTAGGATAGGGACTGAGAGGGGAGCAGCTCTTTATTTTATTTAAAAAAAATGTCATAGTGCTCTCCCCTCCTGTCAATTAGTGATTTCCCCTTCCCTCCTGTCCCTCAGTGTTCTCCCTTGGCCCCCTGTCCCTCTGCAGTCCCCCCTTGGTGGTCTTCTCACTCCCCCCTCCCCCTCTTAGTGATTCTCACTCCCCCCTCCCTCCCTCAGTGGTCCTCCCTCCCCCCCGTTTGGTGGTCCTTCCCCTCTTCCCCCCTTAGTGGTCCTCCATCTGGCAAACCCCTAGTGGACCTTCCCCCCTCCTCCCTCAGTGGTCCTTACTCCCCCCTCTTCCCCAGTGGTCCTTACTGCCCCCCTCCTCCCCCAGTGTTCCTTAGTGTGTGCCCCTCCTCGCCCAGTGACCCTTAGTGTCCCCTTTCCCTCCTGCCCCAGTGGTCCTTAGTCCCCTCCCCCCTTAGTGGTCCTTAGTCCCCCCCTCTTCCCCAGTGGTCCTTAGTCCCCCCCTCATCCCCCAGTGATCCTTAGTGTCCCCCCCCTCCTCCCCAGTGGTCCTTAGTGCCCCTCCTCCCCCCAGTGAGGTCCTTAGTCCCCCCCCTTTTCCCCCAGTGGTCCTTAGTCCCCCCTCCTCCTCCCCCAGTGGTCCTTAGTTCCCCCTACTCCCCCAGTGGTCCTTCCCCCCCCCTCCTCCCCCAGTGGTCCTTAGTTCCCCCCTCCTCCCCCAGTGGTCTTTAGTGTCCCTCCTCCCCCAGTGGTCCTTTGTCCCCGATCCTCCTCCCCCAGTGGTCCTTAGTCCCCCCTCCTCCCCCAGTGGTCCTTAGTCCCCCCCCTCCTCCCCCAGTGATCCTTAGTGTTCCCTCCACCCCCCTTGTGGTCCTTAGTCCCCTCCAGCCCCCTTGTGGTCCTTAGCTTAGGTCACCTCTCCTCCTCCCCCCCAGTGGTCCTAAGTGTCCCCCCTCCCTCCTCCCCCAGTGGTCCTTACCCTCCTGCCAATGTAGCTCGGCCGGGCGGCGCTTAACGCGGGGCAGGAACCTTTGTTTCCTGTACCCGGCTGCCGGCGGAAGGAAGTGAGCACTTCCTGTCAGTCTGCCGGCAGCCGGGTACAGGAAACAGAGGTACCTGTCCCGCGTTCCGCGCCGCCCAGCCACGCTACATTGAGAGACCGGCAGGAGGGAGCGCTCTGTGCTTCCCTCCTGCCGGTCACTCAAATCCGGCCGCCCCCACACAGCAGTGCTGCGCCGCCTGGGGCTTGTTAAAGCGCTCAGGCGGCGCAGCATGAGGAGACGCACCGGTGATGACCGGGTGCAGGGATCCGGCGCCCCCTGCTAAGTTGCGCCCTAGGCGGCTGCCTAGGTCACCTTACAGGTGGCGCCGGCCCTGACTGCAAAATAAAACAAAACAAAACCAACTGTGGGCTATGCCCTCAGACTCTGCAGCAGGGCATATAAAAGCAAGACAAGTCCCAGGTGCAGTCTATGACACTCAGCCTATACCCATTCTGTAGGCCAGAAGTATGATATCATTGTGAAGGTAGCCTCAGCTGGAGACTGTTGTGTTGTGGGTCAGCCAGCAGGAGTCAACAGCTGTCTCTGTGGACCCGGGTGAAGTCACTGCTTGCTGTTCCCTCGGGCTTGGGAGCTATGCCAGGTAGAGGAAATCCTGGGTGTTTGCCACCTCGAGTATAGGGGAGTTCATCACACTCTGTCCATTTTCTGTAAGGGCCTAGCCAGGCCTGCATCAGGAGCACCCTTCAAGCTGCCATTTTGTGGAGAGTAAGACAGCAGCCGCGATCCGCCAGCCCCAGCATCCACCGTCTGCCTTTAATGCAAACGCTGCCAGGAAGCAGCACACAGCTGGTCATAGCAATCCAGGAAGTCATCAAGTGAGTTTATCTGCTTGGTGTGGTAGTCAAGGACGAACTTGGTACAATCATCTGCCA